>NC_140587.1:843783308-844983308 GCF_964204655.1 Triturus cristatus | reverse complement strand
ACATTTAGCTGATACAAATTGGCAAATGTGCTTATCTTGCCAATCATCTGTCTAAACAAATTAACCCTCATGTTGATGTAGTGTATCCCTTACATGCTATACAATATGTACACATAATCCCAAATTTAGCAATGAGCATATGTAAAGCAATGTTCAATAATAACTAAGACATATCAGTTTCAATTGAAATGAAATGTGTTTCATATTGGCTGCATACAAATGATACATAGGTAGTTATGTTGAAGTCACAAAGAATACAATCATTGCCTTGCAATGTTGTCTATTTTCAGGTGACCAGGGATATGATTTGCAGCCATGGCTGGTGACCCCATAACAAATCCCCAGACGAAGGGACAGAAGAAATGCAGTGGAGCTCTGTCCAAAACCCACAATGTGGTGGAGCATCAGTTTGGGGTGCTAAAGTCCCCCTTCAGTACCTAGACAAATCAAGTGGCATACTACTGCATTCACTTGCCATGGTCTGCAAAGTCTCATTAGTCTTTGCAATATTACATAGTATCTGTGTAAAATGCCCCATGGGACTATGAGGGGGCAATTCCACCTGACCAGTAAGAGAATGAAGGCTCTTAGAGAGATTGTCCACACAATGGCAGGTTGTCAAAGACGTGACGGAACTGTACAAAATGTTTTTACTTAAATTAAAGCGAAATAATGTACACTAATACATGAGTGGTTACTCATAGAAATAAATCATCATTGACAGCACAAATGGTGTTCTTGTTTATTTCATTTTGATCTATTTTGCAAATGTTTAGCTAACCATTGTGAAACTCATCCAAAATATGTGACAACCTTTCTGACTAACATGTGCTATACCATGTTATCTTGCACAACCAACATCTGTGAGTGAAGAGGTATATATGTGTGACATCAGATACACAACACTCAACTATTTTTGAGAATGGCCATATATAAGAACAAATAACAAAACATCACTCTCAATATATGGCTCACATCCCATATAATTACATCAGATCACCATGTTATTTCAGCTTTCAATGCTGCAACACACAAGTACCACTTTTTTCACTGAACTTCATAACAGTAAGTGACTGTGTAATGTGTAAGACTTCATCACAGGTTTGACAAGTGTACAGACAATAAATCTCTCTGCACACTTTCAGACATATGACACCAATACAAAATAAAGTCTCATTCAAACTGATATATGAAACAATCAGCTGTGTACTGTAGTTGTTGTCACAAAGATGGAAGATGTAAGGCACTATCACCCAATGAGTAATGTAGGTGTGTGTGCATTCATCATAGTAATCTTCGCTCTAAACATGAAAGGTGAAAAAGTTAGGCCTCTGAAGAAGAACTCTTCATTAAGGACAAGAACCCTCACTCACCCGAGGATGACATGCTTCATCATAGGGTTCCCTCTTCACACCAGTACCGCAGGTTACCTAGCGTGGGCTACAACTCTCCAATGGAAAGGTGCAGAGGTGTTTTTAATGTGATGTTCAAAGAGTTGTTCTTAGTGAGGGGCAGATTGCACAAATAAATATGTAAAGAGCAAATCTATCTGCTGGTGGGCTAAATTGGCTTTATTCTGGTGCCCCCAGAGGATAGGAGTAAAAACAAGAGGGGTCAGTGGGTTTGGAAAAATACCCCCTCTATTTGGTTGACATGTTACTGCCTACAACTGACCCAGTAAAGGGTTCAAAGGCATTCATCAGGACCCAAATAAAGTAGCCACTCTGCAAATAGGATAAAAACCATACCGGCCTCACAGAGGTAAGCCAGATAGATTACAGGATGGCCCACCATAGATTACAGTATCCACAGACGGTCTGAAAAAACAGGGAAAAATATTAGACATGTTTAAATCACATCACACCCAACAGACTGAAATTCGAAATTGTGTTGAATGATGTGAATGAGTGTACATAGTGCCCATCAGCAGTATTCAAGCTCAAGCTAGATGAGAAGCGCTGAGTAGCCTTACCCCATGCATTAAGGTACAATACAGTCTCAGGCCTCAGAAGGTCACCAATAATGCAGAACTGTATAATGAAGCAAAAAGAAAGAGAACAAATCCATTATAATGGACAAACATGGGATCAGGTACTCTTGACTCAAGAACACAGAAAAGGAGATGCGTGACAGCACAGTGTCGAATGTGAGGGTGTACATGATTCATATTATAAACACTACCCATCTAAACGTGTGTTATATGTCGCTAAAGTAGACAGAGACCAAAGGCCCAAACACTGGTGACTAAGAGTTCTTAACACTCCATGGGCCACATGCATCAAGCATTGTACCAATTCGCAGAATCTTCCCGTTTGCTACCACTAAAATGCCTTTTTAGATGCATCAAAGGCATTGCATTCGCAAGATAGGTAATGGCAAATAATTTTGATTACCTAAATTGCGAATGATTTTAGGGACCCACAATTTGCGGTTCCCTATTTGGGATGCAAAGCCGCATTTAGGAAATTCTAATTGCCATCAACTGCAAGTTGATGGTAATTTGGAAAAACTTGGGGCATGTGTGTGTGCCACATGTGCACACATGCCAGTTTTGGGGGTGCATCAGGGTGACCTTTTGGTCCCCTAGCACCCTTGAAATTGCAGGCGCAATTTGCGATGACCTATTTGGTGCATGCAATCCCATTCATTCCTATGGACTCCTAGGCCCATAGGAATGATTGGAGAGGCATTTCTTAATAGCAAATCACATTTTGTGATTCGCTATTAGGGAATGTGTAGGAATCGCAATTTGTTTTTGCGATTCCTACATGCATAATGATTTGCGAGTCCTTAATAGCGATTCCTTAATAAGGAATTGCACTCCCTTACTTTGATGCATGTGCCCCCACATATTGGAATATGAGGGGGAAGCAAACCGCCCAATAAACAATCTGCTCACCGAGGCATAGCACAAGAGCATCTTGGGTACATAGCCACTAGCGCAAGCATGAGAGCTATTAAGGTGTCAACAGCCTAGTTATGATTGGAGCAGGCTGTTACAGGGGGCCATAATTTGATAATATGACATGACATCAATCAACACCAAGTCATACCATCTTGTAGGGGTCCACTTACCTTCAGAGTCTCTGTGGGTAACTTCCAGTGGCATGCCAGGTGAGAATGAGAAAGTGATGCCAGGCATCTCATCATAAAAAGCCACAAATCAATGCTCACGGTGATTAGAAGAGGGTGTGTCAGGGAACATGGGATATATAGTTCGGGAGTACTACAGCATGCCGATGGTGTGAATCCAAACAGAAGGCAAGAAACTGAATTAAAGGAGCATGTTCAGCGTATAGAGGGGGTAGTTTTTACCAACCACTGTCCTCTCTTGTTTTTAATCCTATCCTCTGGGGGCACCGGTTTAGAGCCAATTTAGCCCATCAATGAAGTTATATTGGAAATGTTTATATACCAAGAATAGGTGTTGGAATGGTCAGGCACTTATGATTGCACAACAATATCAGATATTTTGTGACATGGGCGGCACATATTAAATTTGCCCTATATGAGGTACAATTGTCTCCCTGGCTGACATGACACCAGAAATAGCATGAAGATTTTCCATGAGACAAGCACGCTATTACTGCCTGAGGAACATTGCAAATGCCTTCCGCAACATGGGCCACACCTATTGCAAGGCAAAGTCTGCTGGTATTTGAAAGCCACCCTCATCCACACAGACACCAACATGAACCTCATCTACAGCTATTCATAGTGAAAGTCAGCAGCCAGGCACAATCCTCCCCACTAATGGACTCTCAGGAGCACAGCTGCAGCAAGCCACTGGACAAGGCCAAGTAGAAGGTTCTGCATCGGACAGATTCAACCTTCTGCTTTAGGATGTGTAAAATGGACAAGAGGATTGGAAATTTGGAAAAGGAGCAGAAGTGGCAAGGGGAGTTTCTGAAGAAGGGCCATGAGACACTGGAGCACATTATGGCACAAATATGACTTATCCCATGGACATCCCCTTACTTTTTTATTCAACATTTTATATAGTTGTTTTAGTAAACATAGTTATAGGTAAAGTGTAGGTCTGTTAATAGTTTAGGTTAGTTTTAGATAGGTAAGTAGTTTTTATGTAGTCGTCTTTTAGCATGTTCTTGTTATGTTAGGTTTTTGAGCAAGTGGGGGGCTGATGTTTTGTGTAAAAAAAAATATAAACCCGAAAAGTATACTTTTGTTTAGTCCTCTATGTGTAATTAGTATATGTTTAGGATTATTGACTTTATGATGATAATAGTTTAGGATGTAGCTGATGTTTGTATTGAACTGAGTAATGTGTATTAAGGGAGGAGTGGGGTTGATGTTTAATTTGTCATGTGTCAATAGTGGTTAAGATACATTACATTTTAGATTAGGTATTATAGGCTACTGTTAGGGATAGTTAGTGTAGGATAGGTTGGATTGGTTAGTGTTTTGAAATATCAGTTTTTTTAAGTTAATAAAATATTAATTTTTCTCTAGTTGGACAAAATTTATACATCATGAGTCGGAAATAGTGTGTCAGGTGAGTGCATCATGTTCTATTTGCCATGAGTGCATTGTAAGAATATGTTGCATTGTCAGAATCCTGTGGACAACAATAAGGTTTCCTCACATTTGAGGTATGTATGAAACCTTTTCCAGAGTATAAACACTGTCGTTGGGGATCAGTATTTGATTTTACACACAGCACAACACAGGTAGTCTCCTTACTGTAGGGCCCTGCGTGAAAGGAAGAGGGCAGGTAAGTCTAATATTTGACATTTGAGTACAGATTGCATCACACTTGATGCGCCGGTACACAGAATGCTGCCTAACACTAACACAGATACCCTTCCACCATTCTGCAAGGGGGTCTGTCTTGTTGGCTGGTTGATACATGAAGTCTCACCTTCCAGAACAACATCCATCATCATTGGCATTTACTACTTGCTACGTGGGGCACATCAACAAGGATTTTTGTCCATATGGCTCCCTTCTTCCCCTCCCCTGGGGAGATGTAGCATTTGCCACTTATGTAAAATCGAATGTATAAATGATGTCATATACGGATGCACTCACACTCAATCAATACATGCAAGTCTCTCTGGGGCACAGTAACATACACCAACTAGTTTGGCCTGTGTTGTATTCCTCAACACTTATCAGTATATGTAGGGTGAGACAAGGTGCACTTGCATGTCTTGGTTGCAGTCACTTATGGTATTTGTTTGCCCTTATGCATCCTTCTGTGGCACAAGTACAATGCTAATCCATGGGGACTATGCACATGGGTATTTGGATAGTATTGATAAGACCATCCTGAGTCATGTATTGTTGATTATATTGTGTGTCAGCAGTGATTGTTTTTATTGTAATCTCTAAATTGCACTGTTTATGTTAATATTTGTTACAGTGTTTTGTCTTCACAGACCTCACACATACCATTTATTTCTGGTAAGTTTGTGGCCACTTTGCAAGACTCTTCTCACTGAGTTTCTGTCAAGAAAATGCATCTTGTTAATACAGTCTGACATTACATTGCTAAGGTACACACCTTATTCCTACATTGCAACATTTAGGTTGATATTTGTTCCTGTGTTTTTTCCTCACGTCTCACACATCCCATTTATAGGTGGGAAGTTTTTGTGTACTTCGCAAGAACTTTCGCACTGTGTGTCGATCAAGAAAATGTGTCTTGTTGATGCACTCTGACATTGATAAGGTACACATTGGTCATCATTGCAATGGATGTAGTTGTTGTGGGTGTACATACAAAGACAGCATGTGCAATTAAGTTGAGCTCACTCTTCTTCAGCTTAAAAAAAGTGATGTTGGGTGTCATGGTTAAATTATGTATGTTGACTTTTGAGGAAGAATCGCACGAATCTCATAATGCTTTCTAAAAATCACATTTATTTTCTGCCAAAGCTTTCTATCCTCACATTACAACATGTAAGTATGTTTATTTGTTGAAATTTGTACAAACATATGTAGCAAATCATTAGTATTTGTGTGTAAAAATACATTTGTTTACACATTCCAACACATTTACTTGTGTGTAGCGAGATCGATGGGGAGGTACAAATTGCCATTATCAAGGGTTGCATAGTGTTCAACAAAAGAAAGAGCAGTGTTGGCCCTGAGTGGCGCACTGGTGTCAATATTTCACTGTGGTAAACTAGTACTCAACCTCTTTTTATTCCACTGCTCAGGGATCACCAAATAAACAGAAAACCATACACAAAAGGGAACACTTAATATTTTCCCTCTGGAAAGAAATAGAAATATGTCATGAAGAATCCATGATTCAATTTGACATATGTGATTACTGCAACATTCAGAAAGTAATTTTAATCACTTTCAAATAAACAGGGATATGAGTGACATATGTTTCTACAAGTAAATAAGGCCATTTGCACTATTGGTGCTTTTTACATAGCAATACCTGTACATTGTTCACACAACTTTAGTACAAAGTAGGGGGCCTAATTCAGTAAATACACACAATGAAATGCAGTTAGGCAGCTTGCTGGCTTGCCCTGCCTGAAAGAGTGAGTGCAGGAATGGGCAACATTTGACATATTACAGTGCATTTCTGCTTCCTGCCTGCACTGATGAAATTTTGCTTCTTCATTCCACTGCTAAGAGCATTGTACCATGTAGCAAGCCTGCCTGCATTTACTGAATCCACCAATTAGCTCCCCAGCACTAGCCAAATTGTGCAAGATTGTGCCTAGGGGTCATACTTGACACAAATCCACACAACTCTACATAGCAAGCAACCTTGCTGCACTGCATGAAAGGGGAAAGGTGTGCCATAATTTTAATTTGTCTGGGAAATCCTGTAGTTTCCTAGCACAGACACAGTCATCTCCAGACTTCACAACAGTAGAAATTGAGAGGCATCTTCACACTTGAAAGTATGCTACAGCTCAAACTCTCTCCATTTCCTCAGAACCCATGGTGCGCATCTGTAGAGTCCCGCAATTCTTTTCAGTGAACCCCACTCTCTAAAACTTGCACATGACTCCTCCTGCAATAATCATTAGGACCCAGGGACTCAACATCATCTGATACACTGATGTCACCCAGATCACACATTAACTATCAGGAGACACAAGCAACACCACCAACAGCTACTACAATATGCAATTGACCAACATGGCTAACTCCATGTCAGATCAGTTGCGCATAGTTAACCTGAGAGACAAGATAGACACAATGATATTCTGCAACATGAACTCACCCTGGTTGCCCACAGAACTAGGCCAAAAACCCTCACCCTCCAACCATCCCAGAAGCATGTCCATCATCCTGGACAAATATCCTACCATGAGTCTTGAAACTGTTGCTGTCACCTCCACCTCCTTTCACATATTTTTCAAGCTCATACATTTCTTCATATGGCTCCCTCCTGACACCTGTAAGACCATCACCCCGACATTCATCACTTGTGGATGGTAGTACACTAATGCCCTCCAACATAGCATCACTGCACAACTGCTACACCAGAGGCAAACTATCAAACACACCACTGCCAGACTATTACTCAGCCTATCTTGTGGCACACACATCACCTCAGTAAAACACAAAGCCTCTCCATTCAGAAACACTGCCAGTTCACAATGCTCAGCCACACCTAGAAGGCACTACGCTAGCAGGGATCCACCTAGCTCACAAGCCATCTATGGTTCCACCAAACAATCATAGGCCTCCACTCTCTATCCCTTGCACTCACCACCACCCCATCCCCAATATCCATATGAGCAAGGCATGAGGTAGGGTGTTCTCTTACATGGCAGCCTACACCTGTGAAAAAGCTCACCCAGAACATCAGGACAACTGTGTCAAATATTGATTTGTGCAAGTAACTGTACACCTGGCCCTTCAAGAGTTTGTACTTGGAGAGCATGCCCATACTCAGTACCTGGATGTCCTCTCAGGTGAAAAGTGTGCCCTCTAAACACCATATTACATTACATTCCACTTTTGGCTGCCTAGCCCCAACCCAGCATTGGCATAGGAATATCTACCAAGTTTCCAAGGTCAATGCATGATGTGCTGTTCCAGGTCTTTTCCTTTGTATTGTGGGACTTGTAGTCCTGCTCAACATTGTTGTACATTATACCACAAGTCCTAGCATTCAAAGGATAAACCTGAACTGGGGCATCACATCGCGCATGAACCTGAAAAACCTGTCAGAGCTGGACTGGGCTGAATACATTTGCACTGCACAAGAAAATAACAGTTATGTGATGAATGAGTTAACATATGAGGCATACCTGCCCTTTCCCTTGCACACAGAGCAGCAAAGTGCAGCAAAATGTCTTGCTGCGTTGCATTACAGTTTGAACAATATGGTCCCTTGTTTTCACTAACCCTGTAGTTGTTGCTGGTCCTCAATCTCATCACTATCAAGCCCTTCCACTCCAGCTACCAACTCTGTTGGGATGAGTGATGCCACCTGCTCCTCCAATGGATCCAACTCCTCCTGGACATCAGGTCCTCCTCCAGTCCCTATGGCTGCCTTAAGGTTCCTGGCCAGTTTTACTTTGGTCCTGCGCTTGTAGTCATGACACCTCTTCCTGCACTCCAGGATGGTCCTTTTTGTTACCCAATTTATTTTGTCCCCTATGGATTGCCAAATGGCATCCTTCCTCCCTAATGTCAATTTTGAGGTGACAAATAGGAGATGTTAATTTTCTATCACCTCACTTATTAAGATTTGGTTCTCCTCCTCATTGAAGTTAGACTTCCTCTTCCCCTGGGATGAACGCAAGTCTACTGTGTTGGGGTTGGTTCCCTCCTGGATCCCTGAGACTCCTTCCATGCTTCTCTGTATTGATAAGTATTGCTGTGTTGATTGCATCTCTTTTTCAATGTTTCCCACAACACAAAGCACTCCTGTGTGATGCAATGCTGATTTGCAGCATGTAGAGGTGCTATACGACACGCAAATAAAGCTGTTTTGCACCATTTAAGGAGTACTTGCGTTACGGCACTTAGCGCCATTCTGGACACCGTTGCGTTGGAAATTCTGATGCATCTTTGGTGCTTGCACCATGGTAGGCCATCCCAGAAATGTAGTGCATCCATGGCACAGGAAAATGCTTCAAAACAGCGCAGATTCAATAATGAAGTGGCAAAGGTGCAACTCATTTTTTATTTTTTTAAGTTGGGTACTCCATTCCCCATTATTTTTAAATTGCATCTCCTGCTCTGCCTGTGTCTTTTTTTAAATTAATTGTGTTTTCCTTTGAGTGGGTGCCCCAGTTTCACCTAGGGTTCCCACAACATCCATAAGCATTTGGGGCTGCCGAAGGAGGTTCAGACCCCTGTGGCCTCACCGGCTCCCCTGCCAACAGCTATCCTGGATGCTGGCTGGGGAATGATGTCTTGCTTGCCCCTGCCCGGCAGAAGCACATTTAGTTTCATCTGCCATCGGGGGAGGCAAAGCTACGTCCCCTGATCAGGAGAGCATGAAGAGGAAATTACGTTTTTGTTCCCTGCCTGCACACTCCAGTGCAGGTTGCAACAATGTATGCCAAGAGATGGGGCCCCCGGGACACTGGTTGAACTTCAGGCCCTGGGGATGGGGTTCTTGGGACCATTTTATTGCTCAGGGACGGCACCCACTTCCCAGTACCAAAGGACATATCAGGTCGGGCCCTCAGGATTATGAAATGGCTCAGGGAGGAGAGTCGCACACCTCCCTTCCCATTAACAATTATAAAACGATTAAGGCCAGGAGGATGGAGTCAAAGGTGCTATTAAATGACTCAGGGAGGGGGGTGCTTTTAGGTCTTTTTTGTTGTTGAGTGGTGCAAGGTTTCATGCCAATGATGCATCATGCAGCCGAGGCGATCCATTGGTTCTGAAGTGCTGCACAGCTGTGATGCAATTTCCTACATTATTGCTGGGTACAAGGACCTGTTTCAGGGATGTGGCACATAGTCAAGGCCATGAGTCAGTTTCGAGGAACTGTGAGGCTGCGAGAATATGTGTAGTCATCAAGCCTGCCGTCAATTCAATGAGGGAAGCCAGGGAGTGTGTCGGGGAAGCTTAGCACAGGCAGTTGTTCCGATGCAGCAGGAGGGTCGATGCGGAGTCCCTTGCATCGGGAGAATCCTCACAGCAGAGGCAATGTGTCGCTTCTGCTCAGGTTTGCATCACAAAGCAGAGGAGATGCGTCAGTTCTTCTGGGTCCACTGATGGGCTGGCAGAGCACTTTCAGGTCACCTTTCAAGGGACCAGGACTGGGGTGGCACCCCTTGACAGGTTAGTACTCACAGGTGGCAGAGTCCAGGTGCTGGGTTCAAGGTTGATAGAGCCGCTTGTTCCCAGTTATAATGACTCTAAGAACGAGCTGAATGGGGCCTCCAATTATATTTGCCATATCAGAGATTGTTTCTCCACATCGTCCTTCGAAAGAGAGCTTAAAACCCCACATACCCAACAGATCGTAAAATGTGGCCCCCTCACTATTATTTCTATAAGCTCTATTCTAGAAAAGCCCCAAGGTCACCCCCATTCTTGATTAAACAATCGCAGGCTTTCAGATATTTAAAAGAAATCCTTTTGCATAAGGTCAAACTTCAACCTTAATTCCTCAAAGGAGATAAAGCCCAATTCCATATAGAAGTCCCCTAGCCTGCCCAGTCCTTTACCTATCCATCCTAACATAAAAGTGTCCCTAAAGACCCTGGGAGTCAAGAGGTTTTTATGTACCAGGGTATACAAATTAAATAGGCCCAGCTCCGGTTTCTTTTGTAATGCTTTGCAAATCTTATAGGCTCCCTGGATGGTCTTAAATTGTGTTTTCCTATAATATCTGGGTTCTATCTGCCATCGAAGGCAAAATCTAGCCTCTGCTCCAATCAGCAATTTGAATCCTAAAGGGATTTCTTCCCTTCTGTATCGCATCCCACCCCCTTTGCAATTAAGGTGACCAGGTATTGCAGCACTGAAGCCCAGGAATCCATTTTAAAATTTGGAACAGGTCCACCTCCTCTTTTTCTTAGGAAGAGTCAAGAATTTGAGGGCTCTCCTGTTTTTCGAGTAGTCCCAAATGAATCTAATTACTATTTTATCAATCAATGTAAACCAGTGGTTATCAGATTTGAGTGGTACAGCCTGAAAAAGATATTGAACTTAGCGAAAAAACATGATTTTAACAACATTACTCCTGCTGATTATAGACAAATGGAAGTTGTCCATTCTCCAGAAATCTTTCCTTGACTTTCCACACACAGGGGACAAATTATTCTCAACGGCAGAGATACTAACACTCAGGTAAACCGCATTTCCTAACTCTCGGGTATCGTTGAGCTAAACATTGCTGTTAATAACCACTTGGGTGTTATCCCGCTTTAGAGAGTACCCGAGAACCTTCCGAATTTTCCCACCTCTTTTTAAATTTTCAATAATGCCGTATTTAGATCTGGGATCGCTATGGCTATATTGTTAGCATAAGCCAACACTTTTGTGTCCCATCTGTGATAACGCATTGGTGGAATTGCAGTATTATTATCCAGTTTTCATATTATAGGGCCTATATATAGGGAAAAGTAACAGAGAACATAGGCACCCTTGCCTTGTGTCATGTTGAATTATCTGTTGGGAGTACCCTCCCATTAGTGCTATCTTAGCTGTAGGATTGGAATATATAACCTTTACTGCCTCAATAAACCTAGGTCCAATATCAAACCTATTCATTACAACCTACAAGTATCTCCAGTAGACCCTATCCAATGCTTTTTCAGCATCTAATAAAATCAGCACCATAGGGTTTCCTGCCTCCGAAGAGGCATCTATTAGAGTGATAACCCATTGAATAAGGTAAGTGGCCCCCCTCCCTAGAAGAAAACAACGTTGCCTAGACGAGACAACTATGCCAATTCTACATGACAGCCGGATGGCTAATACTTTCAAATATACTTTAGTGTTGCTCTTCATCTGCGTTATAGGGTGGTATGACCCAGGTTTATAGGTTATGACCTAGAGTCAAGCCCTCATAGATACCAATGAACAAATCTGACAAAAGTGCCTCTAGTTGAGTGGGAAACACTTTGATAAAACTCGATAGGGATCTTGTCAGTACCAACTGCTTTCCCTGATGGTAAACTTTTTATAGCAATCTGGATTTTCTCCCATGTAAGGGTGGAGTCTAGTGATTCTGTATCTATGACATTACATTTTGGAGAGGGGATTGCCTCCAAAACTTTTATCCTCTCATATTCCCCCAGCTCTGCATCTTCACTGTAGAGATCTGAATAATACCCTCATAAAATCTCTCTCAAACCCTCAGAATTGCCAGAGATGTGCTTATTGGGCATCGAAGCTCTCTTATCTCTCCCTGTATTGCTTTTTACCGGACTGTAATAGCGAGAAGATGGCTCACATATTCAATATATTCATAGCTATCTTTCTCTTCCAAGCGGCATACTTCTATGCAGCCTTTCTTGGGGAGATGTCAATTATTGTGGATTTAGCCAGTGCAATGCTATGCTGTGCTTTCTTAAACTCTACCTCATCTGGTGTTGCTTGCATGGTTCACTGATTCAATATCGATGTAAAATATATCAATAACAAAAAAAAAGCTGTGAAAAATATAGATGTAAAAAATTTCGATTTTTAAATATATATAAAATAAATTACAATGTATTAAGTATGTCAAATATTAATATTATTTTTAACAAAACTAATTACATTTAATAAACATTTTAACTAAATTTTATAAATAAACTCATTTTTTAATATAAACACAAAACATAATAATTTATATATATATTTACTCAAAAATAATTTAACCATTATCTTTATTGAATTTGTAAACTTTTAAATTACATAAAAATTAAATTAAAACTTATATCAATAATATAAAATTTTAAAATACCATTGTATAAGTAATTCAAACATTTAACTATTAAAACAACATTACAATGTACAATTCACAGTACAATAAATACAAAAGTAGGGAAAATCTTGGATGGTGGAGAGGTAAAAATTACTATTCCAACTCCAAGGAGTGCAACAGTAGGAAAACGTTTGGATAGCGGAGGGGTAAAAATTACTATTCCAACTCCAAGGAGTGCAAGAGTAGGAAAAATGTTGGATAGCAGAGGGTTAAAAATTACTATTTCCACTCCAGTGAGTGCAACAGTAGGGAAAGTGTTGGATAGCGGAGGGGTAAAACTTACTATTCCTACTCCAGTAAGTGCAACAGTAGGTAAAGTGTGTGATAGCGGAAGGGTAAAATGTACTATTCCCACTCCAGTGACTGCAACAGTAGGGAAAGTATTAGATAACAGAGGGGTAAAAATTACTATTCCAACTCCAAAGAGTGCAACAGTAGGGAAAATGTTGGATAGCGGAGGGGTACAAATTACTATTCCCAATCCAATGAGTGCAACAGCAGGGAAAGTGTTGAATAGTGGAGGGGTACAAATTACTATTCCCACTCCAGTGAGTTCAACAGTAGAGAAAGGGCTGGATAGCGGAAGGGAAAAAGTTACTATTCCCACTCCAGAAAGTGCAACAGTAGGGAAAGTGCTGGATAGCGGAGGCGTAAAAATTATTATTACCACTCCAGTGAGTGCAACAGTAGGGAAAGTGTTGGATAGCGGAGGGGTAAAACTTACTATTCCTACTCCAGTAAGTGCAACAGTAGGGAAAGTGTTTGATAGCGGAAGGGTAAAACGTACTATTCCCACTCCAGTGACTGCAACAGTAGGGAAAGTATTAGATAACAGAGGGGTAAAAATTACTATTCCAACTCCAAAGAGTGCAACAGAAGGGAAAATGTTGGATAGCGGAGGGGTACAAATTACTATTCCCAATCCAATGAGTGCAACAGCAGGGAAAGTGTTGAATAGTGGAGGGGTACAAATTACTATTCCCACTCCAGTGAGTTCAACAGTAGAGAAAGCTGGATAGCGGAAGGGAAAAAGTTACTATTCCCACTCCAGAAAGTGCAACAGTAGGGAAAGTGCTGGATAGCGGAGGCCTAAAAATTATTATTACCACTCCAGTGAGTGCAACAGTAAGGAAAGTGTTGGATAGCAGGTAAACAAAAATTGATAATAACATTTAAACAATTGATTTTTTTTTTAAATTAATCATAAAACGAAATAAACAATATTTTAAAAATATAAGAGTAAATATATTAAACATTACCATTAATTACATATAAAAAAAAAGGTACAACTATTATGTAAAATAAATTAATAAATACATTTATAAACAATATATATTTAAAAGAAGCAAATATTACAGACAAAAATACATTTAAAGAATAAATGTATTTATATTATTTCCTACTAACACCACATCATAAAACAAGTAACTTTTGTATTTACATTTATTTCCATAATTAACATAATTAATAATAATAGTACAAATCATTATTAATAAAAAAGATTAATTAACATGCATTGAATACACATTCTTTAACACTATAATATGCACAAAGCAAAACCAAAGAGGATGATGGATGGAGTGTTGAACATTGCAAGCACTCATCAACTGATCTGGGTTTAATCCATTATCATTCTTTAGCTCACTCCCCCACCCCAGTTCAGACATGTCCATATGCAAATCAGTCTGACCCTGTGCCTCATGGGAACAGAACAGCCCGAACTGCCATACATGTCTTCCCTGGACCGGGAACAAGCATCCTGGGACCGGTTTTGGGTTCACAACCCTCATCAGCCAGGCTAGCTTGGATCCAGTGGCAAAGGGAGCAAGGGACCCACGTCTGGGCATACCCTGCCAACTTAGGGCGAACAAAGCAAAACCAATGGGGATGATGGTCAGAGTGTTGAACATTGCAAGCACTCACCCCCAGTCAACTGATCTGGGTTTAATCCATCATCATTCTTTAGCTCACTCCACCACCCCAGTTTAGACATGCCCATATGCAAATAAGTCTGACCCTGTGCCTCATGGAAACAGTCCAGCCCGAACTGCCAAGACATGTCTTCCCTGGACCGGAAACAAGCATCCTGGGACCGGTTTCGGGTTCATAACCCTCATCAGCCAGGCTATCTTGGACCCAGCGGCAAAGTGAGCAAAGGACCCACGTCTGGGCATACCCTTGAGACTATAATTTGCACAACACACGCCTAAAATAAATTACACACTTACCATAATTAATTACTAAGGAATTATTTTTTTTTAATGAACACTTATAATTCATAACTAATTATTCATTCATAAATTAAAAATAAATTAATTCCCACCCTTTCCATCATTTACACCTATGAACACCACACCACACACCTAAAATTAATTGCACAATTACCATCAGTAATTACTAATTAATTAATTCAAAACATTTAACATCTAATTATTCATTTATAAATTAAAAATAAATTACTTCCCACCCTTCTCACCATTTTCACCTATAAACACTACAACACAGACCTAAAAATAATTACACAATTAACATAATGAATTGGCAAGTAAATAATTGAAATTAATTAACAACTAATTACTAAAGAATTAATACAAAAATAATTTACACATTTAATACATCTCAAGTCAACATATATTAATAAATAAAAATTAATAAATACATTTATAAATTACGTCCCACCCTATTCCCTATAAACCCACAACCCTCTACAGTACTAAAAATGCAAAATTCAAATAAAAAAAATGACTACTAAAAATAATCAATAAATCTTATATAATTAAATTACTTCCCACCCTACTCCCCAATAAACCCACAACCTGCTACGGAACTAAAAATGCAAAATTCAAACCAACATTTTTTAAAAACCTACTAAAATGTTAACACATACAATAAAAATACAATTCTTATACAAAAAATACATGCATCACAAACATATGAAATATATACTAAAATACATAGCATTCATAAAAAAAATCGTTATTTTAATATCTATTTTTGCAGACGATATTAAACACTTTGATATTTTTTACATCAAGATTTAATACACAAAATCGATATTCTGCACCACAATATTTTTTATTTCAAAATTTTTGACCAACGATATTTTTACCATGATATTTGTGGTTATCGATATTTTTACATCGATATTCTGGATCTGCACCGCTTGTATTAGGTTGGATTCAGCATCAGCCAAAACGGCATACCATGCCGTCATTTGTTATTTCTCTTTTCTTTGCTGTTTCAGGCTAAATCTGGTTGTCTTCCTGTGCACTCCTTCTTCAAAGACATCCCAGATTACCCCACTTCCCCTATATTGTTCCATAAAAATTGGTATCCATCTTTCTATGAGTCTAACATAGTCTTCATCACCAAGTAGCGCATGCTCAAACATCCAGTTTTATTCTGACCTCAGGGGCTCTTAAGATGGTTATTCTAAACCCAGGGAATTATGGACGGAGATTACCTATATTTCAATTCTCAGATTTTCCTGTTATAACTTTCCATAAAGCCGACAGCTGCACCACTAGTATACCTTTCTCTGTGTTGCACCCTAGCCCTCTTGATCCCCCAACCATATACCCCAACCCATCTTCTTACCCCATACCCCCACAACCCCCAGCCCCTTCCTCCCACCAGGCCACCTGTGACCTGAATGATGGTTTCTGAAAGTGCGCTAATGCTCTCACTCCCAGTAAACCTCCCAATATATCAGGAGAATAAATTCATAGCTTACAAATCTTTCCTTTAGATGTGCAACTAGTCATAATATACTAACCTCATAATTTCAATAGCAAAAGGATTTCCGTTGGCCTCCAGATGCCTCCCATTTTGGCCCCATTAACCCATTAATCCACCGGGTCCCTACCGGAGACAGACATTAGAACCAATAGAAAACGTATTTTTAACTTGCATAAATGAACTATTGCTCCCAACAGCCTTGCATATTGTCCTCATGACCCTAGTGTCTCTGTTGTTGATCCTGAGGATAGTTTTTGCAGATATTCCTTGGCTTTTAGTTCAGAGGTCAATGTCCAGATCTTTCCTTTAGCTATAAACTTCACAGCAAGGAGCTGGAATGGTGGATTAACTGTCTCCACCGCCAACTTCTCTCTACCATGATATGGCAGAAGTCGGGAAAGACAAAAAAGCTATGGCCATCAAAGAACCTCCTAGCACGGGGTCAAGCTTTTTCAAAGCTTGCTTGGCAAAGTAAAAAGTTGCCGAAGTACACCAAAATCATTCTGGGTCTGTCTAGCAGACACTCTTGTGGATTTTTCAGCATTAGTGGGAAGTGGTGCACTAGTGGTGCCTCCATGTCCTAGTTCCACATTGAGAGGTCCTGGAAAGCCCCCTTCAGTGGGCTCACGATGAAAGATCTTATATCACTCCCTTCTACTACACGTAGGAGTGTCAAATTATTTCTTCACTACCTGTTCTCGAAACCTTCCATTTTCCACATTACATCTATCAGTTATGACGCAACGGCTTCACCCTGACATTTCACTGCACCAGTCTCTTCCTCTAATGTATTGACTAATTCTTCCACCATTGCAATTCTGTTCCCGATTCCAGGGCATGTTTTATTCATTTTTCCTAAAGCCCCCTGCAGTTTTGTAGTAGCTAGTGGGCTTTGCAGCTATCGCTCAAGACTCTTCTTGTAGGTGTTTCATGGATCGATAGATAAGCCCTAGTGAGGGCTCCCCTCTCTCCTCTATCATCTGTAGGCTGTGGCGCCCCTCTCTTGCTGTGTCACATGACCATCATAATTGTCAGCATACACTTGCTGGGTAGCTAAGTAGTCCTACTTCATGGTATGTGCTCCATGGGAGGCTTCCTCCTTTGCCGTAGTGCTTTGCTTGCTCTTTGAAACAGCTAATCTTGGGCACTGTTGGAGCTTTCTGTTGTCACCTAAGAATGTTGGTCGGTTTTGGAGTCACTACCATTTGTATCAGAGGTTCCTTACTCCTCAGTCAGTGAGAAGAATTGTTCTAAAGGATCCAGGGCTCATATGCTCACCTCTGTGCCCCCATTATTTGTGTCTGTTAGACCTATATCTGGGCCACTAACCGTACACCGTCAGATTCCCAACAGGGCCAAGCCCCCAGTACTCACAATGCTCTCACTGTCATTGTCCATTTGTGTCATTTTTGGGGGGTCAGTTCCATCTATCATAGGCATATTACAGTTGTTAAGGGCTCCCCTCAATGCATTCTCCTTAGCTTGATCAGCCCCCAATCTAACCTGCACCTTGACTGCAGTCTGTGTGGTCTCAGCATTTTGTTGTTTATCGGTGTGCTCAAATTCTGGCTCAGTCTCCTGAGCTTTTTCAGTATCATTCAGCATTTGCAGGGGGGAGAATGCCATTAGTGCAAATGCATTAATGGAGCTGGGAACTCTGTCTGATTGCTCACTTGCTCCGTAAGCTCCCCTGCAATGTCCTCTCTTCCTTCTGCACCGGACAGACTTGGGACTGGTGGTGAGAAAGCAAAAACTCCACTATTGAAGGCTGCAACTGATTTACTACAGCACGCTGTCCCCGCCGTGTTTCTCAGCTGTGGGCTCCAGTATTTGCTTCACTGTTTGGCCCCCTGGTTTGCCATGTCTCTCTGCCAACCGCTCTCTTGTTTTCTCCCTCTTCCCAAAATCTCAGACTGTCATGCCCAGTTGACTGCATGGGGACCGGATTTGAGGACTCTGCCTGTTCACATTGTTGTCTTGTTCCTTTCAAAAACATGTTTTTTGTCCTCCTTATCTTCCAGTAGATCGTGCTGCCGATGTATTTCACTGTGCAGCGTGGAGCGTTGGAAACCGTAACTGCTGCTTCAAAAACCTGCAACCTCTGAGTATGTACGCGTATACGGGTCATCTTCTCCAACAGGAGTAACTGCACATGCCTTGGAGTTACTTTGTTTCCCTTGTTCTCCTGGTTTGCAACACTGTATCTCCAAAAACCATCACCCTTGGAGGGAGCAGACCATTAGATTAGCTACTCAGTTGCCATCATGCTTCCTATCCACCATAAAGCCTCTTACCAACTTCTAGAAGTGCCATTTTCAACACTTATTTCAAATCTGACTTTATCATAAAAGAGGATTTTTCAAAACAATTTCAAAGACACCAGACATGATCAGGGCACCTACTCCCAGTAAGGCCTACTATATGGGTGACATATGTATTAAAAAGGAAGGTTTGAGTCTGGCAAGATATTTATTTTTCCTGGTTGAAATGACAGTTTAAAACTGAACATACAAACTGCAACGGCAGGCCTTAGCGAGGTTTGAAAGGCTACTTAAGTGGGTGACAGATTCAGTGCTGCAAGTCCACTAGTGGCATTCAATTTACAGACCCTCGGTACCTGTGTTCCCCTTTACTAGGGAGCTACAAGTAAATGAAATATGCCAATTGGAGATAGCCAATATTACCATGTTTTGAGGAGTGAGCAAATGCTGGTGAGCAGTGCTAAAGTGCATAGTGTCCTAAGGCCAGTGAAAACGAATTCAGCAAAAAGTAGAGGGTAAAGGCGAAAGGTCAGGGGGTGGCCCTGCAAAGAGGTCCAGGTCCAACAGCAGTTCTGCTTTTTAAATATTTTTTATGTGGTACTAGTGTGGTACTGCAATATTGTAAGAATATATTTTGGGATTTTGGTCCGGGGTCTGTCTTGGACCCCCCCCCCCACCCACAAGCCCTGTAGGGTTTGAGATTCCCTACCCTGCTCCCCTATATGTTGTTTTTATATTCTTTTTAAGCTGGCCTTCTGTTCACTCCTTCACCAACCCCATCCATTGCACACAGCTAAAGGCCTTGAATAGCTTGGAATTTCCATCAGTGAAGGCAGCTCACAGAGAACACTTGGCTATTGAATATCATAAAAAAATACTAAAAATGCAATGAAAAAAGTAAAAGTTAATGTGATGTTATGGCTAGCATTGATTATAACACCTCAACATATCTTTTATAAGGCCTGAGAAGCTCACCAAAAAATGCACATTTAAGGTGCAGTTATGGTAATGATTTAAAAGCAAAAAAGACAATGAAATCCATAACTGCCAACATCCATGAATAATCACACACCAAATACAGTGCTTACGATCCAGCAACTTGCCTACAAGCACAAGTCACATAAGACTTGTGAAAAGTATTGTAAACTGGAGATGCCCACATTTAGGGAAGCTAAAGGCCCAGTATGCACAAGTAGAAGGTACCGAAACCTATGTGAGTGTTTTAAGCATCACACGTGCAATGTTGGTTCTTTACTCACATTATACATGAGTAAGTTACACAAGTACTAATCGGGCTATTCAGATCTTGCGTTTTTCAGGAATGAAAGCATGAGCTCTAAGAGCGAGAGATATTGCATAAAACTGTTTGCATTCAAGAGTTTTCAAATTGTCTTTGTAAGTATAACTCCTTTCGTTTTCAATTCTTCTTTTCTTGACACTATAGTTGCACAAACACAAAGAAATCTAAAAATATTAAATGTCAGACACCTGCTCTCATTTTGATTCTACATTTCATCAGCCTTCATTGTGGACTACAACTACATATTTCATCCAGCTGTTTGAGCCAGAGCTAGCTCTACTGTGAACCATTGTTTTGCAGCACGACTTGCCCTTTGTTTTTCAGTTAATATACAGCCTGAGTCCCATAGCTTTTTATAACCTTGTCGAGCCTTTATTTCCTAGGGAGCTGTCGAAAGAGCTGCAGGGAAACTGTGGTTGATCAAATAGAGTTTTCTTATAGGCACATGGTACAGTATTCTGACAAACTGCATCAAAGTCAGTTTCCCTAAAGCATTCGTAAGCATGTCAACTACAGTTGGCATTCACAGCTCACTGCTCGACGCTGGGAATAGTGCATTCTGTGGATGGGAAGGCCATGATTCTTTCTAGAATTTTTTTTACAAGCATTGGAATTTGAGTGATGTGGACTTCAGCCTAGAACACCATTTGGCATATTTACAAAATTGCAGAATTGGTGTGCGAGTACAGAAAGTTGTGTGTGAAGACGTGACCTCTCCTGACATTCGCCATCCTATAGTGGTACAGCCAAATATAAAGTTAGCATACTTTCATCTGTCTTGACAGCAGAGCTGTTGCTAGGCCATATTTGATCATCAGAAAAGGAGTTTTAAGAAGAAATAATAAAAGAGGGCCTTTGGCTCCATCCAGACGGTGATTGCTTTGAGTGCAAATTTTAATTGAGCAGTAGGCAGGGCCGGACTGGCCGTACCGGACATCAGGCGTGGGGTGGGTGCTGGTTTTGTTACTAACAATGCTGCATTGTATGCCCCCAGTAACAAAAGCAACAAGAAAGCATAATTCACTCACTTTCGCTTCTTCCTACCAGAGCCAGCCCGTGCTTCACACTTACACCCCCCACGCCCTCCCAAACTCCCCCTGTTGTGGTCAGACTTATTTATTTATTTAAACAGTTTTCTATAGCGCTGGCTAGACCCGAAGGTATCAGAGCTCTTTACATAAGGTCGACAATGTTACAACTAGGGGTGGGCGGAATTTGTGAAATTCACTTTCGCAAATTATCGCGAAAATGTTAAAAATCTCCGCAAACACGCGGAAATATCGCGAAGATGCAGAAATTATTTTTTCACTTTTCACTTGTCTCGCGCTGCATGATTGCGAGAAGAAAGACGTGATTGCGCGACGAATGACCTAACTGCGGGCGCGAACTGTCGCGAGACAGCGCAAATGGCTACCAACAATCCCACATCTCGTGGAGAACGCGACTGGATCGGGAACACTTGTCGGCGAACGTGGGGATTCAGGTAAGGCGATCGCGTGCACGCGAGAATGTATTATTTTACAACGCGAGCAAGCAAACAAATTCCGGTAAAAAGCGGATTGCGGAAATTTTGACATTTTCGCGCTCTCCGGAACGTGAAAATGTCAAATTATCGCAATTTCCGCGAGCGGAACGTAATTTTTGGCCAGGCCTAGTTACAACACAGAAAAGCAATTGCATGATACATCAAATATATGTGAAACCTTAAAGGGAGAGGAGAGACAAGAGGAGGGGGGGGAAGGGGGTGAGGGGGAGTGAAAGGGGGCAAGACCGGGGGAAGAAGGAATGAGAGACGGGGGAAGACAGCCCAGAAACCGAGTGGGTAAGCAATGGCACGAGGAGGTAATCGACTGCTAGTCTCCCCTAAGGCTCACCAAGTAGCTCCAATGGCCATTGGGCAGAGGGATAGACAGAGAGGATATAAGGGAAACTGCCGAAAAACAAAGAGGAAGGGGGGAGTGTGAGACAGGGAGACGGAGAGAAACTGTGCCCAAGGTCCGGCTGGGTAGGTGACGGTCAGGGGGTGAACCAAGGCCAATCTCCACTATAGCTGAGCAGAGCAGCTCCACCGGGCGTTGGACATGGTGCTCTGACTCCACAGTCGAGAAAGAGCTGAAGAGCACTCAGGGACTCAGAGGTAGTCAGCTTAGTGTGTGGAGGGGAAATGGGAGGGAAATAGTGAGCAGACTTGCTCACTACCCACCATGAAGGGGCTGGTCTGACAAGGCTGCTTTGGATTCCCAGTCTGGCCCTGGCAGTAGGTGTGTTCTTCCACTGAGTGGTTGTATTGCCCTTTCTCAAAAAACAATGAGAGAGAAAGGGTTTTATGTATGGGGTACTCCTAGTCCCCTTGATCAAACTAAACAAACAATAGGAGGAGTACACCCTCAAAGGTAAATCAACACCTCAGAGATAAGGAGAGGTGCACTAAAAGGATAAATGTGTCCTTTGTTATAGAAGACCCCTCACTCACCAACCTAGTTGGTGACATGCTTCATCATCGGGGTCCCACCTGGATAGCCGAGTGCCATCCGGGTGTGCTGCGACACCTGATTACAGTGGAGCTGGTATTTTTTCTTTTTCTTGTGGTGCAAGTGAAGGTAGTGAATTAAAAATTGGTCAGATGTAACTCTCTATCAAAAATTATTTAATCTTGGAGCAACTGAACAATATTAAAAGGATTAAGGGGATACCATATGAGGTTAAATTGACCTGAGGTATCAGCAAAAGGTGAGGTGAAGAAAAAACGTGAAATAGGTCTACATGTTTCAACCTTATGGGAAAACTATCCAGGTTTTCGTCAGGACCGATGTCATTAACCAGGGCGGTCTACACACGCTAAGGTGTACCCTCCCCTTGGTTAAAATAATACCTCCATGTAATTCCAAGGGGTTAATCCTTTCTTTGAATTCCTTAAGGAAAGTACCTGTAAAGTAAAAAGAAGGAAACAATATACACAAACATAATCCGTTATGTAAGCAACAGTTGATTCAGGCTCCTCTCAGTCGTCATCAAATATTATTATAAGGTGGTTGCTAGTGACTAAATATACAATCATACTATTTAGCCAACTAAAGTGAATTAGTGCAACCATGCTCCATAGTGAGTTCCATACTCAAACAAACCGTCGGGCTTCAATTCACCCGT
This sequence comes from Triturus cristatus, assembly GCF_964204655.1. Taxonomy (NCBI): domain Eukaryota; kingdom Metazoa; phylum Chordata; class Amphibia; order Caudata; family Salamandridae; genus Triturus; species Triturus cristatus. Next base: position 844,959,976 of record NC_140587.1, on the reverse strand, counting down.
GCTCATTAAATCTCACCCACTGATATAGGCGTGTAATAGTGTGCACTCACATAGAAATACTGGGGTGCACGTTCTAAGTGACGAGTGGTCAAGTGACTAGCACGGGTGCCATTTGTCCATAGTAGAAACACACTGCCTCTAACTGATTCGTTGCGACGGTGGGTATCTCTTTATACAACCAAAATAAGCAAATCTTAACAACATACAAGAGCAGACTCAAAGACATACGTGCGAGAAAGCGGAAAATTAGGAAAAGAAAATGAGAAAAAGCAGTTGGGGCCAGCCTTACTAGCGATGCGATAAAAACGTGCCTCGAAGATGCCGAGGTCACGTAGCAAGATCCTACCACGATCTACGGATAAAGAAGGGGAAAGCAGTTACATAAAGCGGCGTAGGACCGGGGGACAGGCTGAGTGGTGCTCACCCACCGGGGTACTGAGAACTTACTTAGTACTATTATGCCTAAACCTTATTAGTAGCCAATCTTGCCATAAGACCACTGACAAGCGTTGAAGAAAGAGTGCTTAACAAAGGCTTAGGCTTCGTCCCTACTTCGAGACTTTCAATTCCAAGTCCACTGTGAACTTGCCGGGTTTTTTCGTAAACTGAAACTAAAAGCTTTTTTTGAGAAACAAGGAGAGAGATCATCTGATCAAGATTCCAATGAAACAGGACTATGACCGAAGTCCACATTCATACCTCCACCCCATACCATTCCAGTGGAAGTTTCAGCCTTTGAACAGGCGGTGTTTAATGATATTGAAAATCTAGAACTTAAACAACCTTTCCAAAACATCAGCAAGGAGGAAAATATGGCGATAGCAAGCCTGAAAAATTGTGACGCAATTGTCAGCCAAGCCAGGCGACAAAGGGGGTGGGGTTGTAATTCAAGAAAAAGAAGCCTATCGTGTTGAATGCTTAAGATTATTGTCAGACAACAGTAACTACCAAAAACGAAGTACTAATCCATCTGCAGACCTTCAACAAGAGATAAGATCTCTGATTGACCATGCTGAATCCCAGCGGCATATTTCTAAACAGGAGGCTGATTTTCTGTGTGACAGTGAAAGGAAAATCCCATATTTTTATACATTACCGAAAATGCATAAAAACAAACTTCCTTGGCAGACCCATTGTATCGGGTATTGGTTCCTTGTTGGAACCTTTGTCACGTTTCTGCGATGTCTTCCTCAAACCTATTGTTCAAAACACTAGTACATATCTACAAGATACCAAGAGCCTGCTTCAACTCCTGGAGGATATCGAAGTCAATGATACCACGATACTGGTGAGCGTTGATATCGAAAGTTTATATACTAGCATTCCCTAGGACGACACCCTTGAAGTTCTCAAGAGCACCCTTGATGCCATTGATTGGACCTATCGAACACACAGGAATTTCAACCTGGAATGTGCAAGATTGGCCTTAAAGTAGAACTTTTTTGAATTTGAAGGTACCCTTTACCTCCAAAGGGGGGGTACTTCAATGGGAAGTACCTTCGCGCCGAGCATGGCCGGACTCTATGTGTTTGACTTTGAGAAGAAATTCATACTCAATGAGCAGAATCCATTCTTCAGTTACATTAGCTTCTGGAAACGATATATTGACGACGTCCTTGCCATTTGGCAAGGACCGGAAAACATTCTTTCAGATTTCTGTGAGTGGATCAACACTTGTGATCACAATCTTAGATTCACCCACATTAAAGATCAGAACACCATGGTCTTTTTGGATATTGTCACCAAGGAAAACAGCCATCTTGAAACTAGAACTCACTACAAACCCACAGGGAAAACAACTTATTGAGGTTTGAAAGCTTTCATCCCAGGCCATTGAGAGAAAATCTTCCTTATAGCCAGTACTTAAGACTACGCCGTAATTGCAGCAAAACCACGGATTACAAGAAACAAGCTCTTGATCTCACAAAAAAGTTATCAGAAAGGGGCTACCCTGAGAGAATTCTCACAAAGTGCCAAAAACGAGCACGAAATCAACCTAGAGCAGCATTACTGGAGAACAGAGTCACCACAGAGACTATGTTACCTTTGATTTGCGTAACAACATACAATACAGCATCTAATTTGGTTACCAAATCGATTAACAAACATTGGACTATTCTAAACACTGGTAACCTTAAATGGGAGAAACCATTGTTCTCTTTAAAAAAATCTAGAAGCCTGAAGGATTCTTTAGTAAACACGCGCCCTAAAGTGACAGCTCAAGCACAACAAACCACTGTCCTCAATGCGTGGGGTCTACCGAACATCACTGGACGCTACAAATGTGGCAATTGCAGTGTCTGTCACCTTACTGACAACGCAAACATTTTGGAACTGGAACCTGGCAAAGTGTGGACCTTGAGAACACACACTAACTGCAACAGTACAAATGTAGTTTACAGAATTATATGCCCTTGCAAACTTCAATATGTGGGCATGACGAGCAGAAAGATCTAACAGCGAATTTGCGAACATCGCAGCACCATCAGGTGTAAGAAATCAATGATGAAACTCACAGAACACTTCCTCGTGAAGGGCCATACAACTAACGATCTGAGATGGACAGTCATTGAGCAAATAAAGGCAGAGAGAGGATGCAAGAACGTCTATTTGAAAAAGAACAACGCTGGATGTATAGACTTTCCACTCACAAAAGTGGATTGAATGATAACATCCCATGGAACTCTGTCCCATCTGGTTAACCAGTAACATCTGCTGTTGTGATCTATCCCTTGAACTTACCAACATCTCCTTTGAGCAATCGACCAGGATGTCTTTCCTTTCAATCATCAGTCCCCCTGGGCTGAATTTGGTCACTGGGATATCATGCCCATCTGTTATTGTGATTGATCTCTCTTTTTTACCATCACCTTAATCGATCAATATATCTTTCTTTTAATTGTAGTGCTTTTGTGACGATTTTGGTAATTATGACACCATGCCCTTCATAAATGTGAATTCACTTTGCGCCTGCGATCTTTGTTCTACCTCCACTTTTTCATGTGAAACTTTCCATGTCATTTTTAGGTATATCTGCCCCCAGTTCCCTAGCACACCCCTTTGAATACATTGCTTCATTTTGGGTTGTCCCGCTTCACGTTATTTTGAGGTTAGCGCTATCTATTCCCTCCTCATTCCGTATAGCGGTTGTTACCCAGCAGTGTCTTTAGATACCTAGCGCGCTCCTGCTCCTCCAATCACTAGGATTGACTGTGTGCCTCTCTTTCCATCACGCCCCATGCCTGGGGGAGCGCCCGTGATTGGCTCTCCCTCCCGAGAGCCCGATTCCATTCATTGGGTCCTCCCCTCCAATGGGCTACAACCCGGTTATACTTTACATCGGCCCCAGCCTCGACCCGATCTTGTTCATTTACGGGACACCGATGCGGGGCACGGTTTAGGCATAATAGCAGATCCGGTTCTACACTAAGTAAGTTCTCAGTACCCCGGTGGGTGGGCACCACTCAGCCTGTCCCCCGGTCCTACGCCACTTTATGTAACTGCTTTCCCCTTCTTTATCCGTAGATCGTGGTAGGATCTTGCTACGTGACCTCGGCATCTTCGAAGCACGTTTTTATCGCATCGCTAGTAAGGCTGGCCCCAACGGCTTTTTCTCATTTTCTTTCCCTGATTTTCCGCTTTCTCGTACGTATGTCTTTGAGTCTGCTCTTGTATGTTGTTAAGATTTGCCTATTTTGGTTGTATAAAGAGACACCCACCGTCGCAACAAATCAGTTAGAGGCAGTGTGTTTCTACTATGGACGAATGGCACCCGTGCTAGTCACTTGACCACTCGTCACTTAGAACGTGCAGCCCAGTATTTTCTATGTGAGTGCACACTATTACACGCCTATATCAGTGGGTGAGATTTAATGAGCACGGGTGAATTGAAGCCCGACGGTTTGTTTGAGTTTGGAACTCACTATGGAGCATGGGTGCACCAATTCACTTTAGTTGGCTAAATAGTATGATTGTATATTTAGTCACTAGCAACCACCTTATAATAATATTTGATGACGACTGAGAGGAGCCTGAATCAACTGTTGCTTACATAACGGATTATGTTTGTGTATATTGTTTCCTTCTTTTTACTTTACAGGTACTTTCCTTAAGGAATTCAAAGAAAGGATTAACCCCTTGGAATTACATGGAGGTATTATTTTAACCAAGGGTAGGGTACACCTTAGCGTGTGTAGCAGGTTAATGACATCGGTCCTGACGAAAACCTGGATAGTTTTCCCATAAGGTTGAAACATGTAGACCTATTTCACGTTTTTTCTTCACCTCACCTTTTGCTGATACCTCAGGTCAATTTAACCTCATATGGTATCCCCTTAATCCTTTTAATATTGTTCAGTTGCTCCAACATTAAATAATTTTTGATAGAGTTACATCTGACCAATTTTTAATTCACTACCGTCACTTGCACCACAAGAAAAAGAAAAAATACCAGCTCCACTGTAATCAGGCGTCGCAGCACACTCGGATGGCACTCGGCTATCCGGGTGGGACCCCAATGATGAAGCATGTCACCAACTAGGTTGGTGAGTGAGGGGTCTTCTATAACAAAGGACAAATGTATCCTTTTAGTGCACCTCTCTTTATCTCTGAGGTATTGATTTACCTTTGAGGGTGTACTCCTCCTATTGTTTGTTTTGTATTGCCCTTTCTGCATTGCTGTAGAGAAGCTTATGCTCAATACAGCAGGACTGAACAGGTTCATCGATAAGTCATTGATAAAGGTGCCAGCCTGTAGATGCCATATAGTTTATCTTCATATTATGTAAAGTTATGAATAAAGCTGGAAGCCTGACTTATTTATGTTAAAACCAATAGGGAATTTAACACTACAGGGCGATTTGTTATTACACTGTGTTATGCCCGACGACAGACCTTGCGGTACATGGAATCTTATACCTTAAAATACCAGGCAAGGGGTTTGACAAAATTGTGGCAGTCGAAGACGTGCCCTTTGAGAATCCCTTTTTGACTCTCATCAGAGGATTGTATATTGTTTTGCCACCTCTACTTTTGTAGAGATTTCTAATTTTATGACTCTATAGATGATAGTTACCTTGTAAGAAGGTTTATATGCAATGTAGTAGGCCTGAGTAGGTTATTTGATGAGCCTATGATCAAGGGTATTTGCCTGATTGATTGATTAGGAAAAGTTATGTCAAATGCTGTAAGATTGAACTGTTTATTATGAAAACATTTTTAAAAAGCGGAAGATCGGGCCTATTTATGAGACAATCATATATTGCAGCCAGTAGGCCTTAAAGGGTGGATTAATAATGCATTATGTTAATGCCTGTAGACAGGCATTTGGTTACATGCTATCTCACAGACTTCTGTAGTAAGCCCTGATTTTAGTGAGGGGTACTTCATTTAGCAAACTCTTGTAGCTGAAAGTATAATAATGATAATCCTTGCTATACCCTCTTGGGACAATATGGTGGGAGTAATAGTCCGACAGAGCCTTGAGACATCAAAAACCTTTCATATATACATAGCTAGAGGGTTTTTTGGACAGTTGTTTTCTGTCTGTTAGAGAGTCATCTGCATTTTGCTTATCCCCATGACCACATGCTGCATGGGGCAATGAGTTATCCTCTTTCTGCCACTGGCTATATTGCCCTGATAGTATCCGCATTTTTGACTGATCACGTGCACATCCTCTTGAAAGATAGGGTACTTCAGTGTCTATGCTGGTTTCTTTCTTTCTTTCTTTCTTTCTTTCTTTCTTTCTTTCTTTCTTTCTTTCTTTCTTTCTTTCTTTCTTTCTTTCTTTCTTTCTTTCTTTCTTTCTTTCTCTTTCTTTCTTTCTTTCTTCTTATTGAGAGCGTACTGCAGCTCTCCAGACAGTTCTACCTGAGCATTTGAGTACTCCTTTTTCATCTGCAGTGTACTAAATCCAGTGCAGCCACTGTTTCTAATCTGGTTGGACAAGTTGAAATGGTATTATCCATAGTGTATTATTGTTTTAACCTTCCAAGATTACCATCATGTTTAGAAACATTATGTTGGCACTTTTGATTAGTACAATAAATACATGTTTTCATCCAAAAATCGTCGCCTAGCTTGATATTTGCTGAGCAGAAACCTTCAAATAATATTCTGAATAGTGTATCATTGTTTTTCAAGCTTCAAAATGTACAAAACGATACCAAGATTGCCTACATCTGGTACATTTCATCTTATTTTTGCATTAAATGCATATGCACAGGTTTATGTGGCCGCATGTTTTTTTATTCTTGTATTCTTTTATGTTATCTTCCGTTTCCGGATGAGTAAGTGGGTGAAAGCAAGAATGAGCCAATGGGTGACTGAATGAGTGAGTGAGTAGATGAGTGACAGAATGCATGAATGATAACATTCTGAGTGCCTAAACTCACCAGTGACTGAAGAGGCACTTGCAGTAAAATTCAAGACTTATTGGCATTGACAATGCTTGCTTAAATTTATAAAGGCATTAAACCGAAAAAAGAAAAGAGAAAATTTGAGTTGATGACAAGTCTATGAGTGAAGGTCACATATGAATACAATTTCTCTCTCCTTCATGCACTGAGACTGATATGTCCTGATGTTTGCTTCTAGTCATGCTGAACTGTTTGGTAGGTTCTGTAACAGAATACATTTTAGAAAAGTGGGCCACCCATGCTTCACTAGAAATATGGCAGCTAATCGGGGTCGCCCTCTGAGTCAAAGTTCACACAGCAGTTACTGTAGACCAGAAGGACTTCAAGTCTTTCACAGATTGTGCTTGGGCTAATTTATCCCATTGCTGTGTAGTAACCTCAATTAGCCTCTTTGTAGTGACTGCTTTATACTCCTTATGTAAAATAGCTAAAATTGTGTGTATCCCTTGGTTTAGCAGTAAGAGCCCTACACAGCTGTTGGTTGGCTATTGAGGACTCATTGTTAAACCAACTTGGAACAGGATGGATAAATCTATTTAGTGTTACAAGGCTTTTTTGATGCAAGCACAAACAGCAACAAAAGACCAGACTACTGAGTCCCGATCTTCCTCATCTACCAAGCATCGCATAGTCAGTCTCTTTTAGAAATTGGGTATCTAGGTGGCAGAGGTATGAACCCTGTCCAGGTAGGGACCACAGTCCTAGTCAGGGGAAGTCAGATACACAACCTACATTAACCTTTGCTCACCCTCTGGAGCTTGGCACAGAGCAGTCAGGCTTAACTTAAGAGGCAATGTGTAAAGTATTTGTGCAAAACTTAAGACAGTAAACCAATGAAAACACCACACAAAAATAATCGACACCAGGTTAGAAAAACAGAGCTTAATTTAATGAACAAAACAAGATCAAAAGAACAAAAAGCCAATAAGTAGAACCAGGAATATATAACTTAAAAGCACCAAGCACCATCTGGAGTCATCTGGTTGCGTTTGACTGGGGTAAATATAAACGTTTAGGCTGACCAAGATGGAGTGTCGTCTGGACACAAGGACCAGCCATGGCCTGCTGCGAACAGAACTGTTAGAAATTGGGTATCTAGTTGGCAGCGGTATGCACCCTGTCGTCCAAGTAGGGCATACCACTCTAGTCAGGGTAAGTGTAGTACACACTAAAACTTTCCTCTGCTCAGCCTCTGGTAGTTTTGCACAGAGCAGTCTGGCTGAACTAAAGAGGCAATGTGTAAAGCATTTGTGCACACACACAGTAACAGAGAAAATACCACAAAAGCGCTCCACATCAGTTTAGAATGGTAGTCAATATTTATCTGAGTAAAACAACACCAAACTAACAAATATCCAACATACACAAGTCAAGATATGAATTTTGCAAGGTTAAATCAAAATGCAGTGCTTGGAAGTAAATAGTTCTAACTGAAGCTCTCCGGTAGTGGTTGATTGGGGCAACTCGAAATGTTCATTTTGACCATGATGGAGTATGGGCTAGATACAGGAGTCACACAGACCCGCATACTGTACCTTAGATGCGTCAACGCTTGGGATGATGCATTGGAATCCAGAGGTGATGCATTGCTGTCGCAGACAATGCATTGGTTTCGCAGTCGGGCAAGGTCATTAATGGATTGAAGTAAAGAGCGCAGTACCTCAGTTCTAGGGTGTCAATGCTGCACAGCTGGACTGGTTGGGGGCGATGTATCGATGAGAAGCCATGCCGGGCCGGGGATGCGTCGGAGATGGGATGGTGCATTACAGACATCCGTGAAGCGGTGTCCGAGACTCAAGCAGCAGAGGTTCTTTGGAGGCCGCACACATTGTGAGCAGTGACTACGGCTTCAGTGCAGGCATCGGTGATGTGGCGGCAAAGTTGGGCTGCATTGTAAGTCGAATGTTGGTTCCTGGGGTTGCAGCACAAACACTTCCATGAGCACAGGACTGGATTGGGCACCACTTGGCAGAGCAGGACTCACAGTAGAGGAGCCCAGGTGGCGGTAGTAAGATGCAGGTGAAGTTTTTGATATCCCTGACACTTCCAACTGGCAGCAGGCCAACACAGCAAAGCAAGCAGCAAAGTGGCAGACCCTCCTGGCAGCACAACAGTTCTTCTTCCTTGCAGAATGTCCTCAGTCCAGAAGTGTTCTGATTATACAGAGTGAGAGGTTCAGTACTTATACCCATTTTAGCCTTTGAAGTATGAAGACTTCATAGAAAGGTCTTTGTAGTGCACAAGACCCTGCGCCTCCTGGCCCTGGCTGCAGACACACTAAAGGGGTGTATGCAGCTCTTTGGGTGGGGACAGGCACAGCTCTATTTAGGTGCAAGTTTCAGCTCTTCCCACCACTATAGCTCAGGAAGACCCATCAGCCTGGTGATGGGTCATCAAGTTATGCAGAGCACACCTCAGCTCCCTTTGTGTGACTGTCTAGAGGGATGGCACAAAGGCCAGCTGTCACCCTGGCCCAGACATGTATTCTAGGGACTTGGAGCAGCACAGTATGGTTAAAGCAAGACAATGCCATCTTTCTAAAAGTGGAATTAATAGAAATGTAATTTAAAAATCAACTCCACAAAAATAATTTTCTTTAAATTGTGAGTTCAGAGACACCAAACTCCAGTTTTCTATCTGCTCCCAATTGGAAGTTATACTTGTAAAGTATTTCAAGGAAACTCCAATTCCAATCTATTGGAGGGATAGGCATTTCTGTAGTGAAAAATGGTTTTAGCAGTATTTCACTACCAGGACATGTAAAATTCAAAACACATATCCTACCGTTTAACTATGCCGCAGCATGGAGCTAACTAAGGCCTACCTTAGCGGTGCCATGCATGTAATGGAAGGAAAGCTTGGGCCAGGCAATTAGGTGAACTTGCCAGGTTGATATAGCAGTTTACAACTGCAGCCCCAGTTTCTACAGTGGCAGGCCTGAGACATGTTTGGAGGGCTACTCATCTAGGTGGGAAAATCAGTGCTGCAGGCCCACTAGTAGTAGTATTTGATTAAGAGGCCCTGGACACATGTAGTGCTCTGTGCTAGGGACTTATGTGCTAATCCAATATGCCAATTATGGAGAAAACAAAATTCATTACATTTTGGACACAGAGCACCTGCACATTAGCACTGGTCAGCAGTGAAAAAGGGCACAGAGTCTTAAAGGCTGCAAATTTGAAGTAAAAAACAGAGGAGCACAAAGGCAAAAATGCCCATTTCCAACAAGTACTTTGCGATGGAGGATGCGTCGACATTGAAGATCCGAGAGTAGGGAAGGTGATGCATCTTTGTCACTCCAGCTGGAGGTAGGCGATGCTTCTGTTCTGATCTGGGCAGTCGGAGAAGCATCATCGTTGAACCCCTTTCAATTAAAACAATGCATCACCATCAAGCCACGCAGATGGCAGTGCAATGCCCTTGTCTTCTGTAGCAGCGATAATGCGTCGGTGTTGAGATGAGATGCATTTGTTCTGACCGGCGCAATGATAGCGATGCGTGGATTTTAACAGCAGTCAGCCAGAAAACACACCTCCAAGGGCCCAGGACTAGATTGTCCCCACTTGGCTGTGCAGGACACACAATTGCCAGAGTCCAGAGGCTGTAGCAGGGTTGTTGAACGTCTTTGCTGTCTCGAGACTTAAGAACAGGGGGCCAGCCAGCAAGCCCTGGGAGTCACTTTGGTTCCAGGATGTAGAGATGAAGGTCCAGTCCTTCTTACTCCCAAGCAAGGAGGGAAGCAGGATGGGCACAACAAAGCAGGAGTCCAGCAAAGTCCAACAGAGTCCAAGTCCCTTCAGCAGCACAGCAGTTCTTCTTCCTGGCGGAATGACCTCAGGTCCAGAAATGTACTGAGTTGGTGGTGTCAGGTGTCCAGTACTTATACTCAGTTGAGTCTTTCAAGTGGAGGAAACTTGAAAGAGAGGCCTTTCAAGTGCACAAGGTACCTGTCCTTCCTACCCTGGTCATATACTCGCTACGGGGGGGTATCCAGCCCTTTGTGTGGGGACAGGTACAGCACTATTCAAGTGCAAGTGTCAGCTCCTCCCTCCCATCCTGCCCAGGATGGCCCATCAGGCTGGTGATGGCACATCAGGCACACCTAAACTCTATTTGTGTATGGCTATCTAGAAGGGAATACACAAACCCCAGCTGTCACCCGCCCAGACTTATATTCAGAGACAAGCAAAGGCACAGAATGGTTAAAGTAATAAAATGCCAACTTTCTAAAAGTAGCATGTTCAGGCTTGAAACATAAAACCCAACTTCACCATCAGTTGTAATTTTAAATTGTGAGTCCAGAGAAACCAAACTCGAAATATCTATCTTTTCCCGATTGGAAATTACACTTATAAATGGTAATAAACTAATCCCAATGTTAACCCATAGGAGGGATAGCCCTTGCAGTAATGAAAAATGAATGTAAGATTTTTTCATTTCCTGGACATGTAATACGTATAAGTACATGTCCAGCTTTTTAAATACACTACACCTTAGCTATGGGGCTGTCCAAAGCCTACCTTCGGGGTGACTTATGTGTACAAAAAAGGAAGGTTTGGGATCTGGTAAGAGGGTTAACTTGCCAAGTTGAAATGGCAGTTTAAAACTGCACACTCAGGCTCTACAATGGCAGGCCTGAGTCATGTTTAAAGGGCTACTTGAGTGGGTGGCACAATCAGTGCTGCAAGTTCACAAGTAGCATTTAATTTACAGGTCCTGGGCATATGTAGTGCACTTTACTAGGGACTTATAAGTAAATGAAATATGCCAATTGTAAATATGCCAATGTTACCATGATTTAGGGAAAGAGCATGTGCACTTTAGCACTGCTTAGCAATGGTAAAGTGCCCAGAATACAAAGGCCAGCAAAAATTAACTCAGCAAAACAGGAGGGCATAAGACAAAACAAAGTCAGGGAAAACCACCCACACCAAGGAGGCCAGGTCTAACAATCTTTTATTAAAGTTTACCGGAATTGGACTGGGTTATGAAGTTTCCTTACCAGCGTAAGGCCCTCCGAAGATGGCTAATCCCATCAACTGTACTGGATGCCTCCCTACATGATACAGAGACTACTGCTTCTATGGGATTATGGTTACCAACATTTAAGGGAATATTTGCTCCATACTCTGGTTAACTAATGAAGCTGCTAGAAATAAAGATGTAATCAATTACTGAGGTTCACCCTCTGCCCCTGTAGGTAGACAATCCCAGTTCGCTATTGCCTCCCAGATACATAATATTGCTGAGATCATGGGATGAAATGAAGGCCTCTAATTCCTTGCTCTATGATCTGCTTCAAATACAATATACTCTACATCATGTGACATAAAGTGCTGGTCCAGCTGGCCACTGAAATTACCTGATAGGCATATGTTTGCCTGACGCCCCATGAGTGGTCTTTCCTATGAGTGAACCAATGGATTCAAACAGAATGGTAAACTTTAAATTTGGCGTATTAACAAAATCATTATTATAAAAAATATTCATATATAAACCTAGGGTACCCTTAAAGAGTACAGCCTGAAAATCCCTTCCTGTGTTTACGAGGCCAGAGTGTGTACAGCTAAGAATAGATTACTCTAAACAGATTAACCCCCGGGGCACTCCCATGCCTTGATGGTTTAGCAGGCACACTGAAGTACTCAAACCCCTCCCCTCCCTTGGTCCGGAGACCAGCCATGTTCCAGTTCAGAAACCTTAACAAGGATGATTGTAAGTTAGGGGCTGCTACTGATGGAATGCAATTTGAAGGCCGGGGAATGTGCATAGTCTGATCGCGCACTACATCCTGGCTTACGGCCACAGTTCCAGGCAGTCAATCTAAATCAGTAACTTTGGACAGAATTGCAAATCTGTCCTTCAACTCCAGGGCTGGCTTTGGTTGTATTTAACGAATCGTGGAAGGCAGCAGCAGTGGTTTGCAAAAAAAACCCTGAGGTAAGATAACAATCACTGAACTGAAAGGCTTACCCCCTACCTGCGGAATAAGAAGGTTTTAAATCACGCTGGATATCAAATATTCAACATAATGCATACTCCCCTGTTGGAAGCTGGAGTCCCAGTCATGCACCACTGTCACAAATGCGCGACCCAGGACTCCTCACTCAACTTTAGGCCAAGTAAGGACACCGTTTGAGATAGCCCTGCTCACCCCCTTAGTAGCTTGGCACGAGCAGTCAGGCCTAGCTCCACTGCACAAGTGTACAGTATGTGCAACCACACTCACAGCAACCCACTGATGACACCTCTAGCAATGTGTCTGTTCACATGGGGCAAGCCCCATGTAAAAGGGCCTGCATCAGTCTTATGCCTGCTGTGAGGCAGGTGCAAGATATTGACTCAGTAACATCCCAGAAGTGTTGCAGTGAAATCTCATAGATTTCACTGATTCACTTCTATGACCCTTTATTGCGGGGTAACACCCACCCTAGATACATTATACCTGATGCAGGTATAATGTAGCACAGGCCTTAACAAAGTGATGCATCTGCTTGGATGCGTCACTTTGTAAATATGGAGCAATGTGGCGCAATATTTATGCCGCAGCAGCATCACAAAATGTGACACAATGGCGGTGTAAAAGTGTTGCACGCCTTCAGAAATAAGGCCCAATGTATCTATCTCTCTCTGTGTTAGTCACCTGTTCACTATGACACCCCACCCAACAAAGAAGAGCCTACAAAGAGCAGGACCAAGGGACGCACAAGCAAAAAAAATCCTCAGTTGATACAGAGCAAGCAATGGCCCCACCTCAATTCTGGGCCCCAATGCTGTTGCACTGCTGATAGGTCTGCCACCGGTTCTAGGGTTCACCTTCTCCAGTGACATCATAGGGCTATATTCAATGTATATCTAGTGCCTGTGGTGTGATGGGCAAAGCTGCCGACTTTGGGGCTGAGGAACCAGGTTTGAGAGTCTGCGTCGGCTCAGCATCGTATGATTCTGGACAAGTCATTTAGGGGCATATTATCAAGGACAGTGTTAAAATTATCGCCGGTTTAGGGGCCGAAAACTGCTGCTAAAGCGGCGATAATGGGCTTGATAATATGCCCTGGAGAATTCCAATAGTAGCCCAGGTTCACACCAGAACATGGACTTCTATTGGAATTCTCAAGGGCATATTAGCAAGCCCATTATCGCCACTTTAGCTGCAGTTTTCGGCCGCTAAACCGGCAATAATTTTTAACGCCGTCCTTGATAATATGCCCCTAAATCTCCTCATGCTTACAATAAAACAGAATGTGTCTTTGTGTAATATAACTGCTGCTCATGTGAAACGCTCAAATATCTTCGGCTCATCTTCCCTCAATATAAAACTGCAAAAAAAAATAAGATGCATCAGGTCATTTGTCTCCTAGCGCATCTTATTTGTCCCTTCAAGGTGGACTAGAAACAATGGTGGGCTGTCTATATATAGCATGGACCCTGCTGCCATCTGTAAGCGTTCAATGCTCTTGAAGCATTGGACGACACAAGTGAGTAGAAATTGACGAAAGTCGTTGCAAGGGGAAATAAGAATGCACAACAGCTTTAAATCACCAGTAAAAATGTAGCAAATTAAGTTTTACTTGTGATCCAAAGATTTGGATTGCACTGCAAAAAAACAAAGTAGGAAAATATCAATGACAGACGCTACACAGTTAGATAAAACGTGTTGACTCACACAAAAATTAAGCAAATTAGCACACACTTTCCTACACTCATAATTGAAAAAAGCAAACAGAACTTTCTTATGGATATTATACAGAATAATTTTTAGAGTGGCAATCTGGATCTTATTGATATTGCATTGCTTTGTTTGAAAAACATAAAACATAGAGTAGAGTAAATAGATTGTCAATTAAACACTACCACCCCCCTGGACATGCCCCCTCATTCTGCCCACATGGCCTTTCGAGCTACAAAAGCTCCACGGCTGAAGCCACAGGTACATCTTGCAAACATCCAATTGGCTGCAATGGAATACACTGGAGCACGTGCTCGTACCCAGTGACCCATCAGCATGCAGAGCTATGAAACACGTTACCATTGTTCCAAAATCAGTAGATCTTTATGCATGACCCTAGGCAGCTTACGTATTTTTAGTTTGACATTTAGGTAAATAGGACAGTTTTGTAGTTTATATATGATATTGACAAGGCTAAATGATACATGGTTCTTATGTGTATGTTCTTCACTGTAGTTAGCCCTGACGAAGAGCAAATGCACCCAAAATGCATTGGGAATACCATCTTTATGTTCATTTACATAGATCACCATCATTATGTTGAATTATATGGACTGAGAAGATTTTGTGTCTATCAGAAAAGCCTACATTGGCACTCATGGAACTTTTGAAAGACTGAATACATGAAAGTTTGCAAAACGTTTGGATTACTTTTGGAATACAGATAGAATAAAACTGGACAAAATTTGAAAACATTATCTGCCTGAATTGGATGTTTGATGATTTCTTTGCTGTGCATCCTGTGTTGTGGGACCTGACAAGGCCTCAATTGTTTTCACATAAAATAAACTTTTTGCCAGACCCAAACCTTCCTTTTGAATATATATGTCACCACAAGGGTAGGTCCTAAACAGCTTCAGGACAGGGTGCAATGTATTTAAAGAGTAGGACATGTAATTTTAAGTTTTACATGTCATGGTAGTGAAAAACTCCTACATTCGTTTTTTAACTGCTGCAAGGCACACCTCTCCCATAAACTAACATTGGAGGCATCTTATTACATTTAATACACTGTAATTTCCAAATGCTAACAGGTGAGCAGTTCATGTTTGGCGTCTTTGAAATTAAAATGAAAAGTCCTAACTTAGAGCGAAGTCAGACTCAAAATTAACATTTTGGAAAATGCCACTTTTAGAAAGTTGGTCATTTCCTGTCTTAGCCAATATAGGTCCTGTAGTCTGTATCTGGGTCACATGACTGACTGTAGCTGACAGTTGATCTTTGTGTACTCCTCCTAGACAGCCACACAGGATAGGCATGATAGGAAGCTAAAGTATGCCTGGATGGGCCATAACTGGCCATATGGAGGGAGGATCTGGGCACAACCACACTTACACCTTAATAGGCTGTGTCCTGCCTCCTCACAAAGTGCTGCATACCCCCTGTAGTTAGTCTGCAGCCAGGACAAGGAAGGCACGATGTCTGCGGATCTCAAAGAGAAACCTCTAGAAGCTCCTTCCAACATTTCAAAGGCACAACTGGGTATAAATACTGGAGCTCATTCACCAAATCTTCCGTACAATTCTGGAACTGTGAATACGTTGTCAGGGAGAAGGACTTTGTGTTGCGGAAGGACTGCCACTCTGCTGGACTACTGCCCTGCTATACTACTGCCTTGCTGGACTGCTGCCTTACTGTGCTGACCTGCTACCCTCCTATCTGGGTGAGAATGACTGGACCTAAATCTCTGGAACCTAGAACCCTAGAGTGACTCAAAGGGCTAACTGGCTGGCCTCCTGACTTGAGCCTCAGGGACAGAAGGCTCCAACAACCTTGATCCTGCATCTGGACTCTGCCATCTGTGAGTGTACCCTGCCAAGTGGTGCCAGCCCTCCTTGCCTCTTGGAGTTGAGTCTAAGGTGCTTTGCTAGCCTCTGTAGATCCAGTGGAACATATGCATCTCCTCTGCAGCCCAGCAAAACCCTGAGCGGAACCGGCGCATTACCGCTGCTGTGTGATTGAAACCAATGCAAGAACCCTCATCACATCGCTGTCTGTCGCCACATCGGAACCACTGATGTGCAAAGCATCTTTGTTGGAGGCCTTCGCATCTCTCATTGACAGCAGCCTGAATAATTACACAGGACTCTGCATCACCACCTCACAGCTCCTTGGAACTGACACATCACCCTGACTGCAAAACTCATCCTTGACTCTGGACTTCACATTGAATGTTCTCATCAATGGAATCTTCGATGTCGAGGCATAACGACCTCGGACAGCAGCCTTGCCGCATTTTGGAACTGGCGCTTTGACTGCACGAGGCATCTTCAACAAGGATTCTCTCAATGCTCCGCAAACCAGGATTTATTGTACTCTGTTCAATGTGCCTAACTGGCTCTATGCAGCCAGCTAACTCTCCATTGCAGTCAGCCTGAACATGAGATTTTGTTCTAGTCTGTGTGACCAGATATCAAGAGTTAGCACTTTATGCCTTTTGGCGCAATTTTCAATAAAATCTTTAAAATGTAATATCTCTGGTTCTACTAATTGGATTTTTGACATTTTGTCTTATTGGGCCCGATTCACAGAACTAACTTAAGACAAAATCCTAAACTTACTACCATTTTCGTATTCACAGAAGGCACCTACTCATTTTGGTATTCACAGAAGACACTTACTCACTTCGGTATTCACAGAAGTTAGGAGTCCTAACTTTAGGACACCTAAATGCCTTCTGTGAATACCGAAAGTCTTAAAATTGGGATTTTTCTCAGTTTAGGAGTCCTAAAGTTAGGACTCCTAACTTTACTACTACTAAACTGAGAAAAATCCTAATTTTAAGGCTTTCAGTTTTCACAGAAGGCATTTAGGAGTCCTAAAGTTAGGAGTCCTAACTTTACTACTACTAAATTGAGAAAAATCACAATTTTAAGAATTTCAGTATTCACAGAAGGCATTTAGGAGTCCTAAAGTTAGGAGTCCTAACTATACTACTACTAAACTGAGAAAAATCCTAATTTTAAGGCTTTCGGTATTCACAGAAGGCATTTAGGAGTCCTAAAGTTAGGACTCCTAACTTCTGTGAATACCAAAATGAGTAAGTGCCTTCTGTGAATACCAAAATGAGTAAGTGCCTTCTGTGAATACGAAAAATGGTAGTAAGTTTAGGATTTTGTCTTAAGTTAGTTCTGTGAATTGGGCCCGTTGTATTTATTGAAAATTATTCTATATTTTGAAATTTTTTGAGAGCTCCTTTTGTGGTGTGTTTCCACTGTGTTACGGTTTGAACTGTTGCTCAAATACTTTACACATTGCCTGTAAGTTAAGCCTGACAGCTCAGTTTCAAGCTACACAAGGGTTGAGCACAGGTCAATCTAGCGTTTGCTTGTGACTTCACCCTGAGAAGAATTGTGGCTGCTGCTTGAGAAGAGCTTTACCCCCCTCAACCAACAACCCAATTTCTTACACTTTTTCATGCTAGAGGTAACTGTATGAACAAGAGGCTCTCCGCCAAAGCTGGGTTTCACTTAATTTCACTCAACTAATCTAATGTGACATTCTATTCTATTAAATATGTCAGAAATATTAGCAGATGTTAGGATGAAACTACTGATCCTTGAAGAAAAGCGAACCGGGACAAACAGTAGGTCAGCTTCTGTTGTGCTCTTGGTGAAATGATTTGAGTGAGAGTCACTCAGTGCTTAATTTGATCTGGTGGTTTCTGGTGCTCTACACCAGCACTTAATTGTCAACTCCGGTGCTTATGACAGTCTAATTTAGAAATGAGCACGACAATAGTTATTTATTAATCGAGTAAACATTAAAAATGACTACCTGCCACCTAAGCCATTCTTATAGCTTTGGGGGTGTGAAATAGTCTGCACTTTCACACTTGCAGGAGTGTGATGGTCAGTAGGTGTGGTGGTGCTGTTACTGGGAGCACCAGCAGGGGCACTGTCATGGTGCAGGCAGCAGTGGCCTTTTGAGAAGAGCGCTGGCATTACATTTTTCTAAAATTAAGCACTGTAGTCACCTTATTAATTTCTATTGCTCCATTCTGATTCATACCACAGATGAAACACATGTATTGGGTAGGATTATAATACAGAAAAAATAACCTGCCTGTTGGTGTCAAACAAAGCAGGCATTGTACTCAGTTAACTGATTATTGAATTCCCAATTGAAATAAATGAGGTGAAAATGTGAAATAGATTAGATCTATTTATGGTATAACTGGGTTTGTTTAATTAATTGGTTTCTAATGTGAAAAATACAAGGATGTGAACATGTTAGTACATTATGTGGTAAGAAAAAGATGTAATGTTACAAGCGTCACTGTTCATATCTAAAACAATAATAACATACAAATTAAGGTCCATAAACCAGAAAACAAAGTAATGTTCTGTTTTCTCTTTCTATTATAGGCCAGATGTTTCATAGATGACATAATTAGTCAGTATTTCCCTACTGGCCAATGACCAAAAATTCAATACAGTATTATTAAGGCAAAGGCACAGTGACTGTTGGAAATTACCATCTTTTGCATTGCATTCCCTCAGACGTTTGCCTTCACTACTCTAAATTTAGTTGAACCTGTTTTTATTGGCACTAGGACGAAGCACAAAATAAACCTTTTTTCCAGGCCTAAACCTTCTTTTCTTATTATCATAAGCCACCCTTAAGGTAGGCCCTAAAGTCTCATAGGGCAGGGTGCATGGTATTTAAAAAGTAGGACATATGTTCTTCAGTTCTACATGTCCTGGCAGTGAAAAATTTCCAAAATCATGTTTCACTGCCGCAAGGCCAGCTCTCTGATAGATTAAAGCTGGGTTACCTTATTACCAGCAGCGGTTTCTGGCGTAGGGCGTCGGGCTCCACCACCCACTTTAATTTCACCCCACCAGGGTCAGCATTGCTAAAATTAAAACATACTCTTTAAATCTGTTTTAAAATGCACATTGAATACACAAGTGTTTCTTAGGGCCGGGTCTGTTTTTGCTGTGATGGCACACTGCCAGCGAGTCAGCGATGACGATATATTCCCTAAACCTGCTGCCTTTGGACTCCACTCGAGTCTATAGTATTTGCAGAGCTGATGAGCTCACAGCCCTGATGACGTGTTTGCACCCGGCGCTTCAGGCTGAAGCCCTGTTGCACTGGGGATTCATGTCAGTCAGGGAATGGAGAGGATGGTCACCCCACCCTTTTCCAACTCATCACAGGGGTGTGGGTGCTGCCCTGTGATGAGCTGTGAACGGGTGGGGTAGGGGCTGCAGGTAGGCGGGAAGCTGAGAAGTTGATTCTGCACAATTTGTCATCAGGACTTATGAATGCACACTGCACAGACTCGAGGTGTCTGCTTCCCACACTGATGTTAACTGTAGGACCATGTGGACGCCGCCATTTGATCTCCAGCTCCGGTGCTTCAACTTCGGAGAAAGATCTGAGTGTTATTTCGTGCCTGTAGATAGAGCGAAGACAGAAGCCCTCCTGAAGGGGAGCGCCCTGGAACCTTCTTAGTTCAGCAGGCTTCCCAGGCACTGGCAGTCTGGAGCTGAGGAGCAGACAAGGTGATGTGCACTGCAGGTGCGAGTTACCGTCACCTAGAACAAACCCTAAGAAAGGTATGCGCCCAGGGGAAGCTTGGCAGTGTATACGTTTGATTTTCATTTTCCATAGAAGACTTTTTTGTGTGTAGTTAGTCCAGTGCACAAGTCGTGTTTTTTTTTTTCAAAACTGCTTTGGTGGAAATTTTTAAAGAGAATGGCATGTTACTGGGACACAGCATCCTAATTTAGAACTGCAGGGTTTGTCGAAGCTGAACTGGAAAGTTTGAGGAGGACAATTTACTTTTTTCGACACAGGAATTAAATCTTGCTTAAACAGTCTGAGGCTTATTTACAAGCCCCTTGCGCCGCCAGTGTGTCACTTTTGATCTGGAAAAGTGACGTACCGGCGGGGCAAGGGGCTTGTAAATAAGCCCCTCTGGGGCTTATTTATGAGCCCTTGCGTCACTTTTACGCTGCTGGTGCGTCACGTTTTATGACGCACCAGTGGTGTAAAAATGCACCATGTTGCATCATATTTACAAAGTGATGCATCTAGGTAGATGCGTCTCTTTGTAAACCCCTGCGCCACATTATACCTGCTCCAGGTATAACGTATGCAGGGTGGACATTCTGACGCAAGTAAGCCTCGTAGAAGTCACCCAGTGAAATCTATGAGATTTCACTGTGCCACTTCTAGGACGCAAATGCGTCAATATCTTACACCTGCTTCACAGCAGATTTGAAATGGGACTTGCCCATGTGTGATGACCCATTGCTGGAGTTGCATTACTTTTGTGACACACTCCAGTAATGCGTCATTTTTGCACCTGAAGATACGTCAGCAATACTGACGTATCTGTAACTCCTTGCGACCTGATGCGTCCAAATGTAAATATGACGCATCCACATGTCGCAAGAAGGGTGCAATGAAAAGTGACTCATCGCTGTTTTCACGCAGCGATGCGTCACTTTTCATAAATGAGGTCCTCTTTAATTTAAAATGCACCCTTCGTGTGTTTTTTTTCTCCATAGCAAAGTAAAAGAAATGAATCAATTTGGGAAAAGATGTATATTTTGGCTAGATTGTTTTTTGTGAGATGTGGAAAGATCAGAGATGTGAAGTCTGGATGCTTGCTTTGATTTGATTACATTTTATAAAGCGCAATGTATGCCCGAGGGCGTCTTGGCACTGCCTATAAGTAAGGAGGGTGAGAACTGCCTATGGAGATTTACCCCGGAAGGGTGATTAGCCATGTTTTTAGTGATATCCTGAAAGCTGAGAGATTAGTTTGATTCCTCAAAATCAAATACATCTGGTTTCAAAGACAGGCAGTGGTGAAGAAGAAGCTTCTCCACCCTAAGAAGCCTTGTTGGTGAAGGGAATCACTAAAGCTTATCCAAGAGATCTCTTAGGTAAGTATCAATTCATTTTCCTTTAAAGAAACTAAGAACCTTGATGATAAAGAGACAGAGAGCTTTAAAAGATGCTCTTTTTTGACAGGTAACCAATGGAGCTGCTTCTTCGCTCTGGAAACAGGTTCAAATTGTTTGATGTTCTCCAAGACCCGAACTGCTGCATTTTGCTGCCTCTGAAGTTTCTTCAGAATGGCCTGCTGGGCACTAACATAAAGTGCATTACAGTAGTCTAACCTGGATAGAGCGAGGGAAGTAATCAACTGGCAAAAAAGACAAAATCTTCATCAACGATTTCAGCACTAGGAAACATGAGGAAGCAAGATGGTTAGACTGTTCTCTAAAGGAAAGATTGGCATCAACATTGACTCCCAAGTTCCTTGTTTTAGATACAGAACAGGGAAGAGAACCAAGAGATCGAGTCCTCAAATCAGTACCAGTATGATTACACCGCAAACTCAAGCGTCTCTGAAATGCTTTTTCCCCAAGATAAAGGTACTCTGTGAACGCTTTATCATGTTTGTTTGTATTTCTTTTGTTCACCGCGAGTTAGCTTTTCTAATTTAAGCATTGCACATCCTTTGTTTCAAGCGGTACTGCTTGGTTGAAAGACATGCACATAGATTGCTTGATGATGTTTCCAGTATGACTGGTGAAGCAAACATGGAGTAATACTACTGTCTACATACAAATATTGATCAAAATCTTGATTTACAGTGATTAATTCATGTGTGCACAGATCCTTGAGTTAAAATACTAACCGTTTGTGGTATGTAATGTTTTGTAGTGATTTATACAGCACTTATGATAAGGCTTTGCAGTGCTTTTATGCAGCACACAGCAGAAATACTGCCTCCTGGTGAATAATTGTAGGTGCTTGTGTGTCAAACATGTCAAAGTTTCCTAGGGCTTTAACATTTCATTACGGCCTTCTCTACATTACTTGAGTGCAGATCATACCAGTAGGGCCCATGGTATTTTGGTATCATGACAGGCCTTTCTCTTGGTGCCCTCCCTATGTTTTCCTTTGTATTTGAGTTCTGCTGCAGAATCCAGACATTGTGCACTTTTGTGTGGTGCTTGTGATGTAACACTCCATTGTAGACTGGAGATGCCTCCAGGCTGTGAGGAACCAGGAGAGGCACGGCCATGTTTATCAACTAGGCACACACTACAGAACTTTCAAAATCTGTCAGGTCAGAGGGCCAGGGGTGCAACAGGCAGCAATTTGTGACCCCTGTTAGGGCTGTGTGTTATTAGTTTACAGAGGGGTGGGGTGGAGGTATCAATGTTGGTACTCTGCCATCTTTTAAGGCAACAAAAATCCACCCAAAGCCCCTGTATCAGCACACTCCAGAATAAAATTCACATGCACCAACTCACACAAAGCACTTGTCACACCAAGCACACCCAAAGCACCACAAGGCAATGGGCCTTATACTTAAGGAAATATGCATGGATCGATCATTACATGGTTTTTGCTTGTTTATTTTTTCATTTGTGTCAGAAGGTATATTACTTGAAACTATGGTTGTCTCCATAGCTTCCTTTTTATTTATTTTTTCATGTGTTGTGATTTTGTGTTTATTTTGTTTGAGACCCTGGACCCTTCTCTTTAAAAAAGATTTGCATGGGAAATAGTGTCCGGCCTCCCAAAAAATGCTGAGAGAACACCAAAGCTGCCCCTGCATGCAGCCCAGCCTCACCCTTCTCAAATTTCACCAGCTGCCACTGCTTATTACATTCAGAAAGTGATAACTTCAGTTTAGGAACATATAGAGAATTTCATTTTCCACTCATTTTAGTTGTGATTTAAAATCCTTTTTTCTGAAATGCCACTTTATTTCAGAGTCATATGACTGTTGTGATATGTATTCCTTCAAGACAGGGGCAAAGTGCTTTGGGTTTTGGGAAGGGTGTTGCTCTCCTGAGAAGGATGCCCTGGGGGGTTGTACTTACTACCCCACAGCTGGGCCTGCATTCCCTTTCACTAAAACCAGTTTAGGGTTAGACAAAGGCTGGCATAGGGCATAAAAGTGGCACCCTCAGAATCTCTCATCAGAACACTTCTGGGCCTGTGGAGACTCAAAAGAAGGGCTGCCCTGCTGTCTGGAGCCTAAAGGAATTTTGGTCCTGCTTACCTTGAACCTAGGACCCTAGAAGTGACTCCAAGGATCAGTTGGCTGACCAGTTTTATCTATAGGGACACAACAAGCTTCCAGGGACCTATCCCTGTAAAACCCCAGCTGAAAAGTATCAACTGGACTTGACCTGGTCCTTTATGTCCTCTGATGGCCTCCACAGGCGTGAGCCCTAGCCCCCAAGCATTGTCCTTAAGGCCCTGGACTCTTGGCTTCTTGGCTGGAGTTAGAGTGCACTTCTCCTGGCCTAACTGAGTAATTCACTGGACTTGCGGAGCAATGTTTAGCAATTGCAAGCAGTAACTGATCAACAGCCCCACCAACTTCGCTGCTGAGCTGCGCCCGATTGGTGGCTTCCCACTTCCCAATGTCGAGAGGCAACCCTTTTTCGGCATCACTGACTTTGATGCTGAACCCCTTTGAGCTGTCCAAGTGACTCCACGACCTCATGCAGTGCCTCTGCATCATCACCAAGCCTCTTCTCAGACCCAACCTGCTGCCCGGCTCCAGTGTAGACCTTTGACCTTCACATCAATGCTGAAGTCAGATGGTAAACCTCCACTCAGACGAAACAGGTGCCTGCCTCCCACCCACAGCTCCATCACAGATGGCCTGATCTTTTGACTTTGACCCAGTCTAGTGCAATCAGATACCCGTGCTCAGCTTTTGGCAACTCTTTACGTTATTTTTACGCCAAAATGTTAAAATCATATCTCTGGTTCTAGTTATTGGATTTTTGATGTTTTGGTGTTATTTTAATTAATTTTACTCTATGTTTCTAGGGCCTTGGGGTTTTTCTTATTTTGTATTTTCACTTTAATACCGTTTTAGTGCTTGATAAATACTTTACAGGTTGCCTCTAAATTAAGCCTGACTGCGTGTGTGCTAAGCTACCAGAGCTTTAATAACAGGTTTTGTTTTTTAGTGACTTTTGTAATTCACTGTGACAAGGATTGAGTTTATTATTTGAATGGGGCTTTCACCCCTCTCAACGCATAACCTAATTTCTTACAGTGAGTGTCTGGCAAGGCAAACACCAAAACTATCCGACTGCCTATTTAACTAATGAAAATCTGGTCAAAATGTAGTTGTTTAGCTTCCTTCTATTTTCTTTAACATGAAAGAGATGTCACAAGAATTAATGGATTGTGTTTTTTTCAAAATTTAAAATTTAAAACGAAAATAATTTCCCCCAGTAGAAGTCCTACAAAGGGCAAAGCTGGCCTAGGTTGCACATGCACTGAGACCTAGAGAAGTGCACACCATTTATTGGACGATGGACATATGGGACAACTAGAACACTGCAGACCTTATGGATATTAATGTCTATTACACTAAATTCAAAGCTCTTGACTCATTGGCCACCAGCTATCACACTTCTATGCAAGAAATGCCCCAGCATGCAAGCATTGCAAAGCTTAGTATGAATTAATGACACAGAGGTATCAACAGAGCTGTCAACATCCTGTAAAAACTTAATGCTGAATTTGACTGACAGGTTGTCACCATTGAAAAAAGTAGCAACATCATAGCCATTGCAGATTAAAAATAAAGAGAAGGTGACATTGGTGCACTGTCCATATCTTCAACATAGCTGTCACTGAAACTTATAAAGTTCAGAGGCAAAGAACTTGAGACGGGCCCTCTTCGTTGACTTCCCAGAGGTAAGTGCAAGCGGTGGACCCTGAAATGGACTGCCAGCATAGCAGTAACTACCAGTCACTTCAGCTGCTACTGGAGTAGGCAGGCCATTATCTCAATTTCAAGCCTATCTCCATTCCTAGGCATACCAGTGACCCCAGGTTTGTCCCTAGTTCATCAGTACTTTCCATCATATAAAATCCAAATTTAGAATACTTTTCAAAATTTGAATTCTCTGCAACCACATTAATGTGACAAACTTGGCAAAACTTAATTTCAAGAAAGGTAGCACTGATGATCACATAAAAGTTGATAAACGAAAATACGGGCCAGATGAACTAAACTTTTTTTTAATGTTTATTGGTCCCAAACACCCTGATTCGCCAAATCAGAGCGGTTGCTGCTGCTAAAAAGTTCTTTTTTATCCACTGAACTCATTTTAGGAGTCAATAACGTTTTCTGACTCCTAAAATGTATTCTGAAATTGATAACGAATCACAATTTGCAAAACGCATATTGCGGGCATCCCTTCTAAATAGTGATTGGTACCTTATGTATCAATGGTTTGTGGCCGGAATTCTGATTACAAATCATTGATAACTAGCCAACTCCCAAATTGGGATGATAACTCATTCACAAAAGGGAGGGTTACCCTTTGGTCCCTTTCACCTTAGAGTACTAGCTTCAGGGGGAGTAGGTTGTGGTCTAAGGGATCACCGCCATCTCTCAATCAAGTTTTTCAAAACTGAAGACTTTTATTTAAAGCTGCACTTTTTCTATTAAGTATTCAACAAAGTGATGGCGGTGAATCCGTCATTATTTTGACAACCATATCCCCCCATATATGCAAATCAGTCTTGATCCTGCTCCGTCGGAAAAGCCCAGACCGAACTGCCAATGCAGGTCCTCCTTGATCCAGAACACAAGCAGCGCAGGATCAGTTTTGCCAGTTTTGCTTGGTTCCAGTGACACAGTGTGCACGGGACCCACATCTGGGCATACTCGCCCCCCTTAGGGTGACACATAAAGTACATTAAAAAAAGTGATGGATGTAATACTTATATTCATCTCAGCCACTGGTATTATTTGGGCCACATCCCAATTCATCATTATTTTGCACACAATGTCACCCCAGTTTGGATCCAGCTATATGCAAATCAGTCTTGACTATGCTCCAATTGGAACAGTCCTCCCTGAATCAGAATACAAGCAGCCCAGAACCGGTTTTGCTCTAGTTATGGGCTCATCAGCCGGTTACAGCTTGGTTACGGTGGCACAGTGTGCACGGGACCCTCTTCTGGTATAACCGTCCCTCTTTAGTGTGACACATAAAGTACATGTATTATTTACATATAGCTGGGTCCAAACTGAGGTGACATGATTTGCAAAATAACAATGGACAACCAGTGGCTGAGATTATTTCAAGCATTTCATCCATTACTTATTTTTGCATACTTTTTGTATGTTTTTTGTGTACTTTATGTTTTCTTTAAGGAAATCAAGCTAAAAATAAAAAAAGCAAGTTTTCAATTTTGAAATGCAATCAGAGGGATTATGGTCTGCTGTCCCTTGGAGGCCCCCATCCCTCTTATCGTAGTCAATAACAGTGGGCCATATATTGCCGCCTAATTAATATTCAATTGACAGATCAGTTAGGGACCCACTACAAGTCACTAGTTTGCAAACCAACGTATAGGTCAGTTTGGAAAATAAGATACTAGTTGCAAAAAATAGAGTGGCAATTTGTGTCTAGTTTTTGCAACTAGTATCTTTTTTATCTGTCACACTTCTATTTTTACTGGCTGAACAGGCGTTGATATTAGCATGTAAAATAGAGCCAGGTCTAAGCAGACTGACAAACAAATGTCTGTTTTTTCCAATCCCAAAAATATATTTCCAGGGCAGCTGTTTCTATCATTAATGTCAGAAAGAATGTTAGGAGAATAACAATACTAAAACTGATTATGCAGCTGCTTTGAAAAGGAATATGAGATATCAATAGTGACTCCAGAGGGTGAGAGCTCAAATCTGGATGCCAATTCAAAGCATTTGCTTGCAGTCAGAGACAGTGAAGATTAAACATGTCACCACATTGACTGTCCTCCAGACGAGCACTTTTACAGAGTACTAAAAAATAGCAATGTTAATAAGGTGTCTGTTTTCCGAACTGTTTTTTACAAATAGTTTATCATTATGTTCTTTTAAAACTTGGACAGATTTAGGGTTTGTGTTTTATTTCCAACAAAAATCTGCCATTTTAAAAAGTGACTGCACCCGCCTGTAGGTCTAGCCGTATGCTAAACTCTAAATTAATGGGTAGATTTTTCATTATTTTACGCAGCGCAGCATGCCACCTTGCTGTGCTACACTGCAGTGCGTGAAAGGGCAGGAATGTGGCGTATTTAACATGATACAGGGCATTCCTGTCCTTTCCTTGCCCTGGTGCACAATGTGCTGCCTACTGCCATCGCAGGCACCCTTGCAATGTGGTGCAAGGGTGCCTATATTCAAGACAGAATTGTTTTAGCGCAGGAAGGGATATCTTCCTGCACAAAAAAACTCTCTGAGGCATTTTTCTCCTTCTATATGTGCTGCAGAATACAGCACACATACAAAGATCGAAAAACGAGGTGAAATAGAGATATTTCTCCTTGTTATGCCTCTCATGGGGAGGCATAGCATTTTTACACATTCCCAGGTCTACAAGTAATAGTAAATCTGAGAATGCGACAAAATCCATGGGTAAATGCGTGGGACACAGTAACTCAATGCAGCGATTTGCGCAGCATTGCATCATCTAGATTTAGCAAGCCACGCAGGGCCACATAAAGTGGCCTTGCATGGCTTGATAAATCTTTCTTAGTAGTTGCATGACCATTAAGCCCCCCTGCATTGCCAAGGGCAATGAAACGCAATCAAGTATCTGCCTTTATGTCTTTAATGTCTGCTACTGAGGTGTATTTATTATGAACACATATTCCTAATCACTCACATATTTTGTCTCAGCCACTTCTCCAAGCACTGTTTACTGAATAGGGAGCATATTTATATAGGTTTTTGTTGGAAATGGGGGTCTCTAGTTGGCAGAGGTAGGTACCTTTGTCCAAATAGGGACCCTTGCTTCTTTTCAGGGTAAGGCAGATACACTCTTAAAATAATCCCCTGGTCACCCCTTTGGTAGCTCGGCACGAGCAGACAGGCTTATCTCAGAGGCAGTGTGTAAAGCATTTGTGAACACATACAGTAATACAGTGAAAACACTACAAATGGACACCACACCAATTTAGAAAAATACGTAATCTTTATCTAAACAAAAACAAGATCAAACAACAAAAATCCACACTACAGTATTAAAAATAGGGCTTTCAAATGGCAGAAATAGTTCAGTTCAATGCAAATTGTAAATGCAACACTTTTCTCACAAAAACCTGGGATGGATCACACAAAACAAACAAAATGGCTCAGGTAAGGTGATGCGTTGGTTCCTCGCATGCAGGGAAGGTGATGCGTCGATTCCTTGTTTTGGGAGAGGTGATGCGTTGGTTCCTTACAGCAGCGCGGGGAGGTTTCTTACCAGAGAGGAGGTGATGCATTGTTTTCTTACTGTGTGGGGAGTTGATACGTCTGTTTCTTACTGCATCCCCCAATGATGCAACAGTTTTGGCGCCTCGATGCGATGCGTTGATCCGGTATGAAGCGTGGGTTTGTGCAGCCACACAGCAGGCTTGTGTCGGGATCGGTGCGGGGCTCTCGGAGTTTGGAGATTGTTGTACCTGATGCGTCGTATGGTGAGTTCTCAAGCTGTGGCAGGCGCTGCAACGATTTCTTTGGCATTGTGTCGGAATCAGGTGCAGATGCGACACGCTTCTTCGATGTTGCTTCGGTTTTTCAGCTCCCAGCAACAAATAGTCTCCAGCTCCTCAACAGCAGCAGGCACCTCTTTGCAGGTTGGAAATCCCAGCAAGGAAATTCAGGGGAGCTGGTGGAGAAGTCTTTGTGGTCCTGAGACTTCAGAACAGAAGGCAAGCTCAGTTTGAAGCCCTTTGAGATCTTTTCTTCAAGTAGGTGACAAAGCAAACAGCAAAGTCCTTTTTCTCCTTTCCTTGGCAGCAAGCAGCCACTGCAGTCCAACCCCAGACAGCAACCAGCACAGGGGCAGTATTCTTCCTCAGCTTATTAGGCTCTTTTCCTTGGCAAAGGTTCCTCTTCATTCCCCAGAAGTGATCTATAAGTCTGGGGTCTGGGCCCCTCTTTTTATACACCAAAATCCTTTGTTCTCTGAAGGCAGAGAGTGTCTGTACCCAGCCAAAACCAGTTCTGTGGGACACTTGCAAGGGCACAACAAGCTCCATTGTCAGTGTGAGTCCTGGCTCCAGACACACCACAGGGGGGCAGAGCCGTCATTGTGGAAGGCAGGCACAGCCCTATTCAGGTGAAGGTGCTACTCCTCCCACCATTCCAAATGCAGAGCAGGCCTATTCAGCCCAGCTCTGACTCATCATTCTTTTGGAGCCGCTGCCCTTCTACATCCCCTGTCATCTAAAAGCCAGACATGCAATTCACTAACCTAGCAGAGGCACACTGGATGGTTAGGCAAGAAAAGACCTACTTTCTAAAAGTAGTATTTTCAAACACAGAATGTAAATATCACCCTCACTGAAAGATGCATCTTAACATTCTGAGTTCAGGCATACTAAACTTTATTTTCCTATCTTGTTCCCACCCAGGGTCAGTTATGTTTATAAGATGGTATAAACAATCTCCCCATTCTGTCCTATGGGAACAGTTGTCACAGGCCCCCTAGACTTTGTGCATTCACGAGGAGGCAGAACCCAAAATGACCAGTAGGAGACCAAAATATACTGCAAGGTGGTTCTTTTAATACGAGCAAAAAGGGGGGGTCCAAACAGAAAACAATGGCCCCCACTTTCTTCTGTGGTCGAGGGGGGAGGAAAAGGAGCAAAAGAAAATCAAGAACAACAGTCTCTTTGCTGTGCGAGGGGTTTCTGGCAGCGAGGATGGCTTTTGCTTGTTTCCGGCTCCAACAGTAAATGTCCGGTTGGTTCAGGGGAAAAGAAAACAAGCAGAACCACAGGTCAGTGGGCTGTACACGGGAGCCGCAAGATGAAAAGGAAGGGGTTGTGCGAGGGGTCACTCAGACTGCCACCACATGTGTTTAGTGAAAGAAAAACTGTGCCCACCCTCTTAATCTGCCCGTTCCCTCCCCGTGTGAAAGAAAGTCCCCGTAGACGCTGACGTAACTGCTCCAGTAACACTCCTCCTGGAGCGTGGCGGGGTGGCGCGTAGTGTCGTTGGCCTCCCGGCATTTTTTCCTTCCCCGGTGTCTTCTCTGGGACCCTAGGACCTCCAGATACGTCGAAACCCAGCGGCAGCTCCTCCGTCACTCCTCCTCAGGTTTCCTCTTCAGCTCGACCTCCACCTAGTGCTCTTCCGGGTTCTCATTCCTCCTCCTTAGGCATGGAGAGGCCTCCTGATAGGCGGAGAGGGTCCAACTCCCCCGCCTCTTGACACGACCTCCAGTGGTTCCCAAGCGGAATTTAAAGGGCCAGTCCAATCCTGTATGTGAAGGAGGTTTAATGCATCAAATTCAGGCGTGGCTTGCGGCACCCACTCTCCAGCAACATCAGGGACATTGTGACAAACAGATAGCCTTGCAATGGTGAAAAATGAAATTGGCAGTATTTCACTATCAGGACATGCCACACACATCAGGGCATGTCCTACCGTTCACATGCAATGCACCCTGCCCACAGGGGTACCTTGGGCCTAACTTAGGGGTGACTAATATGTAGAAAAGGGAAGGTGTAGGAACTGGCAAGTGTGTGCACTTGCCAAGTCGACATGGTAGTCCCAGACTGCACAAAGGCTTTGTAATGGCAGGCCTGAGTCACATTTTACAAGCTGCTCTGGGGGTGGCACAATCAGTGCTACAAGCCCACCAGCAGCATTTGATTTACAGGCCCTGGGAACACATAGTGCACTGTACTAGGGTCTGACAAGTAAATCAAAAAACCAATCATGAAATCACAAATCCATAACAATACTTTACAAAGGGAGCACTTGCACTTTGGCACTGAACAGCAGTGGCAAAGTACCAAAAGCATCTAGACCAGCGAAAATGGAGTCCAACACACAGTAAAACACAGGAGGTAGAGGCAAAAAATGGAAGGGAGACCCATGCCAGGTCTAACACGTTTCCCCTCCAGCTTAAATGTGGGGAGAACTACCCACCCTCTTGGGAGTTCCCCTCACTAAGGCAGAAAAATCTGGACAGACCATCAGCATTGGTGTGTTCTGTACCAGGGCGTTGTTCCACCGTAAAGTCTATCCTCTGTAAAGAAATGGACCTCCTCATCAGCTTTGGATTCTCATCCCTCATTTGCATCAACCATCTGAGGGGTCTGTGGTCTGTCTTAAACCATAAGTGAGTCCCAAACAAGTATGGTCTCAGCTTCTTCAGCGCCCAAACCACAGCAAATGCCTCATGCTCATTCGCACTCCACCTCTGTTCCAGTGGAAGTAAACTCCTACTAATGAAGGCTACAGGTTGGTCTAGGCCCTCCTCATTTAGCTGTGAGAACACATCCCCTACACCATGCTCTGAAGCATCTGTCTGGACAATCTCTTGAGAAGTTGGGTGCCTTAACCCCTTCGCTGCTAGGCCTTTTCCCCTCATGTGCTAAGCCTTTTTTGGGCTATTTGGGGTAGTGCGCGCTTAGGCCCCTGTAACTTTTTGACCACAGTAGGTATCCACGCCAAATTTGCGTCCTTTTCTTCCAACATCATGGGGATTCTAAAGGTACCCAGGGTTTGTGGATTCTCCTAGAGGGTTACCAGAAATTAGTCAAAATACTGAAAATTTTTGTTTTTTTTGTGAAAAATGGGGAAAAGTGGCTGCAAATGAAAGCGTCTGGGTTTTTCTCTGCAAATTATATCAAAAAAGGGTTTGTGGGGCTGAAATCACCATTCCTCCAGCTCTTAGGGAATGACAGATTTTTGTCAGAAATCCAACATTTTTTACACAGTTTTGACATTGTTCTGGGACATACCCTATTTTTGCTATTTTTTGTGCTTTCAACCTCCTTCCAGATAATGGTAGAAATGGGTAGAAAAGCAATAATGGATCCTGGACAGCTATACATTTATTAAAAGTAGACAAAATTCTGAATTCAGCAAGGGGTCATTTGTGTAGATCCATCAAGGTTTCTTTATAGAAACTAACAGTTAAATATAGGAAAAATTAAAAATTTGTTGAAAAAAGCAGCCTGTTGAGTCAACGTTTTCACTTGTAACTTCTTCTAATTATGACATCTCTTTGAAAGCAATGTACCGTTACATCCAGTGGACCTTCCTGGTTGTGGAGATATATAGGACTTGTAGGTTCACCAAGAGCCCAACGAACCCAGAGTAAAAAACTGTGCAGCATTTTGTAATGTTTTTTTTTTTTGTTCCGGGTATATAGCAATTATTGTGGGAAAATGTATACATGGAAAAATCAGTATGAAAGACACCTATGTATTTCTGAAATGGGAACAAATTACAGAGTTTAGAAACAGTGCATATTTGCACATTTTCAAAATTGGGAATACTCATACTTGCATGACAATTATTGGTCATTTTTCAAAATGACTTTTTTTTTTACACAATGTCTTTCATTTGGAAGGGAGAAATGCATCAAAAATCAATAGGTAATAACAGTTGCTTTACAAATCTGAACTACCCTAAGTCTCCCGATAAAAATGGTACCTCACTTGTGTGGGTAGGCATAGTGCCCACGACAGGAAGTGGATCAAAACCTAAGGTGAACACACCACATTTTCACACTGAAAATGTACACTTTTTTTGCGAAGAGTCTAGCTGTAGTTTTTGAACCCTAGCCCTGCCGGCACCGAGGGAAACCTAGCAAACCTATACATTTTTGAAAACTAGACACCCAGGGGAATCCAGGACGGGGTGACTTGACTGCCTCCCACCATGGTCTGTTACCCAGAATCCCTTGCAAACGTAAAAAAATGACAAAAAGAACACATTTAACCCACATTTCTGGGATGGAAAGTTCTGGAATCTGCGTGGATCCACAAATTTCCACCCACCCCGCGTTCCCCAAAGTCCTACGAGAAAAATGGTACCTCACTTGTGTGGGTCGGCCTAGTGCCCGCGACAGGAAACGGTGCAAAACGCAACGTGGTCACACCTCAATTTTGCAGTGAAAAATGACCCCTTTTTGGCAAAGTGACTAGCTGTAGTTTTTGGACCCTAGCCCTGCCGGCACCTAGGGAAACCTAGCAAACCTATACATTTTTGAAAACTAGACACCCAGGGGAATCCAGGATGGGGTGACTTGACTGGCTCTCAGCATGGTCTGTTACCCAGAATCCCTTTCAAATGTAAAAAAATGACAAAAAAAACACATTTTCCGCACATTTCTGGGATGGAAAGTTCTGGAATCTGCGTGGATCCACAAATTTCCACCCACCCCGCGTTTCCCAAAGTCCTACGAGAAAAATGGTACCTCACTTGTGTGGGTCAGCCTAGTGCCCGCGACAGGAAACGGTGCAAAACGCAACGTGGTCACACCTCAATTTTGCAGTAAAAAATGACCCCTTTTTGGCAAAGTGACTAGCTGTAGTTTATTAACCCTAGCCCTGCCGACAACTAGGGAAACCTAGCAAACCTATACATTTTTGAAAACTAGACAACCAGGGGAATCCAGGATGGGGTGACTTGACTGCCTCCCACCATGGTCTATTACCCAGAATCCCTTGCAAACGTAAAAAAATGACAAAAAAAACACATTTTCCCCACATTTCTGTGATGGAAAGTTCTGGAATCTGCGTGGATCCACAAATTTGCACCCACCCCGCGTTCCCCAAAGTCCTACGAGAAAAATGGTACCTCACTTGTGCGGGTCGGCATAGTGGCCGCGACAGGAAACGGTGCAAAGCGCAACGTGGTCACACCTCAATTTTGCAGTGAAAAATGACCCCTTTTTGGCAAAGTGACTAGCTGTAGTTTTTGAACCCTAGCCCTGCCGGCACCTAGGGAAACCTAGCAAACCTATACATTTTTGAAAACTAGACACCCAGGGGAATCCAGGATGGGGTGACTTGACTGCCTCCCACCATGGTCTGTTACCCAGAATCCCTTGCAAACGTAAAAAAATGACAAAAAAACACATTTTCCCCACATTTCTGTAATGGAAAGTTCTGGAATCTGCGTGGATCCACAAATTTCCACCCACCCCGCGTTCCCCAAAGTCCTTCGAGAAAAATGGTACCTCACTTGTGCGGGTCGGCCTAGTGCCCGCGACAGGAAACGGCACAAAACGCAACGTGGTCACACCTCAATTTTGCAGTGAAAAATGACCCCTTTTTGGCAAAGTGACTAGCTGTAGTTTTTGAACCCTAGCCCTGCCGGCACCTAGGGAAACCTAGCAAACCTATACATTTTTGAAAACTAGACACCCAGAGGAATCCAGGATGGGGTGACTTGACTGCCTCCCACCATGGTCTGTTACCCAGAATCCCTTGCAAACGTAAAAAAATGACAAAAAAAACACATTTTCCCAACATTTCTGGGATGGAAAGTTCTGGAATCTGCATGGATCCACAAATTTCCACCCACCCCGCGTTCCCCAAAGTCCTACGAGAAAAATGGTACCTCACTTGTGCGGGTTGGCCTAGTGCCCGCGACAGGAAACGGCGCAAAACGCAACGTGGTCACACCTCAATTTGGCAGTGAAAAATGACCCTTTTTTGGCAAAGTGACTAGCTGTAGTTTTTTAACCCTAGCCCTGCCGGCACCTAGGGAAACCTAGCAAACCTATACATTTTTGAAAACTAGACACCCAGGGGAATCCAGGATGGGGTGACTTGACTGCCTCCCACCATGGTCTGTTACCCAGAATCCCTTGCAAACGTAAAAAAATGACAAAAAAAACACATTTTCCCCACATTTCTGTAATGGAAAGTTCTGGAATCTGCGTGGCTCCACAAATTTCCACCCACCCCGCGTTCCCCAAAGTCCTTCGAGAAAAATGGTACCTCACTTGTGCGGGTCGGCCTAGTGCCCGCGACAGGAAACGGCACAAAACGCAACGTGGTCACACCTCAATTTTGCAGTGAAAAATGACCCCTTTTTGGCAAAGTGACTAGCTGTAGTTTTTGAACCCTAGCCCTGCCGGCACCTAGGGAAACCTAGCAAACCTATACATTTTTGAAAACTAGACACCCAGAGGAATCCAGGATGGGGTGACTTGACTGCCTCCCACCATGGTCTGTTACCCAGAATCCCTTGCAAACGTAAAAAAAATGACAAAAAAAACACATTTTCCCAACATTTCTGGGATGGAAAGTTCTGGAATCTGCATGGATCCACAAATTTCCACCCACCCCGCGTTCCCCAAAGTCCTACGAGAAAAATGGTACCTCACTTGTGCGGGTTGGCCTAGTGCCCGCGACAGGAAACGGCGCAAAACGCAACGTGGTCACACCTCAATTTGGCAGTGAAAAATGACCCTTTTTTGGCAAAGTGACTAGCTGTAGTTTTTTAACCCTAGCCCTGCCGGCACCTAGGGAAACCTAGCAAACCTATACATTTTTGAAAACTAGACACCCAGGGGAATCCAGGATGGGGTGACTTGACTGCCTCCCACCATGGTCTGTTACCCAGAATCCCTTGCAAACGTAAAAAAATGACAAAAAAAACACATTTTCCCCACATTTCTGGGATGGAAAGTTCTGGAATCTGCGTGGATCCACAAATTCCCACCCACTCCGCGTTCCCCAAAGTCCTACGAGAAAAATGGTACCTCACTTGTGTGGGTCGGCCTAGTGCCCGCGACAGGAAACGGTGCAAAACGCAACGTGGTCACACCTCAATTTTGCAGTGAAAAATGACCCCTTTTTGGCAAAGTGACTAGCTGTAGTTTTTGAACCCTAGCCCTGCCGGCACCTAGGGAAACCTAGCAAACCTATACATTTTTGAAAACTAGACACCCAGGGGAATTCAGGATGGGGTGACTTGACTGCCTCCCACCATGGTCTGTTACCCAGAATCCCTTGCAAACGTAAAAAAAT
The DNA here is from genome assembly GCF_964204655.1 of Triturus cristatus. Taxonomy (NCBI): domain Eukaryota; kingdom Metazoa; phylum Chordata; class Amphibia; order Caudata; family Salamandridae; genus Triturus; species Triturus cristatus. The sequence continues at coordinate 844,924,042 of NC_140587.1, read as the reverse complement.
GACAAAAAAAACACATTTTCCCCACATTTCTGTGAAGGAAAGTTCTGGAATCTGCGTGGATCCACAAATTTCCACCCACCCCGCGTTCCCCAAAGTCCTACGTGAAAAATGGTACCTCACTTGTGCGGGTCGGCCTAGTGCCCGCGACAGGAAACGGCGCAAAACGCAACGTGGTCACACCTCAATTTTGCAGTGAAAAATGACCCTTTTTTGGCAAAGTGACTAGCTGTAGTTTTTGAACCCTAGCCCTGCCGGCACCTAGGGAAACCTAGCAAACCTATACATTTTTGAAAAATAGACACCCAGGGGAATCCAGGATGGGGTGACTTGACTGCCTCCCACCATGGTCTGTTACCCAGAATCCCTTGCAAACGTAAAAAAATGACAAAAAAAACACATTTTCCCCACATTTCTGTGATGGAAAGTTCTGGAATCTGCGTGGATCCACAAATTTGCACCCACCCCGCGTTCCCCAAAGTCCTACGAGAAAAATGGTACCTCACTTGTGCGGGTCGGCCTAGTGGCCGCGACAGGAAACGGCGCAAAACACAACGTGGGAGGTATGGCTTGCGTGGATCCCCCAACGTTTCCTTACCCAGAATCCCCTGCAAACCTCAATTTTTGCTGAAAAAATCACTTTTTTCACACATTTTGGGGCGGGAAAGTTGTGGCATCACCGGGCTCACACAAATTTACCACTACCCAGAATTCCCCCAGGCCTCCCGGTAAAAAGTGGTGCCTCACTTGTGTGGGAGGCCCAAGTACCCGCGGCAGGCAAGGGCCCAAAACGTAGTGAGGCGACATCAAAATGGCCTATCGCAAAACCACCTGGTTTTGCAAGGGGGGTCACTTTGGTTTTTGACCCGGTGCTCGGCGGCCATCTAGGGAAACCCACCAAACCCAAGCATTTCTGAAAACTAGACTCCTGGCACCTTCCAGGGAGGTATGGCTTGCGTGGATCCCCCAACGTTTCCTTACCCAGAATCCCCTGCAAACCTCAATTTTTGCTGAAAAAATCAATTTTTCACACATTTTGGGGTGAAAAAGTTGTGGCATCACCAGGCTCACAGAAATTTACCACCACCCAGCGTTCCCCCAGGCCTCCCGGTAAAAATGGTGCCTCACTTGTGTGGGAGGCCCAAGTACCCGCGGCAGGCAAGGGCCCAAAACGTAGTGAGGCGACATCAAAATGGCCTATCGCAAAACCACCTGGTTTTGCAAGGGGGGTCACTTTGGTTTTAGACCCGGTGTTCGGCGGCCATCTAGGGAAACCTACCAAACCCACGCATTTCTGAAAACTAGACACCCGGCGGCTTCCAGGGAGGTATGGCTTGCGTGGATCCCCCAACGTTTCCTTACCCAGAATCCCCTGCAAACCTCAATTTTTGCTGAAAAAATCCCTTTTTTCACACATTTTGGGGTGGGAAAGTTGTGGCATCACCAGGCTCACACAAATTTACCACCACCCAGCGTTCCCCCAGGCCTCCCGGTAAAAATGGTGCCTCACTTGTGTGGGAGGCCCAAGTACCCGCGGCAGGCAAGGGCCCAAAACGTAGTGAGGTGACATCAAAATGGCCTATCGCGAAACCACCTGGTTTTGCAAGGGGGGTCACTTTGGTTTTTGACCCGGTGCTCGGCGGCCATCTAGGGAAACCCACCAAACCCATGCATTTCTGAAAACTAGACACCCGACGGCTTCCAGGGAGGTATGGCTTGCGTGGATCCCCCAACGTTTCCTTACCCAGAATCCCCTGCAAACCTCAATTTTTGCTGAAAAAATCACTTTTTTCACACATTTTGGGGTGGGAAAGTTGTGGCATCACCGGGCTCACACAAATTTACCACTACCCAGCATTCCCCCAGGCCTCCCGGTAAAAAGTGGTGCCTCACTTGTGTGGGAGGCCCAAGTACCCGCGGCAGGCAAGGGCCCAAAACGTAGTGAGGCGACATCAAAATGGCCTATCGCAAAACCACCTGGTTTTGCAAGGGGGGTCACTTTGGTTTTTGACCCGGTGCTCGGCGGCCATCTAGGGAAACCCACCAAACCCACGCATTTCTGAAAACTAGACTCCTGGCACCTTCCAGGGAGGTATGGCTTGCGTGGATCCCCCAACGTTTCCTTACCCAGAATCCCCTGCAAACCTCAATTTTTGCTGAAAAAATCAATTTTTCACACATTTTGGGGTGGAAAAGTTGTGGCATCACCGGGCTCACAGAAATTTACCACCACCCAGCGTTCCCCCAGGCCTCCCGGTAAAAATGGTGCCTCACTTGTGTGGGAGGCCCAAGTACCCGCGGCAGGCAAGGGCCCAAAACGTAGTGAGGCGACATCAAAATGGCCTATCGCAAAACCACCTGGTTTTGCAAGGGGGGTCACTTTGGTTTTTGACTCGGTGTTCGGCGGCCATCTAGGGAAACCTACCAAACCCACGCATTTCTGAAAACTAGACACCCGGCGGCTTCCAGGGAGGTATGGCTTGCGTGGATCCCCCAACGTTTCCTTACCCAGAATCCCCTGCAAACCTCAATTTTTGCTGAAAAAATCACTTTTTTCACACATTTTGGGGTGGGAAAGTTGTGGCATCACCGGGCTCACACAAATTTACCACCACCCAGCGTTCCCCCAGGCCTCCCGGTAAAAATGGTGCCTCACTTGTGTGGGAGGCCCAAGGACCCGCGGCAGGCAAGGGCCCAAAACGTAGTGAGGCGACATCAAAATGGCCTATCGCAAAACCACCTGACATCGGTGGAGGGCGCTAAGCTCTCCTGGTTCGATCACCCACACCTTCTGGCCAGGCTCCAATTCCACCGGATGAGCATTGTGGTCATACCACGCCTTCATCACTGCTTGGCTGGCTTCCAAGTTGTCAGAAGCTTGCTTACACAACTTAGCCATTTGGCTCCGGAAGGCCAGCATGTAGCTCACCACGTCCTGGGGAAGCTTTCTGGGAGTTCTTTCCCATCCGTCTCTCACCAGGTTGAGAGGCCCACGCACAGGGTGCCCATACAAAAGCTCGAAGGGGCTGAAGCCCACTCCCCTCTGTGGCACTTCCCTGTAAGAAAACAATAGACAGGGTAGGAGGACGTCCCATTTCCTCCGCAGGGTTTCAGGCAGACTTCTGATCATGCCTTTCAAGGTTTTATTGAACCTCTCCACCAGACCATTGGTCTGGGGATGGTAAGGGGTGGTGAACCGGTAGGTCACTCCACACTCCTTCCACATGGCCCGCATGTATGCTGACATGAAGTTGGTCCCCCTGTCAGACACAACTTCCTTGGGAAAACCCACTCGGGTAAAGATTCCCATCAGGGCCCTAGCCACAACAGGTGCAGTAATGGTCCTCAGAGGTATAGCCTCTGGGTACCGTGTGGCATGATCCACCAGAACCAGGATAAACCTGTGACCAGCTGTAGTAGGCGGATCTAACGGACCTACAATGTCGATGCCCACCCTTTCAAAGGGGGTGCTAACGACAGGAAGTGGTTCCAGGGGAGCTTTCAGCTTCACCCCTGTTTTCCCACTGGCTTGACAAGACACGCACGTCCGGCAGTAGGTGTCGGACGACACTTTCATTTGAGGCCAATAAAAGTGTGGGACTAGCCGGGCAAAGGTCTTGTCTTGCCCCAGGTGTCCTGCCAAGGGGATCTCATGAGCCAATTCCAGGAGAAAGGCTCGATAACGTTGAGGGACAACCAAGGCCCGTGACGCTCCGTGCATGGGTGCCTTGGGTTCACTGTAGAGGAGGCCATCCTCCCAGTAAATGTGGTAGTTCCCCTCAACATTCCCTGCTGCCTGGGCTTCGGCCTGTCGCCTCAGTCCCTCAAGGGTAGGACACTCCTTCTGGCCCTTGCAGAATTCCTCCCTGGTCGGCCCTCCCTCCACGTGCCACTCGGCCGGGATGGGTAGGTTCTCCAGTTCGGTAATATCCCCCTCCGCGGACTCCTGGTCCACCACCTCCGGTGGCCTATCCGTCACACGGGGCGCGGATGCCGAGGCAGGCTCCTCCTGCCCTCGGTTCTTCCCTTGGTCGGCAGCCGGCTGTGCCTTTGTTCCAGGCTCCAGCCTGAACGAACTCCCTCTCCGGGTAGTCGCAGACCCTGTGCTGACACAGGCCCAGTCAGGTGTACCCAGCATCTCAGCATGAGTCCGGTATTCCACCTCCTTCCAAGCATTATGCTCCATGTCATTCCCCAGCAGACAATCGACTGGCACGGCAGGGCTTACGGCAACTCGAAGCAACCCTGCAACCCTTTCCCATTCAAATGGAACCTCGGCCACCGGATAGTGGCCCATTCTGCCGTCAGCCATCGCGGCAGGGTGGAGTACAGTGGGGATCACCTGCTCTGGAGACACCAGTTGGCTACGTACCATAGTCATACTGGCTCCTGTGTCTCTCAGAGCCTCCCCTCTTTGGCCGTTGATGGTGACCCACTGCCCATACTTTGTGGTATTTGCGGGCACCTGGATCTTAGGAACCATCTCCCGTTCTCCCAGGGACACTAAAGTGACACCCGCCCACTCCCTTCCCTTATCTAAAGGCATCTCCTCCCCGAGCACTACACTAGCTACTCCGGGGGCCTTTCCTCCGATGGGAGGGGGTGGTCTTTTTGGGCACTTCACATCTCCCTTATAGTGTCCGACACCACCGCACTCGAAGCAATGGACAACCCTTGGCTGCTGACTCTGGCCAGGATTAGGGTTTCTGGGTGGGTTAGCCCTAGGGGTGAATCCCAATCCCTTCCCTTGGAAACTATTTTGGGGGCCTTTAGAGAACTCCGTTTTCTTTTCCCCTCCCTCTTTCTTCTGGGGGGCGCCCTGTCCGGTCTTTTGAGAGTCCCCTCCAGTCCCCCCTGTGGACACCCGGGTACTAGCCCAAATGTCCGCCTCCTCAGCAAGCTTCCGGGGATTGGTCAGCTTGCTATCCACCAGGTGTTGACGCAGTTCAGGGAAACATTTTTCGAGCAGGTGTTCCTTCAACATCAAATCAAACAACCCCTCGTAGTCCCTCACCTCGCTGCCCTGTATCCAACCCTCTAATGCCTTCTTTGCATAGTCCAGGAAATCCACCCAATTCTGTGTGCCCAGTTTGTGGCTACCCCGGAACTTCTGTCTGTACTTCTCGGGTGTTAGTCCAAACTTCCTCACGAGCGCCACTTTCATGGTGGGGTAGTGGGTCTGCTCATCCTGCTCCAGGGCCAATAATGTATCCCTGCCAGCTGGAGGCATGTATTTATACAATCCCCCTCCCCAATATTTCTCTGGAACCCCATGGGCTCTTAAAGAGACCTCATAGGCCGCTAGCACTTGGCGATGTCATCTCCCGCACTATAGCTAGCTACTATGTCTTTCGGCAGATAGGGTTTGGGTTCCCTGGTGATTTCTCTCTCTTCGCTGCCACCATTAGGAACAGTGTGTGCCCCGACCCGTAGGATCTGGAGATCTATCTCCCTGAGCCTCAACTCGTGAGCCATCCTCCGTTCCTCCTTTTCTTTCTGCAGCTTCGCCAACTCCCAGGTGAGCTGTCTTTTCTCCCTCCGGTCAGTTAATTCTGCTTCTGATAAGCCGCTGCTAGAGACACTGCTGCCCTTCCTTGAAGGTGTTCTGGGCCCCGCTAATAGGTTCCCCACCTCAGGTTGGTACAACACAGCCCCCTCGCTGTCAGTCTCTCCATCCCTGTCCTCCTTCTCAACCTTACTTTCTCGTCGTGCCTCCCCCCAAGCCCTCAAGCTGGTCTGGAGCTCACCCTTCTTTGCACCTTGGGGACAAAACACCCCCTCTCGCTGACAAAACTCTCTGAGTTGGGCCACAGTGTAAGTTTCCACATCCTCCAACACAAACTCCATTTTGCCCACTCAGGATAGAAGACAGTTGCTTACAGAAGCTATGCAGGGGGGTACCTTTTGTAATACCTCCTCCCACCACCAGAAGTAAATTTGGAAAAAAACAAAACTCAAAATTAGGAAGTCCGCTTGGAGAAAACTCCCGGTGTAGCCCTATGGACTACCCAAAGTTATTGTCGAGTAGACGCAAGCACAGCTCTATCCCACCGCTGAACACCAATTTTATGTTGGAAACCGGGCAGCCGGGTTAGCAGTCACCAGGTTCCCAGCACAGTGGTAGCTTGGCTCGAGCGGTTGGGGGTCAGGCACCGTGTTAAGCGTACGTCACACCCTCAAAATAACCATGCGTTCATCCGTTCCAAAAACGACACTACACCGTAAAAATTATGGAAGTCAAGATGAAAATATATATGTCTTTATCTTATTTTCTCTTAGTTGCAGGCTTCACATCATAAATACAATACAATAGGATTTTCCTTCAAAAGAGCAGGTCAAATAAACAATGGCACTTCGGAATTTCAACAAATAGGTTCAGGTCATCATTAAGCAAAGAATAAATAGAGGTGCATTAAATACAGACGGCAAATAAATACAGTCAGACAATAAATACAGTGCAAGAATAAATTATTGGAAGACAATAAATAAAGCACCTTCAATAATTAAGGTAAAGCAATCAATGACAATTACAGATCAGATCACTTTCATGAGGTCACTTGGTCTTACTTTGCCCATACACAGCTTGTGGTCATTTGGATGGCATGGGGGTGTCCCACCTAGATTGGTCAAGGCTGGGGCTTAAGCTGAGGCAGAACAAGGGTAACCTAAAGATCTGGCCCTCCAAACTACACAGCCCTTTACGGAGGTCACTGTACCAGTCTCAGTTCACCCCTGGCACTCCCAGGCTGGTCCTAACACCCCTCTAACCCCTAGGATGGTCTTTAGGGCTCCACGGGGCCTCAGGCGCCCCCTCTACCACTTACTGTCCCTTCCTCGACGATCGGCTCCGCTCGGCGCCATGTCGACGCCGTGAGGCGGCTCCAGATCGATGTCGCTGGGCGGTCTCGACTCGATGTCGCTGGGCGGTCTCGACTCGATGTCGCGGGGCGGCCTCGACTTGATGTCGCCTTCCGGCGTCGCAGGGACATGGTCTCCCCGCTTCCGGGTGTCTCGGGAGTGCGATCTCCACTCCCGACCTCCGGCGCGCCACACCTCAGTTTCCGGCGACTCCGGTGGACGGACTTCACTCCCCCGTCGACGCCTCACCTCGACCTCGGGTGACTCCCTACTCGACCTCCGGCGCCTCTCCACGACCTCCGTCTGCGCCCTCACTCGACCTCTGGCGCCTCTCCACGACTTCCGTCTGCGCCCTCACTCGACCTCTGGCGCCTCTCCACGACCTCCGTCGGCGCCCTCACTCGACCTCTGGTGACTCCCTACTCGACCTCCGGTACCTCTCCACGACCTCCGTCGGCGCCCTCACTCGACCTCTGACGGCTCCGGGTACGACGTCTGCTTTCTGTCAGCGCCGCTTCTCTACCTCAGGCCCCAGGTCTCCAGGCTTCTCGACGTCAGGACTTCAGGAGGACACCGCTGAACAGGTCAGGAGCTTGCTGTTCTTCCTCTTTAAGGCCTGTTCCAAATGTTCAGATCCTTAAGATGGTTCTTCTGGTCTTGGTCCCACACAGGGCTTTAGGCTGGGCTTGGTCAGTAGGGACTAGCATCAATGGTGGGTTTCTGGACCCCACTCCAAGCACTGGTTTCCACCTCTGCTGCCTTACTCCGACCTCCTTCTATCTCTGTCCTCTCTCCTCTCCAGTCAGATGCCAACTGCCACTCTGAGATGGCCTCCCAACATTCTAAACTGCCTCCCACTATCCCAGGATTCTAGAATGTTCCAGAAGGTTCTAGTTATGTCACAGGTGACAATGGATGGCCACCATTTTGTGTCTCAGGCCCTCAGACAGAAGTTCCAGGGGTAGGGAAAATGGCTCCCTGACCCTGCATCAACACTAACAAGTCTGGTGGTTCCCAAAAAGGAAAAATTATAACAGGGTTTGAGGCAAAAGTGGGACAAAATAAATAATGATGAGGAGGGACCACCCAAAGGGCTGACAGGACCGATGCATCCGTCTGGACAATGAACTCCTTGGAAAAGTCTGGGGCCCTTAAGACCGGGGCCTCGCACATGGCTTGCTTCAGTTTCACAAAGGCCTGCTGACAAGCCTCCGTCCAGACTACCCGTCGAGGTTGCTTCTTGGACGTGAGCTCCGTGAGGGGGGCAACAATGGTACCATACCCCTTCACGAAGCGGCGGTAATATCCGGTGAGGCCCAGAAAAGCTCGGACCTCAGTCTGAGTCTTGGGGGGTTCCCAGGCCATGATGGCCTCGATTTTCACCTGGAGGGGTTGCACCGCTCCCCTACCCACCAAGTGTCCAAGGTACACTACCGACCCCTGCCCGATCTGGCATTTACTGGCCTTAATCGTTAACCCAGCTTGCTTCAGGGCCTGGAGAACAGTTTGCAGGTGACGCAAGTGATCCTCCCAGCTGTTACTGAAGACGGCAATGTCGTCCAGATAAGCAGCAGAGAAACTCTCCATTCCAGTGAGGATCTGGTTCACCAGACGCTGAAACGTGGCAGGTGCATTCTTGAGCCCAAAGGGCATCACGCAGAACTGGTAGTGGCCCTTGGGCGTGGAGAAGGCTGACCTTTCCTTAGCTCCATCAGTCAGAGAGATCTGCCAGTACCCAGAAGTAAGGTCAAAGGTACTCAGATATTGGGCAGCTCCCAGCCGGTCAATCAGTTCATCCGCCCTTGGAATCGGATGAGCATCAGTCTTGGTTACTGAGTTCAGTCCCCGGTAGTCCACACAGAACCTCAGTTCCGGTTGGGCACCCGGCGGTACAGCTTTTGGTACTAATACCACCGGACTGGACCAGGGGCTGCTGGAAGATTCAATCACTCCTAGCTCCAGCATCTTAGTGACTTCACTGTGAATGCTGGCCTTCACCTTGTCTGTCATCCGGTAGATCTTTGACTTCACAGGTGGGCTGTCTCCTGTGTCCACATCATGGACGCACAGGTGAGTCCTACCCGGAACAAGGGAGAACAACGAAGAATACTTCCCCAGGACCTGGCGGCAGTCCTCCCGCTGTTCAGGAGTTAGGGACGGGGAGAGAATCACTCCCTCCACCAACCCATCCTTCTCTTGAGACGCAAATAAGTCGGGGAGAGGCTCGCTTTCCACGTCCTCTGCTCCGTCAGTCACCATCAGCAATATGACTTCGGGCCTCTCATGGTGGGGTTTGAGGCGGTTGGCATGCAGCACCCGTAGGGGCTGGCGAGGGGTCTTCAGATCCACCAAGTAGGTAGCCTTACCCTTCTTCTCCAACACCTCAAAGGGTGCTGTCCAGCGATCCTGGAGGGCGCTAAGCTCTCCTGGTTCGATCACCCACACCTTCTGGCCAGGCTCCAATTCCACCGGATGAGCATTGTGGTCATACCACGCCTTCATCACTGCTTGGCTGGCTTCCAAGTTGTCAGAAGCTTGCTTCCACAACTTAGCTATTTGGCTCCGGAAGGCCAGCATGTAGCTCACCACGTCCTGGGGAAGCTTTCTGGGAGTTCTTTCCCATCCGTCTCTCACCAGGTTGAGAGGTCCACGCACAGGGTGCCCATACAAAAGCTCGAAGGGGCTGAAGCCCACTCCCTTCTGTGGCACTTCCCTGTAAGAAAACAATAGACAGGGTAGGAGGACGTCCCATTTCCTCCGCAGGCTTTCAGGCAGACTTCTGATCATGACTTTCAAGGTTTTATTGAACCTCTCCACCAGACCATTGGTCTGGGGATGGTAAGGGGTGGTGAACCAGTAGGTCACTCCACACTCCTTCCACATGGCCCGCATGTATGCTGACATGAAGTTGGTCCCCCTGTCAGACACAACTTCCTTGGGAAAACCCACTCGGGTAAAGTGACGCTGTGCGCGATCGTGCTGCAGGAATGCCCTGTATTGAGACATCAGGGGAGAGGAAATACACTTTCCTCTCCCCGATGCCTCAATACTTTGAAAATCACCGCCGCGGCCCCCGCGTCCCCACCGGAGAGCTCCACTTACCTGATGCTGCTGCTGGGACGCCCTGAAGCAAATGGCTTCCAGGCGTCCCAGCGCTTCCTGATGACGTCGGTGCGCGCTGACGTCACCAGGAAGCGTGGGGGGGCTCGGGGGTGGCAACGGAAACTCTTCCGCTGCCATCCCCGTCTGTGGGGGCACGATCGATGCCCCAGGGGGGGAGCACCAGCGCTTCCCCCAGGGGCTGTGCTCATGACGGAGCGGTTCTGTCATGAGCACAGCCCAACCGATGCTCATGACGGAACCGCTCCGTCATGAGCATCGAAGGAGTTAAGAACAGGCGCTGTGCACATGGCAGATTTCAGGGCATCAAAAGCCTTCTGGCAGGCGTCAGTCCAGTTCACTTTCCTGGGCTGCTTCCTGGAAGTGAGCTCTGTCAAGGGGGCAATAATGGTGCCATACCCATTGACAAACCGCCTGTAATTCCCTGTGAGTCCAAAAAAGGCTCTCACCTCTGTCTGAGTCTTGGGGGTTCTCAAGCCAGAATGGTATCAATCTTTGGCTGCAGGGGTGCCACCTGGCCGCTCTCTACCTGGTGTCCCAAGTACACCACTGAACCTTGCCCGATCTGGCACTTGCTTGCCTTGATCGTGAGGCCTGCCCTCCGCAGAGCCTTCAACACTTCCCAGAGGGGGTGCAGATGTTCCTCCCAAGTGGCACTAAACACTGCAATGTCGTCCAGGTAGGTGGCACTGAAATCCTCCAGCCCAACCAACACCTGGTTGACCAACCTCTAAAAGGTGTCAGGGGCATTCTTCATACCAAAGGGCATCACCCAGTATTGGTAGTGCCCATCTGGTGTGGAGAATGCAGACCTCTCTCTTGCCTCATCAGTCAAGGTGATCTGCCAGTACCCAGATGCTAAGTCAAATGTACTGAGGTACCAGGCAGCCCCTAACCGATTGATTAGCTCATCAGCTCTGGGGATGGGGTGTGCGTCAGTCCTGTTGACTGAATTGAGTCCTTGGTAGTCCACACAGAACCATAGTTCTGGTGTGGCACTGGGTGTGGTAGCCTTTGGGACCAAGACCACTGGGCTGGCCCAAGGGCTGTCTGAGGGCTCAATCACCCCTAGCGCTAACACCTTGGAGACCACCTACTTGATGCAAGTTCTGACCCTGTCAGTCACTCTGTAAATCTTATTTTTTACTGGAGGACTGTCCCCGGTGTCCACATCATGGACGCACCACTAAGTGACAGCGGGGGTCAGGGTGAACAGGTGAGAAAACAGTCCCAACAGTTGGCGACAGTCACTCTGCTGCTCAGGGGTCAGGGCGGTAGAGAGGTTCACACTGTCCTCTGACTCATCTTGCTCCTTTACAGACAGGAGGTCAGGAAGAGGCTCAGTCTCCTATTGCATCCCAGCATCTGTTGCTAGGATCATGCCCACTTCGGACCGGTCCAATTGGGGCTTCAGCGGTTCACATGTAGGACCCGCAAAGGGTTCCTAGGAGACTGCAAGTCCACCAAGTAGGTGACGTTGCTCTTACACTCCACCACCTCAAATGGTCCAGTCCAATTATCCTGGAGCACACAAGGCTCCACTGGGGCCATGACCCAAACCTTGTGTCCAGGTTAAAACTCGATCAGAGTGGCATTCCGATCATACTAGCATTTTATTTCCTCTTGGCTGGCTTCCAGGTTCTCCTTAGCGAGTTGCCTGAAGCGCATAGTCTGGTATCTGAAGGCTAGCATGCAGCTATATACATCCTGGGGAGGTTTACTGGGAGCTTTCTCCCAGCCTTCTGTCACCAGACTCAGAGTTTCTCTTACAGGATGGCCGTAAAGCAGCTCAAAGGGACTGAACCCTAAGGACTTCTAGGGCACTTCTCTGTAAGCAAACAGCGGGCATGGCAAGAGGATGTCCCACTTATGCCTCATGGGTTCACCAAGACCCATAATCAAGCCTTTGAGGGTCCAGTTGAATATCTCAACCAGCCCATTACCTTGGGGGTGGTAAGGAATTGTGAACTTATAAGTCACACCACGCTCCTACCACAGGGACTTCATATATTTCAATATGAAGTTGGTATCACGGTCCGACACCACCTCTTTGGGGAACCCCACATGGGAGAAAATCCCCATCAACGTACGACCCACCACGGGGGCTGTCACAGTCCGGAGAGGGATGGCTTCCGGGTACCGGGTGGCATTGTCCACCAAGACCAGGATAAGCCTCTTGCCCATGGCTGTCTTGGGATCAGGAGGTCCCACAATGTCAATGTCCACCCTCTCGAAGGGGGTGCTGACCACAGGGAAAGGTTGGAGAGGAGCATTCCACTTCCTTCCACTCTTACCACTTGCCTGGCAAGTCTGGCATGACCTACAGTGAGCATCACAATGTTTGCAAATTTGGGGCCAGTAAAAGTGGGAGACAAGCCTTTCAAAGATCTTGTCATGCCCCAAATGTTCTGCCAAAGGCTCATCATGAGCCAGACCGAGTAGGAAGGCCCCTGAAGCACTGGGGTACCACCAGCACACGGGCTGACCCAGGCTCAGCAACCTTAGGCTCGCTATACAGGAGACCATTCTCTCAGTATATCCAGTATGATCCGGACTGATCACCTGCTGCCTGGTTTGCAGCCTGCTGGCGCAAACCAATGAGAGAAGGGCACGTCTGCTGCTCCTGGCAGAACTCCTCCCTGGTGCACCCTCATTCTTGCTGCCAATGGGTCAGCTCAGGCAGGTCCCCCAGTTCAGCCACTTGTTCCCCTGTATGCTCCAGGGCATCCCCCTCAGGGTCTACCTCCTCCTGGACCGTGGTAACTTTGGGGGCTGGTTTCCCGCGCCCCCTACCTCTTCTCTTCCTGGCAGGCACCTGGGCCACTCTTTCAGGCTTCAGGTCCTCTTGAATGCCTTTACCAGCTGCCATTGACCGAGTGGTCACACATGCCCACTCAGGCAAACCCAACATCCCCATATGAAACCTCCGCTCCACCTTTTCCCAAGGGGAACTCTCCAAATCATTGCCTAGGAGACAGTCAACAGGCATGGCTGGCCTCACAGCTACTCTGAAGGTACCTGAGACCCCCCCACTCAAAGGGAGCCTGTGCCACTTTGCAGAGGCACTCTGAATTGTCAGCGTCAACTACTGGGTAGAATGTGTTGGGGACCACCTGCTCTTCAGACACCAGCCGACAACTGACAGCTGTCACACTGGCACCAGTGTCTCACAGAGCCTTCAGACTATGGCCATTGATGGTCACCAACTGCCTGTCCTTTTTAGTGTTCTCAGGCAGATGAGTCCTTGGGCGGTTACCACTGCACCTACTGGTGCACAAGTTATACTTATTTGAGATCACTATAAGTGGTGAATTTCAATGTTTTTGTTCATTTAAGGTGGTATGTTCTAACTGACATTTCCATCTAACTATAATGTCCCTTTAACCTTTGTTTTTTCAGTGAATTTTTAGGGTGTTTTTTTTAAGCAAAGGAAGATATTATTATTGCACCTACCTATAATGTCCCTTTCTCCTTTGTTTTTTCCAGTGAAATATATATATATATTTACTGAGAGAGCCAAAGGTTAAAGTAATGTTATTGTTATGTGAATTTCTCAGTGACAACGTATACGTTTTAAACAAAAAAACACAGATATTCAACAGTTATAGTTAGTAGCACTAACTATAACTTGTGCCCCACCATACACTGCTTATAACCTCACATATGACATCACTCATGACCTGTTTATGACATCATTTATGACTTCACTGACGACATCTCAAATGGCATCATTGATGGCACCAATGATGACATCATCTAATGAGTGTGCTAGTTTGTTTTATAGTTTACATAGTGGCATGTAACTGCCATTTTACTTATCTACCTAATTTTGTGCAGCCTGGGTCCAGCTAATGGGTATAAGTGTTTATAAAACACAGTCTTGCACATGTTATAAATGTTTTTATTCAAGAGTAACTCTGTTTGCAGTTGACAGTGACGTGTGTTCATTTTGCTTCAAACAAATGTTTTGGTTCTACAGCAAATGTATCCTACAAGAGAAAGATTCTGTGTAGTAGATACTAACTTTTGTACGTTGCTTTAATCTATTAGAGAGCATCCTGTCAGTATGAAAAGTTATAGTTGACATAGAAGACAGTGTGTAACAGGAACTAAGATATGCACATGTGCTTGTTTCACTGGAATAGATGAGGCACTTACACACTTAATAACAACTTTAAAATCTAAAAGTATTGAAGAAAGATTGATCGATATCAAAATAAAGTCGATTATACTCCCTGTATGATTTCCCATAAAAGTTGGGGCACAGTCATTCTCCCTAGATATTATATTGCTAGTGAAAATTAGATTGCACTTCATTATAAGGGTTTTCGAGGCCTCACCACATATGGTATGCTTAAAGTGCATTACTGTTAGAATGGGGAACCTCTGGTTGGCACAGGTAGGTACTTGTGACAAGCAGTGGTCCCTTCTTCTATTCAGGGCGAGAGAATTACCCCTTCAGAACAACCCCTGCTCACCCTATAGGTAGTGTGGCGCGAGCAGTCAGGGCTAAACTTCAGGGCGCTAATCAGTTAAGCATTTATGATCACACACAGTAAATCACAACGATCCCCCACAAATGGACACCAGGCGTAAGTTGTATCAAAAATACGGATGCCTTATACAAAAGATTCTTTGTTACGCAGGCATGTACAAGACCATCAATAACGGTTGCGAAATGGAAGCCACAAGATGATAATTAGGCACTGTTCTTTTCTTTGGTAACTTATTCGATCACGAGCGATTAAACAGGGCTCGGTTGAGTCGGTCCAGTCACAATGATGCGCAGTGCACCCGGGGTACAGTGATACGGGGAAATCAGAACGTTGCGGACCCCGAGTCCGATAGAGAGTTCACTGTACCTGGGAACGTGCGATGTGTTTGGACGAGTCTTCGGGGGAGATGCAGGTTCTGCACCTCGCGGGTCTCCGGATCAAGAATTCAGCGGGCGGCTCTCGGTAGACAGGTGCGGCCCAGGGCCTCCGACACGGACTGTGCGGAAGGTCACGGCGGAGGGCGGCACGGTCAGACTCTGGCTGGGAGGTGAAGCGGGGCGGCCGGATACGTTACGACGTACGGGCGGCCGTCCGAGGCTTGATTTCACTTCCCAATTAGAAATCCGGCGGGAGGGCGAGAGGGCACCAGGCACGCTCCAGTGGCAGGCAGGTGACAGGGAAGCGGGGCGGCCAGCCTCGATGGGTCCAGAGCGACTCAGGTAGAGCGGGGCTCTCGGCGAGGGGAGGCGGCCAGGCTTCTGGGTGTCACGGCCCTAGGAGGGGTGGCAAGGTGCGCAGAGCACTCCGGCGGGAGAAAGCACACGGCTCGAGTTCTCAGACGAGCGGAGACACGGTGAACCCACTGGTCCTGGGGTTCAGTTCAGGGGGCAAGCTCTTCTTCCAAGCCCTTGGAGATAGTTGAAGAACAAAGTGCAAAGGTCTCTTTTAGTCTTTTTCCTCTCCTTCCTCAGCAAGGCACCTACTGCAGGCCAATCCCTTAGGTCAGGGAAAGTTACTCCTCCTTCAGCTTCTTCCAGGTCCTTCTAGTCGGGCAGAGTTCCTTCGTGGTTCAATCTGGATCTGCTTTCTTAGGAGCCAGGCTCCTACTTATATACAGTGATTCTTTTGTTCTTTAGCGCCAGGGGGCCTGGGCCTGGCTCAGTCCAGTTCTGGAGTACTTTGTTTTGGTGACTCTGCTCTTTCCTTTCAGCAGCAGGGCAGAGACATCAGCTGCTCCACAGGGGGCGGAGCCGGCTTTGTGGTGGCAGAGCACAGGTCTATTCAAGAGTCAGGGTGTACTCCTCCCACCCATCCTGGTGCGATCTCTCTACCCACCACCTGGCAGCCAACCTGTCTCCTGGAATCCCCCAGCCCTGCTCCTGTACTGTTGCTAGGCAGAACCCACACCCACAGCAGAGGCGGACTGAGATGGTCAGGCTCGCAAAGGCTAACTTTCTAAAAGGAGCATTTGCAAACCCAGGATATTAAAATAACCTTTACTAAAAGATGTATTTTATTATCCCGAGTTCAGGCATACTAAACATGACTTTCTACCATGCTCTCTGAGTCTACTGGGGTCACAGCGTGTAGCGATCCCAGCAGCCCATTCTGGCCTACGGAGAGCAGGTAGCCTTCAATAGTGAAAAACGAAAATGTCTGTAATTCACTATTAAGACATGCCACACACATCAGGGCATGTCCTACCTTATGCCTACAATGCACCCTGTGCTTGGGCCTACCAGAGGGGTGACTAACATGTAGTTAAGGGAAGGTTTAGGGACTGGCAAGTGGGGACACTTGCTCAGTCAGCGCGACGGTACCAGACCGCGCGCAGGTTCTGCAGTGGCAGATCCAGGACACATTTTACCCCGCTGCTTCGGTGGGTGGCACAATCAGTGCTGCAAGCCCACTAGCAGCATTTGGATATACAAGCCCTTGGCACCCCTGGTGCACTCTACTAGGGACTGATAGTAAACCAAATATGCCAAACGTGGAAGTCAATTCACATGATACATTTTACCATAGGGAGCACTTGCACTGTGGCACTGGATGGCAGTGGCACAGTGCCCTGAGCAGCTAACACCAACACAAAAACACATTGAGGCACAGACAAAAATGGAAGGGTGACCCACGCCAATGGTGCCAGGTCTAACACGTGTCCCCTCCAGCTGAAAAGTGGGGAGAACTACCCTACCCCAGGGAGTTCTTCATCACTAAGGCGGAAAAATCTGGACAGACCGTCAGCATTGGCGTGATCTGTGCCAGGGCGATGCTCCACCGTAAAGTCCATACCCTGTATGGAGATGGACCACCTCAACAGTTTTGGGTTCTCACCCCTCATTTGCATCAACCATCTGAGGGGCCTGTGGTCGGTCTGAACCCGGAAGTGAGACCCAAACAAGTAGGGTCTTAGCTTCTTCAGCGCCCAGACCACAGCACATGCTTCTCGTTCTATCGCACTCCACCTTTGTTCCCGGGGAAGTAGCCTCCTGCTAATAAAGGCTACTGGTTGGTCAAAGCCCTCCTCAGTGATTTGTGAGAGAACAGCCCCTACACCATGCTCTGATGCATCCGTCTGCACCAGGAACTCTTTGGAGAAGTCAGGAGCCAAGAGCACGGGCGCCGTGCACATGGCAGTTTTCAGGGTGTCGAAGGCTTTCTGACAGGTGTCAGTCCATATCACTTTTCTGGGCTGCTTCCTCAAAGTCAGCTCTGTCAAGGGGGCAACGATGCTGCCATACCCCTTGACAAACCTCCTGTAGTACCCGGTGAGTCCTAAAAAGGCCCTCACCTCCGTCTGGGTCTTTGGGGGCTCCCAAGCCAGGATGTTTTCAACTTTGGGTTGGAGGGGCGCCACCTGGCCGCTCCCAACTTGGTGTCCCAAGTACACCACTGAACCCTGCCCGATCTGACACTTGCTTGCCTTGATCGTGAGGCCTGCCTTGCGCAGTGCCATCAACACTTCCCGGAGGTGTTGCAGGTGTTCTTTCCATGTGCCGCTGAACACTGCGATGTCATCCAGGTAGGCGGCGCTGAACTCGGTCAGCCCCGCCAACACCTGGTTGACCAACCTCTGGAAGGTGGCAGGGGCATTCTTCATCCCAAAGGGCATCACCCGGAACTGGTGATGCCCATCTGGTGTAGAGAATGCGGACCTCTCTTTGGCCCCATCAGTTAAGGCGATCTGCCAGTACGCAGACGTTAAATCAAACGTGCTGAGGTACCGTGCAGCACCTAACCGATCGATGAGCTCATCAGCTCGGGGGATGGGGTGCACGTCAGTCTTCGTGACTGAGTTGAGTCCTCGGTAGTCCACACAGAATCGGAGTTCGGGCGTGGCACCCAGCGCTGCAGCCTTTGAGACCAAGACCACTGGGCTGGCCCAAGGACTGCTGGAGGACTCAACCACCCCTAGAGCAAGCATCTTCGAGACCTCCTCTTTGATGCAGGCTCTGACCCTGTCAGTTACCCGGTAGGCTTTGTGCTTCACAGGTAAGCTGTCTCCTGTATCCACATCATGGACGCACCAATTTGTGATACCAGGAACCAGGGAGAACAGGTCAGGAAACTGCCCCAGCAGCTGGCGGCAGTCACCCTGTTGCCGGGGGGGTCAGGGTGGGTGAGAGGTTAACTCCATCCACTGACCCGTCTCGCTCTGAGGCTACCAAGAGGTCAAGAAGAGGCTCGGACTCCTCTTCCGTCCCATCATTGGTGGCCAGGAGCATGCCCACTTCGGACCTCTCCAAGTGGGGCTTCAGTCGATTGACATGTAGGACCCTTAAGGGGTTCCTAGGAGACCGCAAGTTCACCAAGTAGGTGACAGAACTCTTGCGCTCCACAATCTCAAAGGGTCCTGTCCACTTGTCCTGGAGTGCACAAGGCTCCACAGGGGCCAGGACCCACACTTTTTGACCAGGTTGAAGCTCAACCAGAGTGGCATTCTGGTCGTACCACCGCATCATTTCCTCCTGGCTGGCTTCCAGGTTTGCCTCCGCAAGTTGCCTGAAACGCCTAGTCTGGTTCCGGAAAGCCAGCATGTAACTGTATACATTCTGGGGAGGTTTCCTGGGAGATTGCTCCCAGCCTTCCTTGACCAGACTAAGAGGTCCTCGTACTGGGTGGCCGTACAAAAGCTCAAAGGGACTGAACCCCAGAGACTTTTGTGGCACCTCGCGGTACGCAAAGAGAAGGCATGGTAAGAGGACGTCCCACTTACGCCTCATGGGTTCCTCGAGACCCATAATCATGCCCTTCAGGGTTCGGTTGAAGCGCTCAACCAACCCGTTTCCTTGGGGAGGGTAAGGGGTGGTGAACTTGTAGGTCACACCACACTCTTGCCAAAGGGACTTCATATATTTCGATATGAAGTTGGTCCCCCTGTCAGACACCACCTCTAGAGGGAATCCTACTCGGGAGAAAATTCCCATCAGTGCCCGTCCCACCACGGGGGCCGTCACTGTCCTCAGAGGGATGGCTTCAGGGTACCGGGTGGCATGGTCCACCAAGACCAGGATAAACCTGTTGCCCATGGCTGTCTTGGGGTCCAGTGGCCCCACAATGTCAATCCCCACCCGCTGGAATGGGGTACTGACCACCGGGAAAGGTTGGAGTGGAGCTCTCAGCTTCCTTCCACTCTTGCCACTTGCCTGGCAAGTCTGGCATGTCCTGCAGTGCGTGTCAGAACTCCTGCGCATTTGGGGCCAATAAAAGTGGGTGACAAGCCTTTCAAAGGTCTTGTCCTGCCCCAAATGTCCTGCTAACGGTACGTCGTGAGCCAGCCCCAGTAGGAAGGTTCTGAACTTCTGGGGTACCACCAGCGCACGGGCTGACCCAGGTTCAGCAACCTTAGGCTCTGAGTATAGGAGGTCGTTCTCCCAGTAGATCAAGTGAGTTCTGGACTGATCACCATTGGCCTGAGCTGCAGCCTGCTGCCGGATACCCTCTAGAGAGGGGCACTTTTTCTGCTCCCTGCAGAACTCCTCCCTGGTGGGGCCTCCTTCTTGCTGCCAATGGGTCAGCTCAGGCAGGTCCCCCAGTTCGGCTATCTGTTCCCCGGTAGGCTCCAGGGCATCCCCCTCAGGGTCTGCTTCCTCCTGGGCCGTAGGAACTTCAGGAGCCGGATTCCCGTGCCTCCTGTGCCCTCTCTCTAAGGCCGGTTCCTGGGCCTCTTCCTCAGGCTCCAGGGTTCCTTCAACACCCCTACTGGCTGCCATCGACCGGTTGGTCACGCACGCCCAATCAGGTAAACCCACCATCCGTAGGTGAGCTTTCTTCTCCACCTTTTCCCAAGGGGAGCTCTCCAAATCGTTACCTAGGAGACAATCAACAGGCATGGCCTCTCTCACAGCCACTTGCAGAGTACCAGAGACTCCCCCCACTCAAAGGGAACCTGAGCCATTGGACACTGACTCTCGGTGTTGTCGGCGTTGACAACACGGCAGAATGCGTGTGGGACAACCTGCTCTTGAGACACCGGGTGTTGCTTGACAGCAGTCACTCTGGCTCCTGTATCTCTAAGAGCCCCCACCCTTCGGCCATTTATGGTCACCCACTGCCCGTACTTTTGAGTATTGGGGGGCAGCTGGGCCTCAGCGACCATCTCACTGTCTCCTAACGAGACTAGGGTCATCTGTACGGGATCCCCCGCCCCTTGGACATCTATCTCCCTCCCAAAGGCTACACTAGTCACCTGCTTGGGGGGTGGAGCACCAGAGGGTGCTGGTTTACCATACATGGGGCACTTGGGATCCACGGAAATGTGCCCCAGGTTGTTACACTTGGAACATCTGAGGGGCCCTCTTTGAACAGGGTTACCTGTCGGGGCCCCGGTCTGCTTCGGGGGTGGGGGTGGCTGAGAACCTTTCCCTTGGTTCCCTTGGGAATTACTTTGGGGCCCTTTGTAGAACTCCGTCTGTTTACCCTTGTCCCCCCCATTCTTCTGCTGGGGACCCTGGACACATTTGGCGGGGCCTCCCATGGGACCCTTGTGGACCCTGGTGCTGATCCAGCGGTCCGCCTCCTCAGCAAGCTTCCTAGGGTTAGTCAGCTTGCTATCGATCAGGTGTTGGCGTAGCTCAGGAAAACAATTATCCGACAAGTGCTCCCATGCAATTAAGTCAAACAGCCCTTGGTAATCATTCACTTTGCTACCCTTCACCCAACCATCCAGCGCTCTGCAGAAAAAGGTCACATACTCTACATAAGTGGTACCAGGTTTCTTGGTGCAATTCCTAAATCTCTGTCTGTACAACTCAGGAGTTAACCCATACCTTGTCATAAGAGCTTCCTTCATGTGTGGATAGGATGTGTTGACATCAGAGGGGAGATCTAGCAGTGTGTCCCGCCCCTCACTCAGGAACCTTCCCCACTGCCTCGCTCCCCAATCTTTCTCAGGGACCTGGTGGGAGGACATGGCTACCTCATAGGCCCTGAACCACTGCCCAATATCATCCTGCTTATAATACTCTTTCACTACATCCTTAGGAATGTGCACCCTTGACTCTGTTAAATTGCTGCCACCAGAGGGTGAGTTGTCTAAACTCCTGGCCTTGAGATCCAACTCCCTCATTTTTACCTCATGCTCCATGGCCAGTCTTTGCCTTTCCATTTCCATTTGCAGTTTCGCCATCTCCACTTCATGTGCTCGTGCAGCACTCCTGTCGGCCATTTCCTCTGGCGACAGGCCTCTGCTAGGCTCAGAAACACCTTCCGGGGGTATCACCTCTCGGGCAATCTCTGGAAACTTTGATTCGTGCCAGGCTCTCAGCGCCTTTACGTACTGATCCTTAGTGGTTAGTCCGCTTTGCTTAATTCGGTACTTGGAGAGATATCCTTTCAAGATATCATTGTTGCACTTCCGCAGTGCGCCTTCCTCCCAATCGATGTCATCAACTCCAGAGAATACAGAGGACGCTCTGCTCCCACTGACTGAGCTAGACATGCTTTCTTAAAGTGGAGATTCTTCCTTAGCAAAAACTGTCAATCAATCTGTGGCTGCGTTATAGGTCTGCTCTACGTGGTGATCAATAATTCACTGTATGCAAATCATAAATGCAAATCCGAGATCCCACCGCTGCCACCAATGTTAGAATGGGGAACCTCTGGTTGGCACAGGTAGGTACTTGTGACAAGCAGTGGTCCCTTCTTCTATTCAGGGCGAGAGAATTACCCCTTCAGAACAACCCCTGCTCACCCTATAGGTAGTGTGGCGCGAGCAGTCAGGGCTAAACTTCAGGGCGCTAATCAGTTAAGCATTTATGATCACACACAGTAAATCACAACGATCCCCCACAAATGGACACCAGGCGTAAGTTGTATCAAAAATACGGATGCTTTATACAAAAGATTCTTTGTTACGCAGGCATGTACAAGACCATCAATAACGGTTGCGAAATGGAAGCCACAAGATGCTAATTAGGCACTGTTCTTTTCTTTGGTAACTTATTCGATCACGAGCGCTTCACAGGGCTCGGTTGAGTCGGTCCAGTCACAATGATGCGCAGTGCACCCGGGGTACAGTGATACGGGGAAATCAGAACGTTGCGGACCCCGAGTCCGATAGAGAGTTCACTGTACCTGGGAACGTGCGATGTGTTTGGACGAGTCTTCGGGGGAGATGCAGGTTCTGCACCTCGCGGGTCTCCGGATCAAGAATTCAGCGGGCGGCTCTCGGTAGACAGGTGCGGCCCAGGGCCTCCGACACGGACTGTGCGGGAGATCACGGCGGAGGGCGGCACGGTCAGACTCCGGCTGGGAGGTGAAGCGGGGCGGCCGGATACGTTACGACGTACGGGCGGCCGTCCGAGGCTTGATTTCACTTCCCAATTAGAAATCCGGCGGGAGGGCGAGAGGGCACCAGGCACGCTCCAGTGGCAGGCAGGTGACAGGGAAGCGGGGCGGCCAGCCTCGATGGGTCCAGAGCGACTCAGGTAGAGCGGGGCTCTCGGCGAGGGGAGGCGGCCAGGCTTCTGGGTGTCACGGCCCTAGGAGGGGTGGCAAGGTGCGCAGAGCACTCCGGCGGGAGAAAGCACACGGCTCGAGTTCTCAGACGAGCGGAGACACGGTGAACCCACTGGTCCTGGGGTTCAGTTCAGGGGGCAAGCTCTTCTTCCAAGCCCTTGGAGATAGTTGAAGAACAAAGTGCAAAAGTCTCTTTTAGTCTTTTTCCTCTCCTTCCTCAGCAAGGCACCTACTGCAGGCCAATCCCTTAGGTCAGGGAAAGTTACTCCTCCTTCAGCTTCTTCCAGGTCCTTCTAGTCGGGCAGAGTTCCTTCGTGGTTCAATCTGGATCTGCTTTCTTAGGAGCCAGGCTCCTACTTTTATACAGTGATTCTTTTGTTCTTTAGCGCCAGGTGGCCTGGGCCTGGCTCAGTCCAGTTCTGGAGTACTTTGTTTTGGTGACTCTGCTCTTTCCTTTCAGCAGCAGGGCAGAGACATCAGCCGCTCCACAGGGGGCGGAGCCGGCTTTGTGGTGGCAGAGCACAGGTCTATTCAAGAGTCAGGGTGTACTCCTCCCACCCATCCTGGTGCGATCTCTCTACCCACCACCTGGCAGCCAACCTGTCTCCTGGAATCCCCCAGCCCTGCTCCTGTACTGTTGCTAGGCAGAACCCACACCCACAGCAGAGGCGGACTGAGATGGTCAGGCACGCAAAGGCTAACTTTCTAAAAGTAGCATTTGCAAACCCAGGATATTAAAATAACCTTTACTAAAAGATGTATTTTATTATCCCGAGTTCAGGCATACTAAACATGACTTTCTACCATGCTCTCTGAGTCTACTGGGGTCACAGCGTGTAGCGATCCCAGCAGCCCATTCTGGCCTACGGAGAGCAGGTAGCCTTCAATAGTGAAAAACGAAAATGGCTGTAATTCACTATTAAGACATGCCACACACATCAGGGCATGTCCTACCTTATGCCTACAATGCACCCTGCGCTTGGGCCTACCAGAGGGGTGACTAACATGTAGTTAAGGGAAGGTTTAGGGACTGGCAAGTGGGGACACTTGCTCAGTCAGCGCGACGGTACCAGACCGCGCGCAGGTTCTGCAGTGGCACTGGATGGCAGTGGCACAGCGCCCTGAGCAGCTAACACCAACACATTGAGGCACAGACAAAAATGGAAGGGTGACCCACGCCAATGGTGCCAGGTCTAACAATTACATTTTCATTTTTTTGGTTTGTAAAGTCACAAACATGCTTATCAGTATATTGGCATCGAGAAATATTAAAATCCCCTACCCATACTAGGAAAACAGTGCATTTTGTTTTCAAATAGAATTTTTCCAAGACACGATCAAACTGGTCTATCACATTACTCAAACTCAGATTAAAAATATCATAATAAAAATGTATCAACAAAATAACAGGTTCTATAGGGAAAAACAAGAGTTCCAAAAAAAGGGAGGACCAGACTTCCGAGGCTTGCAATGCAGGAGATTGAACAGATATAAAATTACCAGAACGACCCTTAGCCCTTCCTGATGGTGGCAGGAGGGCAGGCTGGGCAAAACCATGATAACCGTCAGTATAAAAACCTCTCTGTCATCCATGTTTCTGAAAAGCAAATAATGTTAAAAGTGCTTACAAACCTAGTCCAGTTTGGATTTACAATGTCAAAACATGCTCCCCCAATGCTCCATGAAATAACACTTAGACCCTCTAATAATGAATGAAGTTCTCTTTCTGGAGACAGCTCTGCTACGTTCAGAGTTTGGTGGTTTCCCTCTGTCAATGAGTGAGGATCGTATTGAGTCTCCATCTAGCAGTTAGACTTGCTTGGAGGGCAGCCAATTAAATCGTTTCCATCTCTTCCACTGGATTGTATTGTTTGCTCACAGGGACACTATAACAATCCTGTATCTCAGCATGCAGCCTTATATGGAACATTTGGATCTCCAAATCATATAATATGACCTATGGGCATTCAAATATGAAAACCAAGTGCATTGTCATAGGGGAGACACACTTGGAGAAGCCCAAAACGTTATTTTCTTAAATTACTTTTTTTTTAAGAACAGATTTTATTGGTTTTCTGTAGTACCAGATGGGCCAAGCCTGACAAGAAACATATAGATGTAAGGCATATTGTAAAAGCTTTAGGTACTGCAAATGTTCCCCCCAGCGGGTCTGCAGAACATCAGACCCCCCACCCCCTCCCCCAACTGTGTACCATACATACCGTCACCAACATAGAGCATACACATCGAATGGAATTCAGTCTACATTTACATGAGTCCCTCACATTAGACCGGTAAATCATTTACCACCAGCCGTTCCAGAGGATCTTGAGTCACGGGTCGTGACATTAAGGACAGATCAATGCCCTGATATTTGGCCCACTTGGCCCAGATCTTCCCATGCTTTTGTGGGCAGCCCCTCGCCTGAAACACCGCTACCTCCGCTGACATACATCTATCCATGGCCTTCTTCCAACTTGCTACACCGGGTGGGGATGTGTCCTTCCAGTGCTGTGCAATGTCACGCTTTGCCATCGTAAGGCCCAAGAACATAAGGTGTCGTTTGTATCTGTTCCCCCCAATGCCCTCTGTACTGTGAAGGAGTGTCAATCTGGGGTCTGCAGGAATGTCCCATGCTAAAACCCGCCCCATGCAAGACAGGATGCCCGACCAAAAGTGTTGTAGTGCCCACAACTCCACACCGTGTGAAGAAACGATCCCTTGTCCGAATCGCAGCGGAGACAGATGGGGGACTGGATAGCCCCCATCTTCCAGAAGTGGAGGCGGGAGTAATAAATCCTGTGGAGATATTTAAATTGGATCAGTCTGTATCTAGTGGAGACTGCGGAGTACCTAGAACTTGCCAGCGCCTCAGTCCAATCGCCATCTGTTAGAGTGGACAAGTCAGCCTCCCATGCCGCCCGGGTCCGGTGGAGATTGGTTTTCGAGTGTGTAGTGAGTGTTTGGTAGATTTGCTGGATTTTCGTGGGCCCTCAGGTCACCCATCAGCAGCCGCCCCTCCAGCGGGTGAAACTCGGGTAGAGATGTGAGGTGTCGTATCAGGGGGGACAGGGCGTGGAGGACCTGCAAGTACCTATGGAACTGTGATTTGTGAAGATCGAAATCTGCCTGCAACCTCTTAAAGGACTTAAGGGTGGAACCCTGCATAATATCCCCAAGAGTGGAAATCCTGATATCCTTCCACCTACGGAAACCCTCTAGTGCTGAGACATGCCGGAGGTAAGATCTCCGCCAGAGGTGGGTAGCCCCGGTTAGCACACCCCACTATCCCATAGACCGAACCACCTGCCTCCATATCTGAATAACTGTCCGGCACAGCGGGGGTAACGTCTCCAAGGACAAGCTGCTGTATGAGTGGTGAAGCAGAGGGTTATCCGCCATGAAGCCCTCTCCACGGCATAAGCCGGGTCCACCTGAGAACCGTACCACCAATTGTTATTTTTGCATTCATTAATTACCAGCAACTGCGAAGCCAGATAATATGCCCGTATATCGGCCGCTGCAATTCCACCTCAGTACGTAGACTGGGTACATGTTGCAAGTGCCACCCGGACCGCGCCCCCTTCCCACAGAAACCAATTCAGGAGTGCATTCATATGGAGGAATCACGACGGGGGAATAGGATACGGATAATTCTGCAATCGATACAGTGCCTGTGGTAAAGACATAATTTTAAAAATGGCGGACCTACCGTATAGCGAAAGGGGCAGGTAGGACCACACGGTCGTCTCGTCCCAGACCGCCAGGAGTAGCAGGGCTACATTGCGCAACCAAACCTCGTTAGGGCACCGCGTAATATATACTCGGAGGTACTTAAAGCCTGTGTTTGCGATAA
The DNA here is from genome assembly GCF_964204655.1 of Triturus cristatus. Classification (NCBI taxonomy): domain Eukaryota; kingdom Metazoa; phylum Chordata; class Amphibia; order Caudata; family Salamandridae; genus Triturus; species Triturus cristatus. Next base: position 844,897,756 of record NC_140587.1, on the reverse strand, counting down.
TTTGTTGCGAGGCTAAACCTGGCTCCTCTGTTCACCGCAAATGGGGAACAGGATCGATTTGGACGGATTAGCACATAGCCAGGAGGTCTCCCCAAAAAGCCGCAGAATTTGGAGCTCCCAGGGCCCAGAGGCCCATCGATCTGATATGAAGAAAAGGGCGTCGTCGGCATACAGCGCAATCCTGTCTGAGCACCCCGGCGACCAGTCTAGTCCCCGGAAGACAGAGTCCAGGCGCACCCATGCGGCTAAGGGCTCGATCGCCAAGGCAAATAACAGCGGAGAAAGGGGACACCCTTGCCAGGTCCCCCTGCAGATGGGGAAAGGGGCTGAGCAATGTCCGACCACACAAACCCACGCCGTGAGGTCTGTTTATAATAATTTCACGTATGCCCGTAAGCGCGGTCCCAGATTGACAGCCTCTAAGAGTTTAAAGAGATAGGTCCAGCTCAGCGAATCAAACGCTTTATCTATGTCTGCCAGCAGGACTGCCGCAGGGTGACCTAGGCAGTGGGCTTCAGCCACTGCATTGTGGGCCTGTCTGATATTGTTTCTGGTGAAGCGTTGCGGCATGAAACCAGACTGATCTGGTTGCACCAGTTCCTGGATACACGTGCGGAGGCGGTCAGTAAGAACCTTCCCTAGCAATTTAGGCTCAAAGTTCAACAATGAGATGGGACAATATGAGCCCAGGTCTTCAGGAGGGCGGCCCGGCTTGAGGAAGACTACAATTTCTGCTTGTCGCCAGTCCGGGGGCAGAATGCCCAGCTCAGAGTACTCCTGCAGAACCTTAAGCAGAGACGGTCCCAGAGTCCCCATGTGAGAGTGCAGGAAATCGCCCGGGAACCCGTTCGGTCCCGGTGCACAACCGGGTGGGTATTGGATAAGGCTGCCCGAAGCTCGTCGAGGGATATGGGCGCATCCATTGCATCGCGCTGCTCATCAGAGAGGCGGCGAGGAGGGATATCTGCGAAAAAATAATCTATAAGTGTCCCAGGCCTGAACGTATCCTCAGGATCGAATCGATGCTCTAGTGGTCCACCTCTCAACAGCCCCAAGTATGGATACAAATAATACACAGACTAAAGGGTGGTTAAGCGGGGGAAGGGAAGGATGGGGACAGCAGGGAGGAAGACCTGTAGTAAGACATAAAGATGAACACAAATTACTACGAGAAACTTTCACCTGTTCTCTCTCTTTTTATAGTCCCTTGGTACGCATACTTCCACTAACCTGTAAAGAAAAATAACAATGACCAGCCAGCAGGGATGCTGAGCTTGTAACCTCTATGCATTTGATAAGCTGAAAAAACCACAATGGTACATTTGAACACACTATCCCGTTATATGACACCTCGACATATACATCTCATGTGACAGGTTTATACCTGAGAATGCGAGGGAAACACCTCAGCTCTTTATGACACAATGTCAATGACACCCCTGTGGAGAACGAAAGAAAATAACAAACAACATGTGTGATTAGCTGTATTAGTCACTATGAGGCCAGTTGTACAGCGATGTACACTGTGTCTAACAATAACAGTTCATCAATGCCATCCAGTAGAAACAGGTACAAAACTTTGTTGAGTTACGTCACTCATACAAGCTGCAATACCTCATGAGATAGCTGGTGTTGAGGGCAACCCCTAATTCGTAAAGGATTTGGGTAGTTTCCCTCACTGATATAAGATTCAGGAAAGAGTTTGCCAACGCAGTGAAAGACACACCAAATGCCCTCAAGTACCTTCACAAGTTAAACAGTGCACTCTGTGAACAAGTACGGAGATCCTCAAAGTAAATAAGAACCAAAAGGCGAGTCAATATCCCTTATAAGAGCTTCTGGCAAGGTAAGATATGAGCTCTTATATCGAAGGATAAGGAAACCACAGCGCGCTCTCTTCATAAAGGAAATCCAAAGTGGAAGAGAAAAGGCTGCCATGGAACTCTTCGGACTCCAGCACAAACAATGAGTGGAACAAGCGGTCCCACGGGCACCCTTACCCGACCAAAGGAACAAGGAAACGGCCAGCAAGGATCCAGAATCCAGTGGAAGAATCGGCAGCGTTTCTTCCCACTGCCTCACCATTTCACTGCTTCCGCATCATGTGGGACGCGGTGATCGACGCGGTGTCCGACGTCAGGCGGCGTGCAGAGGCTGCTGCGAAATGTAGTCTTTCCCGTCCTCAGCGCCTGCCTGTGTGAACGAAGCTGCCATGAACCCTGACAGTACATCCCCCTCCCGGAGAGCACAAGTAGGCGCATGGCTTTTTGGGGTGCCCACCGTAAAAAGCAGCAACCAGTCTGGGAGCATGCACTGACGATTCGGGCTCCCAAGAGTTCTCATCTGCGCCATACCCCTTCCATGCAATCAAGAACCAAAGTTTGTTACGACAGATCTTGGAATCGAGGATCCTCTCCATCTCGTACTCCTCATCCTGATCTACCCAAACAGGCGCTAGTCGAGCATGCGCCGGACCGTAAGCAGGCTTCAACAAAGAGACGTGGAACACAGGGTGAATTCTCATATGAGAGGCAGAGCTATCTTCACAGCCACTGGGTTAATAAGTCTCACTACTCTGTAGGGGCCTATGTACCTGGGATTGAACACACTATATATCTTTAAATGGATATTACGTGTCGATAGCCACACAAAATCCCCCTTCTGGTAAGCGGGCCCTGGTCTGCGATGTTTGTCAGCCTGTCTTTTATACAGCACCTTAGCATGAATCAAATGTTTCCTCGTGTGTTGCAAGATTCCTTGTATCTGCACTATCCTTTCTTGTACTTCTGGAATACGTTCACACCTGCCGGGCGCACTGAATGGTATAAAACGAGGGTGAAAACCATATGTGCTACAGAAAGGAGTATGTTTAGTGGAACTGTGTTGGCAATGTTATATGCGATTTCTGCTAACCACAGTCACTCCACCCAGGTGTCAGTATTATAGTCAACATAACTTCTTAAATACTGTTTTAATGTATGATTTAGTCTTTCTGTCTGCCCATCTGTCTGAGGGTGAAAGCTAGTTGACAGGGCTGACAAGATATGTAACGATGAACACCACACCTTCCAGAATTTGGCTGCAAATTGGGTCCACAGTCTGACACAATTACTCTAGGCAAGCCGTGCAATCTCACTACATGCTCCATCAAAAGTTTGGCCAGATGCCCTGCTGTGGGAAGAGCTTTGCAGGCTACAAAATGCCCCATCTTCAGCAAATAGTCAATGATGACCAGAATCACTGTATGACCTTTGTCAGATGGAAGCCCCACTATGAAATCCAATGAAAATCTTTCCCATGGAACTTCTAGAGTAGGTAGGGGTTGCAATAGCCCTTGTGGTTTTCCCGGTATGGTCTTGGTTTGATCGCACACCATACAAGCCTTTACCCATTCAGGAATGTCTTTTCTAAGAGAAGGCTACCAGAACTGACGCAGGATCTTTTCACAAGTTTTTTCCTTGCCCTGATGACCCACACAAGGGTCTGTGTGGCACCATTGGAAGACTGTTTGTCTTTAATTTAATAGTGGGTATAAGAACCTGAGTCCCTTTCATAACAACTCCTTGTTTCTTTCTCCGTTCTGGAGGGTGTTTCAACCAATCTCTCCATTGAAAGGTCTGAAGTCCTCTCCCGACTTCTTGTAGGAACTGATCAATATGCACAACCCCGATAACCTTTAGCGGGTCAAGGATAGACCTCTTTTTGGCTGGGTCCAGGGTACTACTGTGGATTCCTGTCTGGCCAAAGCATCAGCTTTTTTTGTTTAGGCTTCCAGGGCGGAATGTTACTATGCAGTTGTATTCTTCAAAAAACTTCATCCATCTGAGTGATCTAGGGGTCAGCTGGCGAGCGGTCTTTAAAAATTGGAGATTACGGTGATCCGTGTATACTGTGACTGTATGTTGTGCGCCTAACAGCCAATGCCTCCATTCTCCAAATGCTTCTTTGATTGCAGGCAATTCTTTTTCTGTGATGATGTAATTTTGTTCTGCTCTGTTCAACTTCTTGGACATAAAGGCAACTGGATGCATTTGTCCTGTGGCGGTGTCTCGCTGGGAAAGCACAGCTCCAATCACCACATCAGACGCATCCGCTTCCAGAATAAAAGGTAAGATGGGATTGGCATGCACTAAAATGGGAGCAGTAATGAACGCTTCCTTTAGTACATCAAAGGCTTTCTGTGCCTCCTGTGCCGATTGAAACCGCACATTCTTCTTCGTTTGGCGAGTAAGTGGTGCTGCTTTGTTGGAGAATTGGGATATAAAACGCCTATAAAAATTAGCAAATCCCATGAAGCACTGGATATCTTTAACTCTCTTTGGACAACGCCATTCAGTGATAGCTCTCACTTTGCGCTCTGCCATTTTCTGACCTGAAGGAGTGAGTATGACACCCAAAAACTCAACCGTGGAGACATGGAACTCGCATTTGCTTATCTTGCAGAAAAGATGGTGTTCTCGCAAAGCCTGTAGGCTCATACTCACTTGTCTCACGTGTTCTTCTTCTTGCGTAGAGTAAATCAAGATGTCGTCGATGTATACTACGACTATCCGGTCTAGGTATTCCCTTAATACGTAATTCAGGAAGAATTGGAAGGCTGCAGGTGCATTACATAGGCCGAAAGGCGTAACTAGGTACTCATATAGCCCATACCGCGTCTTGAATGCAGTCTTCCATTCCCTGACGCATCCGTACCAGATGGTAGGCCCCACGAAGATCCAGTTTGGGGAAAATCACTGCTCCCTTTACCTGCTCCAATAGTCGCAAAATCAGCGGGAGTGGATACTGATTATGTATAGTGATGGTGTTTAATGCACGGAAGTCAATGCATGTTCTTAATTCTCCATTCGTTTTGGTTATGAAAAATAGAGGGGAAGCCTCAGGAGAACAGGATGGACGGATAAACCCCAAAGCCAAGTACTTATCCAAATACTGGCGCAGATGTTTGTTTTCAGGCTCTGCTAAAGCATAAAATCCTGCCACATGGTACCACGGAACCTGGCTTCAAATCGATCCTACAATCATAGGGCCTGTGGGGAGGCAGCACTTCCGCCTTCTGGTCATCAAAGACATCATTAAACTGTTGATAGCATGAAGGCAGTTCAATCTCCTTCTCTGCAGCGGTGGCGATATGGAGATGAGTTTCTTTGTTGGGAGTAAGTGATTTCCAGCAATGTTCCTTACAAAATTCAGAATTCAAGTTCATAGTTCTCTGATTCCAATCGATTTCAGGATTGTGAGTGGAGAGCCAAGGCAATCCCAATATTACTCCATATAATGGAGCTTGAATGATGTTAAAAGACAAGAGTTCTTGATGTCCTTGTAAACATTCTACAATACAGGATTCAGTGGCTTGGCATATGGGACCAGATTCCAGTTGTTTGCCATCTACTGCAAATACCACCTCCAGTATAGATTTGGATACCAGTTGGACCCCTAATCTGTGGGCTTCTGTAATGTCCATAAAACACCCTGTGGCTCCAGAATCCACCATGGATTGTGTGGTACAGGGTTAACGGTTGATATGCAGTATTATAGATATGAAGAAATGTTCCTTACTAACACCAGGTTCTTTCTTGAGGGAAGGGATACACAATACACTCGAAGACTCCCCTTCAATAAGTTTCGAGCTCTTCAGTTTTCCGTCAATGACTTCGGAGTATTCAACATAGATGCCCCCAAGCATGTACAACTGAACTTGGGTTTTATCGGCCACTCCCTCAGATAATGGCCCTTCTTCCCACAGTATAAGCACAATCCGTTCTTTCTCCGATGATCTCTTTCATCCACCGTCAATGGGGCTCGCACCGTTCCGATTTCCATGGGTTCCGGGGAAGACACTCCAGGTTCTAGGGATCTTGTTCTTTCAAAACGAGCGGAATATCTTTCTTTCTTCTTGCCTTCCCCTCTGCGTTCCCTCAATCTGTGATCCAATTGCATGGTCAATTCAATCACAACAGAACATGACGGAGGTTGGGGATCCACTTGTGCGATCACATCTTTTAATTCCTCTCTAAGGCCTTAATAGAAGATAGCAGATTGTTTGCTATCAGGCCACTGAGTTTCTGCTACCAACCTTCGGAAAGTGTTTAGGTAACCTAATAGGTCTTTATTCCCTTGCTTCAGCTCCAATAATTCTCTATCAGCTGAAAAGGTGTCTGCTCTGCGGTCAGAAGTTTTTTCAAACTCCTCCTTAAAAGCGTCCCAATCATGTAACATCGGATTATCACGTCTGACCAAAGGGACTGCCCATTGAGCTGCGTCTCCGGTTAGGTATGAAATCAGAAACAACACTCTGGCCTGGTTGGTTGAAAATAACTTAGGCTTGCAATTAAAGTGTAATAGAAGTGTAATAGAATCTGAGTTAAAAACACTTGGACCATATGAATGTCCCCTGTGAATTTTTCGGGTGGGGCAAGAAGTATAGGGGTTGGAATTTCCACTACCATAGAACTAGTTGTGGGTTGTGAAGGATTTCCAAAGTCAAACGGATTGCACTGCAGTCTATCTACCCTTGCTTGTAACGCAGCGGTTTCATTACGTGAAGCCGTAAGTTCTACCTGTACTGATGCAAGGGCCGCCATGATGTCATCTAACGTGGCCATCTTAGAATCAACTCGACAGGGAGGATAAATCTATTCGTGGGCCGATTATTCTGTCCCATGCCTGACCGTATCCTCAGGATCGAATCGATGCTCTAGTGGTCCACCTCTCACCAGCCTCAAGTCTGGATACAAATAATACACAGACTAAAGGGTGGTTAAGCGGGGGAAGGGAAGGATGGGGACAGCAGGGAGGGAGACCTGAACTAAGACATAAAGATGAACAAGAATTACTACGTGAACCTTTCACCTGTTCTCTCTCTTTCTATAGTCCCTTGGTACCCATACTTCCACTAACCTGTAAAGAAAAACAACGATGACCAGTCAACAGGGGTGCTGAGCTTGTAACCTCTACGCATTTGATAAGCTGAAAAAACACAATGGTACATTTGAACACACCTATCCCGCTAAATGACACCTCGACATATACAGCTCATGCACCAGGTTTATACCTGAGAATGCGAGGGAAACACCTCAGCTCTATATGACACAATGACAATGACACCCCTGTGGAGAACGAAAGAAAATAACAAACAACATGTGTGATGAGCTGTAATAGTCACTATGAGGCCAGTTGTACAGCGATGCACACTGTGTCTAACAATAACAGTTCATCAATGCCATCCAGTAGAAACAGGTACAAAACTTTGTAGAGTTACGTCACTACTACAAGCTGCAATACCTCATGAGATAGCTGGTGTTGAGGGCAACCCATAATTCGTAAAGGATTTGGTAGTTTCCCTCGCATGAACTCTGATATAAGATTCAGGGAAGAGTTCGCCAACTCAGGGAAAGACACACCAAATACCCTCAAGTACCTTCACAAGTTAAACAGTGAACAAGTACAGAGATACTCAAAGTAAATAAGAACCAAAAGTCAATATCCCTTATCCCTCATAAGAGCTTCTGACAAGGTAAGATATGAGCTCTTATATCAAAGGATAAGGAAACCTCAGCGCACTCTCTTCATAAAGGAGATCCAAAACGGAAGAGAAAAGGCTGCCAAGGAACTCTTAGAACTCCAGCACAAACAATGAGTGGAACAAGCGGTGCCACGGGCACCCTTGCCCGACCAAAGGTTTTTATTGTAACAGAACAGAATATGTTTCATAGTTTGAAAAATCTTTATAATGTGCATATTAAACAGATACATATTTAATAGAGGTTGTTTATTTGCTCAGTTGTTGTAGCTCTGATATGAAGACATGTCACCAGCAATTGTTTTTTTAGGTGTCATTACTCTTGGGAGAGGGTCGCAAGACGCTCGCGGGATTGTAAAGTTCAAAATTTCATTGCTATCTTTTGTATATGGTTCTTTATCATGTTTTTAGTTATTATTAAATGCAAATCTATAATAGAGTAGTGCATAAAAGATACATGAACAAACGAGCCTGACAGTGGAACCCTTTAATCAACAGCACCTGAACTGCTATCCCTCTGCCTATTCTAACCCCTCGATACTCACTGGGGTCTGTGTGCACACTGGATCACACCTACCGTCACAATGCAAGACCCCGTAGGAACCTAACAGTTTAAAACATAAGCACAGGTGCACCACACATCAAATTCAATGTAAGAAGGATAATTACATAGTCTGTGTCCAGCACTGATGTTCTTTAAAGTTTACCTTTTTATTCCAGTTCCAGTAGTTTTAAAACACAAAGTCAAAGACGTCACTTTCACAACGATACAGCCGACGCGTTTCGTCCTTATACAGGACTTCTTCAGGGCTGTTAGATTCAAACAAATAAATGTACACATCAATAAGCGAAATTGAAAACAGATATAACACATCACATACTGTGCAAACATAAAAAGACTATTATGTCTACATTAAAAATACATTTAAACAGTGCAAGCAAAAGCAAGCGAGCAGCAAGACAGACCAACACTTTTGTACTCATTGCCATTGCAATATTCCAAACCTATAGACAACATTTTTATAAATATTTCTAATCTATTCAGTATTTTAGGAGGTGTGTCTGTAAGACAAGACTCCTATCACAAACTCATGTAAACTGTCAGTGTGAGACAGATTGCCCAAGGATACCAGGGGATAGAAAAAGCAACAAAGAAGAGATAGATGAGGAAGTGTTACTGTTGAGGCAAGCTCAAGTTCAACAGCTTTAGGATCATGTGGTTAGAAAAGTAAAGATGGAAGTTATACCAAACCTTTATGCCCAAAAAGTTCCCTGCTGACAACAGATAATCCAAATAGACAAACGCAATAAATACCCACCACTGGAGATCTAAGTGGAGCAATCTCATCAAGAAGGAAGCCAATAAATAGCCGGATCCGCAGCTTATTCATCGTTCCCCATCAAGGTTATCTATAATATCAACAAGAGCATCAATATAGGTTGCATGCTGGGCTCAAAAGTACTGTCACCAGGTACAATAAAAAGGAGGACCTGCCCATTTCGAGTGATCATACTTACTCGATATAAAGTAAGTACATCGACTTCATCATAACCATCAGGCGATAATCAGATATGCTAATCGAGGATAACGGGTGGGTCCAATGCTAAGACATAGATGACCGAGATAATGTAAAAGAGGGGTCACGTCCAAATTAGTCGATATCACAATCTTAAGGAAAGAGTTGAGAAAATCACTGATTACACTCCATCAGTACATAACAATTGATCTTAATTAGACTATAAAGTTGTCATCCCGAAGTCAGTCATACTTACTAAATATCAGCTGAAAGTAAACATTTCTTGTCATGAAGGGAATATGCCAAAGGTATGAGGAGGAGCCCATGAGTTGGGCAAGCATCAGCGCAAGGCTTTTATAAGCCTATATAGTATCACCCTGTGCAGTTACCTGAAAACACAGAGGCAACCATAATGAGTACCATAGGGTCCCCCTTTCCCCCAATTATAAAGGTTATTAAGGTCTGGGTTAGAAAGCCCACTTATGTTAAAAGCGGATGCATGCAGTACTAGGCAATTTAATTCCCCCAGAGTAATTAACTACTATGGTGTGCCTCTTTCCTATATAAGTAGAATCCAACAGTCTATGTATCGTAAGGGGTAGTTCCCGTTTCCCACTAGCATGACGGTTTATCACATCCTTAAATCTATCTTTAAATTAAGAATACAACATATACATCTACATCGGTCACCAGTATGACCCTTTCATATGTACGGTTGATAAATCTGGTTAGAAACTGTCATTTATCTTTATGCCCCAGCATGAAGCTCCAATACTTACATGAAGCATTGTGCCAAAGGTCACAACAGAAGTGAGAGGCTGAGCCAAACTGTGTTACTTCAAATATATTTTGTGTTAAATAATCAAGGAACCAGCAGCCTATAAATAAAGAAGATGATAATGAATATGGACGCTGGTGAGCATGGCTTCTAAATGTTATGCGCTAAGTCCTGTCCCGGCAAATACTGTTCATCAAGATGGTCCCACAGTGCTCAGACTCAAATGTTCCCACCCTCGGTGTGTATCTTGTAAGGTGCCTCAATATAGACAATCAGACCCACCCTCCCTTTTCCAGAAATGAACACGGTGTTGTCGCTATATGATCAAGGGATTAGGAAATGGAGGCTTTTAATGTAAAGCGAGATGAACGCTTCATAATTAACAAAAAAGGCGGGCAGCTGTAATAAAAGTGTCAAGGAGTCGGAGGGAGCCATAGTGGCATACCCTTCCAGTCGACTTACCGAGCTGAGGCTGTCGTAATGTCTCTAAATGCCAAGCGTCACGGCCGAAGAGACAGAGAGAACCGGGGACCTGAAAGCTTCCCTGAGTCGATTTAAATACTCGCGGTAACCGGGATCCATTAAAGACACCCGCGTGACATGAGAAAGGGCATCCATCAGATGTACTAGAGTAAGTTCACCTCTTGGCGGCCATGTTTGAATGGTGCTTATATCAAATAACGAGAATCTCTTTAATTGAAAAGTGTTAAGCACATGAAATGCAGAGAGATTTTCCTAATCATATCAAGGGTAATAAATATGTCCTTGAAAAGGGATGAGAAAGTATACATCCCAGATTAGTCTTTCCCTAATTTTGAGAGGAATCGTCCATAATGCCAAGAATGTATTTCTTGAGGGGAACGTGTTCTACATGGGTTACTGGAGTGGACGGACATGTAAGTCCACTGATCACATATCGTAATTTTTTAAGGAGCTTATGTGGCGGCCATCTTATCATGGGCAATTTAGAACGAGGAAACACATATCATGAACCCCCCCCCCAAAAAAAGCTGTGTTGTATTAAAATTATCCTTACATCAAAGGCATGTTCCAACGTACCTTCCTACTGTTGGTAGCTAAACATGACGGCCTATGACCTCCTGAGTTCATAACCAAACATCTTGGCTGGCCTCTTATAATGAGCACTCTGGATTGGCGCTACCCATATTATATAAGTCTCCCTCATGGAGATCGGTTGCAATATTGTGAGAGTAGCAACCATATTTTATACAGTCAAAAACAATGATATGTAGTTCTTGGAAATTAATAAAATGGGATTACCTCACCATCAAAAGGGCAGTACTCAAAACACCACCATGACTCCAAAGGGGGAATATAAACAGTTCATTAAGGTATCCGAGAGACAGTAAAAGAAAGAGAACCTGAAGAAATGAGTGAAGTGATATAGGGAAAGAGAAAGAAGGGCCAAATATTCTCAATAAGGACCGTCTCAGCATTGTGAGAGTGACAATCACAATTCATATAGACAAAATTGATAATGTCTAATTCAATACATACAGGGATAACAAATAATACTCAGCGATCATTAGAGAGGAAGGATTACGGTATTTACAAGTGTTATCAATGGGACCCATATTTAATCGAAGGAGAAAGTGGTACATTCCATCCTGTGGTAAAATTACAGCTATCAGTCAATGCAATTTTTCTTTGCAATTTTTCTACAAGAAATAGTGCATTTCATCGTCACTGTTATACCCCAGTTCGACACACCGAAGTCTGCAAATCCAACCTGCTTCATTTTTTCTTAAAGCCAAATCCCTATCCCCTCCTCTTGGGTGGACTGGGATGTGGTCAATCCCCATGAACCAGAGGTCCTCCTTACCTCCATTGGTCTCCTGCATGTGATGTGTGAACGGGTATCTGAGATCCCCATTCCGAAGTGCACGTAAGTGCTCCTGAATTTTTATTTTTAATGCTCTCTTGATACTGCCCACGTAGATCTTATCGCATGGGCAGCCCAATATGTACGTCACATATTTCGATTTGCAATTAATCAAATGGTTGATGTTATATCTCTGTTTGGTATTGAAGCAAAAGGTTTTGGTATTGTTCCTACCCAGCCTACATACACTACATTCGCTACATGTAAAGAAGCCCATCGTTGATGATGTAAACCAGGTTTGGGGTTTGGATGTTGGGACATAACTGGGACATAACACATTTCGTAAATTTTGTCCTCTTCTATATGTCACCTTCGGTTTAACAGTCAATGTTCTTTGGAGTCTTGGTATATCTGTCAGCAGATGCCAATGTTTCTGCAGGATATTGTATACCTTGCTACTGTAGATATTATACTGGGTGTTAAACGAAATTGGTGTCTTTTTGGCCCTTTTAGCTGGATTTGATGTCAATGTGTTTGCTCTGGGGACTTTCATGACTCTCCTATGTGCTTTATTCAGTGTAACATTTGGATACCCTCTAGCTAGGAAATGCTTCTCTGTCTCCCTGATGTTCTGAAGGAAGGTAGCCTCCATGCTGCAATTATGTCTCATCCAAATCATTTCCCCATAGGGGATATTATTAATCACATGATGAGGATGAGCACTTTGAAAATGTAATGTACTGTTACATGCAGTGCTTTTCCTATGTGTGCGGCTTTGAATGTGATTGTCCTGCACAAAGAAGGTGACATCCAGGAAATCAATTGCTTCATTGCTTTAGTTGATGGTAAACCTGACATTGAACGGGTTGTCATTAAGATAAGCAAGGTACTCCAGGAGTTCTGGGGCAGGTCCATCCCACAGCATGATAACATCATCAATGTACCTGACCCAGAAGATCACATGCTCCATCCACCTTCAAGCATGGCGACCCCAGGCGTGCTCCCGCTTGTACCAGCCCATGAAGAGCCCGGCATAAGCGGGAGCAAACCTGGAGCCCATTGCCGTACCCTGGATTTGATTAAACCATTCTGAGTCATGGAGGAAAACTTTTTTGACAAAATAATGTCAGTCATTTCCAGCAGAACCTCATTATGTGAGTAATGATCTGCCGTCCTTTGTCCCAGGAAGAATTGTAATGGCTTTACTCCGAACTCCTTTTTAATGCAGGTATACAAGCTTGTTATGTCCATGGTGACAATCATCAGGTTCTCAGACCAAGTTAAGCCTTCAAATTTTCCCAAGATATCTTTATTATCCTTAATGTAGGCTGGCAAATGTGTACTAGGGGCTGTATAAAGTGATCCACATATTCTGAGAGTCTTTCCGTAAGGGAATTGACCCCGGAAATGATAGGGCGGCCTGGTGGAAATGGGCTTCCCTTATTTATCTTCGGTAAGATGTAAATACATGGGAACGTGGGTTCCAAAATCGTCAGGTATCTGCACTCCTCCTCACTTAATAAGCCACTCTCCCACCACTCTACAAGCCTCATATTGATGTGTGTACCTAAAGTCTTGATGGGTTTCCCTGGGAGTTTGGTGTAACAGGATGTGTCCGCCAATTGGCGATCTATCTCCCTCATGTAGCTTGTCCTTTCCATAATCACCACGTTCCCCCCTTGTCTGCTTCACGGATGACAATCGAGGGATCTGATTTGAGTGCTTTGTTTTCGCCCGCCGTCAGATTGTGACTTCTCAGATTTGGGGGGTGGGATGTTCTAATAGTTTGTAAAAGCCTTGTGTGACCCTATCTCTGAAAAGGTCTATATTAGGATGTGTTCCACGCGGAATATATTTTGACTTTGGTTTGAAACCGCTATCCAATGACACATCCTCATTAATTTCCAGTTCATTTCTAACCAGGTCCACCACAATTGGTGTTTCATATTCAACAGACATCATCATTTGTGATGATTACATATACCATAATCAGTAAAGTAATATTTAATTACCATATGTAATGTGTGTAGCAGGGTGTGGGGAGGGACTGGCATCTCCTTTCAGACCTCTCTCTCTGATAATGGGTGAGTCAAGTAGTAGGGTGTGTGGAGGGACTGGACTCTCTGGTGAGACCTCACTCTGAGATGACAGGTGTGTGCAGTTGGGTGTGGAGAGGGTCTGGCTTCTCCTTTGATACTTCACACTCAGATGATGGGTCAGCACTCTCTCTGTAATGATTGGCGTGCATAGGTTGGTATCGGTAGTGACTGCCCTCTCCTTTTAGACTTCTCACTGAGATTACAGGTGTGCATAGTAATGTGTGTGGAGGAACTGGCATCTCTGCTGAAACCACTCTCTGTAATGATAGGTCTGCATAGTAGGGTGTGGGGAGGGACTGGGCTCTGCTTTAAGACCTCTATCTCAGATGATGGGTGTGTGTAGTAGGGTATGGGGAGAGATGACCCTCTCCTTTTAGACTTCTCTCTGAGATGATGGGTTTGTGTAGTAGTGTGTGTGGGCGGACTGGTCTCTCTGCTTAGACCTCTCTCTGTAATGATAGGTGTGCATAGTAGGGTGTAGAGAGGGACTAGGCTCTCCTTTCAAACCTCTCTCTCAGATGGCACATGTGCATAGTAGGATGTGGGAAGGGACTGCCTCTTGTTTCATACCTCTCTCTCAGATGACAGGTGTGCATAGTAGAGTGTGAAGAGGAACTACCCTCTCCTTTCGGACCCCTCACTCAGAAGGTAGCTGTGCATAGTAGGGTCTGGGGAGGGACTGCCCTCCCCTTTCAGACCCCTCTCTCAGATGATAGTTGTGCATAGAAGGGTGTGTGGGGGGATTGGCCTTTCTGCTGAGACATTTCTCTGTAATGATACATATGCGTAGTAGGGTGTAGGCAAGGACTACCCTCTCTTTTTAGACCTCTCTCACAGATGTCAGGTGTGCATAGTACGGTGTGTTGAGAGAGACTGACCTCTCTCTAGAGATATCTCTCTGTAATAACAGGATGCGTAGCAGTGTGTGGGCAGGGACTGGGCTCTCCTTTCGGGCCTCTCTCTCAGATGACGGGTGTGCATGGTAGGGTGTGAGGAGGGAATACCCTCTCCTTTCAGACCCCTCTCTCAGACGTTAGCTGTGCGTAGTAGGGTCTGGAGAGGTAATGCACTCTCCTTTCAGACCCCTCTCTCAGATGGTAGCTGTCCATAGTAGCGTGTGTGGAGGGATTGGCCTCTCTGATGAAACATCTCTGTGATGATAAGTGTGATTAGTAGGGTGTGGGAAGGGACTGGGGCTCTTCTTTCAGACTGCTCTCTCGGATGACGAGTGTGCACAGTAGGGTGTGGGCAGGGACTGCCCTCTCATTTTAGACCTCTCTCTCCGATGATGGGTGTGCAGAGACCTCAATCTGTAATGACAGGGTGAGTAGTCAGTGTGGGGAAGGATGAATGAGCTCTCCTCTCAGACCTCTCTTTCAGATGATAGGTGTGCATGGTAGGGTATGTGGAGGGACTACCCGCTCCTTTCAGAGCCCTCTCTCAGATGATAGCTGTGCGTAGTAGGGTCCGGGGAGGGACTGCTCTCTCCTTTCAGACCCCTCTCTCAGATGATAGCTGTGCGTAGTAGGGTGTGTGGAGGGAGTGGCCTCTCTGATGAGACATCTCTGTAATGATAAGTGTGATTAGTAGGGTGTGGGGAGGGACTGGGGCTCTTCTTTAATGCTGCTCTCTTGGATGACTGGTGTGCATAGTAGGGTGCAGAAAGGGACTGGCATGTCTTCTTAGACCTCTCTCTTGGATTTGTGTAGTAGTGTGTGGGGAGGGACTAGCCTCTCCTTCAAGACCCATCTCTCAGGTGACGGGTGTGCATAACAGAGTGTGGGGATGTGGGGAGGGAGAAGTCTCTTGTTTCAAACCCCTCTCTCAGTTGATTGGTGTGCATAGTAGATTGTATGGAGGGAATGGCCTCTCTGCTCTGTAATGATGGGTGTGCATCAATCAATCAATCAGGGGTTTATATAGCATGGCTACACACCCGTAAGGGTCTCAAGGTGCTGAAGTAGGGTTTTAGAGGGACTGGTGTGTGTGCATAGTAGAGTGTGGGGAAGGGCTAGCCTCTCCTTTCAGGCCTCTTTTTCAGATGACGAGTGTGTGGATGAGCCTTAACTTGACTCACAACTCTTCCCAAACCAATGACCATAAATAGTCTTATAAACCCCATCCCCACTAAGACTCCTTCCTACAGTAAAAAGTGTGCATAGCAGAGTTTATTGAAACATCACCTACTGTGTCCTACTTTTCACGATCCCTCAAGAGTCCTGTGAAATCGTACAATTAGTAAAAAACAATATACCTTTATTTTCTTCACAGTACCTATTCCTCAGAAACGTCCTCTCTAAATCTAAGGGGACAGCATGCCTTTCTGCTGTCCCCATATATCACTTTTTTATTTTATTTCCGCAACATCTCCAATTTTCCTCAGTAAAGAGTAATGGTGGCCATTTCATTTTTAACATTCCAATAGTGAGCCAATCACAGCACTCACTCCCACGGAACTCGTGGTAGCCTCTCACAAGTGTTTGAAGGCTCATGGGAAAATAGACTTCTCAACCAATGACAGGACTCCATTTTTGATTCTGCGCTCTCGCAGGAGGCTCGCAGGACTCACGCAAGCCCACCTGTAAAATATACAATTGTCTTTGACCCTTAATATCTCAAAAACTACTGAACCCATTCACACCAAATCACAGAATGCACAATTGGCAGACCAAGAACTAGCTTCCTGACAGATTTGGTGTAATTCTGCTCAGCAGTTTCTGCTGTAGCTCTTCCTAAAGAGTCCATAGAAAAATGCATGGAGATTTTATGTTTTGAGACCGCCTTTTTTTTCTCAGTCCCCCCGCTCCTGAGAGATCACCCCAAAACCTTCCAGGAAGGAGCTGAGATGAATGAACATTGTTTTGGGAAAGTTTCGTTAAACTGGGCCAAAGTTATTAAATTACAAAAATCCTTAGAAATATAATGCAAAAACACAAAGGTTAGATTGCGTTATAATTAGGCTCAGATTTCACTCATACAAAACCAGTGAAATTTGGCAGTTAAAGTTAGTTGAGCCAACTATAACTTACACCCCGACAATGCTCTGCTCATGACCTCGCATATTATATCACTCATGGCATGGTCAGTGACATCACTGATTACATCTCAAATTACACCACTGATTACATCATCCATTGGTTATGAGTGTTTTCTAAATGTTTTTGTGTGTTAAAGGTATATACCAAGGTACCACAAAAGTTGAATTAGTATACTTTGTGTACTACTAATGAGTGAATCCTTTTTGTAGCATAGTTTATGTGAGTCTCTACGTGACTGTGTGTATCCATGCGTGAGTGAGGGTCTGAGTGACTGTACATATATGTGAGAGTAGGTGTGTGAATTACTGTATGTATTTATGTGTGGGTGTCTGAGTAGCTATGTGGATGACTTAGTGGCTGTGTGAGTGGCTGTATTTTGAGTGAGTGGATGTGTCAGTGGCTGTATGGGTGGGTGAGTGAGTGTCTGTGTGAGTGGCTGTATGGGTGGTTGAGTGGGTATGTCAGTGACTGTATGGGTGAGTGAGTGGGTGTCTGAATGGCTGTATGAGTGAGTGACTGTGTATGTAAGTGGCTGCATGGGTGAATGAGTGGCTGCTTGAGTGAGTGTTTAGTTAAGTGAGCTGGCATGTGAGTGGCTGTGTGGAAGAGTAGGGGTCTGTGGGATGGGCTGTATGGGTGAGTGAATGGCTATGTGAGTGGTTCTATGGTTGTGTGAATGGGTGTGTAAGTGGTTGCATGGGTGTGTGAGTGAGTGTGTGAGTGGTTGTATGGGTGATTGAGTGGCTCTGTTGAAAATCTGTAAGGGTGAGTGTGTGGGTTTGTGAGTAGATGTAAAAGTTAATAACTGGGTGTTACAGTAGATGTATGAGTGAAAGTGGGGCTGTGTGAGTGGCTGTATGTATGAGTGACTAGGTGAGCGATTGGCTCTATGGATAGGGGAGTGGTTGTGTAAATCCTTGTCCTTGTATGGGTCTGTGAATGGGTATGTGAGTGGTTGTGTGAGTGTGTGAATGGGCATATGAGAAGTTGTATGGGGTGTGAATGGGTGAGTGAGTTGTTCTGTGCATAATTTTGTCAGTGATCTAATTTGAGATGTCATCAGTGATGTCATCAGTGATGCCACTGACCATGTCATGAGTGATGTAACATGTGAGGTCATAAGCAGTGCATAGCAGGGGTGTAAGTTACAGGTAGCACAGGTAAGTCTAACTGCTGAATTTCACTGGGTATTTATGAGTGAAATCTGAGCCTAACTATAACGTCCCTGTAACCTTTGTTTTTTGTGTTAATATATATATATATATATGGTAAAAGCTGCTGCATCAGCCAAAACACGCCTCTCTTGTCTGCTGGGTCGGAGGAGGATCTACGCAATAAAAAAGCCTTTTGAACCCAGTAGCCCTCGGGTGCATGCTCTTTTCCAAGTGGAGCAGAGGTTTTCTTATGTAGCACGACATTTTAAATTGGTGCACAACAAAAACCTAAATGAGCTATGTTACTTTGTCATTGACGCTGTACAAAAGAACTTGAGAGGCGGAAACAGAGAGAAACAGTTAAGGCAATTGGAGTCCAAATATATTCTGTTATTAGATACAAGAATCCCTAAAGGAATGAATACAGGGGAAGATCTCCATAACTTTTTATAGTTTTTTAAAGTTTTTTGATGGGTTAAATATGAATGATGTGTTTTGATTTTATCAGATGCATTGAGGCATGTTTCACACTGCAATGTTAATTGATTACTAAATATTTTCTGAAGAGGGGCTCAGGCCAGGCATGTTTTACACGATTTATAATGTGTTTTATTTATCGTATGAGGAAAAAAAAATGTATGTGATGATTTTTAACATATAATTTGTATGAGCGCATTTCTTGATCTTAATGGTTAGTACATTTGTTCTGAATCGAGGAAATTGATGAGTCAAGCATTCAGATATATAATTTGCACAATCATGCCATATACAAATTTTATCTGCCACTATTTGTCTTGCTGTGATTCAAGGGACAAATTGGATATGATATGAATTTTAATATCATTATTGATTTTTTATTTTTAGTTTGCTTAAATGATTTTGGATTTTTGAGCACTAGCACTTTATTTATACGCGTGATTGGGACAGTGCAATAGGACAATTCATATGTAGGAGCATTAATTCAGGTCACTTGACTACAATTGGACTCCAGACTTAGGCTGTTTACTGAAACTGCTTACATAAAAAGGATTAGTCTTTTTTTACTTGATGGATTTTATACATTTGGTATTTTCTCACTTTTTATATATTTAACAGTGATAATGTATTTATTATGTTATTTATATATTTATGAATTTTAAACATTTACTTGTCTAATTGTAAGTATTTTGTTTAGCTCCATGCACTAACCATCACGCAGCTTTGATTATCCAATCTGTCACAGTATATAAATCATGTGCTTCACCGGGGGGTCATGTGATCAAGGCTGTGTGTTCACAGCCGAAACGCGTCATGCTGACAAATGGAAGAATAAATTAAGCACGTTTAAACTCTATACGGCGCACTTTTGTGGTCTGTACCTGTGTGACTTGTGGAGTATGCTGCAAGGGATCCAGGATCATTGAATTGATATATATATATATATATAAAAATATGTATATATATATATATATATATATATCGTCGAAATCCAACTGAAACACGGAAGTATCACACTGCTTGACCTTCCGAAGTAGGAAACGGACACCAAACTTTGTGCTTGATTAATTTATTTTCCCGCAGTAAATGCCGCCATGACGCGTTTTGGGCCCGTAAGCCCTTGATCACATGACATGCTATTGACTTTTTTTTACCTTTATAAAGTGCTAGTGCAAAATAGACCGTGAAGACAGACTATGCGCTGTTTTTACCACCAAATCAGTAATAGAAGCATAATGCTTACATATCAAGTATGCAACAGGGCCGTTCACATTTGTGATTGAAAAACACATTATTTCTGTACCGACATTAATTAAAACAATATGGACCATTTTTGATGCTTAATATTTACAAATAAGCAAAGAGACACTAGTTGTGTGTCTTATTGATGTGTCAGGTGTGCTACAATCCCGGCTTAATGCCATAAGACAACCTGACTCACCGTTGTAATTCTTGTATTAATAAAAAGAATTAGTTCCTGTATAAATACGTTAAAAACAGTACACATATATGTCGGTTAATTGGAGTTTTGAGAGATAAGACCCTGTGATTTAACAGTTTTACAATTTCAATAAATAGGAGAGTATATATCAAAACATTGTGTTAAAACTATTCTAAATATCATTTTAAAAACATTCAAAACAATCTAAAAACACATTGTAAGATGCTAAATCAAACCCTTCCTAAAAACCGAGAGAAACATTATATTTGGCTCTATTTTGGTGGCAGATAGATAATTTGATTGGGTCTAAAAAATAAGGTGCTAAGTGTAAGTGCAAATCCCAGAATAAGGTGCAAATAGTGCTAAAAAAAAAATATATATATATATATATATATTATCTACTGGCGGTCGCCAGTAGATAGTTATAGTTCGGACCTATTTTCCATAGGAAATCCGCAACATTCTATTGGGAAAATCTTTGGCGCCGATTGACGAATCTTGGCGAAATTCTCCAAACTTTTGGCCAGCTCTGCTCCGCTCCTACCCTGAAAGTTTCATGATGATTCGTCAAGCGGGGGCTGAGAAAAAAGGGGGGTCCCAAAACGCGTTTTCCCCATGCAATTTCCCATAGGATCTGTTGTCGCAGCTACAGCCCAAACCCATGAACGGAATGACACCAAATTTGGCAAAGAGGTAGTCCTCATTTCGAACTCGTGCCTTTTGTATATTTGGTGTGAATCTGTTCAGTAGTTCCTGAGAAAATTAGGGTAAAAAAGTTAGTGATATCTATGGCCGGGGAGGATCCGCGGACCCTACCCGCACCGTATGTGCACCCTCCTCAAAACCAGCGCGCACCCTCCCGATCGCGCGCTGAATGCTAATTGGCTGTCGAGCATCTCTCTATATTCAAAACCAGGAACTGTTGGCGGCCATTTTCTGCCTCGGAAGAAGAGAGACTGAAGAAGCAAGGGGAATAAGTGCGTAAAACATATAAAGGGGGCAGAGTGGAAATACTCTGACCCTCTAGACGTGGTTAGGGGGTCCCAGAAGGACCCTCTAGGGCCCCCTTTAAAAAAAAAAACTGGCGAAATGCGCGCACGGTGTGCGCATCTTATCGCCTTGGATGCACGGATTCTCTCGCGGTGGGTTCGCGGATCCACGGACATTTTTTTTAGAAAAAAGACAAGAAATTATTGGTTGTATGACTACTTTCTACACTGAAAGGTAGGGTGTATATTTCTGTTTTTTAAAGGTATGATTCTTATTGGTTGACAAAACAGATTGTAAGGAACATTATATATGAAAAGCTGATATGTTGAAAAGTCAAGCACACTTCCTGTCTTGTTTAGCAACATAGTGTGCTCAGTGCAGTGTTCCGTGACCTGTTTCTATGGTAATAGGCAGAAGGCAGATTGGGGGAAGGGTTGAAATGTATTTCAGTTGGAAAGGGTTGACATGTTTAACCGATAGAAATGTGTGTTTGCTTTTGAGTTTATGTGTGAAGGATTGTGATTTGATGTTTACATGTATATGTGTGGAAAATGAAAGGGAAACTTTTTCATTCTATGTTTGTGCTGAGAGGTGCACAGTGTAGAGATTCTGTAAAAGAAAATATGATGAGTGACTGATATACTTCTTAATCTAGAAAATAACTTGAAAGATGAGTTATTTAATTGTGAGGGGATGTATGTAGACTATTTTGATTTTAATCAGAGTAATGTATTTCTCCTGCTAAAGTGTAGGGAGTACTTTTTTTCTCTACAATCTTATTGACAGTGTGTGTGCATGTAGAAACCATTCTGTGATAAGCATTTGTGTTTTTCATGTGTTTGCAGACAGATAACTGTGCTGATTTTATATTTTGGTAGAATTAGAAACCAGTCATTGTTTATGAATTTGTGAAATGAGTTATGTTTCTGCACTAGAATGTAGTACTCCTTGTAGATGAAGAAATCTGTTTTGGTATAGTGCAAGGGATAGTGTTGTTTGTCTGGAATCACACAGTGAGTATGTGTGCATTTGGAAGTCACTGTGAGAGAAGCATTTGGTAACATCGTGTATTTGCTGACAGATAACTGTTTGAAAACCGGTCATGTTGTCAAGTTTTAGTAGCATTAGAAGATAGTTATGGCTTATGCTTTTATTAAATGAGTCAGGCATTGACACTAAAGTGCTGTCGTGAAATATGTAGATTGTGTGCAGTTCCCTTACCACTTCCACTGTAGTGAATGAGTTTTGGTAAGCTGCTAGGGATAGTGTTGTTTGTTTAGAATCACACTGTGAGTCTGTGTGCATTTGGGAAACACTGTGAGAGAACTGTTTGGTAACATTGTGTATTTGCTGACGGATAACTGTTTTATAACATGTCATGTTGTCAAGTTTTAGTAGCATTAGAAGATAGTTATGACTTATGCTTTCATTAAATGAGTCAGGCATTGACAGTAAATTGCAGTCGTGAAATATGTAGATTGTGTGCAGTTCCCTTACCACTTGCACTGTAGTGAATACGTTTTGGTAAACTCCTAGGGATAGTGGTGCTTGTCTAGAATCACACTGTGAGTTAGTGTGCATTTGGGTAAGGATTGTGAGAGAAGCATTTGGTAACATCGTGTATTTGCTGGCAGATAACTGTTTTGAAACCGGTCATGTTGTCAAGTTTTCGTCGCATTAGAAGCCAGTCTTTGCTTATGGTTTGATTAAATGAGTCAGGCTTTGACCCAAAAGTGCAGTCCTGAAATATGAAGATTGTGTGCAGTTCCCTTACCACTTCCACAGTAGTGAATGATTTTTGGTAAACTCCTAGGTAACGTGGTTGTTGTCTAGAATCACACTGTGAGTCTGTGTGCATTTGGGAAGCACTGTGAGAGAAGCATTTGGTAACATCGTGTATTTTTTAGCAGATAACTCTTTTAAAATCTGTCATGCTGTCAAGTTTTAGTAGCATTAGAAGCTAGTCTTTGCTTATGCATTGATAAAATGAGTCAGGGTTTGACACTAAGGTGTAGTACCATGTACTATTCTGTTCACTGTGGCAGAACTGAAAATTTAAAAGTGTTACCTAAGCACTGTCCTAGAAGTAGTCTGATTGTTTAGTTAAGTACCAAATAGATTGCTTCAAATGTCTATGGAGTATACATGTAGGGCCATATGTACGTAGCCTAATACCGGTCAGTAACAGCCGATTTTCGGTAATTATACCATTACCGACCGGTATTTAGGCTTTTGACATGTAGGGGGCTCATTTCTGTATTCGGTAATGTACCGAATCGGTAAAATTACCGAATCGGTAATTTTACCGATTCGGTAAATACCGAATACAGAAATGAGATGTAGGGGGAGTGTGTGGTGGGTGTGGGGAGTCGTTATTTACCACCAACTGTAAGTTGGTGGTAAATGACAAATGACTCAGTAAATGCATTTTTTAGCCCTTAGATGTGTGCAATGTGGCAGACACACTTGCCCTCAGGGCATGTATGTGTGCCACATGTGCACACATGCAGAAATCAGGGGTGCAACAGGGTGTCAATGTGACACCCTGCCACCCTTGATTAAGCTCCCCCCATTACCGATTCGGTATTTACCGATTCGGTAATGGTAACTGGCTTCCCATTGATTCCTATGGGCCTCCTGGCCCATAGGAATCAATGAGATACAGGTTGCCATTACCGAATCGGTAAATACCGACTCTAAAATACCGACACTTACCGATTCGGTATTTTTTTACCTACATTACATTTACCGATTCATAAATACCGAATCGGTAACATTCGGTATTTATGAAGTGGTAAATGTAATTTACCTACATAAGGCCCGTAGTGTTCTAACATAGTATACACTTGTCTTTTACATCTTCAATTCCCTAGTCAGTATCCATACACTTCCAGGAAACACACTGTCACTTCCTTTGCAGTCCTCTAGAGACCCATTCAACAGCATGTACTAATCCATTCACTGTGCCAAAACCCAAACACTTATAAATTCACCAAGACACTCTCTTTCCAGTACTGTAATGATTCAGTTACTGCCTAAGTATTCATGCACTGAGCCAGGTCTTAGCACATGGAGTTCTTCAAACCCCTATCCACTATGCATGCAGTCCTCTAACCACCTACACACTTGTCTTTCACACCTTCAATTCCCCAGTCAGTATCCATTCACTTCCAGCAAACACCCTGTAACTCCCGTTGCACTGTTCTAGTGATCCATTCAGCATCATGTACTAATCCATTCACTGTGCCAAACCCTAATAACTTCACCTAGGCACTCTCCTTGCAGTACTCTAATCATTCAGTCAGTGCCCAAATACTCATAGAGTGACCCAGGCCTTAATATATGGACTGCTTCAAACCCCTATCCACTATGCATGCAGTCCTCTAACCACCTACACAATTGTCTTTCACACCTTCAATTGCTTAGTCAGTATCCATACACTTCCAGGAAAAACCCTGTCACTCCCTTTGCAGTCTTCTAGTGACCTATTCAGCATCATGTACTAATCCTTTCACTGTGCCAAAACCCAAACACTCATGCATTCACCAAAAAACTCTCTTTGCAGTACTCTAATCATTCAGTCAGTGCTTCAGTATTTATGCACTGAGCCAGGCCTTAGCACATGGACTGCTTCAAACCCCTATCCACTATGTATGCAGTCTTCTAACCACCTAGACACTTGTCTTTCACACTTTCAATTTCCTAGTCAGTATGCATACAGTCCAGCAAATATCTTGTCACTGCCTCTAGTGACCAATTTAGTACCAAGTAGTAATCCATTCCCTGTGCGAAAAGCCTAGCACTTATAAATCCATCTAGGCACTCTCTTTGCAGTACTGTAATCATTTAGTCAGTGCCTAAGTAGTCATGCAGTGAGCCAGGTCTTAGCACATGGACTGCTTTAACCCCTTGGCTGCGGCGGGAATTCCGCCGCAGCGCTGGGGGGGGTTTGGGGGCAGCGCTGTGGCGCTGTGCTCATGACTGAGCCACTCCGTCATGAGCCACGGTTGAGCTGTGCTCATGACGGAGTGGTTCCGTCATGACTCCGCCCACTGCGCTAATCGCCCGCACAGGCGGGGAATCAGCGCAGCGTGGGCGGAGTGGCGGCCAACGGCCGCAGCATGACGGAACCACTCCGTCATGAGCACACGGCACCCGTGGCTCATGACGGAGTGGTTCCGTCATGAGCGGGGAAGGGGTTAAATGCCTATGCAGTATGGATGCAGTCCTCTAATCACCTCCACAGTTGTGTTTCACACCTTCAATTTCCTAGTTAGTATTCATACTCTTCTAGGAAACACCCTGTCACTCACCCAGTGTGTCTCCTTATAGTACTGTAATCATTTAGTCAGTTAGCATGTTGAGTTTTAGTGAGGTAGGCTTTAGGGCATGAACTGCTTCAAAGTAGCATGCATTATGCATGTAGTGTTTTAACCATTGTCATACTTGTGGTTCAGGGACATAGTTTCTTAGTCAGTATTTATTTATATAAAATGTGTGTGTACAGTAATGGAATAGTATAATTTTGAAAGTTATTAATATACATTTATTTGTGATTCTTTTTTACAGATACAGAATAGGAGTGTTTCTCATCTGATTGCACTCTTCTCGTGCATGATTGTTCGGATGAAGGGTCCTTGGGTGTTTCATCATACTTGCCGTGCCGTACAAGTATATTTTGTTAGGATCCCGTCTTGACAGAACTCTTTTGCAAATCTTGCACGTGATCAAGGTGGCATTGGTCTTTGTTTGCCCCATTGGCAAAAGAAAAAAAAAATCCTCACCACTGATGAAAAACGTTGTGGGCGTGGTGCCTTCTGCAACAAAAATTCCTCACATTTGGTAAATATTTTAAAGCGGCAACATTTACAGTTTTTGTAAGTTAAACTTATAAAATGTTGTTAGCTGTATGCATTTTATATATCTGTGATTTGTTTCTTGTGGTATTTTGTTGAGAATAGCATGTTGTTTTTTTTTAACAATCTTTCTAATTTTCCAGGTCTGTCGTCGACATCCATGGTCACCACAGGAATGTTCTGCCTTGTTGTTTTGTGTTATTGTTGTCACATTATGTTTATTAGTTTATCATTTATATATTTGTTATTTTAAAAAATAAAGTTTGAATAAAAAATGTATAACGTTTTTGGTTGTTCTCTTAACTGCTGTGTGACTCTTTCTTGTTCTTATTGCTGTTATTTGATGGAGTCCACCATGGTGTTAAATTTTGGGGCACTTATCATTGGAATACTGGTGATATCTGCAGTTTGCACCAATTTCTGAATAGTGTGTTAGATTTATCTCAACTTTACTTCTGTTAAAGTGCTGATAATGAAATGGAGACTAGCCGTTCCCGTGCAAAAAGACACGAGGTGCACCTTTCCGATTTATTCTAAATACTAAAATCCTGTATTGAATTGCACTGAGGTATTGGCTGTACTTATAGTGTACACACAAAATCTATTAAGAAATCTCATTTTATTTATATTGATTGGTAAAAGTTCATCAGGTGCTGGATCTTGACGAGATACACTGCTCAGTTCATATATTGTTCAGCACACAAAAAAAAATCACATCACAACTTTCACACTAATTGCAATGTGAAACAAATTCCAGCAATAAGACACGTTAGCACCAGGGATTTTACACCTGCTTTCTGCTGGTGTTAAGCAGGACAACTACCTGCACCATGAAAGGGAACACAGCAAGAGCCACACCAGAACACCCACAGGTAACATAGAGTCAATGAGCATGATACAGGGATACTCTTGAGGGCCAAAAGACTCATCTCAACATTTCCAGGACCGCCAATGCCCCCCAAACCCACATCTTAGTACGTGTGTCTCTGTGGTCATTGTCTTAGCATGATAGGTACGAGCCCTGCAACATTACAGTGTGCTGTCACCTCAGCGTTGGCAGTAAGCCTGAATGTGTAGCTACGCACGCATACTCCTGCATGCACAACTGGCGTGTGGTGGTCTGGGGTTCACAGGTCAGTGCAGGGGTGTGCCTATCCGGCAAGGGGAACCGTGTGTATTGGACATGTCTGTGTACAGGAAGTGTGGTAAGTGTGTCTCTGTGTTCTGGTGTTGCCTGCTACAAGAGCCGCAGCAGTTGATGTTGTAAAGTGGCATGCACCACTTCCAAACAGCACTGTGATGTTGTAGTTGGAATGTAGCAGGACATGCGCAAATAGGCATTACAATGATGTGCCGTACGAGTGCACCAGATACAACAGCGCACCATACAAAAGTGTGTGGTCTCGTGGGAGGGAAGAGCAGCCGTTTGGCAACATAACACACAGTGATCTCGACCATGTGCCACATGGTGGGCATCTCATCCATGATGACCATGATTGCAGACATCCCACAACACCAACGACTGGCCTTTGTACACATCCTGTATGAATGCAGCGTGGTTTTCACTTCTATGCTCGTTTAGTGGTATGATGTAAATACAACCTCATCATGCAGACCACTTTGCGTTGAAAGGGTATTCTTTAAGTGTTGTTGTGCATGATTGCACTTAATACTCATAGAACAAGACACATGTCTAGATTTATCAGAAATCATAAATCTCGATATGTGTGTGAATGGTGCACCATTCTAAAATTGGTGTAGGAAAGCACAAGAAGGAGAATTGTTTTCATTTCTACACATTTTTATATCTTCAATGCATGCTGAAATGTTCAGCATACATTGAAGGTGAAAAATGTATTTTCTCTTTGTTTTTTGTGCAGGAAGGTGTGTCTTCCTGCAGAAAAACAAAGAGTACATGATACAGATATCCTTGCACTATGGTGCAAGGGTGCCTGTGTCACCACATGGCTGCAGTTTAAGCAGCCGTGCAGAGAGAAGCATAGATTTGCAACATATTTATGTACATATGTTGCATTCCTGTGCTTCGGAAGTACTACAGCACACTACAATTAACGAGGTTACTGTGTGATGCTGCAGCACTTCCTTATAGTTCTGCACTTATACATTCACCATATGCTACTAATGCATTCATTCAGTCAATTACGTACTACACAAACATTCATCTAAACTTTCACACACTAAAAAAGAAATTTAGCTCTTTTTTTAAACCAGGAAAGTTAGTTCTTAAAAGAACTTTTTTTTTTCTTCTTTGTTCTTTTATAATTTTTGGGGGGGTTTTGAACAATTTTGTGTTTTTTTTGATTTTTCTGAAAAAAAAAAAAAGAAAACAGGAGAAACCAAACAATGAACTTCAGGGAGTAGTAAAAAAAAAAAAAACTAGCAAATATGACTTTTCTGCCGGCGGCAGGTGAGGTCGATTGACTACTCGCCATTGCACAAAGTCTTATTGCACTTAGTGCAGAGCACTTTTAAAAATTTTAATTGAGGACGGATGTCCAAGGTTTGGTCTGATGGATACCCTCTTGACGTGCTCGGCTGCGATGAGGTGGATGGCGCAGGAGCAGGAGTGTCTCTCATCCGTCGGCACTCTTCTTTTGCAAGATTGTTTGGATGAAGGGTCCTCATGTGCTTCATCATACTTGCCGTGCCACAAGAGTATTTCTTGGTAGGAGCCCCTCTCGATAAGACTCTTTTGCAAATCTTACATGTGACCAAGGTGGCATTGGTCCTATTCTGTCCTTCGGGAAAAGTCCAAAAATTTCCACACCACTGAAGCAAGATGTTTTTTCCGTGGTTGCTCCGGCAAAAATTCATCCTCAGAGGTTTGAGGTGATGCAGATGATGCCTGCTGCCCTGAAGCCATTTTTGGATGCAAAAAGTTAGAACTAAGTGTATACTTAGTCTAAAAAAATCTTCTTCTCTCCAAAGAGATGGTTCTCCAAAGAAGCTCAAAGAAGAATGATTGAAATGGGTGGGGTCTTTCAGTAGTTAGAACAGGAAGTGTAATGAACCAATGAAATCTCTTTTTTTGCAGGTCACATGGGATCCACGCACCCTGCGCATACGCAGCACGCACCCAGCGCGCATCCGCGAAATTCAATTTAAAAAAATTATAGCATTAGATGTAAAAATGTATTAGTTTTAAGACTAGTTTACAGTTTGTCTTTAATTAATATGCACATAGAATACATATATATATGTTTTTTAAATGTTGAATATTTTGCGGGATTCGCGCACCTACCGCGTCATGGACGCATATGACGCATGGCGGAAGCGCGTAAACGTCGCTGTTAGACCTGGCACCTTGGCGTGAGTCTCCCTTCCACTTTTTGCTGATGTGCCTCATTGTGTTTTGTTGGTGTTGGCTGCTCGGAGCACTGTGACACTGCTGATCAGTGCCACAGTGCAAGTGCTCCCTTTTAAAAATGTATACATTGATTGGTGTCCATGATTGAGTCATTTGGTTTACTGTCAGCCCCTAGTAAAGTGCACCAGGAGTGCCAGGGCTTGTAAATACAAATACCGCTGGTGGGCCTGCAGCACTGGTTGTGCCACCCACAGAAGCGGCCTAGTAAAATATGTCTAGGGTCTGCCACTGCAGAACCTGCGCGCAGTCTGGTACTGTCGCGCTGACTGCGCAAGTGCCCCCACTTGCCAGTCCCTAAACCTTCCCTTAACTACATATTAGTCACCCCTCTGGTAGGCCCAAGGGCAGGGTGCATTGTAGGCATAAGGTAGGACATGCCCTGATGTGTGTGGCATGTCTTAATAGTGAATTACAGCCATTTTCGTTTTTCACTATTGAAGGCTACCTGCTCTCCATAGGCCAGAATGGGCTGCTGGAGTCACTACACGCTGTGACCCCAGTGGACTCATAGAGCATGGTAGAAAGTCATGTTTAGTATGCCTGGACTCAGAATAATAAAATACTTCTTTTAGTAAAGTTTATTTTAATATCCTGTGTTTGTAAATACTACTTTTAGAAAGTTAGTATTTACTGATCTGGCCATTCAGTCCGCCTCTGCGCTGTGTGTGTGTGTGTTCTGCCTAGCAACAGTAAGGAGCAGGGTTGGGGAAACCCCAGAGACAGGTTGGCTGCCAGGTGGTGGGTAGAGAGATTACACCAGGATGGGTGGGAGGAGTACACCCTGACTCTTGAATAGACCTGTGCTCTGCCAGCACAAAGCCGGCGCCGCCCCCTGTGGAGCGGCTGATGTCTCTGCCCTGCTGCTGAAAGGAAAGCGCAGAGTCACCACAACAAAGTGCTCCAAAAACTGGACTGAGCCAGGCCCAGGCCCCCTGGCGCTAAAGAACAAAAGAATTGGTGTATAAAAGTAGGAGCCTGGCTCCTAAGAAATCAGATCCTGTTGACGCCAAGACGAACCTCTGCCTGAAGGAGAAGGACCTGGAGAAGCTGAAGGAGGAATACTGTCTCTCTGCCTAAGAGACTGGCCTGCAGTGGGTGCCTGCTGCTGGAAGGAGAGGAAGAAAAGACTACAGAAAAGACTTTTAATCAACTTGTGCTGAAAACAATCTCCAAGGGCTTGCTAGTGAACTTGCCCCCTGATCTGCGCCCCAGGAACAGTGGGCGCTACCTTCCTGAAGAAGAGGAGAAGTGCCAAGGAGTGATTCTGCCAGCTGACCCCTGAGAACCTGAGCATCCCCTGACCTCACTGAGCAACGCGACTTCTGCTGCTGGTGTGGCTGCAAACAAAGTAAAGGCCTGACAGCCCGAGCACCGTGAACAGCTGCCCCCTCAAGCCGTAGCTCGCAAAGTAAGGAGGAGAGTCCTGCGTCTGAGCGCCGAGCCCCCTGTGACCCCGCCGGGTTGTGGAGGCTCTTGTGAGGACCGTGCCCTGGTTCGCCGTGCGAAGCTGACAGCGCGCTGCGCTGTGAAATCACCCCCGAGACTGCCCTCCTGCTTCTGACCCCCCTTCGCGGCGACCTGCATCCTGCCCGAGCGCCCCACGAAGCTCCGCTGTCCCCTGGACACTTGGGATGCCAGCGCGACGTGGGACACCCCTGGACTGGACCGCGAGGCCGCCACGCACCTTCGCCGTGAATTCTACAAGGTATTGTGCCAGCGCGTGAAAAGTATGACCCGTACTGGCTTTCGTACGGTCCGTACCGATCGTCCCAGGGCTGAGTCCAAGTGTTAGTTTGAAGCGTACTGCCTTTTAAGTTTGAGCGTATTTACTGCCTGGAAGCAAGTTCGCACCGTACTGACGCCGGGAATCACCTGGTTCGCCTCGTACATTTGCCCCGTACTGACTGTACCAATATCCTGGTTCGCGCTGTAATAATAGCTTGGTTCGCACTGTACTGCCTTTTGACCCGCTCTGAGTTCGCACCGTACTGAGGAAGCCGTGTTCGCACCGTACCGGTGCTTCCCTCCAGGTACGGAGCGTCCCTGACAGTCCGAACCGTACCCGCATAGAAAACCATTGCCGGTGCTCACGCGAGAAGCGTGAGAAACGGCAAGGTACTGAAAAAAACCTTGCCCAGAGCATCCCAAAGGCGCTACGAAGTGCGCAGAAGACCCAAAGAACTGATTTTAATTATAACTGTGCCATTTTTACAACTGTGGCCGTCCCTTAAAGCATTTTGAGAGTAACTGGATTATTTTACCAAGAGAACTGTATTTATGCAACCTGCCTGAAAGAAAACCTTTTATATAAAGAATCCTATTTTTGATAAATACAGCCTTGTGTCTTTGTGTGGTGGGGAGGTGATTATTGTGTGGGACAACTTGAACGCTTAACCTATATGCCCTCTGGAAATCTAGCCTGACTGCTCGCGCCACGTTACCGAGAGGGTGAGCAGGGGTTATTTTTAAAGAGGTGATCCTTTGCCCTGACTTGGAGGAAAGGGTCCCTGCTTGTCGCAAGTGCATACCTGCGCCAACCAGAGACCCCGGATTCTAACAGTCGCGTTACGTACATCGATCGTATCCCGTATAGGCTGGGAGTCGCGTACCGGTCGCATAGCGATCGGGCACTAAACACGTACCCATCGCATACCATGCGCGGATGCTATCGCGTAAGGATCGTGAACGGTGCGCTTAGGGTGCGCGGCTTCAAAAACATTAAAAAAATATATATCGAAAATAAAGTTTTGCACATATAGTTAAAAAAATATTTTGAGAAATATAAAAAAATATGTTTGAAAAACCCATTAAGTTCAAATGATATTTTTAAATTTTTAAAAGGATTAATTTGAAAAATATTTTTAAAAAATGGTGATTAAAAAGTATTTTTTTAAAAACAATAATTAATTAAATTGACACACTGAATTTGAAAAACATAGAAATCCAATCAAAATCATTAAACATGATATCTTCAGAGATAAGTTAAAGATAGGAATTAGCATTTAAAAAACCTTTCAAATTCACTGAAAAAACCATGGTTTCATGCACGTTATAGTTAGGAATTGGCATTTAAAAAACCTTTGAAATTCACTGAAAAAACCAAAGGTTTCAGGGGTGTTATAGTTAGGAATTGGCATTTAAAAAACCTTTGAAATTCACTGAAAAAACCATAGGTTTCATGCATGTTATAGTTAGGAATTGGCATTTAAAAAACCTTAGAAATTCACTGAAAAAACCATAGGTTTCAGGGGCGTTATAGTTAGCTGGACATTTCCCTCGTACAAAACCCTAGAAATTCTCCTGTTATAGTTAGTTCAGCTAACTATAACTCGCGCCCCCGCAATGCACTGCTGATGACGTCACATATTACATCACTCATGACATGGTCAGTGACATCACTGATGACATCACTGATGACATCTCAAATGACATCACTGATGACATCATCCAGTGAATATGTGTCTTTCTGAAAAATAAATATTTTTTTATATATGTATATCTAAAGGTTAATGGAAGAATAAATGGGTAAATAAGTGTCTAAATGGATGTTTCTTTT
Source organism: Triturus cristatus (assembly GCF_964204655.1). Classification (NCBI taxonomy): domain Eukaryota; kingdom Metazoa; phylum Chordata; class Amphibia; order Caudata; family Salamandridae; genus Triturus; species Triturus cristatus. Next base: position 844,865,097 of record NC_140587.1, on the reverse strand, counting down.
GTAAAATTAATTGTATAACTGAATTATTAACAGTATCTTAGTGAATACAAGTATTAGTGAGTAATGTTCAAATATTTTAATATCTGTATCAGTGTCTCACTTTGTGTATAAGTGGCTGCATGGGTTGGTGAGTAGCTACATGAGTGTGTATATGGGTTATTAGTTTGTTTTTAGAGTGTCAGTATGAGTGTCTCTATGGTTCAGTGGGGGATGTTACTTAGCGTATAGATGCATGAATGAGTGACTCACTGTTTGTATGTGTTTTGAAGACAGTATGTGAGCAGGACAGTATGGGTGGATGAGTGTGTGTATGGGTGAGTAAGAGAGTGAATAACTGTCTCAATAGTGTCTTTATGAGTAAGTGCATATGTCTTAAACTAGTATATGTGACTATTGATGTATATAAGTGAGGATATATGAGAGTGAGAGATTGGAAGAGTTCCTGTATAAATAAGTATGTGTTTCTATAAGTGATTGTTTAAGAGAGTAAGTATGTGTACGTCTTTAGAAGTAAGTGTAGTGGTGTGTGTATAGCTGTATATGCAAGTAAATGGATGTTTATTTGCATGTGTGAGTATGTGTGTGAGTAACTCTATGTATGAGTGTAGGTGTGTAACAGGATGTATAGGTGTATGAGTACATATGAGTGACTATATAGAAGTGTTGATGAATGAGTGGATGCATATGTAGATTTTGGAATTACTGAATAGGTTGTTCTAACTGGTATTGGTAACTGTATAGTTTTCAAAAACTTTAGTTTGTGTTTTTTAATGTGTGTATCAAAGTTTATATTAGGATAAGAGGAGGTCTGCCACTCTTACACAAAGATGATGTCATCAGTGATGTCATCAGTGTCATTTGAGATGTCATCAGTGATGTCATGAGTGATGTCACTGACCATGTCATGAGTGATGTAATATGTGGCGTCATCAGCAGTGGATTGCGGGCTCGCGAGTTATAGTTAGCTGAACTAACTATAACGGGGGAATTTCAATGGTTTTGTACGAGTGAAATGTCCAGCTAACTATAACATGTGTGAAACCCATGTTTTTTTCAGTGAATTTGCAAGGTTTTCTAAATGCTAATTCCTAACTATAACGTGTGTGAAACCTATGGTTTTTTCAGTGAATTTGCAAGGTTTTTTAAATGCTAATTCCTAACTATAACGTGTGTGAAACCTATGGTTTTTTCAGTGAATTTCAAAGGTTTTTTAAATGCTAATTTCTGAATGTATTATTATATTTTTTAAATATTTATTTTACAATAAGCTACCTATGTATATAGTTATAGATTGGCTGTATCCTGTAATATGGAATGGCTCAGCTCTTTTTTTTTTTAATTTGGATAAAGTTGAACAGCATAGTTAATATCTTCTATAAACTTATAAACAGTTTATTTTTAATTTTTTTTATTTCATTTTTTTAGTGTTTTTGACGGTGCACTTTTTTTTGCTCTTGTGGGTCCTTTCGAGACCCTGTGACAAAGCCTAGGGCGTTAGGAAGTGTCTTCTGTTACTTGTTTTTACGTTTTCAACTTTTCTCTTTGGCTATCTTCTGCCGCGTTGGTGCACGCACCGTGCGCGCACGGTGCGCGCATGCGTATGTGCTCCGTGCGCGCATGCGTGCGCGCTCCCTGCGTGCATGCGTGCGTCGTGCGTGCTCCGTACGCGTATGTGCGCGTGCTCCATGCGCGCATGCGCGCGTGCTCCGTGCGCGCAAGCGCACGTGCTCCGTGCACGCACCTTGCGCACACAGTGCGCGCACGGCAAGTCATGTCATTACGAAACAACACTTTTCATTGGTTCATAGTAGTTTCAGTTCCAGAATCCTCCAACACCACACCCATTCCCTCACTATTTCTTCTGATTTCCTGGGAGAAGGAGCTGAACAGCTTTTCTAGTACTCCAGTACTTGAAAATGGCAGAGCAGCAGTCATCGTCTGGGAGTGAGGAGGAGACCTTTGTTCCACCAACACAGAGGAAACAGAAAGACTCATTTATCTGGAAATTGTTTACTTATCCATAGGGCCAGAAGAAGGTGAATGCTCCTAAAGTCACCTGCACTGTTTGTGGAGTGGTCTTATCTAGAGGAGACCCTAAAAAAATATATTCCTTCAGTATTTTCTCCATGATAAGACACTTTAAATCAGTGCATCCTGTTGCTTATGCACGGGAGTGTACTCGAGCTGCAAGAGACAACCCTCCAGCAGCTCAGCCGAGCACATCTTGTGCGCCGGCACCTTCACCTGCTTTTTGACCTCTGGATATGCACCCTCTGTTGCAGAGGGTTCATATACGGTGCAATAGGTGCAATGCTCTACTCTGTTACGGTGAGACCAGTATTAACCTAATAGAGGAGAAGATACAGCAGCATACATGCACCACCCCATAATTTTTTTAATTTTTTTTCTTTTTGTTCCTCTGTTCCTCAATTAACACAACAGCTCTTTTTAGAGCCACCTAACATCTAAACACTTAAATTTGATTTTTAATTCTATATTTTTTACAAATGTTTTCCACCGTGCGCGCACCATGCGCGCACCCCGCGATTTTTTGAAAAAAAATTACATGTTTTTTTCACCCTTTGGGATCCTTCAGGGACCCCCTGACAAAGGCTAGGGGGTCAGGAACTCTCTACCCTGCCCCCTTTTCACATTCTCCACCTTTCTTTTAAATGGAAACACACATTTCTATTGGTTGCAAATTTCAACCCTTTCCAAATGATTCCTACCCCCAACATGACTTCTGCCTGCTAGCATAGCAACAGATCATGGAACACTGGAGTGAGCAGAGAGGTCAGAACTTCAGCATACAATGTTTCTAATCCAAAGAGCAAGATTGCTTGACTTTTCAAACCTAACAGCAAATCCAAAGTAATGTTCTGTGGGAACACATTTTTCAGAACCAATACAAAATATGCTTTTAAAAATGTAAACATACAGCCTAGTTTTTAGTGTTGAGTGGTCTGAAACAGCCAATGAGTTCTTTTTATTAAAAAAAAGTATGTAAGCCTCCATTTTACAACTGTCTTTCATTTCATATTGCCATTCTACTGAATGACACCTTCTGAGTGCATCCATGTCTCCTCCTCACTCCCTGAAGTAGACTGCTGTTCTGCCATTTTCAAGTAAAATTGATAGCTGTTCAGCTCCTTGTCCTAGGAAATAAGAAGAAATAGTGAGGGGAGTGGCTGTGGTGTTTGAAGATTCTGGAAGAGAAACTACTATGAACCAATGCTTCTGAGTGCATCCAGATCTCCTCCTCACTCCCTGAAGTAGACTGCTGTTCTGCCATTTTCAAGTAAAATTGATACCTGTTCAGCTCCTTGTCCCAGGAAATAAGAAGAAATAGTGAGGGGAGTGGCAAGGCATTTATAGAGGAGACGGTATACATTTCACAGATGAAGGTAACAGAGTCTTCCTCTTGAACTTTAGACTCTGCATCGGTGCTTACTGATAGGTACCAAAAAACACTCAATTAACACATCGGCTCTTTTTAGAACCAACCAACATCCAAACACTTAAACTTGATTTTTAATTCTATTTTTTTAACAAATTTTTTGTCGCATCTCTATGCTTCCCCTGCGCTGGCGCACAAACTGCAGCCATGGTGCAAGGATGCCTGCATGGTGGGGAGATTCTTCTTGTGCAGGAAGGGACACCTTCCTGCACAAAAACAATCACAAGAGGCTGTTTCCTCTTTCAATGCGTGCTGTAGAATGCAGCACACACTGAAAGAGGAAAAAACGAGGAGAAATAAAAACATTTCTACTCGTTGTGCCTCGCTACGCCACCTCTAGGGTGGAGTAGCATTCACACGCATCTCCAGAGTTACAATTTCTTGTAAATCTGGAGATGTGTCTAGTTCTATGGGTGTTGCGTGGGAACACCCACAACAACACCCATGGAACGCCCCTTCAACGCACAGTGCTGCGTGTGAAGTGGCTGTATTTACGAGGAGAGGAAAAGTCACGCAGGGTGGCTTTTCCTCTCCTTGAAAATATGGAGGAGCCCCCTGCGCCACCAGTACGTCATGAAAAGTGACGTAGTGGTGGCACAGGGGGCTTATAAATCTGCCCCAGAGATGTTAAGGAATTAAGGGTAAGAATGACAAAGGGAGAGAGACAGAAACAGAGACAGAGAGCAAGGAACTGAGAAGGAGTAAGGCAGTTAGAATGACTGAGACATATGGAGACAGGGAGAGAAACATGGTTGAAAAAATAGTGATGGAGGCAGTAAACCTAGGGGAGTAGTAGAGAAGGAGTGACGGAGTTCCGAAAGAGCAGTAAAGGAAGAAGAGAGAGGGAAGGGGAATGAGAAAAGCAGAGTGAGGGACGGAGATAGGAAAAGGGAGTAACAGATGAAGCGGATGAAGTACAGCAGGGTAAAGGGATTGAAAGTAAGAGAAGTGGAGTGATGGTGAGATAACAGGTATGAGGATTAGAAAAGGGGGTAAGAGAAAGTGAGAGATGGGGAGTGAGGGGATGGAGGGATTTAGGAAACTGGAGTGAGAGAAAGGGAGTCAGGATTTCAATGAGCAAAGCAGAGTGAGGAAGAGTGAAGGAAAGAATGCAAAAAGGTGAAGGGGTGTGAGATACAGACATGAGGAAGTGAAGTAGGAGAATAGGAGTGACTATGAGTAAAGGATAGTGACAGTTAGGGAAGGTGAGGGAAGGAGAATGACGGAGAAGGTTACAAAATTAATATAGATGGAAAATGAGTGATGGAGAGAGGAGGAGTGGTAGAAACAGAGGGGCATATTTATAACAAACTAACGCAGCACGGTGCAGCAAGTAATTTTGCTGCGCCGTGCTATGTTAGTTTCGAAGCACAGATATGCAACATATTTACAAGAATATGTCGCATCTCTATGCTTCCCCTGCACTGGCGCACAAACTGCAGCCATACTCCAGCGCAGGCTCCCTTGCACATGGTGCAAGGATGCCTGTGTGGTGGGGAGATTGTTCTTGTGAAGGAAGGGACACCTTCCTGCACAAAAACAATCACAAGAGGCTTTTTCCTCTTTCAATGCGTGCTGTAGCATGCAGCACGCACTGAAAGAGGAAAAAACGAGGAGAAATGAAAACATTTCTCCTCGTTGTGCCTCGCTATGCCACCTCTAGGGTGGCCTATCATTCACACGCATCTCCAGAGATACGATTTCTCATAAATCTGGAGATGTGTCTAGTTCTATGGGTGTTGCGTGGGTACACCCACAACAACACCCATGGAACGCCCCTTCAACGCACAGTGCTGCGTGTGAAGTGGCTGTATTTACGAGGAGAGGAAAAGTCACGCAGGGTGGCTTTTCCTCTCCTTGTAAATATGGGGGAGCCCCCTGCGCCACCAGTACGTCAGGGAGTTACGAAAGAGCAGTAAAGGAAGAAGAGAGAGGGAAGAGGAATGAGAAAAGCAGAGTGAGGAGAAGTGAAGAAAAGGGAGCATGAAAATCACTTTTTTCACACATTTTGGTGTGGGAAAGTTGTGGCATCACCGGGCTCACACAAATTTACCACCACCCAGCGTTTCCCCAGGTCTCCCGGTAAAAATGGTGCCTTGCCTGCCGCGGGTACTTGGGCCTCCCATACAAGTGAGGCACCATTTTTACCGGGAGACCTGGGGAAACACTGGGTGGTGGTAAATTTGTGTGAGCCCGGTGATGCCACAACTTTCCCACACCAAAATGTGTGAAAAAAGTGATTTTTTCAGCTAAAATTGAGGTTTGCAGGGGATTCTGGGTAAGGAAACTTTGGAGGATCCACGCAAGCCATACCTCCCTAGAAGCCGCCGGGTGTCTAGTTTTCAGAAACGCATGGGTTTGGTAGGTTTACCTAGAAGGCCGCCGAGCACCGGGCCAAAAACCCAAGTGACCCCCTTGCAAAACCAGGTGGTTTTGCGATAGGCCATTTTGATGTCGCCTCACTACATTTTGAGCCCTTGCCTGCCGCGGGTACTTGGGCCTCCCACACAAGTGAGGCACCATTTTTACCGGGAGACCTGGGGGAATGCTGGGTGGTGGTAAATTTGTGTGAGCCCGGTGATGCCACAACTTTCCCACACCAAAATGTGTGAAAAAAGTGATTTTTTCAGCTAAAATTGAGGTTTGCAGGGGATTCTGGGTAAGGAAACGTTGGGGGATCCACGCAAGCCATACCTCCCTGAAAGCCGCCGGGTGTCTAGTTTTCAGAAATGTGTGGGTTTGGTAGGTTTCCCTAGATGGCCGCCGAGCACCGGGCCAAAAACCCAAGTGACCCCCCTTGCAAAACCAGGTGGTTTTGCGATAGGCCATTTTGATGTCGCCTCACTATGTTTTGGGCCCTTGCCTGCCGCGGGTACTTGGGCCTCCCACACAAGTGAGGCCCCATTTTTACCAGGAGACCTGGGGGAATGCTGGGTGGTGGTAAATTTGTGTGAGTCCGGTGATGCCACAACTTTCCCACACCAAAATGTGTGAAAAAAGTGATCTTTTTCAGCTAAAATTGAGGTTTGCAGGGGATTCTGGGTAAGGAAACGTTGGGAGATCCACGCAAGCCATACCTCCCTGGAAGTCGCCGGGTGTCTAGTTTTCAGAAATGCATAGGTTTGGTAGGTTTCCCTAGATGGCGGCCGAGCACCGGGCCAAAAACCCAAGTGACCCCCCTTGCAAAACCAGGTGGTTTTGCGATAGGCCATTTTGATGTCGCCTCACTACGTTTTGGGCCCTTGCCTGCCGCGGGTACTTGGGCCTCCCACACAAGTGAGGCACCATTTTTACCGGGAGACCTGGAGGAACGCAGGGTGGTGGTAAATTTGTGTGAGCCCGGTGATGCCACAACTTTCCCACACCAAAATTTGTGAAAAAATAGATTTTTTCAGCTAAAATTGAGGTTTGCAGGGGATTCTGGGTAAGGAAACTTTGGGGGATCCACGCAAGCCATACCTCCCTGGAAGCCGCCGGGTGTCTAGTTTTCAGAAATGCATGGGTTTGGTAGGTTTCCCTAGATGGCCGCCGTGCACCGGGCCAAAAACCCAGGTGACCCCCCTTGCAAAACCAGGTGGTTTTGAGATAGGCCATTTTGATGGCGCCTCACTACGTTTTGGGCCCTTGCCTGCCGCGGGTACTTGGGCCTCCCCCACAAGTGAGGCACCATTTTTACCAGGAGACCTGGGGTAATGATGGGTGGTGGTAAATTTGTGTGAGCCCGGTGATACCACAACTTTCCCACACCAAAATGTGTGGAAAAAAGTGATTTTTTCAGCTAAAATTGAGGTTTGCAGGGGATTCTGGGTAAGGAAACGTTGGGAGATCCACGCAAGCCATACCTCCCTGGAAGCCGCCGGGTGTCTAGTTTTCAGAAATGTGTGGGATTGGTAGGTTTCCCTAGATGGCCGCCGAGCACCGGGCCAAAAACCCAAGTGACCCCCCCTTGCAAAACCAGGTGGTTTTGCGATAGGCCATTTTGATATCGGCTCACTACGTTTTAGGCCCTTGCCTGCCGCGGGTACTTGGGCCTCCCACACAAGTGAGGCACCATTTTTACCAGGAGACCTGGGGTGACGCTGGGTGGTGGTAAATTTGTGTGAGCCCGGTGATGCCACAACTTTCCCACACCAAAATGTGTGAAAAAAGTGATTTTTTCAGCTAAAATTGAGGTTTGCAGGGGATTCTGGGTAAGGAAACGTTGGAGGATCCACGCAAGCCATACCTCCCTGGAAGCCCCTTGTTGTCTAGTTTTCAGAAATGTGTGGGTTTGGTAGGTTTCCCTAGATGGCCGCCGAGCACCGGGCCAAAAACCCAAGTGACCCCCCTTGCAAAACCAAGTGGTTTTGCGATAGGCCATTTTGATGTCGCCTCACTACATTTTGGGCCCTTGCCTGCCGCGGGTACTTGGGCCTCCCACACAAGTGAGGCACCATTTTTACCGGGAGACCTGGGGGAACGCTGGGTGGTGGTAAATTTGTGTGAGCCCGGTGATGCCACAACTTTCCCACACCAAAATGTGTGAAAAAAGTGATTTTTTCAGCTAAAATTGAGGTTTGCAGTGGATTCTGGGTAAGGAAACATTGCGGGATCCACGCAAGCCATACCTCCCTGAAAGCCGCCGGGTGTCTAGTTTCCAGAAATGTGTGGGTTTGGTAGGTTTCCCTAGATGGCCGCCGAGCACCGGGCCAAAAACCCAAGTGACCCCCCTTGCAAAACCAGGTGGTTTTGCGATAGGCCATTTTGATGTCGCCTCACTATGTTTTGGGCCCTTGCCTGCCGCGGGTACTTGGGCCTCCCACACAAGTGAGGCACCATTTTTACCAGGAGACCTGGGGGAACGCTGGGTGGTGGTAAATTTGTGTGAGCCCGGTGATGCCACAACTTTCCCACACCAAAATGTGTGAAAAAAGGGTTTTTTTTCAGCTATAATTGAGGTTTGCAGGGGATTCTGGGTAAGGAAACGTTGGAGGATCCACGCAAGCCATACCTCCCTGAAAGCCGCTGGGTGTCTAGTTTTCAGAAATGTGTTTGGTTTGGTAGGTTTCCCTAGATGGCCGCCGAGCACCGGGCCAAAAACCCAAGTGACCCCCCTTGCAAAACCAGGTGGTTTTGCGATAGGCCATTTTGATGTCGCCTCACTATGTTTTGGGCCCTTGCCTGCCGCGGGTACTTGGGCCTCCCACACAAGTGAGGCACCATTTTTACCAGGAGACCTGGGGGAAGGCTGGGTGGTGGTAAATTTGTGTGAGCCCTGTGATGCCACAACTTTCCCACACCAAAATGTGTGAAAAAAGTGATTTTTTCAGCTAAAATTGAGAGGTTTGCAGGGGATTCTGGGTAAGGAAACGTTGGGGGATCCACGCAAGCCATACCTCCCTGGAAGCCGCCGGGTGTCTAGTTTTCAGAAATGCATGGGTTTGGTACGTTTCCCTAGATGGCCGCCGTGCACCGGGCCAAAAACCCAGGTGACCCCCCTTGCAAAACCAGGTGGTTTTGAGATAGGCAATTTTGATGTCGCATCACTGCGTTTTGGGCCCTTGCCTGTCGCGGGTTCTTGAGCCTCCCACACAAGTGGGGCACCATTTTTACTGGGAGACCCAGGGGAACGCTGGGAGGTGGGAAATTTGTGTGAGCCCGGTGATGCCACAACTTTCCCACACCAAAATGTGTGAAAAAAGTGATTTTTACAGCTAAAATTGAGGTTTGCAGGGGATTCTGGGTAAGGAAACGTTGGGAGATCCACGCAAGCCATACCTCCCTGGAAGCCGCCGGGTGTCTAGTTTTCAGAAATGTGTGGGATTGGTAGGTTTCCCTAGATGGCCGCCGAGCACCGGGCCAAAAACCCAAGTGACCCCCCTTGCAAAACCAGGTGGTTTTGCGATAGGCCATTTTGATGTCGGCTCACTACGTTTTAGGCCCTTGCCTGCCGCGGGTACTTGGGCCTCCCACACAAGTGAGGCACCATTTTTACCAGGAGACCTGGGGTGACGCTGGGTGGTGGTAAATTTGTGTGAGCCCGGTGATGCCACAACTTTCCCACACCAAAATGTGTGAAAAAAGTGATTTTTTCAGCTAAAATTGAGGTTTGCAGGGGATTCTGGGTAAGGAAACGTTGGAGGATCCACGCAAGCCATACCTCCCTGGAAGCCCCTGGGTGTCTAGTTTTCAGAAATGTGTGGGTTTGGTAGGTTTCCCTAGATGGCCGCCGAGCACCGGGCCAAAAACCCAAGTGACCCCCCTTGCAAAACCAAGTGGTTTTGCGATAGGCCATTTTGATGTCGCCTCACTACATTTTGGGCCCTTGCCTGCCGCGGGTACTTGGGCCTCCCACACAAGTGAGGCACCATTTTTACCGGGAGACCTGGGGGAACGCTGGGTGGTGGTAAATTTGTGTGAGCCCGGTGATGCCACAATTTTCCCACACCAAAATTTGTGAAAAAAGTGATTTTTTCAGCTAAAATTGAGGTTTGCAGTGGATTCTGGGTAAGGAAACATTGGGGGATCCACGCAAGCCATACCTCCCTGAAAGCCGCCAGGTGTCTAGTTTTCAGAAATGTGTGGGTTTGGTAGGTTTCCCTAGATGGCCGCCGAGCACCGGGCCAAAAACCCAGGTGACCCCCCTTGCAAAACCAGGTGGTTTTGAGATAGGCAATTTTGATGTCGCATCACTGCGTTTTGGGCCCTTGCCTGTCGCGGGTACTTGAGCCTCCCACACAAGTGGGGCACCATTTTTACCGGGAGACCCAGGGGAACGCTGGGAGGTGGGAAATTTGTGTGAGCCCGGTGATGCCACAACTTTCCCACACCAAAATGTGTGAAAAAAGTGATTTTTTTCAGCTATAATTGAGGTTTGCAGGGGATTCTGGGTAAGGAAACGTTGGAGGATCCACGCAAGCCATACCTCCCTGAAAGCCGCTGGGTGTCTAGTTTTCAGAAATGTGTGGGTTTGGTACGTTTCCCTAGATGGCCGCCGAGCACCGGGCCAAAAACCCAGGTGACCCCCCCTTGCAAAACCAGGTGGTTTTGAGATAGGCAATTTTGATGTCGCATCACTGCGTTTTGGACCCTTGCCTGTCGCGGGTACTTGAGCCTCCCACACAAGTGGGGCACCATTTTTACCGGGAGACCCAGGGTAACGCTGGGAGGTGGGAAATTTGTGTGAGCCCGGTGATGCCACAACTTTCCCACACCAAAATGTGTGAAAAAAGTGATTTTTTTCAGCTATAATTGAGGTTTGCAGGGGATTCTGGGTAAGGAAACGTTGGAGGATCCACGCAAGCCATACCTCCCTGAAAGCCGCTGGGTGTCTAGTTTTCAGAAATGTGTGGGTTTGGTAGGTTTCCCTAGATGGCCGCCGAGCACCGAGCCAAAAACCCAAGTGACCCCCCTTGCAAAACCAGGTGGTTTTGCGATAGGCCATTTTGATGTCGCCTCACTATGTTTTGGGCCCTTGCCTGCCGCGGGTACTTGGGCCTCCCACAAAAGTGAGGCACCATTTTTACCAGGAGACCTGTGGGAATGCTGGGTGGTGGTAAATTTGTGTGAGCCCGGTGATGCCACAACTTTTCCACACCAAAATGTGTGAAAAAAGTGATTTTTACAGCTAAAATTGAGGTTTGCAGGGGATTCTGGGTAAGGAAACGTTGGGAGATCCACGCAAGCCATACCTCCCTGGAAGCCGCCGGGTGTCTAGTTTTCAGAAATGTGTGGGATTGGTAGGTTTCCCTAGATGGCCGCCGAGCACCGGGCCAAAAACCCAAGTGACCCCCCTTGCAAAACCAGGTGGTTTTGCGATAGGCCATTTTGATGTCGGCTCACTACGTTTTAGGCCCTTGCCTGCCGCGGGTACTTGGGCCTCCCACACAAGTGAGGCACCATTTTTACCAGGAGACCTGGGGTGACGCTGGGTGGTGGTAAATTTGTGTGAGCCCGGTGATGCCCCAACTTTCCCACACCAAAATGTGTGAAGAAAGTGATTTTTTCAGCTAAAATTGAGGTTTGCAGGGGATTCTGGGTAAGGAAACGTTGGAGGATCCACGCAAGCCATACCTCCCTGGAAGCCCCTGGGTGTCTAGTTTTCAGAAATGTGTGGGTTTGGTAGGTTTCCCTAGATGGCCGCCGAGCACCGGGCCAAAAACCCAAGTGACCCCCCTTGCAAAACCAGGTGGTTTTGCGATAGGCCATTTTGATGTCGCCTCACTATGTTTTGGGCCCTTGCCTGTCGCGGGTACTTGAGCCTCCCACACAAGTGGGGCACCATTTTTACCGGGAGACCCAGGGGAACGCTGGGAGGTGGGAAATTTGTGTGAGCCCGGTGATGCCACAACTTTCCCACACCAAAATGTGTGAAAAAAGTGATTTTTTTCAGCTATAATTGAGGTTTGCAGGGGATTCTGGGTAAGGAAACGTTGGAGGATCCACGCAAGCCATACCTCCCTGAAAGCCGCTGGGTGTCTAGTTTTCAGAAATGTGTGGGTTTGGTACGTTTCCCTAGATGGCCGCCGAGCACCGGGCCAAAAACCCAGGTGACTCCCCCTTGCAAAACCAGGTGGTTTTGAGATAGGCAATTTTGATGTCGCATCACTGCGTTTTGGGCCCTTGCCTGTCGCGGGTACTTGAGCCTCCCACACAAGTGGGGCACCATTTTTACCGGGAGACCCAGGGTAACGCTGGGAGGTGGGAAATTTGTGTGAGCCCGGTGATGCCACAACTTTCCCACACCAAAATGTGTGAAAAAAGTGATTTTTTTCAGCTATAATTGAGGTTTGCAGGGGATTCTGGGTAAGGAAACGTTGGAGGATCCACGCAAGCCATACCTCCCTGAGAGCCGCTGGGTGTCGAGTTTTCAGAAATGTGTGGGTTTGGTAGGTTTCCCTAGATGGCCGCCGAGCACCGAGCCAAAAACCCAAGTGACCCCCCTTGCAAAACCAGGTGGTTTTGCGATAGGCCATTTTGATGTCGCCTCACTATGTTTTGGGCCCTTGCCTGCCGCGGGTACTTGGGCCTCCCACAAAAGTGAGGCACCATTTTTACCAGGAGACCTGTGGGAATGCTGGGTGGTGGTAAATTTGTGTGAGCCCGGTGATGCCACAACTTTTCCACACCAAAATGTGTGAAAAAAGTGATTTTTACAGCTAAAATTGAGGTTTGCAGGGGATTCTGGGTAAGGAAACGTTGGGAGATCCACGCAAGCCATACCTCCCTGGAAGCCGCCGGGTGTCTAGTTTTCAGAAATGTGTGGGATTGGTAGGTTTCCCTAGATGGCCGCCGAGCACCGGGCCAAAAACCCAAGTGACCCCCCTTGCAAAACCAGGTGGTTTTGCGATAGGCCATTTTGATGTCGGCTCACTACGTTTTAGGCCCTTGCCTGCCGCGGGTACTTGGGCCTCCCACACAAGTGAGGCACCATTTTTACCAGGAGACCTGGGGTGACGCTGGGTGGTGGTAAATTTGTGTGAGCCCGGTGATGCCCCAACTTTCCCACACCAAAATGTGTGAAGAAAGTGATTTTTTCAGCTAAAATTGAGGTTTGCAGGGGATTCTGGGTAAGGAAACGTTGGAGGATCCACGCAAGCCATACCTCCCTGGAAGCCCCTGGGTGTCTAGTTTTCAGAAATGTGTGGGTTTGGTAGGTTTCCCTAGATGGCCGCCGAGCACCGGGCCAAAAACCCAAGTGACCCCCCTTGCAAAACCAAGTGGTTTTGCGATAGGCCATTTTGATGTCGCCTCACTACATTTTGGGCCCTTGCCTGCCGCGGGTACTTGGGCCTCCCACACAAGTGAGGCACCATTTTTACCGGGAGACCTGGGGGAACGCTGGGTGGTGGTAAATTTGTGTGAGCCCGGTGATGCCACAACTTTCCCACACCAAAATGTGTGAAAAAAGTGATTTTTTCAGCTAAAATTGAGGTTTGCAGTGGATTCTGGGTAAGGAAACATTGGGGGATCCACGCAAGCCATACCTCCCTGAAAGCCGCCAGGTGTCTAGTTTTCAGAAATGTGTGGGTTTGGTAGGTTTCCCTAGATGGCCGCCGAGCACCGGGCCAAAAACCCAAGTGACCCCCCTTGCAAAACCAGGTGGTTTTGCGATAGGCCATTTTGATGTCGCCTCACTATGTTTTGGGCCCTTGCCTGCCGCGGGTACTTGGGCCTCCCACACAAGTGAGGCACCATTTTTACCAGGAGACCTGGGGGAACGCTGGGTGGTGGTAAATTTGTGTGAGCCCGGTGGTGCCACAACTTTCCCACACCAAAATGTGTGAAAAAAGTTATTTTTTTCAGCTATAATTGAGGTTTGCAGGGGATTCTGGGTAAGGAAACGTTGGAGGATCCACGCAAGCCATACCTCCCTGAAAGCCGCTGGGTGTCTAGTTTTCAGAAATGTGTTTGGTTTGGTAGGTTTCCCTAGATGGCCGCCGAGCACCGGGCCAAAAACCCAAGTGACCCCCCTTGCAAAACCAGGTGGTTTTGCGATAGGCCATTTTGATGTCGCCTCACTATGTTTTGGGCCCTTGCCTGCCGCGGGTACTTGGGCCTCCCACACAAGTGAGGCACCATTTTTACCAGGAGACCTGGGGGAAGGCTGGGTGGTGGTAAATTTGTGTGAGCCCTGTGATGCCACAACTTTCCCACACCAAAATGTGTGAAAAAAGTGATTTTTTCAGCTAAAATTGAGGTTTGCAGGGGATTCTGGGTAAGGAAACGTTGGGGGATCCACGCAAGCCATACCTCCCTGGAAGCCGCCGGGTGTCTAGTTTTCAGAAATGCGTGGGTTTGGTACGTTTCCCTAGATGGCCGCCGTGCACCGGGCCAAAAACCCAGGTGACCCCCTTGCAAAACCAGGTGGTTTTGAGATAGGCAATTTTGATGTCGCATCACTGCGTTTTGGGCCCTTGCCTGTCGCGGGTACTTGGGCCTCCCACACAAGTGGGGCACCATTTTTACCGGGAGACCCAGGGGAACGCTGGGAGGTGGGAAATTTTTGTGAGCCCGGTGATGCCACAACTTTCCCACACCAAAATGTGTGAAAAAAGTGATTTTTTTCAGCTATAATTGAGGTTTGCAGGGGATTCTGGGTAAGGAAACGTTGGAGGATCCACGCAAGCCATACCTCCCTGAAAGCCGCCGGGTGTCTAGTTTTCAGAAATGTGTGGGTTTGGTAGGTTTCCCTAGATGGCCGCCGAGCACCGAGCCAAAAACCCAAGTGACCCCCCCTTGCAAAACCAGGTGGTTTTGCGATAGGCCATTTTGATGTCGCCTCACTATGTTTTGGGCCCTTGCCTGCCGCGGGTACTTGGGCCTCCCACAAAAGTGAGGCACCATTTTTACCAGGAGACCTGTGGGAATGCTGGGTGGTGGTAAATTTGTGTGAGCCCGGTGATGCCACAACTTTCCCACACCAAAATGTGTGAAAAAAGTGATTTTTAAAGCTAAAATTGAGGTTTGCAGGGGATTCTGGGTAAGGAAACGTTGGGAGATCCACGCAAGCCATACCTCCCTGGAAGTCGCCGGGTGTCTAGTTTTCAGAAATGCATAGGTTTGGTAGGTTTCCCTAGATGGCGGCCGAGCACCGGGCCAAAAACCCAAGTGACCCCCCTTGCAAAACCAGGTGTTTTTGCTATAGGCCATTTTGATGTCGCCTCACTACGTTTTGGGCCCTTGCCTGCCGCGGGTACTTGGGCCTCCCACACAAGTGAGGCACCATTTTTACCGGGAGACCTGGGGGAACGCAGGGTTTGTGTGAGCCCGGTGATGCCACAACTTTCCCACACCAAAATTTGTGAAAAAATAGATTTTTTCAGCTAAAATTGAGGTTTGCAGGGGATTCTGGGTAAGGAAACTTTGGGGGATCCACGCAAGCCATACCTCCCTGGAAGCCGCCGGGTGTCTAGTTTTCAGAAATGCATGGGTTTGATAGGTTTCCCTAGATGACCGCCGTGCACCGGGCCAAAAACCCAGGTGACCCCCCATGCAAAACCAGGTGGTTTTGAGATAGGCCATTTTGATGGCGCCTCACTACGTTTTGGGCCCTTGCCTGCCGCGGGTACTTGGGCCTCCCCCACAAGTGAGGCACCATTTTTACCAGGAGACCTGGGGGAATGCTGGGTGGTGGTAAATTTGTGTGAGCCCGGTGATACCACAACTTTCCCACACCAAAATGTGTGAAAAAAAGTGATTTTTTCAGCTAAAATTGAGGTTTGCAGGGGATTCTGGGTAAGGAAACGTTGGGAGATCCACGCAAGCCATACCTCCCTGGAAGCCGCCGGGTGTCTAGTTTTCAGAAATGTGTGGGATTGGTAGGTTTCCCTAGATGGCCGCCGAGCACCGGGCCAAAAACCCAAGTGACCCCCCTTGCAAAACCAGGTGGTTTTGCGATATGCCATTTTGATGTCGGCTCACTACGTTTTAGGCCCTTGCCTGCCACGGGTACTTGGGCCTCCCACACAAGTGAGGCACCATTTTTACCAGGAGACCTGGGGTGACGCTGGGTGGTGGTAAATTTGTGTGAGCCCGGTGATGCCACAACTTTCCCACACCAAAATGTGTGAAAAAAGTGATTTTTTCAGCTAAAATTGAGGTTTGCAGGGGATTCTGGGTAAGGAAACGTTGGAGGATCCACGCAAGCCATACCTCCCTGGAAGCCCCTGGGTGTCTAGTTTTCAGAAATGTGTGGGTTTGGTAGGTTTCCCTAGATGGCCGCCGAGCACCGGGCCAAAAACCCAAGTGACCCCCCTTGCAAAACCAGGTGGTTTTGCGATAGGCCATTTTGATGTCGCCTCACTACATTTTGGGCCCTTGCCTGCCGCGGGTACTTGGGCCTCCCACACAAGTGAGGCACCATTTTTACCGGGAGACCTGGGGGAACGCTGGGTGGTGGTAAATTTGTGTGAGCCCGGTGATGCCACAACTTTCCCACACCAAAATGTGTGAAAAAAGTGATTTTTTCAGCTAAAATTGAGGTTTGCAGTGGATTCTGGGTAAGGAAACATTGGGGGATCCACGCAAGCCATACCTCCCTGAAAGCCGCCGGGTGTCTAGTTTTCAGAAATGTGTGGGTTTGGTAGGTTTCCCTTGATGGCCGCCGAGCACCGGGCCAAAAACCCAAGTGACCCCCCTTGCAAAACCAGGTGGTTTTGCGATAGGCCATTTTGATGTCGCCTCACTATGTTTTGGGCCCTTGCCTGCCGCGGGTACTTGGGCCTCCCACACAAGTGAGGCACCATTGTTACCAGGAGACCTGGGGGAACGCTGGGTGGTGGTAAATTTGTGTGAGCCCGGTGATGCCACAACTTTCCCACACCAAAATGTGTGAAAAAAGTTATTTTTTTCAGCTATAATTGAGGTTTGCAGGGGATTCTGGGTAAGGAAACGTTGGAGGATCCACGCAAGCCATACCTCCCTGAAAGCCGCTGGGTGTCTAGTTTTCAGAAATGTGTTTGGTTTGGTAGGTTTCCCTAGATGGCCGCCGAGCACCGGGCCAAAAACCCAAGTGACCCCCCTTGCAAAACCAGGTGGTTTTGCGATAGGCCATTTTGATGTCGCCTCACTATGTTTTGGGCCCTTGCCTGCCCCGGGTACTTGGGCCTCCCACACAAGTGAGGCACCATTTTTACCAGGAGACCTGGGGGAAGGCTGGGTGGTGGTAAATTTGTGTGAGCCCTGTGATGCCACAACTTTCCCACACCAAAATGTGTGAAAAAAGTGATTTTTTCAGCTAAAATTGAGAGGTTTGCAGGGGATTCTGGGTAAGGAAACGTTGGGGGATCCACGCAAGCCATACCTCCCTGGAAGCCGCCGGGTGTCTAGTTTTCAGAAATGCGTGGGTTTGGTACGTTTCCCTAGATGGCCGCCGTGCACCGGGCCAAAAACCCAGGTGACCCCCCTTGCAAAACCAGGTGGTTTTGAGATAGGCAATTTTGATGTCGCATCACTGCGTTTTGGGCCCTTGCCTGTCGCGGGTACTTGGGCCTCCCACACAAGTGGGGCACCATTTTTACCGGGAGACCCAGGGGAACGCTGGGAGGTGGGAAATTTGTGTGAGCCCGGTGATGCCACAACTTTCCCACACCAAAATGTGTGAAAAAAGTGATTTTTTTCAGCTATAATTGAGGTTTGCAGGGGATTCTGGGTAAGGAAACGTTGGAGGATCCACGCAAGCCATACCTCCCTGAAAGCCGCCGGGTGTCTAGTTTTCAGAAATGTGTGGGTTTGGTAGGTTTCCCTAGATGGACGCCGAGCACCGAGCCAAAAACCCAAGTGACCCCCCTTGCAAAACCAGGTGGTTTTGCGATAGGCCATTTTGATGTCGCCTCACTATGTTTTGGGCCCTTGCCTGCCGCGGGTACTTGGGCCTCCCACAAAAGTGAGGCACCATTTTTACCAGGAGACCTGTGGGAATGCTGGGTGGTGGTAAATTTGTGTGAGCCCGGTGATGCCACAACTTTCCCACACCAAAATGTGTGAAAAAAGTGATTTTTTCAGCTAAAATTGAGGTTTGCAGGGGATTCTGGGTAAGGAAACATTGGGAGATCCACGCAAGCCATACCTCCCTGGAAGTCGCCGGGTGTCTAGTTTTCAGAAATGCATAGGTTTGGTAGGTTTCCCTAGATGGCGGCCGAGCACCGGGCCAAAAACCCAAGTGACCTCCCTTGCAAAACCAGGTGGTTTTGCGATAGGCCATTTTGATGTCGCCTCACTACGTTTTGGGCCCTTGCCTGCCGCGGGTACTTGGGCCTCCCACACAAGTGAGGCACCATTTTTACCGGGAGACCTGGGGGAACGCTGGGTGGTGGTAAATTTGTGTGAGCCCGGTGATGCCACAACTTTCCCACACCAAAATGTGTGAAAAAAGTGATTTTTTCAGCTAAAATTGAGGTTTGCAGTGGATTCTGGGTAAGGAAACATTGGGGGATCCACGCAAGCCATACCTCCCTGAAAGCCGCCGGGTGTCTAGTTTTCAGAAATGTGTGGGTTTGGTAGGTTTCCCTTGATGGCCGCCGAGCACCGGGCCAAAAACCCAAGTGACCCCCCTTGCAAAACCAGGTGGTTTTGCGATAGGCCATTTTGATGTCGCCTCACTATGTTTTGGGCCCTTGCCTGCCGCGGGTACTTGGGCCTCCCACACAAGTGAGGCACCATTTTTACCAGGAGACCTGGGGGAACGCTGGGTGGTGGTAAATTTGTGTGAGCCCGGTGATGCCACAACTTTCCCACACCAAAATGTGTGAAAAAAGTTATTTTTTTCAGCTATAATTGAGGTTTGCAGGGGATTATGGGTAAGGAAACGTTGAAGGATCCACGCAAGCCATACCTCCCTGAAAGCCGCCGGGTGTCTAGTTTTCAGAAATGTGTGGGTTTGGTAGGTTTCCCTAGATGGACGCCGAGCACCGAGCCAAAAACCCAAGTGACCCCCCTTGCAAAACCAGGTGGTTTTGCGATAGGCCATTTTGATGTCGCCTCACTATGTTTTGGGCCCTTGCCTGCCGCGGGTACTTGGGCCTCCCACAAAAGTGAGGCACCATTTTTACCAGGAGACCTGTGGGAATGCTGGGTGGTGGTAAATTTGTGTGAGCCCGGTGATGCCACAACTTTCCCACACCAAAATGTGTGAAAAAAGTGATTTTTACAGCTAAAATTGAGGTATGCAGGGGATTCTGGATAAGGAAACATTGGGAGATCCACGCAAGCCATACCTCCCTGGAAGTCGCCGGTTGTCTAGTTTTCAGAAATGCATAGGTTTGGTAGGTTTCCCTAGATGGCGGCCGAGCACCGGGCCAAAAACCCAAGTGACCTCCCTTGCAAAACCAGGTGGTTTTGCGATAGGCCATTTTGATGTCGCCTCACTGCGTTTTGGGCCCTTGCCTGCCGCGGGTAGTTGGGCCTCCCACACAAGTGAGGCACCATTTTTACCGGGAGACCTGGGGGAACGCAGGGTGGTGGCAAATTTTTGTGAGCCCGGTGATGCCACAACTTTCCCACACCAAAATTTGTGAAAAAATAGATTTTTTCAGCTAAAATTGAGGTTTGCAGGGGATTCTGGGTAAGGAAACGTTGGGAGATCCACGCAAGCCATACCTCCCTGGAAGCCACCGGGTGTCTAGTTTTCAGAAATGTGTGGGATTGGTAGGTTTCCCTAGATGGCCGCCGAGCATCGGGCCAAAAACCCAAGTGACCCCCCTTGCAAAACCAGGTGGTTTTGCTATAGGCCATTTTGATGTCGGCTCACTACGTTTTAGGCCCTTGCCTGCCGCGGGTACTTGGGCCTCCCACACAAGTGAGGCACCATTTTTACCAGGAGACCTGGGGTGACGCTGGGTGGTGGTAAATTTGTGTGAGCCCGGTGATGCCACAACTTTCCCACACCAAAATGTGTGAAAAAAGTGATTTTTTCAGCTAAAATTGAGGTTTGCAGTGGATTCTGGGTAAGGAAACGTTGGAGGATCCATGCAAGCCATACCTCCCTGGAAGCCCCTGGGTGTCTAGTTTTCAGAAATGTGTGGGTTTGGTAGGTTTCCCTAGATGGCCGCCGAGCACCGGGCCAAAAACCCAAGTAACCCCCCTTGCAAAACCAGGTGGTTTTGCGATAGGCCATTTTGATGTCGCCTCACTATGTTTTGGGCCCTTGCCTGCCGCGGGTACTTGGGCCTCCCACACAAGTGAGGCACCATTTTTACCAGGAGACCTGGGGGAACGCTGGGTGGTGGTAAATTTGTGTGAGCCCGGTGATGCCACAACTTTCCCACACCAAAATGTGTGAAAAAAGTTATTTTTTTCAGCTATAATTGAGGTTTGCAGGGGATTCTGGGTATGGAAACGTTGGAGGATCCACGCAAGCCATACCTCCCTGAAAGCCGCTGGGTGTCTAGTTTTCAGAAATGTGTTTGGTTTGGTAGGTTTCCCTAGATGGCCGCCGAGCACCGGGCCAAAAACCCAAGTGACCCCCCTTGCAAAACCAGGTGGTTTTGCGATAGGCCATTTTGATGTCGCCTCACTATGTTTTGGGCCCTTGCCTGCCGCGGGTACTTGGGCCTCCCACACAAGAGAGGCACCATTTTTACCAGGAGACCTGGGGGAAGGCTGGGTGGTGGTAAATTTGTGTGAGCCCTGCGATGCCACAACTTTCCCACACCAAAATGTGTGAAAAAAGTGATTTTTTCAGCTAAAATTGAGAGGTTTGCAGGGGATTCTGGGTAAGGAAACGATGGGGGATCCACGCAAGCCATACCTCCCTGGAAGCCGCTGGGTGTCTAGTTTTCAGAAATGCGTGGGTTTGGTATGTTTCCCTAGATGGCCGCCGTGCACCGGGCCAAAAACCCAGGTGACCCCCCTTGCAAAACCAGGTGGTTTTGAGATAGGCAATTTTGATGTCGCATCACTGCGTTTTGGGCCCTTGCCTGTCGCGGGTACTTGGGCCTCCCACACAAGTGGGGCACCATTTTTACCGGGAGACCCAGGGGAACGCTGGGAGGTGGGAAATTTGTGTGAGCCCGGTGATGCCACAACTTTCCCACACCAAAATGTGTGAAAAAAGTGATTTTTTTCAGCTATAATTGAGGTTTGCAGGGGATTCTAGGTAAGGAAACGTTGGAGGATCCACGCAAGCCATACCTCCCTGAAAGCCGCCGGGTGTCTAGTTTTCAGAAATGTGTGGGTTTGGTAGGTTTCCCTAGATGGCCGCCGAGCACCGAGCCAAAAACCCAAGTGACCCCCCTTGCAAAACCAGGTGGTTTTGCGATAGGCCATTTTGATGTCGCCTCACTATGTTTTGGGCCCTTGCCTGCCGCGGGTACTTGGGCCTCCCACAAAAGTGAGGCACCATTTTTACCAGGAGACCTGTGGGAATGCTGGGTGGTGGTAAATTTGTGTGAGCCCGGTGATGCCACAACTTTCCCACACCAAAATGTGTGAAAAAAGTGATTTTTACAGCTAAAATTGAGGTTTGCAGGGGATTCTGGGTAAGGAAACGTTGGGAGATCCACGCAAGCCATACCTCCCTGGAAGTCGCCGGGTGTCTATTTTTCAGAAATGCATAGGTTTGGTAGGTTTCCCTAGATGGCGGCCGAGCACCGGGCCAAAAACCCAAGTGACCTCCCTTGCAAAACCAGGTGGTTTTGCGATAGGCCATTTTGATGTCGCCTCACTACGTTTTGGGCCCTTGCCTGCCGCGGGTACTTGGGCCTCCCACACAAGTGAGGCACCATTTTTACCGGGAGACCTGGGGGAACGCAGGGTGGTGGCAAATTTTTGTGAGCCCGGTGATGCCACAACTTTCCCACACCAAAATTTGTGAAAAAATAGATTTTTTCAGCTAAAATTGAGGTTTGCAGGGGATTCTGTGTAAGGAAACGTTGGGAGATCCACGCAAGCCATACCTCCCTGGAAGCCGCCGGGTGTCTAGTTTTCAGAAATGTGTGGGATTGGTAGGTTTCCCTAGATGGCCGCCGAGCACCGGGCCAAAAACCCAAGTGACCCCCCTTGCAAAACCAGGTGGTTTTGCGATAGGCCATTTTGATGTCGGCTCACTACGTTTTAGGCCCTTGCCTGCCGCGGGTACTTGGGCCTCCCACACAAGTGAGGCACCATTTTTACCAGGAGACCTGGGGTGACGCTGGGTGGTGGTAAATTTGTGTGAGCCCGGTGATGCCACAACTTTCCCACACCAAAATGTGTGAAAAAAGTGATTTTTTCAGCTAAATTTGAGGTTTGCAGGGGATTCTGGGTAAGGAAACGTTGGAGGATCAACGCAAGCCATACCTCCCTGGAAGCCCCTGGGTGTCTAGTTTTCAGAAATGTGTGGGTTTGGTAGGTTTCCCTAGATGGCCGCCGAGCACCGGGCCAAAAACCCAAGTGACCCCCCTTGCAAAAGCAAGTGGTTTTGCGATAGGCCATTTTGATGTCGCCTCACTACATTTTGGGCCCTTGCCTGCCGCGGGTACTTGGGCCTCCCACACAAGTGAGGCACCATTTTTACCGGGAGACCTGGGGGAACGCTGGGTGGTGGTAAATTTGTGTGAGCCCGGTGATGCCACAACTTTCCCACACCAAAATGTGTGAAAAAAGTGATTTTTTCAGCTAAAATTGAGGTTTGCAGTGGATTCTGGGTAAGGAAACATTGGGGGATCCATGCAAGCCATACCTCCATGAAAGCCGCCAGGTGTCTAGTTTTCAGAAATGTGTGGGTTTGGTAGGTTTCCCTAGATGGCCGCCGAGCACCGGGCCAAAAACCCAAGGGACCCCCCTTGCAAAACCAGGTGGTTTTGCGATAGGCCATTTTGATGTCGCCTCACTATGTTTTGGGCCCTTGCCTGCCGCGGGTACTTGGGCCTCCCACACAAGTGAGGCACCATTTTTACCAGGAGACCTGGGGGAAGGCTGGGTGGTGGTAAATTTGTGTGAGCCCTGTGATGCCACAACTTTCCCACACCAAAATGTGTGAAAAAAGTGATTTTTTCAGCTAAAATTGAGGTTTGCAGGGGATTCTGGGTAAGGAAACGTTGGGGGATCCACGCAAGCCATACCTCCCTGGAAGCCGCCGGGTGTCTAGTTTTCAGAAATGCGTTGGTTTGGTACGTTTCCCTAGATGGCCGCCGTGCACCGGGCCAAAAACCCAGGTGACCCCCCTTGCAAAACCAGGTGGTTTTGAGATAGGCAATTTTGATGTCGCATCACTGCGTTTTGGGCCCTTGCCTGTCGCGGGTACTTGGGCCTCCCACACAAGTGGGGCACCATTTTTACCGGGAGACTCAGGGGAACGCTGGGAGGTGGGAAATTTTTGTGAGCCCGGTGATGCCACAACTTTCCCACACCAAAATGTGTGAAAAAAGTGATTTTTTCAGCTAAAATTGAGGTTTGCAGGGGATTCTGGGTAAGGAAACGTTGGGGGATCCACGCAAGCCATACCTCCCTGTAAGCAGCCGGGTGTCTAGTTTTCAGAAATGCGTGGGTTTGGTACGTTTCCCTAGATGGCCGCCGAGCACCGAGCCAAAAACCCAAGTGACCCCCCTTGCAAAACCAGGTGGTTTTGCGATAGGCCATTTTGATGTCGCCTCACTATGTTTTGGGCCCTTGCCTGCCGCGGGTACTTGGGCCTCCCACAAAAGTGAGGCACCATTTTTACCAGGAGACCTGTGGGAATGCTGGGTGGTGGTAAATTTGTGTGAGCCCGGTGATGCCACAACTTTCCCACACCAAAATGTGTGAAAAAAGTGATTTTTACAGCTAAAATTGAGGTTTGCAGGGGATTCTGGGTAAGGAAACGTTGGGAGATCCACGCAAGCCATACCTCCCTGGAAGTCGCCGGGTGTCTAGTTTTCAGAAATGCATAGGTTTGGTAGGTTTCCCTAGATGGCGGCCGAGCACCGGGCCAAAAACCCAAGTGACCTCCCTTGCAAAACCAGGTGGTTTTGCGATAGGCCATTTTGATGTCGCCTTACTACGTTTTGGGCCCTTGCCTGCCGCGGGTACTTGGGCCTCCCACACAAGTGAGGCACCATTTTTACCGGGAGACCTGGGGGAACGCAGGGTGGTGGCAAATTTTTGTGAGCCCGGTGATGCCACAACTTTCCCACACCAAAATGCGTGAAAAAAGTGATTTTTTCAGCTAAAATTGAGGTTTGCAGGGGATTCTGGGTAAGGAAACGTTGGGAGATCCACGCAAGCCATACCTCCCTGGAAGTCGCCGGGTGTCTAGTTTTCAGAAATGCGTGGGTTTGGTAGGTTTCCCTAGATGGCCGCCGTGCACCGGGCCAAAAACCCAGGTGACCCCCCTTGCAAAACCAGGTGGTTTTGAGATAGGCAATTTTGATGTCGCATCACTGCGTTTTGGGCCCTTGCCTGTCGCAGGTACTTGGGCCTCCCACACAAGTGAGGCACCATTTTTACCGGGAGACCTGGGGGAACACAGGGGGGTGGTAAATTTGTGTGAGCCCGGTGATGCCACAACTTTCCCACACCAAAATTTGTGAAAAAATAGATTTTTTCAGCTAAAATTGAGGTTTGCAGGGGATTCTGGGCAAGGAAACGTTGGGGGATCCACACAAGCCATACCTCCCTGGAAGCCGCCGGGTGTCTAGTTTTCAGAAATGCATGGGTTTGGTAGGTTTCCCTAGATGACCGCTGTGCACCGGGCCAAAAACCCAGGTGACCCCCCTTGCAAAACCAGGTGGTTTTGAGATAGGCCATTTTGATGGCGCCTCACTACGTTTTGGGCCCTTGCCTGCCGCGGGTACTTGGGCCTCCCCCACAAGTGAGGCACCATTTTTACCAGGAGACCTGGGGGAATGCTGGGTGGTGGTAAATTTGTGTGAGCCTGGTGATACCACAACTTTCCCACACCAAAATGTGTGAAAAAAGTGATTTTTTTCAGCTATAATTGAGGTTTGCAGGGGATTCTGGGTAAGGAAACGTTGGAGGATCCACGCAAGCCATACCTCCCTGAAAGCCACCGGGTGTCTAGTTTTCAGAAATGTGTGGGTTTGGTAGGTTTCCCTAGATGGCCGCCGAGCACCGAGCCAAAAACCCAAGTGACCCCCCTTGCAAAACCAGGTGGTTTTGCGATAGGCCATTTTGATGTCGCCTCACTATGTTTTGGGCCCTTGCCTGCCGCGGGTACTTGGGCCTCCCACAAAAGTGAGGCACCATTTTTACCAGGAGACCTGTGGGAATGCTGGGTGGTGGTAAATTTGTGTGAGCCCGGTGATGCCACAACTTTCCCACACCAAAATGTGTGAAAAAAGTGATTTTTTCAGCTAAAATTGAGGTTTGCAGGGGATTCTGGGTAAGGAAACGTTGGGGGATCCACGCAAGCCATACCTCCCTGAAAGCCGCCGGGTGTCTAGTTTTCAGAAATGTGTGGGTTTGGTAGGTTTCCCTAGATGGCCGCCGAGCACCGGGCCAAAAACCCAAGTGACCCCCCTTGCAAAACCAGGTGGTTTTGCGATAGGCCATTTTGATGTCGCCTCACTATGTTTTGGGCCCTTGCCTGCCGCGGGTACTTGGGCCTCCCACACAAGTGAGGCCCCATTTTTACCAGGAGACCTGGGGGAATTCTGGGTGGTGGTAAATTTGTGTGAGCCCGGTGATGCCACAACTTTCCCACACCAAAATGTGTGAAAAAAGTGAATTTTTTCAGCTAAAATTGAGGTTTGCAGGGGATTCTGGGTAAGGAAACGTTGGGAGATCCACGCAAGCCATACCTCCCTGGAAGTCGCCGGGTGTCTAGTTTTCAGAAATGCATAGGTTTGGTAGGTTTCCCTAGATGGCGGCCGAGCACCGAGACAAAAACCCAAGTGACCCCCCTTGCAAAACCAGGTGGTTTTGCGATAGGCCATTTTCATGTCGCCTCACTACGTTTTGGGCCCTTGCCTGCCGCGGGTACTTGGGCCTCCCACACAAGTGAGGCACCATTTTTACCGGGAGACCTGGGGGAACGCAGGGTGGTGGTAAATTTGTGTGAGCCCGGTGATGCCACAACTTTCCCACACCAAAATTTGTGAAAAAATAGATTTTTTCAGCTAAAATTGAGGTTTGCAGGGGATTCTGGGTAAGGAAACTTTGGGGGATCCACGCAAGCCATACCTCCCTGGAAGCCGCCGGGTGTCAAGTTTTCAGAAATGCGTGGGTTTGGTATGTTTCCCTAGATGGCCGCCGTGCACCGGGCCAAAAACCCAGGTCACCCCCCTTGCAAAACCAGGTGGTTTTGAGATAGGCAATTTTGATGTCGCATCACTGCGTTTTGGGCCCTTGCCTGTCGCGGGTACTTGGGCCTCCCACACAAGTGAGGCACCATTTTTACCGGGAGACCTGGGGGAACATAGGGTGGTGGTAAATTTGTGTGAGCCCGGTGATGCCACAACTTTCCCACACCAAAATGTGTGAAAAAATAGATTTTTTCAGCTAAAATTGAGGTTTGCAGGGGATTCTGGGCAAGGAAACGTTGGGGGATCCACGCAAGCCATACCTCCCTGGAAGCCGCCGGGTGTCTAGTTTTCAGAAATGCATGGGTTTGGTAGGTTTCCCTAGATGACCGCCGTGCACCGGGCCAAAAACCCAGGTGACCCCCCTTGCAAAACCAGGTGGTTTTGAGATAGGCCATTTTGATGGCGCCTCACTACGTTATGGGCCCTTGCCTGCCGCGGGTACTTGGGCCTCCCCCACAAGTGAGGCACCATTTTTACCAGGAGACCTGGGGGAATGCTGGGTGGTGGTAAATTTGTGTGAGCCTGGTGATACCACAACTTTCCCACACCAAAATGTGTGGAAAAAAGTGATTTTTTCAGCTAAAATTGAGGTTTGCAGGGGATTCTGGGTAAGGAAACGTTGGGAGATCCACGCAAGCCATACCTCCCTGGAAGCCGCCGGGTGTCTAGTTTTCAGAAATGCGTGGGTTTGGTATGTTTCCCTAGATGGCCGCCGTGCACCGGGCCAAAAACCCAGGTCACCCCCCTTGCAAAACCAGGTGGTTTTGAGATAGGCAATTTTGATGTCGCATCACTGCGTTTTGGGCCCTTGCCTGTCGCGGGTACTTGGGCCTCCCACACAAGTGAGGCACCATTTTTACCGGGAGACCTGGGGGAACATAGGGTGGTGGTAAATTTGTGTGAGCCCGGTGATGCCACAACTTTCCCACACCAAAATTTGTGAAAAAATAGATTTTTTCAGCTAAAATTGAGGTTTGCAGGGGATTCTGGGCAAGGAAACGTTGGGGGATCCACGCAAGCCATACCTCCCTGGAAGCCGCCGGGTGTCTAGTTTTCAGAAATGCATGGGTTTGGTAGGTTTCCCTAGATGACCGCCGTGCACCGGGCCAAAAACCCAGGTGACCCCCCTTGCAAAACCAGGTGGTTTTGAGATAGGCCATTTTGATGGCGCCTCACTACGTTTTGGGCCCTTGCCTGCCGCGGGTACTTGGGCCTCCCCCACAAGTGAGGCACCATTTTTACCAGGAGACCTGGGGGAATGCTGGGTGGTGGTAAATTTGTGTGAGCCTGGTGATACCACAACTTTCCCACACCAAAATGTGTGGAAAAAAGTGATTTTTTCAGCTAAAATTGAGGTTTGCAGGGGATTCTGGGTAAGGAAACGTTGGGAGATCCACGCAAGCCATACCTCCCTGGAAGCCACCGGGTGTCTAGTTTTCAGAAATGTGTGGGATTGGTAGGTTTCCCTAGATGGCCGCCGAGCACCGGGCCAAAAACCCAAGTGACCCCCCTTGCAAAACCAGGTGGTTTTGCGATAGGCCATTTTGATGTCGGCTCACTACGTTTTAGGCCCTTGCCTGCCACGGGTACTTGGGCCTCCCACACAAGTGAGGCACCATTTTTACCAGGAGACCTGGGGTGATGCTGGGTGGTGGTAAATTTGTGTGAACCCGGTGATGCCACAACTTTCCCACACCAAAATGTGTGAAAAAAGTGATTTTTTCAGCTAAAATTGAGGTTTGCAGGGGATTCTGGGTAAGGAAACTTTGGAGGATCCACGCAAGCCATACCTCCCTGGAAGCCCCTGGGTGTCTAGTTTTCAGAAATGTGTGGGTTTGGTAGGTTTCCCTAGATGGCCGCCGAGCACCGGGCCAAAAACCCAAGTGACCCCCCTTGCAAAACCAAGTGGTTTTGCGATAGGCCATTTTGATGTCGCCTCACTACATTTTGGGCCCTTGCCTGCCGCGGGTACTTGGGCCTCCCACACAAGTGAGGCACCATTTTTACCGGGAGACCTGGGGGAACGCTGGGTGGTGGTAAATTTGTGTGAGCCCAGTGATGCCACAACTTTCCCACACCAAAATGTGTGAAAAAAGTGATTTTTTCAGCTAAAATTGACGTTTGCAGTGGATTCTGGGTAAGGAAACATTGGGGGATCCACGCAAGCCATACCTCCCTGAAAGCTGCCGGGTGTCTAGTTTTCAGAAATGTGTGGGTTTGGTAGGTTTCCCTAGATGGCCGCCGAGCACCGGGCCAAAAACCCAAGTGACCCCCCTTGCAAAACCAGGTGGTTTTGCGATAGGCCATTTTGATGTCGCCTCACTATGTTTTGGGCCCTTGCCTGCCGCGGGTACTTGGGCCTCCCACACAAGTGAGGCACCATTTTTACCAGGAGACCTGGGGGAACGCTGGGTGGTGGTAAATTTGTGTGAGCCCTGTGATGCCACAACTTTCCCACACCAAAATGTGTGAAAAAAGTGATTTTTTCAGCTAAAATTGAGGTTTGCAGGGGATTCTGGGTAAGGAAACGTTGGGGGATCCACGCAAGCCATACCTCCCTGGAAGCCGCCGGGTGTCTAGTTTTCAGAAATGCGTGGGTTTGGTACGTTTCCCTAGATGGCCGCCGTGCACCGGGCCAAAAACCCAGGTGACCCCCCTTGCAAAACCAAGTGGTTTTGAGATTGGCAATTTTGATGTCGCATCACTGCGTTTTGGGCCCTTGCCTGTCGCGGGTACTTGGGCCTCCCACACAAGTGGGGCACCATTTTTACCGGGAGACCCAGGGGAACGCTGGGAGGTGGGAAATTTGTGTGAGCCCGGTGATGCCACAACTTTCCCACACCAAAATGTGTGAAAAAAGTGATTTTTTTCAGCTATAATTGAGGTTTGCAGGGGATTCTGGGTAAGGAAACGTTGGAGGATCCACGCAAGCCATACCTCCCTGAAAGCCGCCGGGTGTCTAGTTTTCAGAAATGTGTGGGTTTGGTAGGATTCCCTAGATGGCCGCCGAGCACCGAGCCAAAAACCCAAGTGACCCCCCTTGCAAAACCAGGTGGTTTTGCGATAGGCCATTTTGATGTCGCCTCACTATGTTTTGGGCCCTTGCCTGCCGCGGGTACTTGGGCCTCCCACTAAAGTGAGGCACCATTTTTACCAGGAGACCTGTGGGAATGCTGGGTGGTGGTAAATTTGTGTGAGCCCGGTGATGCCACAACTTTCCCACACCAAAATGTGTGAAAAAAGTGATTTTTACAGCTAAAATTGAGGTTTGCAGGGGATTCTGGGTAAGGAAACGTTGGGAGATCCACGCAAGCCATACCTCCCTGGAAGTCGACGGGTGTCTAGTTTTCAGAAATGCATAGGTTTGGTAGGTTTCCCTAGATGGCGGCCGAGCACCGGGCCAAAAACCCAAGTGACCTCCCTTGCAAAACCAGGTGGTTTTGCGATAGGCCATTTTGATGTCGCCTCACTACGTTTTGGGCCCTTGCCTGCCGCGGGTACTTGGGCCTCCCACACAAGTGAGGCACCATTTTTACCGGGAGACCTGGGGGAACGCAGGGTGGTGGCAAATTTGTGTGAGCCCGGTGATGCCACAACTTTCCCACACCAAAATTTGTGAAAAAATAGATTTTTTCAGCTAAAATTGAGGTTTGCAGGGGATTCTGGGTAAGGAAACGTTGGGAGATCCACGCAAGCCATACCTCCCTGGAAGCCGCCGGGTGTCTAGTTTTCAGAAATGTGTGGGATTGGTAGGTTTCCCTAGATGGCCGCCGAGCACCGGGCCAAAAACCCAAGTGACCCCCCTTGCAAAACCAGGTGGTTTTGCGATAGGCCATTTTGATGTCGGCTCACTACGTTTTAGGCCCTTGCCTGCCGCGGGTACTTGGGCCTCCCACACAAGTGAGGCACCATTTTTACCAGGAGACCTGGGGTGACGCTGGGTGGTGGTAAATTTGTGTGAGCCCGGTGATGCCACAACTTTCCCACACCAAAATGTGTGAAAAAAGTGATTTTTTCAGCTAAAATTGAGGTTTGCAGGGGATTCTGGGTAAGGAAACGTTGGAGGATCCACGCAAGCCATACCTCCCTGGAAGCCCCTGGGTGTCTAGTTTTCAGAAATGTGTGGGTTTGGTAGGTTTCCCTAGATGGCCGCCGAGCACCGGGCCAAAAACCCAAGTGACCCCCCTTGCAAAACCAAGTGGTTTTGCGATAGGCCATTTTGATGTCGCCTCACTACATTTTGGGCCCTTGCCTGCTGCGGGGAATTGGGCCTCCCACACAAGTGAGGCACCATTTTTACCGGGAGACCTGGGGGAATGCTGGGTGGTGGTAAATTTGTGTGAGCCCGGTGATGCCACAACTTTCCCACACCAAAATGTGTGAAAAAAGTGATTTTTTCAGCTAAAATTGAGGTTTGCAGGGGATTCTGGGTAAGGAAACATTGGGGGATCCACGCAAGCCATACCTCCCTGAAAGCCGCCGGGTGTCTAGTTTTCAGAAATGTGTGGGTTTGGTACGTTTCCCTAGATGGCCGCCGTGCACCGGGCCAAAAACCCAGGTGACCCCCCTTGCAAAACCAGGTGGTTTTGAGATAGGCAATTTTGATGTCGCATCACAGCGTTTTGGGCCCTTGCCTGTCGCGGGTACTTGGGCCTCCCACACAAGTGGGGCACCATTTTTACCGGGAGACCCAGGGGAACGCTGGGAGGTGGGAAATTTTTGTGAGCCCGGTGATGCCACAACTTTCCCACACCAAAATGTGTGAAAAAAGTGATTTTTTTCAGCTATAATTGAGGTTTGCAGGGGATTCTGGGTAAGGAAACGTTGGAGGATCCATGCAAGCCATACCTCCCTGAAAGCCGCCGGGTGTCTAGTTTTCAGAAATGTGTGGGTTTGGTAGGTTTCCCTAGATGGCCGCCGAGCACCGAGCCAAAAACCCAAGTGACCCCCCTTGCAAAACCAGGTGGTTTTGCGATAGGCCATTTTGATGTCGCCTCACTATGTTTTGGGCCCTTGCCTGCCGCGGGTACTTGGGCCTCCCGCAAAAGTGAGGCACCATTTTTACCAGGAGACCTGTGGGAATGCTGGGTGATGGTAAATTTGTGTGAGCCCGGTGATGCCACAACTTTCCCACACCAAAATGTGTGAAAAAAGTGATTTTTACAGCTAAAATTGAGGTTTGCAGGGGATTCTGGGTAAGGAAACGTTGGGAGATCCACGCAAGCCATACCTCCCTGGAAGTCGCCGGGTGTCTAGTTTTCAGAAATGCATAGGTTTGGTAGGTTTCCCTAGATGGCGGCCGAGCACCGGGCCAAAAACCCAAGTGACCTCCCTTGCAAAACCAGGTGGTTTTGCGATAGGCCATTTTGATGTCGCCTCACTACGTTTTGGGCCCTTCCCTGCCGCGGGTACTTGGGCCTCCCACACAAGTGAGGCACCATTTTTACCGGGAGACCTGGGGGAACGCAGGGTGGTGGCAAATTTTTGTGAGCCCGGAGATGCCACAACTTTCCCACACCAAAATGTGTGAAAAAAGTGATTTTTTCAGCTAAAATTGAGGTTTGCAGGGGATTCTGGGTAAGGAAACGTTGGGGGATCCACGCAAGCCATACCCCCCTGAAAGCCGCCGGGTGTCTAGTTTTCAGAAATGTGTGGGTTTGGTAGGTTTCCCTAGATGGCCGCCGAGCACCGGGCCAAAAACCCAAGTGACCCCCCGTGCAAAACCAGGTGGTTTTGCGATAGGCCATTTTGATGTCGCCTCACTATGTTTTGGGCCCTTGCCTGCCGCGGGTACTTGGGCCTACCACACAAGTGAGGCCCCATTTTTACCAGGAGACCTGGGGGAATTCTGGGTGGTGGTATATTTGTGTGAGCCCGGTGATGCCACAACTTTCCCACACCAAAATGTGTGAAAAAAGTGCATTTTTTCAGCTAAAATTGAGGTTTGCAGGGGATTCTGGGTAAGGAAACGTTGGGAGATCCACGCAATCCATACCTCCCTGGAAGTCGCCGGGTGTCTAGTTTTCAGAAATGCATAGGTTTGGTAGGTTTCCCTAGATGGCGGCCGAGCACCGGGCCAAAAACCCAAGTGACCCCCCTTGCAAAACCAGGTGGTTTTGCGATAGGCCATTTTGATGTCGCCTCACTACGTTTTGGGCCCTTGCCTGCCGCGGGTACTTGGGCCTCCCACACAAGTGAGGCACCATTTTTACCGGGAGACCTGGGGGAACGCAGGGTGGTGGTAAATTTGTGTGAGCCCGGTGATGCCACAACTTTCCCACACCAAAATTTGTGAAAAAATAGATTGTTTCAGCTAAAATTGAGATTTGCAGGGGATTCTGGGTAAGGAAACTTTGGGGGATCCACGCAAGCCATACCTCCCTGGAAGCCGCCGGGTGTCTAGTTTTCAGAAATGCGTGGGTTTGGTAGGTTTCCCTAGATGGCCGCCGTGCACCGGGCCAAAAACCCAGGTGACCCCCCTTGCAAAACCAGGTGGTTTTGAGATAGGCAATTTTGATGTCGCATCACTGCGTTTTGGGCCCTTGCTTGTCGCGGGTACTTGGGCCTCCCACACAAGTGAGGCACCATTTTTACCGGGAGACCTGGGGGAACATAGGGTGGTGGTAAATTTGTGTGAGCCCGGTGATGCCACAACTTTCCCACACCAAAATTTGTGAAAAAATAGATTTTTTCAGCTAAAATTGAGGTTTGCAGGGGATTCTGGGCAAGGAAACGTTGGGGGATCCACGCAAGCCATACCTCCCTGGAAGCCGCCGGGTGTCTAGTTTTCAGAAATGCATGGGTTTGGTAGGTTTCCCTAGATGACCGCCGTGCACCGGGCCAAAAACCCAGGTGACCCCCCTTTGCAAAACCAGGTGGTTTTGAGATAGGCCATTTTGATGGCGCCTCACTACGTTTTGGGCCTTTGCCTGCCGCGGGTACTTGGGCCTCCCCCACAAGTGAGGCACCATTTTTACCAGGAGACCTGGGGGAATGCTGGGTGGTGGTAAATTTGTGTGAGCCTGGTGATACCACAACTTTCCCACACCAAAATGTGTGGAAAAAAGTGATTTTTTCAGCTAAAATTGAGGTTTGCAGGGGATTCTGGGTAAGGAAACGTTGGGAGATCCACGCAAGCCATACCTCCCTGGAAGCCACCGGGTGTCTAGATTTCAGAAATGTGTGGGATTGGTAGGTTTCCCTAGATGGCCGCCGAGCACCGGGCCAAAAACCCAAGTGACCCCCCTTGCAAAACCAGGTGGTTTTGCGATAGGCCATTTTGATGTCGGCTCGCTACGTTTTAGGCCCTTGCCTGCCGCGGGTACTTGGGCCTCCCACACAAGTGAGGCACCATTTTTACCAGGAGACCTGGGGTGATGCTGGGTGGTGGTAAATTTGTGTGAGCCCGGTGATGCCACAACTTTCCCACACCAAAATGTGTGAAAAAAGTGATTTTTTCAGCTAAAATTGAGGTTTGCAGGGGATTCTGGGTAAGGAAACGTTGGAGGATCCACGCAAGCCATACCTCCCTGGAAGCCCCTGGGTGTCTAGTTTTCAGAAATGTGTGGGTTTGGTAGGTTTCCCTAGATGGCCGCCGAGCACCGGGCCAAAAACCCAAGTGACCCCCCTTGCAAAACCAGGTGGTTTTGTGATAGGCCATTTTGATGTCGCCTCACTATGTTTTGGGCCCTTGCCTGCCGCGGGTACTTGGGCCTCCCACACAAGTGAGGCACCATTTTTACCAGGAGACCTGGGGGAACGCTGGGTGGTGGTAAATTTGTGTGAGCCCTGTGATGCCACAACTTTCCCACACCAAAATGTGTGAAAAAAGTGATTTTTTCAGCTAAAATTGAGGTTTGCAGGGGATTCTGGGTAAGGAAACGTTGGGGGATCCACGCAAGCCATACCTCCCTGGAAGCCGCCGGGTGTCTAGTTTTCAGAAATGCGTGGGTTTGGTACGTTTCCCTAGATGGCCGCCGTGCACCGGGCCAAAAACCCAGGTGACCCCCCTTGCAAAACCAGGTGGTTTTGAGATTGGCAATTTTGATGTCGCATCACTGCGTTTTGGGCCCTTGCCTGTCGCGGGTACTTGGGCCTCCCACACAAGTGGGGCACCATTTTTACCGGGAGACCCAGGGGAACGCTGGGAGGTGGGAAATTTGTGTGAGCCCGGTGATGCCACAACTTTCCCACACCAAAATGTGTGAAAATAGTGATTTTTTTCAGCTATAATTGAGGTTTGCAGGGGATTCTGGGTAAGGAAACGTTGGAGGATCCACGCAAGCCATACCTCCCTGAAAGCCGCCGGGTGTCTAGTTTTCAGAAATGTGTGGGTTTGGTAGGATTCCCTAGATGGCCGCCGAGCACCGAGCCAAAAACCCAAGTGACCCCCCTTGCAAAACCAGGTGGTTTTGCGATAGGCCATTTTGATGTCGCCTCACTATGTTTTGGGCCCTTGCCTGCCGCGGGTACTTGGGCCTCCCACTAAAGTGAGGCACCATTTTTACCAGGAGACCTGTGGGAATGCTGGGTGGTGGTAAATTTGTGTGAGCCCGGTGATGCCACAACTTTCCCACACCAAAATGTGTGAAAAAAGTGATTTTTACAGCTAAAATTGAGGTTTGCAGGGGATTCTGGGTAAGGAAACGTTGGGAGATCCACGCAAGCTATACCTCCCTGGAAGTCGCCGGGTGTCTAGTTTTCAGAAATGCATAGGTTTGGTAGGTTTCCCTAGATGGCGGCCGAGCACCGGGCCAAAAACCCAAGTGACCTCCCTTGCAAAACCAGGTGGTTTTGCGATAGGCCATTTTGATGTCGCCTCACTACGTTTTGGGCCCTTGCCTGCCGCGGGTACTTGGGCCTCCCACACAAGTGAGGCACCATTTTTACCGGGAGACCTGGGGGAACGCAGGGTGGTGGCAAATTTGTGTGAGCCCGGTGATGCCACAACTTTCCCACACCAAAATTTGTGACAAATAGATTTTTTCAGCTAAAATTGAGGTTTGCAGGGGATTCTGGGTAAGGAAACGTTGGGAGATCCACGCAAGCCATACCTCCCTGGAAGGCGCCGGGTGTCTAGTTTTCAGAAATGTGTGGGATTGGTGGGTTTCCCTAGATGGCCGCCGAGCACCGGGCCAAAAACCCAAGTGACCCCCCTTGCAAAACCAGGTGGTTTTGCGATAGGCCATTTTGATGTCGGATCACTACGTTTTAGGCCCTTGCCTGCCGCGGGTACTTGGGCCTCCCACACAAGTGAGGCACCATTTTTACCAGGAGACCTGGGGTGACGCTGGGTGGTGGTAAATTTGTGTGAGCCCGGTGATGCCACAACTTTCCCATACCAAAATGTGTGAAAAAAGTGATTTTTTCAGCTAAAATTGAGGTTTGCAGGGGATTCTGGGTAAGGAAACGTTGGAGGATCCACGCAAGCCATACCTCCCTGGAAGCCCCTGGGTGTCTAGTTTTCAGAAATGTGTGGGTTTGGTAGGTTTCCCTAGATGGCCGCCGAGCACCGGGCCAAAAACTCAAGTGACCCCCCTTGCAAAACCAAGTGGTTTTGCGATAGGCCATTTTGATGTCGCCTCACTACATTTTGGGCCCTTGCCTGCCGCGGGTACTTGGGCCTCCCACACAAGTGAGGCACCATTTTTACCGGGAGACCTGGGGGAACGCTGGGTGGTGGTAAATTTGTGTGAGCCCGGTGATGCCACAACTTTCCCACACCAAAATGTGTGAAAAAGGTGATTTTTTCAGCTAAAATTGAGGTTTGCAGTGGATTCTGGGTAAGGAAACATTGGGGGATCCACGCAAGCCATACCTCCCTGAAAGCCGCCGGGTGTCTAATTTTCAGAAATGTGTGGGTTTGGTACGTTTCCCTAGATGGCCGCCGTGC
Source organism: Triturus cristatus (assembly GCF_964204655.1). Taxonomy (NCBI): domain Eukaryota; kingdom Metazoa; phylum Chordata; class Amphibia; order Caudata; family Salamandridae; genus Triturus; species Triturus cristatus. The sequence goes on along the minus strand of NC_140587.1, from coordinate 844,829,048 downwards.
ATCGGGCCAAAAACCCAGGTGACCCCCCTTGCAAAACCAGGTGGTTTTGAGATATGCAATTTTGATGTCGCATCACTGCGTTTTGGGCCCTTGCCTGTCGCGGGTACTTGGGCCTCCCACACAAGTGGGGCACCATTTTTACCGGGAGACCCAGGGGAACGCTGGGAGGTGGGAAATTTTTGTGAGCCCGGTGATGCCACAACTTTCCCACACCAAAATGTGTGAAAAAAGTGATTTTTTTCAGCTATAATTGAGGTTTGCAGGGGATTCTGGGTAAGGAAACGTTGGAGGATCCACGCAAGCCATACCTCCCTGAAAGCCGCTGGGTGTCTAGTTTTCAGAAATGTGTGGGTTTGGTAGGTTTCCCTAGATGGCCGCCGAGCACCGAGCCAACAACCCAAGTGACCCCCCTTGCAAAACCAGGTGGTTTTGCGATAGGCCATTTTGATGTCGCCTCACTATGTTTTGGGCCCTTGCCTGCCGCGGGTACTTGGGCCTCCCACACAAGTGAGGCACCATTTTTACCGGGAGACCTGGGGGAACGCAGGGTGGTGGTAAATTTGTGTGAGCCCGGTGATGCCACAACTTTCCCACACCAAAATTTGTGAAAAAATAGATTTTTTCAGCTAAAATTGAGGTTTGCAGGGGATTCTGGGCAAGGAAACGTTGGGGGATCCACGCAAGCCATACCTCCCTGGAAGCCGCCGTGTGTCTAGTTTTCAGAAATGCATGGGTTTGGTAGGTTTCCCTAGATGACCGCCGTGCACCGGGCAAAAAACCCAGGTGACCCCCCTTGCAAAACCAGGTGGTTTTGAGATAGGCCATTTTGATGGCTCCTCACTACGTTTTGGGCCCTTGCCTGCCGCGGGTACTTGGGCCTCCCCCACAAGTGAGGCACCATTTTTACCAGGAGACCTGGGGGAATGCTGGGTGGTGGTAAATTTGTGTGAGCCCGGTGATACCACAACTTTCCCACACCAAAATGTGTGGAAAAAAGTGATTTTTTCAGCTAAAATTGAGGTTTGCAGGGGATTCTGGGTAAGGAAACGTTGGGAGATCCACGCAAGCCATACCTCCCTGGAAGCCGCCAGGTGTCTAGTTTTCAGAAATGTGTGGGATTGGTAGGTTTCCCTAGATGGCCGCCGAGCACCGGGCCAAAAACCCAAGTGACCCCCCTTGCAAAACCAGGTGGTTTTGCGATAGGCCATTTTGATGTCGGCTCACTACGTTTTAGGCCCTTGCCTGCCGCGGGTACTTGGGCCTCCCACACAAGTGAGGCACCATTTTTACCAGGAGACCTGGGGTGACGCTGGGTGGTGGTAAATTTGTGTGAGCCCGGTGATGCCACAACTTTCCCACACCAAAATGTGTGAAAAAAGTGATTTTTTCAGCTAAAATTGAGGTTTGCAGGGGATTCTGGGTAAGGAAACGTTGGAGGATCCACGCAAGCCATACCTCCCTGGAAGCCCCTGGGTGTCTAGTTTTCAGAAATGTGTGGGTTTGGTAGGTTTCCCTAGATGGCCGCCGAGTACCGGGCCAAAAACCCAAGTGACCCCCCTTGCAAAACCAAGTGGTTTTGCGATAGGCCATTTTGATGTCGCCTCACTACATTTTGGGCCCTTGCCTGCCGCGGCTACTTGGGCCTCCCACACAAGTGAGGCACCATTTTTACCGGGAGACCTGGGGGAACGCTGGGTGGTGGTAAATTTGTGTGAGCCCGATGATGCCACAACTTTCCCACACCAAAATGTGTGAAAAAAGTGATTTTTTTCAGCTATAATTGAGGTTTGCAGGGGATTCTGGGTAAGGAAACGTTGGAGGATCCACGCAAGCCATACCTCCCTGAAAGCCGCTGGGTGTCTAGTTTTCAGAAATGTGTGGGTTCGGTAGGTTTCCCTAGATGGCCGCCGAGCACCGGGCCAAAAACCCAAGTGACCCCCCTTGCAAAACCAGGTGGTTTTGCGATAGGCCATTTTGATGTCGCCTCACTATGTTTTGGGCCCTTGCCTGCCGCGGGTACTTGGGCCTCCCACACAAGTGAGGCACCATTTTTACCAGGAGACCTGGGGGAACGCTGGGTGGTGGTAAATTTGTGTGAGCCCGGTGATGCCACAACTTTCCCACACCAAAATGTGTGAAAAAAGTTATTTTTTTCAGCTATAATTGAGGTTTGCAGGGGATTCTGGGTAAGGAAACGTTGGAGGATCCACGCAAGCCATACCTCCCTGGAAGCCGCCGGGTGTCTAGTTTTCAGAAATGTGTGGGATTGGTAGGTTTCCCTAGATGGCCGCCGAGCACCGGGCCAAAAACCCAAGTGACCCCCCTTGCAAAACCAGGTGGTTTTGCGATAGGCCATTTTGATGTCGGCTCACTACGTTTTAGGCCCTTGCCTGCCGCGGGTACTTGGGCCTCCCACACAAGTGAGGCACCATTTTTACCAGGAGACCTGGGGTGACGCTGGGTGGTGGTAAATTTGTGTGAGCCCGGTGATGCCACAACTTTCCCACACCAAAATGTGTGAAAAAAGTGATTTTTTCAGCTAAAATTGAGGTTTGCAGGGGATTCTGGGTAAGGAAACGTTGGAGGATCCACGCAAGCCATACCTCCCTGAAAGTCGCTGGGTGTCTAGTTTTCAGAAATGTGTGGGTTTGGTAGGTTTCCCTAGATGGCCGCCGAGCACCGGGCCAAAAACCCAAGTGACCCCCCTTGCAAAACCAGGTGGTTTTGCGATAGGCCATTTTGATGTCGCCTCACTATGTTTTGGGCCCTTGCCTGCCGCGGGTACTTGGGCCTCCCACACAAGTGAGGTACCATTTTTACCAGGAGACCTGGGGGAATGCTGGGTGGTGGTAAATTTGTGTGAGCCCTGTGATGCCACAACTTTCCCACACCAAAATGTGTGAAAAAAGTGATTTTTTCAGCTAAAATTGAGGTTTGCAGGGGATTCTGGGTAAGGAAACGTTGGGGGATCCACGCAAGCCATACCTCCCTGGAAGCCGCCGGGTGTCTAGTTTTCAGAAATGCATGGGTTTGGTAGGTTTCCCTAGATGGCGGCCGAGCACCGGGCCAAAAACCCAAGTGACCTCCCTTGCAAAACCAGGTGGTTTTGCGATAGGCCATTTTGATGTCGCCTCACTACGTTTTGGGCCCTTGCCTGCCGCGGGTACTTGGGCCTCCCACACAAGTGAGGCACCATTTTTACCGGGAGACCTGGGGGAACGCAGGGTGGTGGTAAATTTGTGTGAGCCCGGTGATGCCACAACTTTCCCACACCAAAATTTGTGAAAAAATAGATTTTTTCAGCTAAAATTGAGGTTTGCAGGGGATTCTGGGTAAGGAAACGTTGGGGGATCCACGCAAGCCATACCTCCCTGGAAGCCGCCGGGTGTCTAGTTTTCAGAAATGCATGGGTTTGGTAGGTTTCCCTAGATGGCCGCCGTGCACCGGGCCAAAAACCCAAGTGACCCCCCTTGCAAAACCAGGTGGTTTTGAGATAGGCAATTTTGATGTCGCATCACTGCGTTTAGGGCCCTTGCCTGTCGTGGGTACTTGGGCCTCCCACACAAGTGGGGCACCATTTTTACCAAGAGACCCAGGGGAACGCTGGGAGGTGGGAAATTTGTGTGAGCCCGGTGATACCACAACTTTCCCACACCAAAATGTGTGGAAAAAAGTGATTTTTTCAGCTAAAATTGAGGTTTGCAGGGGATTCAGGGTAAGGAAACGTTGGGAGATCCACGCAAGCCATACCTCCCTGGAAGCCGCCGGGTGTCTAGTTTTCAGAAATGTGTGGGATTGGTAGGTTTCCCTAGATGGCCGCCGAGCACCGGGCCAAAAACCCAAGTGACACCCCTTGCAAAACCAGGTGGTTTTGCGATAGGCCATTTTGATTTCGCCTCACTACGTTTTGGGCCCTTGCCTGCCGCGGCTACTTGGGCCTCCCACACAAGTGAGGCACCATTTTTACCAGGAGACCTGGGGGAACGCTGGGTGGTGGTAAATTTGTGTGAGCCCGGTGATGCCACAACTTTCCCACAACAAAATGTGTGAAAAAAGTGATTTTTTCAGCTAAAATTGAGGTTTGCAGGGGATTCTGGGTAAGGAAACGTTGGAGGATCCACGCAAGCCATACCTCCCTGAGAGCCCCTGGATGTCTAGTTTTCAGAAATGTGTGGGTTTGGTAGGTTTCCCTAGATGGCCGCCGAGTACCGGGCCAAAAACCCAAGTGACCCCCCTTGCAAAACCAAGTGGTTTTGCGATAGGCCATTTTGATGTCGCCTCACTACATTTTGGGCCCTTGCCTGCCGCGGGTACTTGGGCCTCCCACACAAGTGAGGCACCATTTTTACCGGGAGACCTGGGGGAACGCTAGGTGGTGGTAAATTTGTGTGAGCCCTGTGATGCCACAACTTTCCCACACCAAAATGTGTGAAAAAAGTGATTTTTTCAGCTAAAATTGAGGTTTGCAGGGGATTCTGGGTAAGGAAACATTGGGGGATCCACGCAAGCCATACCTCCCTGAAAGCCGCCGTGTGTCTAGTTTTCTGAAATGTGTGGGTTTGGTAGTTTTACCTAGATGGCCGCCGAGAACCGGGCCAAAAACCCAAGTGACCCCCTTGCAAAACCAGGTGGTTTTGCGATAGGCCATTTTGATGTCGCCTCACTATGTTTTGGGCCCTTGCCTGCCACGGGTACTTGGGCCTCCAACACAAGTGAGGCACCATTTTTACCAGGAGACCTGGGTGAACGCTGGGTGGTGGTAAATTTGTGTGAGCCCGGTGATGCCACAACTTTCCCACACCACAATGTGTGAAAAAAGTGATTTTTTTCAGCTATAATTGAGGTTTGCAGGGGATTCTGGGTAAGGAAACGTTGGAGGATCCACGCAAGCCATACCTCCCTGAAAGCCGCTGGGTGTCTAGTTTTCAGAAATGTGTGGGTTTGGTAGGTTTCCCTAGATGGCCGCCGAGCACCGGGCCAAAAACCCAAGTGACCCCCCTTGCAAAACCAGGTGGTTTTGCGATAGGCCATTTTGATGTCGCCTCACTATGTTTTGGGCCCTTGCCTGCCGCGGGTACTTGGGCTTCCCACACAAGTGAGGCACCATTTTTACCAGGAGACCTGGGGGAATGCTGGGTGGTGGTAAATTTGTGTGAGCCCTGTGATGCCACAACTTTCCCACACCAAAATGTGTGAAAAAAGTGATTTTTTCAGCTAAAATTGAGGTTTGCAGGGGATTCTGGGTAAGGAAACGTTGGAAGATCCACGCAAGCCATACCTCCCTAAAAGTCGCCGGTTGTCTAGTTTTCAGAAATGCATAGGTTTGGTAGGTTTCCCTAGATGGCGACCAAGCACCGGGCCAAAAACCCAAGTGACCCCCCTTGCAAAACCAGGTGGTTTTGCGATAGGCCATTTTGATGTCGCCTCACTACGTTTTGGGCCCTTGCCTGCCGCGGGTACTTGGGCCTCCCACACAAGTGAGGCACCATTTTTACCGGGAGACCTGGGGGAATGCAGGGTGGTGGTAAATTTGTGTGAGCCCGGTGATGCCACAACTTTCTTACACCAAAATTTGTGAAAAAATAGATTTTTTCAGCTAAAATTGAGGTTTGCAGGGGATTCTGGGTAAGGAAATGTTGGGGGATCCACGCAAGCCATACCTCCCTGGAAGGCGCCGGGTGTCTAGTTTTCAGAAATGCATGGGTTTGGTAGGTTTCCCTAGATGGCCGCCGTGCACCGGGCCAAAAACCCAGGTGACCCCCCTTGCAAAACCAGGTGGTTTTGAGATAGGCAATTTTGATGTCGCATCACTACGTTTTGGGCCCTTGCCTGCCGCGGGTACTTGGGCCTCCCACACAAGTGAGGCACCATTTTTACCAGGAGACCTGGGGGAACGCTGGGTGGTGGTAAATTTGTGTGAGTCCTGTGATGCCACAACTTTCCCACACCAAAATGTGTGAAAAAAGTGATTTTTTCAGCTAAAATTGAGGTTTGCAGGGGATTCTGGGTAAAGAAACGTTGGGAGATCCACGCAAGCCATACCTCCCTAAAAGTCGCCGGTTGTCTAGTTTTCAGAAATGCATAGGTTTGGTAGGTTTCCCTAGATGGCGACCAAGCACCGGGCCAAAACCCAAGTGACCCCCCTTGCAAAACCAGGTGGTTTTGCGATAGGCCATTTTGATGTCGCCTCACTACGTTTTGGGCCCTTGCCTGCCGCGGGTACTTGGGCCTCCCACACAAGTGGGGCACCATTTTTACCGGGAGACCCAGGGGAACGCTGGGTCATGGTAAATTTGTGTGAGCCCGGTGATGCCACAACTTTCCCACACCAAAATGTGTGAAAAAAGTGATTTTTTCAGCTAAAATTGAGGTTTGCAGGGGATTCTGGGTAAGGTAACGTTGGAGGATCCACACAAGCCATACCTCCCTGGAAGCCCCTGGGTGTCTAGTTTTCAGAAATGTGTCGGTTTGGTAGGTTTCCCTAGATGGCTGCCGAGTACCGGGCCAAAAACCCAAGTGACCCCCCTTGCAAAACCAAGTGGTTTTGCGATAGGCCATTTTGATGTCGCCTCACTATGTTTTGGGCCCTTGCCTGCCGCGGGTACTTGGGCCTCCCACACAAGTGAGGCACCATTTTTACCAGGGGACCTGGGGGAATGCTGGGTGGTGGTAAATTTGTGTGAGCCCTGTGATGCCACAACTTTCCCACATCAAAATGTGTGAAAAAGTGATTTTTTCAGCTAAAATTGAGGTTTACAGGGGATTCTGGGTAAGGAAACGTTGGGAGATCCACGCAAGCCATACCTCCCTGGAAGTCGCCGGGTGTCTAGTTTTCAGAAATGTATAGGTTTGGTAGGTTTCCCTAGATGGCGACCAAGCACCGGGCCAAAAACCCAAGTGACCCCCCTTGCAAAACCAGGTGGTTTTGCGATAGGCCATTTTGATGTCGCCTCACTACGTTTTGGGCCCTTGCCTGCCGCGGGTACTTGGGCCTCCCACACATGTGAGGCACCATTTTTACCGGGAGACCTGGGGGAACGCAGGGTGGTGGTAAATTTGTGTGAGCCCGGTGATGCCACAACTTTCCCACACCAAAATTTGTGAAAAAATAGATTTTTTCAGCTAAAATTGAGGTTTGCAGGGGATTCTGGGTAAGGAAACGTTGGGGGATCCATGCAAGCCATACCTCCCTGGAAGCCGCTGGGTGTCTAGTTTTCAGAAATGCATGGGTTTGGTAGGTTTCCCTAGATGGCCGCCGTGCACCGGGCCAAAAACCCAGGTGACACCCCTTGCAAAACCAGGTGGTTTTGAGATAGGCAATTTTGATGTCGCATCACTGCGTTTTGGGCCCTTGCCTGTCGCAGGTACTTGGGCCTCCCACACAAGTGGGGCACCATTTTTACTGGGAGACCCAGGGGAACGCTGGGAGGTGGGAAATTTGTGTGAGCCCGGTGATGCCACAACTTTCCCACACCAAAATGTGTGAAAAAAGTGATTTTTTTAAGCTATAATTGAGGTTTGCAGGGGATTCTGGGTAAGGAAACATTGGAGGATCCACGCAAGCCATACCTCCCTGAAAGCCGCCGGGTGTCTAGTTTTCAGAAATGTGTGGGTCTGGTAGGTTTCCTTAGATGGCCGCCGAGCACCGGGCCAAAAACCCAAGTGACCCCCCTTGCAAAACCAGGTGGTTTTGTGATAGGCCATTTTGATGTCGCCTCACTACGTTTTGGGCCCTTGCCTGCCGCGGGTACTTGGGCCTCCCACACAAGTGAGGCACCATTTTTACCAGGAGACCTGGGGGAACGCTGGGTGGTGGTAAATTTGTGTGAGCCCGGTGATACCACAACTTTCCCACACCAAAATGTGTGGAAAAAAGTGATTTTTTCAGCTAAAATTGAGGTTTGCAGGGGATTCTGGGTAAGGAAACGTTGGGAGATCCACGCAAGCCATACCTCCCTGGAAGTCGCCGGGTGGCTAGTTTTCAGAAATGCATAGGTTTTGTAGGTTTTCCTAGATGGCGGCCGAGCACCGGGCCAAAAACCCAAGTGACCTCCCTTGCAAAACCAGGTGGTTTTGCGATAGGCCATTTTGATGTCGCCTCACTACGTTTTGGGCCCTTGCCTGCCGCGGGTACTTGGGCCTCCCACACAAGTGAGGCACCATTTTTACCGGGAGACCTGGGGGAACGCAGGGTGGTGGTAAATTTGTGTGAGCCCGGTGATGCCACAACTTTCCCACACCAAAATTTGTGAAAAAATAGATTTTTTCAGCTAAAATTGAGGTTTGCAGGGGATTCTGGGTAAGGAAACGTTGGGGGATCCACGCAAGCCATACCTCCCTGGAAGCCGCCGGGTGTCTAGTTTTCAGAAATGCATGGGTTTGGTAGGTTTCCCTAGATGGCCGCCGTGCACCGGGCCAAAAACCCAGGTGACCCCCCTTGCAAAACCAGGTGGTTTTGAGATAGGCAATTTTGATGTCGCATCACTGCGTTTTGGGCCCTTGCCTGTCGCGGGTACTTGGGCCTCCCACACAAGTGGGGCACCATTTTTACCGGGAGACCCAGGGGAACGCTGGGAGGTGGGAAATTTGTGTGAGCCCGGTGATGCCACAACTTTCCCACACCAAAATGTGTGAAAAAAGTGATTTTTTTCAGCTATAATTGAGGTTTGCAGGGGATTCTGGGTAAGGAAACGTTGGAGGGTCCATGCAAGCCATACCTCCCTGAAAGCCGCCGGGTGTCTAGTTTTCAGAAATGTGTGGGTTTGGTAGGTTTCCTTAGATGGCCGCCGAGCACCGGGCCAAAAACCCAAGTGACCCCCCTTGCAAAACCAGGTGGTTTTGTGATAGGCCATTTTGATGTCGCCTCACTACGTTTTGGGCCCTTGCCTGCCGCGGGTACTTGGGCCTCCCACACAAGTGAGGCACCATTTTTACCAGGAGACCTGGGGGAACGCTGGGTGGTGGTAAATTTGTGTGAGCCCGGTGATACCACAACTTTCCCACACCAAAATGTGTGGAAAAAAGTGATTTTTTCAGCTAAAATTGAGGTTTGCAGGGGATTCTGGGTAAGGAAACGTTGGGAGATCCACGCAAGCCATACCTCCCTGGAAGTCGCCGGGTGGCTAGTTTTCAGAAATGCATAGGTTTTGTAGGTTTTCCTAGATGGCGGCCGAGCACCGGGCCAAAAACCCAAGTGACCTCCCTTGCAAAACCAGGTGGTTTTGCGATAGGCCATTTTGATGTCGCCTCACTACGTTTTGGGCCCTTGCCTGCCGCGGGTACTTGGGCCTCCCACACAAGTGAGGCACCATTTTTACCGGGAGACCTGGGGGAACGCAGGGTGGTGGTAAATTTATGTGAGCCCGGTGATGCCACAACTTTCCCACACCAAAATTTGTGAAAAAATAGATTTTTTCAGCTAAAATTGAGGTTTGCAGGGGATTCTGGGTAAGGAAACGTTGGGGAATCCACGCAAGCCATACCTCCCTGGAAGCCGCCGGGTGTCTAGTTTTCAGAAATGCATGGGTTTGGTAGGTTTCCCTAGATGGCCGCCGTGCACCGGGCCAAAAACCCAGGTGACCCCCCTTGCAAAACCAGGTGGTTTTGAGATAGGCAATTTTGATGTCGCATCACTGCGTTTTGGGCCCTTGCCTGTCGCGGGTACTTGGGCCTCCCACACAAGTGGGGCACCATTTTTACCGGGAGACCCAGGGGAACGCTGGGAGGTTGGAAATTTGTGTGAGCCCGGTGATGCCACAACTTTCCCACACCAAAATGTGTGAAAAAAGTGATTTTTTTCAGCTATAATTGAGGTTTGCAGGGGATTCTGGGTAAGGAAACGTTGGAGGGTCCATGCAAGCCATACCTCCCTGAAAGCCGCCGGGTGTCTAGTTTTCAGAAATGTGTGGGTTTGGTAGGTTTCCTTAGATGGCCGCCGAGCACCGGGCCAAAAACTCAAGTGACGCCCCCCTTGCAAAACCAGGTGGTTTTGTGATAGGCCATTTTGATGTCGCCTCACTACGTTTTGGGCCCTTGCCTGCCGCGGGTACTTGGGCCTCCCACACAAGTGAGGCACCATTTTTACCAGGAGACCTGGGGGAACACTGGGTGGTGGTAAATTTGTGTGAGCCCGGTGATGCCACAACTTTCCCACACCAAAATGTGTGAAAAAAGTGATTTTTTCAGCTAAAATTGAGGTTTGCAGGGGATTCTGGGTAAGGTAACGTTGGAGGATCCACGCAAGCCATACCTCCCTGGAAGCCCCTGGGTGTCTAGTTTTCAGAAATGTGTGGGTTTGGTAGGTTTCCCTAGATGGCCGCCGAGTACCGGGCCAAAAACCCAAGTGACCCCCCTTGCAAAACCAAGTGGTTTTGCGATAGGCCATTTTTATGTCGCCTCACTATGTTTTGGGCCCTTGCCTGCCGCGGGTACTTGGGCCTCCCACACAAGTGAGGCACCATTTTTACCAGGGGACCTGGGGGAATGCTGGGTGGTGGTAAATTTGTGTGAGCCCTGTGATGCCACAACTTTCCCACACCAAAATGTGTGAAAAAGTGATTTTTTCAGCTAAAATTAAGGTTTACAGGGGATTCTGGGTAAGGAAACGTTGGGAGATCCACGCAAGCCATACCTCCCTGGAAGTCGCCGGGTGTCTAGTTTTCAGAAATGTATAGGTTTGGTAGGTTTCCCTAGATGGCGACCAAGCACCGGGCCAAAAACCCAAGTGACCCCCCTTGCAAAACCAGGTGGTTTTGCGATAGGCCATTTTGATGTCGCCTCACTACGTTTTGGGCCCTTGCCTGCCACGGGTACTTGGGCCTCCCACACAAGTGAGGCACCATTTTTACCGGGAGACCTGGGGGAACGCAGGGTGGTGGTAAATTTGTGTGAGCCCGTGATGCCACAACTTTCCCACACCAAACTTTGTGAAAAAATAGATTTTTTCAGCTAAAATTGAGGTTTGCAGGGGATTCTGGGTAAGGAAACTTTGGGGGATCCACGCAAGCCATACCTCCCTGGAAGCCGCCGGGTGTCTAGTTTTCAGAAATGCATGGGTTTGGTAGGTTTCCCTAGATGGCCGCCGTGCACCGGGCCAAAAACCCAGGTGACCCCCCTTGCAAAACCAGGTGGTTTTGAGATAGGCAATTTTGATGTCGCATCACTGCGTTTTGGGCCCTTGCCTGTCGCAGGTACTTGGGCCTCCCACACAAGTGGGGCACCATTTTTACTGGGAGACCCAGGGGAACGCTGGGAGTTGGGAAATTTGTGTGAGCCCGGTGATGCCACAACTTTCCCACACCAAAATGTGTGAAAAAAGTGATTTTTTTAAGCTATAATTGAGGTTTGCAGGGGATTCTAGGTAGGGAAACATTGGAGGATCCACGCAAGCCATACCTCCCTGAAAGCCGCCGGGTGTCTAGTTTTCAGAAATGTGTGGGTTTGGTAGGTTTCCTTAGATGGCCGCCGAGCATGGGGCCAAAAACCCAAGTGACCCCCCTTGCAAAACCAGGTGGTTTTGTGATAGGCCATTTTGATGTCGCCTCACTACGTTTTGGGCCCTTGCCTGCCGCGGGTACTTGGGCCTCCCACACAAGTGAGGCACCATTTTTACCAGGAGACCTGGGGGAATGCTGGGTGGTGGTAAATTTGTGTGAGCCCGGTGATACCACAACTTTCCCACACCAAAATGTGTGGAAAAAAGTGATTTTTTCAGCTAAAATTGAGGTTTGCAGGGGATTCTGGGTAAGGAAACGTTGGGAGATCCACGCAAGCCATACCTCCCTGGAAGCCGCCGGGTGTCTAGTTTTCAGAAATGTGTGGGATTGGTAGGTTTCCATAGATGGCCGCCGAGCACCGGGCCAAAAACCCAAGTGACCCCCCTTGCAAAACCAGGTGGTTTTGCGATAGGCCATTTTGATGTCGCCTCACTACGTTTTGGGCCCTTGCCTGCCGCGGGTACTTGGGCCTCCCACACAAGTGAGGCACCATTTTTACCAGGAGACCTGGGGGAACGCTGAGTGGTGGTAAATTTGTGTGAGCCCGGTGATGCCACAACTTTCCCACACCAAAATGTGTGAAAAAAGTGATTTTTTCTGCTAAAATTGAGGTTTGCAGGGGATTCTGGGTAAGGAAACGTTGGGAGATCCACGCAAGCCATACCTCCCTGGAAGCCGCCGGGTGTCTAGTTTTCAGAAATGTGTGGGTTTGGTAGGTTTCCCTAGATGGCCGCCGAGCACCGGGCCAAAAACCCAAGTGACCCCCCTTGCAAAACCAGGTGGTTTTGCGACAGGCCATTTTGATGTCACCTCACTACGTTTTGGGCCCTTGCCTGCCGAGGGTACTTGGGCCTCCCACACAAGTGAGGCACCATTTTTACCGGGAGACCTGGGGTGACGCTGGGTGATGGTAAATTTGTGTGAGCCCGGTGATGCCACAACTTTCCCACACCAAAATGTGTGAAAAAAGTGATTATTTCAGCTAAAATTGAGGTTTGCAGGGGATTCTGGGTAAGGAAACATTGGGGGATCCACGCAAGCCATACCTCCCTGAAAGCCGCCGGGTGTCTAGTTTTCAGAAATGTGTGGGTTTGGTAGGTTTCCCTAGATGGCCGCTGAGCACCGGGCCAAAAACCCAAGTGACCCCCCTTGCAAAACCAGGTGGTTTTGCGATAGGCCATTTTGATGTCGCCTCACTATGTTTTGGGCCCTTGCCTGCCGCGGGTACTTGGGCCTCCCACACAAGTGAGGGACCATTTTTACCAGGAGACCTGGGAGAACGCTGGGTGGTGGTAAATTTGTGTGAGCCCGGTGATGCCACAACTTTCCCACACCAAAATGTGTGAAAAAAGTGATTTTTTCAGCTAAAATTGAGGTTTGCAGGGGATTCTGGGTAAGGAAACGTTGGAGGATCCACGCAAGCCATACCTCCCTGAAAGCCGCTGGGTGTCTAGTTTTCAGAAATGTGTGGGTTTGGTAGGTTTCCATAGATGGCCGCCGAGCACCGGGCCAAAAACCCAAGTGACCCCCCTTGCAAAACCAGGTGGTTTTGCGATAGGCCATTTTGATGTCGCCTCACTATGTTTTGGTCCCTTGCCTGCCGCGGGTACTTGGGCCTCCCACACAAGTGAGGCACCATTTTTACCTGGAGACCTGTGGGAATGCTGGGTGGTGGTAAATTTGTGTGAGCCCAGTGATGCCACAACTTTCCCACACCAAAATGTGTGAAAAAAGTGATTTTTTCAGCTAAAATTGAGGTTTGCAGGGGATTCTGGGTAAGGAAACGTTGGGAGATCCACGCAAGCCATACCTCCCTGGAAGTCGCCGGGTGTCTAGTTTTCAGAAATGCATAGGTTTTGTAGGTTTTCCTAGATGGCGGCCGAGCACCGGGCCAAAAACCCAAGTGACCTCCCTTGCAAAACCAGGTGGTTTTGCGATAGGCCATTTTGATGTCGCCTCACTACGTTTTGGGCCCTTGCCTGCCGCGGGTACTTGGGCCTCCCACACAAGTGAGGCACCATTTTTACCGGGAGACCTGGGGGAACGCAGGGTGGTGGTAAATTTGTGTGAGCCCGGTGATGCCACAACTTTCCCACACCAAACTTTGTGAAAAAATAGATTTTTTCAGCTAAAATTGAGGTTTGCAGGGGATTCTGGGTAAGGAAACGTTGGGGGATCCACGCAAGCCATACCTCCCTGGAAGCCGCCGGGTGTCTAGTTTTCAGAAATGCATGGGTTTGGTAGGTTTCCCTAGATGGCCGCCGTGCACCGGGCCAAAAACCCAGGTGACCCCCCTTGCAAAACCAGGTGGTTTTGAGATAGGCAATTTTGATGTCGCATCACTGCGTTTTGGGCCCTTGCCTGTCGCGGGTACTTGGGCCTCCCACACAAGTGGGGCACCATTTTTACCGGGAGACCCAGGGGAACGCTGGGAGGTGGGAAATTTGTGTGAGCCCGGTGATGCCACAACTTTCCCACACCAAAATGTGTGAAAAAAGTGATTTTTTTCAGCTATAATAGAGGTTTGCAGGGGATTCTGGGTAAGGAAACATTGGAGGATCCACGCAAGCCATACCTCCCTGAAAGCCGCCGGGTGTCTAGTTTTCAGAAATGTGTGGGTTTGGTAGGTTTCCCTAGATGGCCGCCAAGCACCGGGCCAAAAACCCAAGTGACCCCCCTTGCAAAACCAGGTGGTTTTGTGATAGGCCATTTTGATTTCGCCTCACTACGTTTTGGGCCCTTGCCTGCCGCGGGTACTTGGGCCTCCCACACAAGTGAGGCACCATTTTTACCAGGAGACCTGGGGGAACGCTGGGTGGTGGTAAATTTGTGTGAGCCCGGTGATGCCACAACTTTCCCACACCAAAATGTGTGAAAAAAGTGATTTTTTCAGCTAAAATTGAGGTTTGCAGGGGATTCTGGGTAAGGAAACGTTGGAGGATCCACGCAAGCCATACCTCCCTGGAAGCCCCTGGGTGTCTAGTTTTCAGAAATGTGTGGGTTTGGTAGGTTTCCCTAGATGGCCGCAGAGTACCGGGCAAAAAACCCAAGTGACCCCCCTTGCAAAACCAAGTGGTTTTGCGATAGGCCATTTTGATGTCGCCTCACTACATTTTGGGCCCTTGCCTGCCGCGGGTACTTGGGCCTCCCACACAAGTGAGGCACCATTTTTACCGGGAGACCTGGGGGAACGCTAGGTGGTGGTAAATTTGTGTGAGCCCGGTGATACCACAACTTTCCCACACCAAAATGTGTGAAAAAAGTGATTTTTTCAGCTAAAATTGAGGTTTGCAGGGGATTCTGGGTAAGGAAACATTGGGGGATCCACGCAAGCCATACCTCCCTGAAAGCCGCCGGGTGTCTAGTTTTCTGAAATGTGTGGGTTTGGTAGGTTTCCCTAGATGGCCGCCGAGCACCGGGCCAAAAACCCAAGTGACCCCCTTGCAAAACCAGGTGGTTTTGCGATAGGCCATTTTGATGTCGCCTCACTATGTTTTGGGCCCTTGCCTGCCGCGGGTACTTGGGCCTCCCACACAAGTGAGGCACCATTTTTACCAGGAGACCTGGGGGAACGCTGGGTGGTGGTAAATTTGTGTGAGCCCGGTGATACCACAACTTTCCCACACCGAAATGTGTGGAAAAAAGTGATTTTTTCAGCTAAAATTGAGGTTTGCAGGGGATTCTGGGTAAGGAAACGTTGGGAGATCCACGCAAGCCATACCTCCCTGGAAGCCGCCGGGTGTCTAGTTTTCAGAAATGTGTGGGATTGGTAGGTTTCCCTAGATGGCCGCCGAGCACCGGGCCAAAAACCCAAGTGACCCCCCTTGCAAAACCAGGTGGTTTTGCGATAGGCCATTTTGATTTCGCCTCACTACGTTTTGGGCCCTTGCCTGCCGCGGGTACTTGGGCCTCCCACACAAGTGAGGCACCATTTTTACCAGGAGACCTGGGGGAACGATGGGTGGTGGTAAATTTGTGTGAGCCCGGTGATGCCACAACTTTCCCACACCAAAATGTTTGAAAAAAGTGATTTTTTCAGCTAAAATTGAGGTTTGCAGGGGATTCTGGGTAAGGAAACGTTGGGAGATCCACGCAAGCCATACCTCCCTGGAAGCCGCCGGGTGTCTAGTTTTCAGAAATGTGTGGGTTTGGTAGGTTTCCCTAGATGGCCGCCGAGCACCGGGCCAAAAACCCAAGTGACCCCCCTTGCAAAACCAGGTGGTTTTGCGACAGGCCATTTTGATGTCACCTCACTACGTTTTGGGCCCTTGCCTGCCGAGGGTACTTGGGCCTCCCACACAAGTGAGGCACCATTTTTACCGGGAGACCTGGGGTGACGCTGGGTGATGGTAAATTTGTGTGAGCCCGGTGATGCCACAACTTTCCCACACCAAAATGTGTGAAAAAAGTGATTATTTCAGCTAAAATTGAGGTTTGCAGGGGATTCTGGGTAAGGAAACATTGGGGGATCCACGCAAGCCATACCTCCCTGAAAGCCGCCGGGTGTCTAGTTTTCAGAAATGTGTGGGTTTGGTAGGTTTCCCTAGATGGCCGCTGAGCACCGGGCCAAAAACCCAAGTGACCCCCCTTGCAAAACCAGGTGGTTTTGCGATAGGCCATTTTGATGTCGCCTCACTATGTTTTGGGCCCTTGCCTGCCGCGGGTACTTGGGCCTCCCACACAAGTGAGGCACCATTTTTACCAGGAGACCTGGGAGAACGCTGGGTGGTGGTAAATTTGTGTGAGCCCGGTGATGCCACAACTTTCCCACACCAAAATGTGTGAAAAAAGTGATTTTTTCAGCTAAAATTGAGGTTTGCAGGGGATTCTGGGTAAGGAAACGTTCGGAGATCCACGCAAGCCATACCTCCCTGGAAGCCGCTGGGTGTCTAGTTTTCAGAAATGTATAGGTTTGGTAGGTTTCCCTAGATGGCGACCAAGCACCGGGCCAAAAACCCAAGTGACCCCCCTTGCAAAACCAGGTGGTTTTGTGATAGGCCATTTTGATGTCGCCTCACTACGTTTTGGGCCCTTGCCTGCCGCGGGTACTTGGGCCTCCCACACATGTGAGGCACCATTTTTACCGGGAGACCTGGGGGAACGCAGGGTGGTGGTAAATTTGTGTGAGCCCGGTGATGCCACAACTTTCCCACACCAAAATTTGTGAAAAAATAGATTTTTTCAGCTAAAATTGAGGTTTGCAGGGGATTCTGGGTAAGGAAACGTTGGGGGATCCATGCAAGCCATACCTCCCTGGAAGCCGCTGGGTGTCTAGTTTTCAGAAATGCATGGGTTTGGTAGGTTTCCCTAGATGGCCGCCGTGCACCGGGCCAAAAACCCAGGTGACACCCCTTGCAAAACCAGGTGGTTTTGAGATAGGCAATTTTGATGTCGCATCACTGCGTTTTGGGCCCTTGCCTGTCGCAGGTACTTGGGCCTCCCACACAAGTGGGGCACCATTTTTACTGGGAGACCCAGGGGAACGCTGGGAGGTGGGAAATTTGTGTGAGCCCGGTGATGCCACAACTTTCCCACACCAAAATGTGTGAAAAAAGTGATTTTTTTAAGCTATAATTGAGGTTTGCAGGGGATTCTGGGTAAGGAAACGTTGGAGGATCCACGCAAGCCATACCTCCCTGAAAGCCGCCGGGTGTCTAGTTTTCAGAAATGTGTGGATCTGGTAGGTTTCCTTAGATGGCCGCCGAGCACCGGGCCAAAAACCCAAGTGACCCCCCTTGCAAAACCAGGTGGTTTTGTGATAGGCCATTTTGATGTCGCCTCACTACGTTTTGGGCCCTTGCCTGCCGCGGGTACTTGGGCCTCCCACACAAGTGAGGCACCATTTTTACCAGGAGACCTGGGGGAACGCTGGGTGGTGGTAAATTTGTGTGAGCCCGGTGATACCACAACTTTCCCACACCAAAATGTGTGGAAAAAAGTGATTTTTTCAGCTAAAATTGAGGTTTGCAGGGGATTCTGGGTAAGGAAACTTTGGGAGATCCACGCAAGCCATACCTCCCTGGAAGTGGCCGGGTGGCTAGTTTTCAGAAATACATAGGTTTTGTAGGTTTTCCTAGATGGCGGCCGAGCACCGGGCCAAAAACTCAAGTGACTCCCCCCTTGCAAAACCAGGTGGTTTTGTGATAGGCCATTTTGATGTCGCCTCACTACGTTTTGGGCCCTTGCCTGCCGCGGGTACTTGGGCCTCCCACACAAGTGAGGCACCATTTTTACCAGGAGACCTGGGGGAACGCTGGGTGGTGGTAAATTTGTGTGAGCCCGGTGATGCCACAACTTTCCCACACCAAAATGTGTGAAAAAAGTGATTTTTTCAGCTAAAATTGAGGTTTGCAGGGGATTCTGGGTAAGGTAACGTTGGAGGATCCACGCAAGCCATACCTCCCTAGAAGCCCCTGGGTGTCTAGTTTTCAGAAATGTGTGGGTTTGGTAGGTTTCCATAGATGGCCGCCGAGTACCGGGCCAAAAACCCAAGTGACCCCCCTTGCAAAACCAAGTGGTTTTGCGATAGGCCATTTTGATGTCGCCTCACTATGTTTTGGGCCCTTGCCTGCCGCGGGTACTTGGGCCTCCCACACAAGTGAGGCACCATTTTTACCAGGGGACCTGGGGGAATGCTGGGTGGTGGTAAATTTGTGTGAGCCCTGTGATGCCACAACTTTCCCACACCAAAATGTGTGAAAAAGTGATTTTTTCAGCTAAAATTAAGGTTTACAGGGGATTCTGGGTAAGGAAACGTTGGGAGATCCACGCAAGCCATACCTCCCTGGAAGTCGCCGGGTGTCTAGTTTTCAGAAATGTATAGGTTTGGTAGGTTTCCCTAGATGGCGACCAAGCACCGGGCCAAAAACCCAAGTGACCCCCCTTGCAAAACCAGGTGGTTTTGCGATAGGCCATTTTGATGTCGCCTCACTACATTTTGGGCCCTTGCCTGCCGCGGGTACTTGGGCCTCCCACACAAGTGAGGCACCATTTTTACCGGGAGACCTGGGGGAACGCAGGGTGGTGGTAAATTTGTGTGAGCCCGGTGATGCCACAACTTTCCCACACCAAAATTTGTGAAAAAATAGATTTTTTCAGCTAAAATTGAGGTTTGCAGGGGATTCTGGGTAAGGAAACGTTGGGGGATCCACGCAAGCCATACCTCCCTGGAAGCCGCCGGGTGTCTAGTTTTCAGAAAGGCATGGGTTTGGTAGGTTTCCCTAGATGGCCGCCGTGCACCGGGCCAAAAACCCAGGTGACCCCCCTTGCAAAACCAGGTGGTTTTGAGATAGGCAATTTTGATGTCGCATCACTGCGTTTTGGGCCCTTGCCTGTCGCAGGTACTTGGGCCTCCCACACAAGTGGGGCACCATTTTTACTGGGAGACCCAGGGGAATGCTGGGAGTTGGGAAATTTGTGTGAGCCCGGTGATGCCACAACTTTCTCACACCAAAATGTGTGAAAAAAGTGATTTTTTTAAGCTATAATTGAGGTTTGCAGGGGATTCTAGGTAGGGAAACATTGGAGGATCCACGCAAGCCATACCTCCCTGAAAGCCGCCGGGTGTCTAGTTTTCAGAAATGTGTGGGTTTGGTAGGTTTCCTTAGATGGCCGCCGAGCACCGGGCCAAAAACCCAAGTGACCCCCCTTGCAAAACCAGGTGGTTTTGCGATAGGCCGTTTTGATGTCGCCTCACTACGTTTGGGCCCTTGCCTGCCACGGGTACTTGGGCCTCCCACACAAGTGAGGCACCATTTTTACCGGGAGACCTGGCGGAACGCTGGGTGGTGGAAAATTTGTTTGAGCCCGGTGATGCCACAACTTTCCCACACCAAAATGTGTGGAAAAAAGTGATTTTTTCAGCTAAAATTGAGGTTTGCAGGGGATTCTGGGTAAGGAAACGTTGGGAGATCCACGCAAGCCATACCTCCCTGGAAGCCGCCGGGTGTCTAGTTTTCAGAAATGTGTGGGATTGGTAGGTTTCCATAGATGGCCGCCGAGCACCGGGCCAAAAACCCAAGTGACCCCCCTTGCAAAACCAGGTGGTTTTGCGATAGGCCATTTTGATGTCGCCTCACTACGTTTTGGGCCCTTGCCTGCCGCGGGTACTTGGGCCTCCCACACAAGTGAGGCACCATTTTTACCAGGAGACCTGGGGGAACGCTGAGTGGTGGTAAATTTGTGTGAGCCCGGTGATGCCACAACTTTCCCACACCAAAATGTGTGAAAAAAGTGATTTTTTCAGCTAAAATTGAGGTTTGCAGGGGATTCTGGGTAAGGAAACGTTGGGAGATCCACGCAAGCCATACCTCCCTGGAAGCCGCTGCGTATCTAGTTTTCAGAAATGTGTGGGTTTGGTAGGTTTCCCTAGATGGCCGCCGAGCACCGGGCCAAAAACCCAAGTGACCCCCCTTGCAAAACCAGGTGGTTTTGCGATAGGCCATTTTGATGTCGCCTCACTATGTTTTGGGCCCTTGCTTGCCGCGGGTACTTGGGCCTCCCACACAAGTGAGGCACCATTTTTACCAGGAGACCTGGGGGAACGCTGGGTGGTGGTAAATTTGTGTGAGCCCGGTGATACCACAACTTTCCCACACCAAAATGTGTGAAAAAAGTGATTTTTTTCAGCTATAATTGAGGTTTGCAGGGGATTCTGGGTAAGGAAACGTTGGAGGATCCACGCAAGCCATACCTCCCTGAAAGCCGCTGGGTGTCTATTTTTCAGAAATGTGTGGGTTTGGTAGGTTTCCATAGATGGCCGCCGAGCACCGGGCCAAAAACCCAAGTGACCCCCCTTGCAAAACCAGGTGGTTTTGCGATAGGCCATTTTGATGTCGCCTCACTATGTTTTGGGCCCTTGCCTGCCGCGGGTACTTTGGCCTCCCACACAAGTGAGGCACCATTTTTACCAGGGGACCTGGGGGAATGCTGGGTGGTGGTAAATTTGTGTGAGCCCTGTGATGCCACAACTTTCCCACACCAAAATGTGTGAAAAAGTGATTTTTTCAGCTAAAATTAAGGTTTACAGGGGATTCTGGGTAAGGAAACGTTGGGAGATCCACGCAAGCCATACCTCCCTGGAAGTCGCCGGGTGTCTAGTTTTCAGAAATGTATAGGTTTGGTAGGTTTCCCTAGATGGCGACCAAGCACCGGGCCAAAAACCCAAGTGACCCCCCTTGCAAAACCAGGTGGTTTTGCGATAGGCCATTTTGATGTCGCCTCACTACATTTTGGGCCCTTGCCTGCCGCGGGTACTTGGGCCTCCCACACAAGTGAGGCACCATTTTTACCGGGAGACCTGGGGGAACGCAGGGTGGTGGTAAATTTGTGTGAGCCCGGTGATGCCACAACTTTCCCACACCAAAATTTGTGAAAAAATAGATTTTTTCAGCTAAAATTGAGGTTTGCAGGGGATTCTGGGTAAGGAAACGTTGGGGGATCCACGCAAGCCATACCTCCCTGGAAGCCGCCGGGTGTCTAGTTTTCAGAAATGCATGGGTTTGGTAGGTTTCCCTAGATGGCCGCCGTGCACCGGGCCAAAAACCCAGGTGACCCCCCTTGCAAAACCAGGTGGTTTTGAGATAGGCAATTTTGATGTCGCATCACTGCGTTTTGGGCCCTTGCCTGTCGCAGGTACTTGGGCCTCCCACACAAGTGGGGCACCATTTTTACTGGGAGACCCAGGGGAACGCTGGGAGTTGGGAAATTTGTGTGAGCCCGGTGATGCCACAACTTTCTCACACCAAAATGTGTGAAAAAAGTGATTTTTTTAAGCTATAATTGAGGTTTGCAGGGGATTCTAGGTAGGGAAACATTGGAGGATCCACGCAAGCCATACCTCCCTGAAAGCCGCCGGGTGTCTAGTTTTCAGAAATGTGTGGGTTTGGTAGGTTTCCTTAGATGGCCGCCGAGCACCGGGCCAAAAACCCAAGTGACCCCCCTTGCAAAACCAGGTGGTTTTGTGATAGGCCATTTTGATGTCGCCTCACTACGTTTTGGGCCCTTGCCTGCCGCGGGTACTTGGGCCTCCCACACAAGTGAGGCACCATTTTTACCAGGAGACCTGGGGGAACGCTGGGTGGTGGTAAATTTGTGTGAGCCCGGTGATACCACAACTTTCCCACACCAAAATGTGTGGAAAAAAGTGATTTTTTCAGCTAAAATTGAGGTTTGCAGGGGATTCTGGGTAAGGAAACGTTGGGAGATCCACGCAAGCCATACCTCCCTGGAAGCCGCCGGGTGTCTAGTTTTCAGAAATGTGTGGGATTGGTAGGTTTCCATAGATGGCCGCCGAGCACCGGGCCAAAAACCCAAGTGACCCCCCTTGCAAAACCAGGTGGTTTTGCGATAGGCCATTTTGATGTCGCCTCACTACGTTTTGGGCCCTTGCCTGCCGCGGGTACTTGGGCCTCCCACACAAGTGAGGCACCATTTTTACCAGGAGACCTGGGGGAACGCTGAGTGGTGGTAAATTTGTGTGAGCCCGGTGATGCCACAACTTTCCCACACCAAAATGTGTGAAAAAAGTGATTTTTTCAGCTAAAATTGAGGTTTGCAGGGGATTCTGGGTAAGGAAACGTTCGGAGATCCACGCAAGCCATACCTCCCTGGAAGCCGCCGGGTGTCTAGTTTTCAGAAATGTATAGGTTTGGTAGGTTTCCCTAGATGGCGACCAAGCACCGGGCCAAAAACCCAAGTGACCCCCCTTGCAAAACCAGGTGGTTTTGTGATAGGCCATTTTGATGTCGCCTCACTACGTTTTGGGCCCTTGCCTGCCACGGGTACTTGGGCCTCCCACACATGTGAGGCACCATTTTTACCGGGAGACCTGGGGGAACGCAGGGTGGTGGTAAATTTGTGTGAGCCCGGTGATGCCACAACTTTCCCACACCAAAATTTGTGAAAAAATAGATTTTTTCAGCTAAAATTGAGGTTTGCAGGGGATTCTGGGTAAGGAAACGTTGGGGGATCCATGCAAGCCATACCTCCCTGGAAGCCGCTGGGTGTCTAGTTTTCAGAAATGCATGGGTTTGGTAGGTTTCCCTAGATGGCCGCCGTGCACCGGGCCAAAAACCCAGGTGACACCCCTTGCAAAACCAGGTGGTTTTGAGATAGGCAATTTTGATGTCGCATCACTGCGTTTTGGGCCCTTGCCTGTCGCAGGTACTTGGGCCTCCCACACAAGTGGGGCACCATTTTTACTGGGAGACCCAGGGGAACGCTGGGAGGTGGGAAATTTGTGTGAGCCCGGTGATGCCACAACTTTCCCACACCAAAATGTGTGAAAAAAGTGATTTTTTTAAGCTATAATTGAGGTTTGCAGGGGATTCTGGGTAAGGAAACGTTGGAGGATCCACGCAAGCCATACCTCCCTGAAAGCCGCCGGGTGTCTAGTTTTCAGAAATGTGTGGATCTGGTAGGTTTCCTTAGATGGCCGCCGAGCACCGGGCCAAAAACCCAAGTGACCCCCCTTGCAAAACCAGGTGGTTTTGTGATAGGCCATTTTGATGTCGCCTCACTACGTTTTGGGCCCTTGCCTGCCGCGGGTACTTGGGCCTCCCACACAAGTGAGGCACCATTTTTACCAGGAGACCTGGGGGAACGCTGGGTGGTGGTAAATTTGTGTGAGCCCGGTGATACCACAACTTTCCCACACCAAAATGTGTGAAAAAAGTGATTTTTTCAGCTAAAATTGAGGTTTGCAGGGGATTCTGGGTAAGGAAACGTTGGGAGATCCACGCAAGCCATACCTCCCTGGAAGCCGCTGCGTATCTAGTTTTCAGAAATGTGTGGGTTTGGTAGGTTTCCCTAGATGGCCGCCGAGCACCGGGCCAAAAACCCAAGTGACCCCCCTTGCAAAACCAGGTGGTTTTGCGATAGGCCATTTTGATGTCGCCTCACTATGTTTTGGGCCCTTGCTTGCCGCGGGTACTTGGGCCTCCCACACAAGTGAGGCACCATTTTTACCAGGAGACCTGGGGGAACGCTGGGTGGTGGTAAATTTGTGTGAGCCCGGTGATACCACAACTTTCCCACACCAAAATGTGTGAAAAAAGTGATTTTTTTCAGCTATAATTGAGGTTTGCAGGGGATTCTGGGTAAGGAAACGTTGGAGGATCCACGCAAGCCATACCTCCCTGAAAGCCGCTGGGTGTCTAGTTTTCAGAAATGTGTGGGTTTGGTAGGTTTCCATAGATGGCCGCCGAGCACCGGGCCAAAAACCCAAGTGACCCCCCTTGCAAAACCAGGTGGTTTTGCGATAGGCCATTTTGATGTCGCCTCACTATGTTTTGGTCCCTTGCCTGCCGCGGGTACTTGGGCCTCCCACACAAGTGAGGCACCATTTTTACCTGGAGACCTGTGGGAATGCTGGGTGGTGGTAAATTTGTGTGAGCCCAGTGATGCCACAACTTTCCCACACCAAAATGTGTGAAAAAAGTGATTTTTTCAGCTAAAATTGAGGTTTGCAGGGGATTCTGGGTAAGGAAACGTTGGGAGATCCACGCAAGCCATACCTCCCTGGAAGTCGCCGGGTGTCTAGTTTTCAGAAATGCATAGGTTTGGTAGGTTTTCCTAGATGGCGGCCGAGCACCGGGCCAAAAACCCAAGTGACCTCCCTTGCAAAACCAGGTGGTTTTGCGATAGGCCATTTTGATGTCGCCTCACTACGTTTTGGGCCCTTGCCTGCCGCGGGTACTTGGGCCTCCCACACAAGTGAGGCACCATTTTTACCGGGAGACCTGGGGGAACGCAGGGTGGTGGTAAATTTGTGTGAGCCCGGTGATGCCACAACTTTCCCACACCAAAATTTGTGAAAAAATAGATTTTTTCAGCTAAATTTGAGGTTTGCAGGGGATTCTGGGTAAGGAAACGTTGGGGGATCCACGCAAGCCATACCTCCCTGGAAGGCGCCGGGTGTCTAGTTTTCAGAAATGCATGGGTTTGGTAGGTTTCCCTAGATGGCCGCCGTGCACCGGGCCAAAAACCCAGGTGACCCCCCTTGCAAAACCAGGTGGTTTTGAGATAGGCAATTTTGATGTCGCATCACTGCGTTTTGGGCCCTTGCCTGTCGCGGGTACTTGGGCCTCCCACACAAGTGGGGCACCATTTTTACCGGGAGACCCAGGGGAACGCTGGGAGGTGGGAAATTTGTGTGAGCCTGGTGATGCCACAACTTTCCCACACCAAAATGTGTGAAAAAAGTGATTTTTGTCAGCTATAATAGAGGTTTGCAGGGGATTCTGGGTAAGGAAACGTTGGAGGATCCACGCAAGCCATACCTCCCTGGAAGCCCCTGGGTGTCTAGTTTTCAGAAATGTGTGGGTTTGGTAGGTTTCCCTAGATGGCCGCAGAGTACCGGGCAAAAAACCCAAGTGACCCCCCTTGCAAAACCAAGTAGTTTTGCGATAGGCCATTTTGATGTCGCCTCACTACATTTTGGGCCCTTGCCTGCCGCGGGTACTTGGGCCTCCCACACAAGTGAGGCACCATTTTTACCGGGAGACCTGGGGGAACGCTAGGTGGTGGTAAATTTGTGTGAGCCCGGTGATACCACAACTTTCCCACACCAAAATGTGTGAAAAAAGTGATTTTTTCAGCTAAAATTGAGGTTTGCAGGGGATTCTGGGTAAGGAAACATTGGGGGATCCACGCAAGCCATACCTCCCTGAAAGCCGCCGGGTGTCTAGTTTTCTGAAATGTGTGGGTTTGGTAGGTTTCCCTAGATGGCTGCCGAGCACCGGGCCAAAAACCCAAGTGACCCCCTTGCAAAACCAGGTGGTTTTGCGATAGGCCATTTTGATGTCGCCTCACTATGTTTTGGGCCCTTGCCTGCCGCGGGTACTTGGGCCTCCCACACAAGTGAGGCACCATTTTTACCAGGAGACCTGGGGGAACGCTGGGTGGTGGTAAATTTGTGTGAGCCCGGTGATACCACAACTTTCCCACACCGAAATGTGTGGAAAAAAGTGATTTTTTCAGCTAAAATTGAGGTTTGCAGGGGATTCTGGGTAAGGAAACGTTGGGAGATCCACGCAAGCCATACCTCCCTGGAAGCCGCCGGGTGTCTAGTTTTCAGAAATGTGTGGGATTGGTAGGTTTCCCTAGATGGCCGCCGAGCACCGGGCCAAAAACCCAAGTGACCCCCCTTGCAAAACCAGGTGGTTTTGCGATAGGCCATTTTGATTTCGCCTCACTACGTTTTGGGCCCTTGCCTGCCGCGGGTACTTGGGCCTCCCACACAAGTGAGGCACCATTTTTACCAGGAGACCTGGGGGAACGATGGGTGGTGGTAAATTTGTGTGAGCCCGGTGATGCCACAACTTTCCCATACCAAAATGTTTGAAAAAAGTGATTTTTTCAGCTAAAATTGAGGTTTGCAGGGGATTCTGGGTAAGGAAACGTTGGGAGATCCACGCAAGCCATACCTCCCTGGAAGCCGCCGGGTGTCTAGTTTTCAGAAATGTGTGGGTTTGGTAGGTTTCCCTAGATGGCCGCCGAGCACCGGGCCAAAAACCCAAGTGACCCCCCTTGCAAAACCAGGTGGTTTTGCGACAGGCCATTTTGATGTCACCTCACTACGTTTTGGGCCCTTGCCTGCCGAGGGTACTTGGGCCTCCCACACAAGTGAGGCACCATTTTTACCGGGAGACCTGGGGTGACGCTGGGTGGTGGTAAATTTGTGTGAGCCCGGTGATGCCACAACTTTCCCACACCAAAATGTGTGAAAAAAGTGATTATTTCAGCTAAAATTGAGGTTTGCAGGGGATTCTGGGTAAGGAAACATTGGGGGATCCACGCAAGCCATACCTCCCTGAAAGCCGCCGGGTGTCTAGTTTTCAGAAATGTGTGGGTTTGGTAGGTTTCCCTAGATGGCCGCTGAGCACCGGGCCAAAAACCCAAGTGACCCCCCTTGCAAAACCAGGTGGTTTTGCGATAGGCCATTTTGATGTCGCCTCACTATGTTTTGGGCCCTTGCCTGCCGCGGGTACTTGGGCCTCCCACACAAGTGAGGCACCATTTTTACCAGGAGACCTGGGAGAACGCTGGGTGGTGGTAAATTTGTGTGAGCCCGGTGATGCCACAACTTTCCCACACCAAAATGTGTGAAAAAAGTGATTTTTTCAGCTAAAATTGAGGTTTGCAGGGGATTCTGGGTAAGGAAACGTTCGGAGATCCACGCAAGCCATACCTCCCTGGAAGCCGCTGGGTGTCTAGTTTTCAGAAATGCATAGGTTTGGTAGGTTTCCCTAGATGGCGGCCGAGCACCGGGCCAAAAACCCAAGTGATCCCCCTTGCAAAACCAGGTGGTTTTGCGAGAGGCCATTTTGATGTCGCCTCACTACGTTTTGGGCCCTTGCCTGCCGCGGGTACTTGGGCCTCCCACACAAGTGAGGCACCATTTTTACCGGGAGACCTGGGGGAACGCAGGGTGGTGGTAAATTTGTGTGAGCCCGGTGATGCCACAACTTTCCCACACCAAAATTTTTGAAAAAATAGATTTTTTCAGATAAAATTGAGGTTTGCAGGGGATTCTGGGTAAGGAAACGTTGGGGTATTCACGCAAGCCATACCTCCCTGGAAGCCGCCGGGTGTCTCGTTTTCAGAAATGCATGGGTTTGGTAGGTTTCCCTAGATGGCCGCCGTGCACCGGGCCAAAACCCAAGTGTCCCCCCTTGCAAAACCAGGTGGTTTTCAGATAGGCCATTTTGATGTCGCCTCACTACGTTTTGCGCCGTTTCCTGTCGCGGGCACTAGGCCGACCCACACAAGTGAGGTACCGTTTTCTCGTAAGACTTTGGAGAACGCGGGGGGGGGTGGAAATTTGTGGATCCACGCAGATTCCGAAAGTTTCCACGACAGAAATGTGGGGAAAATATGTTTTTTTTGACAATTTTTTAGGTTTGCAAGGGATTCTGGGTAACAGACCCTGGTGGGTGGCAGTCAAGTCACCCCATCCTGGATTCCCCTTGGTGTCTAGTTTTCAAAAATGTATAGGTTTGCTAGGTTTCCCAAGGTGCCCGCAGAGCTAGGGTTCAAAAACTACAGCTAGTCATTTTGCCAAAAAAGGGTCATTTTTCACTGCGAAATTGAGGTGTGACCACGTTGCGTTTTGCGCCGTTTCCTGTCGCGGGCACTAGGCCGACCCACACAAGTGAGGTACCGTTTTTCTCGTAAGACTTTGAGGAACGCGGGGTGGGTGGAAATTTGTGGATCCACGCAGATTCCGGAACTTTCCACGACAGAAATGTGGGGAGAATGTGTTTTTTTTGACAATTTTTTAGGTTTGCAAGGGATTCTGGGTAACAGACCCTGGTGAGAGGCAGTCAAGTCACCCCATCCTGGATTCCCCTGGGTGTCTAGTTTTCAAAAATGTATAGGTTTGCTAGGTATCCCAAGGTGCCGCAGAGCTAAGGTTCAAAAACTACAGCTAGTCATTTTGCCAAAAAAGGGTCATTTTTCACTGCGACATTGAGGTGTGACCAAGTTGCGGTTTGCGCCGTTTCCTGTCACGGGCACTAGGCCGACCCACACAAGTGAGGTACCGTTTTTCTCGTAAGACTTTGGGGAATGCGGGGTGGGTGGAAATTTGTGGATCCACGCAGATTCCGGAACTTTCCACGACAGAAATTTGGGGAAAATGTGTTTTTTTTGACAATTTTTTAGGTTTGCAAGGGATTCTGGGTAACAGACCCTGGTGAGAGACAGTCAAGTCACCCCATCCTGGATTCCCCTGGGTGTCTAGTTTTCACAAATGTATAGGTTTGCTAGGTTTCCCAAGGTGCCCGCAGAGCTAGAGTTCAAAAACTACAGCTAGTCATTTTGCCAAAAAAGGGTCATTTTTCACTGCGACAGTGAGGTGTGACCACGTTGCGTTTTGCGCCGTTTCCTGTCCCGGGAACTAGGCCGACCCACACAAGTGAGGTACCGTTTTTCTTGTAAGACTTTGGGGAACGCGGGGTGTGTGGAAATTTGTGGATCCACGCAGATTCCGGAACTTTCCACGACAGAAATGTTGGGAAAATGTGTTTTTTTTGACAATTTTTTAGGTTTGCAAGGGATTCTGGGTAACAGACCCTGGTGAGAGGCAGTCAAGTCACCCCATCCTGGATTCCCCTGGGTGTCTAGTTTTCAAAAATGTATAGGTTTGCTAGGTTTCCTAGGTGCCCGCAGAGCTAGGGTTCAAAAACTACAGCTAGTCATTTTGCCAAAAAAGGGTCATTTTTCACTGCGAAATTGAGGTGTGACCACGTTGCGTTTTGTGCCGTTTCCTGTCGCGGGCACTAGGCCGGCCCACACAAGTGAGGTACCGTTTTTCTTGTAAGACTTTGGGAAACGCGGGGTGGGTGGAAATTTGTTGATCCACGCAGATTCCGGAACTTTCCACGACAGAAATGTGGGGAAAATGTGTTTTTTTTGACAATTTTTTAGGTTTGCAAGGGATTCTGGGTAACGGACCCTGGTGGGAGGCAGTCAAGTCACCCCATCCTGGATTCCCCTGGGTGTCTAGTTTTTAAAAATGTATAGGTTTGCCAGGTTTCCCAAGGTGCCCGCAGAGCTAGGGTTCAAAAACTAGAGCTAGGCACTTTGCAAAAAAAGGGTAAATTTTCACTGCGATATTGAGTTGTGAGCAAGTTGCGTTTTGCGCCGTTTCCTGTCGTGGGCATTATGCCAACCCACACAAGTGAGGTACCATTTTTATCGGGAGACTTAGGGTAATTCAGATTTGTAAAGGAACTGTTATTATCTATTGACTTTCGATGCATTTCTGCCTTCCAAATGAAAGATATTGTGTAAAAAAGAAGTCATTCTAAAAAATGACTGATAATTCTCATGCTAGTATGAGTATTCCCAATTTCAGAAATTTGCAAATATCTACTGTTTCTAAACTCTATATTTTGTTCCCATTTCAGAAATACATAGGTGTCTTTCATACTGATTTTTCCATGTACACTTTTTTACGGAATAATTACTATATACCCGGTACATAATAAAAAACCATTGCAAGTTACTGCTCAGTTTTTGGCTCTGGGTTCGTCGGTTTCTTGGTGAACCTACAAGTCCTATATATCTCCACAACCAGTAATGTCTAGCGGATGCAACGGTATATTGCTTTCAAACAGTTGTCATAATTAGAAGAAGTTACAGGTAAAAACGTTGACACAAAAAGCTGTTTTTTTCAACTAATTTTCAATTTATCCTATATTTAACTGTTTGTTTCTATAAAAAAACCTTGATGTATCTACACAAATGACCCCTTGCTGAATTCAGAATTTCGTCTTCTTTTCGAAAATGCATAGCTTTCCAGGATCCATTATTGCTTTTGTACCCATTTCTGCCATTAACTGGAAGGAGGTCAAAAGCACAAAAAATAGCAAAAATAGGCTATGTCCCAGAAAAATGCCAAAACTGTGTAAAAAATGTTGGGTTTCTGTCAAAAGTCTGGTATCCCCGAAAATCTGGGAAAATGGTGATTTCAACCCCATAAACCCTTTTTTGATAACATTTGCAGGGAAAAACCCAGATGCTTTCATTTGCAGCCCGTTTTTCCAATTTTTCCGAAAAAAAACAAAATTTTGGTTCATTTCTGTGACCCCTCTAGGAGAATCCAAAAACCCTGAGTACCTTTAGAATCCCCATGATGTTGGAAGAAAAGGACGCAAATTTGGCGTGGATACCTAATGTGGTCAAAAAGTTACAGGGGCCTAAGCGCGCACTACCCCAAATAGCCAAAAAAAGGCTTGGCACAGGAGGGGGAAAAGGCCTGGCAGCGAAGGGGTTAAAATTACATACTGTCCATATTTCTTTAAAAATAATGTTGATAAGATTTCTGATTGACATTGAGAACATTCCATGTTGTGATTTGCATCTTTAACTATTTTACTAAAAGTCACTGATTTACTCTCTGGTAATGTTAAATATATGAACCTTTCAGAATCAACATTAGTGCTGCATGTGTTCATACAGTTTTCACAACAATGTTCCCATTTATAAGAGAGACCAAATATATTTTCTATTTCTACCCCTTCATCTTCCAGTACCATAAGCAGATACATTAAGAATTCCTGTGCATCTTGCTGGACATTTTGTGTAAACTGTGTACATCCAGAACATACATCTAAAAGATTTCTAACATCAGAAGCACTTTCTATTTTAGTTTTATCATTACTCAGCTTCTCATAAAGGAAACTCAGCAGAGAACAGAATCTTTTTTCATGATTTAGTATTATCTGCTCTTGCAAACTTTCAAGATAAAATACAACATTCAGCACTACATTAGCGTAGCAGTTGACGCCAGAGCTATTTTCATTTTTTTTTATTTTTTTTTATTTTAAATCAGCATTGATAATAACATAATTACATACGGAGAGCAATTATCATTACATTACATAAACAATACACAGAGACAGAGATAGAACAATCAAATCCAATTAATTACTGGGGCCCATAGTGCAAACCCAAATTCCTTTTTTCCCCTGCCTTTAAGTTTATACAGAGCGATTTCCAAATTATATAGGGATAGTAGTTTAGCCTTCCATGTAGAAAAAGACGGTGAATCCGGGCTTAACCATTGGGAAGTAATACATAAACGAAAGATAGCCATACATAAAAACAAAAACCCCTTCTCGGGGGTTGAACGCTTTCTAGTGTTTACTCCAAACTCATATCCAAACAGCACTAATTGGGATGTAATATCAACAGAGACTCCAAGGCCTGAATTCAAAAAGCATTGTATCTCTTTGAGCAAGGGAGCAAGCACAGGACAGTCATAGAGCATATGCACCAGATCAGCTGCCCTCAGAGTGCATCTAGGACATAGATCCCCACGATTTGTTCCCCATTTAGCTATCTTCGCTGGGGAATAGTATAAATCAAAAATAGCCATGTAAAATTGGCTTTTAAAGCTGCCTAAAAGAATAACAGCATCGGCTAAATTCAGTACTGATTGTAGATCGACACCTACTATCCCTAACCTCCTATTCCAACGACGCTCAAAATAAACAAGGTCGTCCTGCTGGGTTGCGGTTATTATTTTGGAGAGTTGAGAGATCTTACATCTCCCTTTTATACATTCCAATATCAAATTCTTTTCCAAACTGATCTGCCCTCTTGAGTCAAGTTTATCTAAAAAACTTCGGATTTGAAGATGTTTAAAGAAGTCTGTGCATTGCAGCCAGAACTTCTCTTGAAGTTCTAAAAAAGACATCAGTTGGTTATCTAAGAAGAGGTCCCCAATAGTTCTGATCCCCTGAGTATTCCATCTTCGCATAGTGGAATCACAAAAAATGAATGGGAGTTTCCCTAATATTCCAAAAGGCATATATCGGTTATATTTATTTAAAATAAGAAGTTTACAAATTTTAGACCAAACTGCAGCCGCAGCCACCAAAATCTTAAAACGGGTTCTTTTGTAGTAGCTAGGCTCAAAAAACTTGGAAAATATATATCTGGCTTCCGGCCCCATAATAAGCTCATATATAGATGGAGAGGCTGCAGGGTCTATATATGACTGAGTACCAAAAAACAAAATCCCCATATGTTGGAGCATCGCCGCCCAATAATAATACTGGAATTGAGGGATATTCAGTCCCCCCCTTGCCCTTGGGAAGTTAAGTTTTTTAAAAGCTCTCCTTGTCCTCTTATACCCCCATATAAAACGAGAGCACATTCTTTCTATCCTTGTAAATATTGAGTTAGGTAGCAAAAGTGGGATCGTACGGAATAAATAGAGGAATTTCGGAAAAAAACACCATCTTAATAACATTGCACCTACCATATAAGGAAAGGTGTAAATAATCTAGATTTTCTAACATTTTATTGGATGAAGTTAAAATTGGATCAAAGTTTAGATTAACAATAGTTTGTACATTCGAGGGAATTTTAACACCCAAATAGACAGCTTCTGTGACTCTATTAACACCTGAAAGAGCACCAGAGCCAGTAAAAAGAACTTGTGTCTTATGTAAGTTCAATTTGTAGCCAGACACAGCACCAAATTCCGATGTCAAAATTTCAATGCGTCTCATCATATTAACTACATTCACTGTAACAACAGCAACATCGTCTGCGTAAGCTAAAACTTTGATGGATTCTCGCACAGGCTAAACTGGAATAATCTCTAGGTCGTGTTCGATCTTAATCAACAGAGGCTCGATATAGAGAGCAAAGAGAAGAGGGGAGCAAGGGCATCCCTGCCGGGTGCCCCTATATATCTTAAACTCCCCAGAATACTTCCCAGAAATACGAATTGTAGCAACAGGGCGGGTATACAGAGCTTGCTCAGCTTTGAGAAAAGGAGGTGGAAAACCTTTCCAATGGAGAACTGCCCATAAAAATTCCCAGGAGACCCTGTCGAATGCCTTCTCGGCATCCAACAGGGCCACCCCTATTGGGACTTCAGGAACCTGGGCCCAGTCCAAAAGGGATATTATTCGGCGGACATGATCAGTGGTACCTCTACCTGCTACAAACCCGTGCTGGCGCTGTGAGACTAATGGTGCTACAACCTTTCCTAATCTTCTAGCGAGGAGTTTAGAGAAGATCTTACTATCTGAATTGATTAGTGTAATTGGGCGATATGAAGCTGGCTCAAGCGCATCCTTCCCTTTCTTTTTGAAGACTATTATGATTGTCTTGGACCATGAGCTATTTTCAAAATGACAACCAACAACCTCTTCAACATTGTCCTTTTTCTTTTTGCTTGCAATCACATCACTCTCTTTTTGTTTACTTTTCTGTACATCCTCATTACAGATATTCTCAATTCTCCTTTTCCGACAAACAACACATTTTTCAAACACAGGGTACTGATCTAGCATAGCTTCTTCTTAATCTATTATACTCCTTTATACAATTTGCATCAGCACTAACTTTTGAGTCATCAAAGTCTATCATGAAGAAACCAGATATTTTTTTCACTCATGACAAAGCAACATACGCCATACCTTCTTTAAACACACTAGATCCAATGTTTACAAAAGCACTATCTACAGTTAATCCTTGAGATTTGTGAATAGTTACAGCATATGCTAGAGAAAACGGAAACTGCTTCCTACGTACATATAAGTCTTTCACAAGCAAAAAACAAACTGAATAACGACTAATGTCTTTAACCTCTTCAATCTGATTAAATTTTATTTTTAAAAATTAAATTCCCATCTTTTTTCTGGTAATTAACAAAACCCACAACTTTACCCATAGCTCCATTCACTAAACCTTTTTCTACATTCAAATTACGTCTTAAAATTACTCGACAGTTCATACATACATAAAGATTCTTTTCTAAACCAGCTGTTTTTGATATGTTTTTCTCTAGAGAATCCAATTTAGTTGTCAATTTGCTTGTTAATATAATAGTTATTTCTTCATGCTGTATTTTATCCACAGCTTCCATTTTTATAATCTCTTCATTTTCCAATTTCAAAAGTTCTTGATTGAATATAGAGCATTCATGTAGTGTTGGCAATAAGCAGATTACAGTATTTTTTTCTGCAATTTTCTTGTATATTTTCTCTGGAACTATTTGTTCTGTTGGAAACAAATTACATAGCAATCGACTCTGTAAAGCTTTTCTGCCATGTTCTGTGAGTAGTCCAATTCTGATATCTTTGAGAATACTTGCATAATCATCATCATTTGCTTGCCGCATATTGGTAATGAGTTCTTTGTACTTAAAGTATGACCAAATATTCACATTACCTATACTTCCTAATGACTTTTTCGTGTCTTCATGTGCAAGAGTATGAAATACTGGTTGTCCTTTAACTGGAGTGAGCTGCAGTAGATCCCCAAAAACTATAACATGTTTTCCTCCAAATAACACGTCATAGTCTGTCTTTAGAATTTGCTGCATTCTTAAATGCACAAAGGCAAGCATTAAGTTTGATACCATGCTTACCTCATCAATAATGAGAACTTTCATTTTCTTCAATACTCTTGAAACTTCAAAACATGCTTCTCCTGTTAGCTTGTGGTATTGTATTTTGTTTTCATGCTCTACTGGTAACATTAGCAAACAATGTAAGGTAATTCCTTTTATGTTATATGCTGCTAACTCAGTTGGAGCAGTAACAACACAAGACAAAGTTGAATCAGTTTTTTTCTGTAGGTAGCTTCTAATTACTTTAATTAAGAAACTTTTTCCAGTTCCAGCTTGTCCACTCACATACATTCTGATTGGTTCAAATGATGTGCATGAGCACTCTTTATTTTCATGTAGTAATCCATGATCAATTTGTTTTGTGACTTCTTCATAAATTTGTTGTTGTTCATCATTCAGTTGTTGTTCCAAATTTGGTAAGTTTAATAAATCTTCCTGAGCTTGATTCATAGATGTTTCCACTTCAGTCATGGCTATTGCAGCTTCATTTTCTACGATTGGTTGTCCTAGAGGATCTTGACTGAGCGTCCCAGAACTTTGACTGTCTTGAGATCTGTCTCTAGCTACTTCAGCTGCAATTGTAGCGTCTTGTTCAATTCCTTCATTTAACATTTGTACATAAGTTGTGAAAGTACTGCATTCTATGCTATCTT
The DNA here is from genome assembly GCF_964204655.1 of Triturus cristatus. Classification (NCBI taxonomy): domain Eukaryota; kingdom Metazoa; phylum Chordata; class Amphibia; order Caudata; family Salamandridae; genus Triturus; species Triturus cristatus. Next base: position 844,794,021 of record NC_140587.1, on the reverse strand, counting down.
TGCATGCATTAAAGGAATCTTCATAGCTCTGAAAATCTCCAAGTAACTCATCCTCTGAACGCCATGGTTTAAACAACTGTAAAAGTGCTAAGTAGTAAAATTCCTTTTTGTCAGTAGTGTCGCAACTCAGCTTTCTGTGATTAATCAAACTTCCTTTTGTTTGATTCACCAAACATCCTTCCTCACCAATGACTTTATATTTTCCATTGTTGATGTCTTCTGTGACATTCCGTTTAAAAATGTAGTTCTGCAGCACTTCATAGAGACACATGTTCTCAAGATGATGACTTCTGTTTGGGTAATATGTGTCCAACATGTTTGTTTTCAAAATGTCTGTATTTTCTGGTTCGTTCTCTGCTAAATATTCAATTTCTCAAATAGATTTCAGTACCCGATTTCACATTCCTGCAAGGCCTAAACTTACCCAAATTATTCTTCTGTATTTGGAGTACAGACTTGCAGATGATAACCTATCTGAGCATTCGAATGACCCAATTTCTCGATGCGATAACATCTTTAAACTGAAACTGTATAGCTTTTTACTGACAGTCTTCTCGTGAGAAATCTCTTCCCACATTTCTTTCAATTCCGTTTTCTCTGATTTAGTGATGTAAGATGTGACATACCGAGCAACAGCAATAGAATTGTCAGCTACATACTGAATATCCATGTTAGCATTCCACATGGATAAAATGACTGGGTTGTAGTCATTTATATATTTTGACTCTTCTTTTCTTCTTAGGTTGTAGGTATTTTTCGGAGATTTTTTTGTAATAGTATGTCGCACAGCTGACATAAAACTGTTTACTCTTCCTTTTGAAAGAACAGGTTGTGGAAATCCAAATCGACATTTTGTGTAGAATTTATCTTTACTCTTGTACTTTCGTCAATAGTATTTTCCACACCGATGATTTTGGAAACGTAAAACTTGCTCTTTTAAGTTTTTTTCTTCTGTGCTTTTAGGTATAGCACATGTTGCCTATTCTTCAATGAAAGATAAAACTGCATCATCAGAATCTGTTCCAAATTTTGGGGCATCCTTGATCCACAACAGCATATGAATATGAGGAGCACCTCTTGCTTGGTACTCTTTTCTCCAAAAGAAATCCACAACTTCTCCAAGAGGTGGATTGTTTTTATTGCAGATGAAGGACATCATAGCCTCAAATCTATGATTGAAATATCTGCAAACATTAACCGGATCCAATGAGCTCAATTCTCCTGCTGTCTTGTATTGGATGTTTTCAATATTTGAATTTGCCTCTTGAAGAAAATCCAGTAAATCATCCCAATCGTACTCAGCACAGCTTAGGGTAAGGAACCATGTAGGAGTTCCTAAATTCCGTAACATACATTTCAATTCTCCATGGCATCGGTACCAATATTCATTAGTCCCACGCTGACAAGCCATCAGATTAATCAATTGAGATTCCAAATGATCATCTCGCTGTTGCACTTTGTTCATAGAATCCTTTGCAGACACATTATGTAGATGTACTCCAGTTTTTAAAATGTGATTTACTGCATAAGATAGTGCTGACAAGTCACTTTCAAATAAAAGATGGAACAAATAAGGAATACTTTGACGAAATCTTGGATCTTCTGCATTTAATCTTGTAGTCCGATACTCAGAAGCAGGAATCTCTACTGGACGTTCATCATATCGTCCACCTTTTCCTGTAGGAAACAGCTGGGGAAAACAACGAGCTTCCAAGCTCTCCTCCCATACACTCACGGGAGTTTCTTTTGCTTTTTTCATCTGAAACAGATCAATAGTGTTTCCCATAACTTCTTTAGAATGAAGAGGATGTATGCTGAAATGTTCATACATTTCTTCTTCTTTTGACTTATCCACTTTTTCAATTTGCCCTGTTGGTATTCCTGTGTCTGCTAGTAAAACGTCTTCATCTTCATCCATATAAATTGATTCATACCATTTATTATTTCTTTTCAAATATAAATTTGCTCTTTGTACTTTTCGTACATCTACTAGCTCCTGCCAAATTTTCTTATTCTTTGTAGGTACACCATTAACCAGAATAACTAATGGTTCAGTTTCCAAACTATCTGCATCAATTGTTTCCATATTTTTTTCAAATCTAATGGCAAATAGACAACTCTTCCTTTTAAACCTCTTTGTAAATCTGAAGGAGGTAATTTACCTGTTTTGGGCTCAATACGAACTATAGTCTGAAACGGATGGACACATTGAATGAGTATAGACTCATACGTATTTAAATCAGAAAGTTCTGCAGGAATATCAACCAATTCTAAATTATTATGTACAGCTCTAGCTGGCATTTTATTTTCTTCTAACTTGTTATAACAGTATTTACAAATACGATGATCTTCACCCAAATCAAAACAATTTTCCAGAAATAAATATGTAGCAAAATCCTTCCACTCATAATTATTTTCTTTTTCACTTTTTTTATAGAGATCAACATTTATGATGGCTTCTCCGGCAACAAATACAAGTAATATTTGGTCTTTCATTAGAGATGATAGTACATTTTGTCATTTGATCTTCAAAATTTTTACTAACAGTGAGTTCTACATTCTGTTCCACATTTTCCTCAATAACTGTGTCAATTCCTGCACTTTCATGTTCTGGACCAAAGTAATAAAACTGAATATCATCAGTAACCTTCTCTACATCTGATACAAATCCACGGAACAAAGCAGTATTCAACTCATTTAACTTTAGTGCTGGACTTTTAGCAAAATACAATCTTCTCACAAACTTTCTCATTTCAGTATGATGTACTGCCAGCATCCTAAAATGGTGAAAAAAACTTTGACAAACTTTCCTAGAAAGACAAGCCAGAGAATGTCCTTGCAAACCAGTATTCTTTCTCACTCTGCATGGATCTAGTCTTTGAAGCATCTTAATCTTCTGTTTAACACTTTTTTTTACTATATTCTCCTAGAAAGTCACGTAATTTATCAATAGATTCTTGTCGTACAGTACAAATACTACTACAATTCCAAGTGTACACTGGGGCTTTAGGACGTTTCCCCATAACCTCATCAGCTAACACTTCTTCCTCATTTCTTGGAACCATTTTCTCCTTTTCCATTACACAACCATCTTTGACTTCATAAGCTCGACCACTGGTGTCAACTGCAGGTAGCAAACTATTACTTTGAAGATAGCTCTCTTCATTAAAAAATGGTTCAGTACTTGAACTAGGCTTCCATTCTCCTAAGAACACTTTACAAAAGTTATTTTTTTTCACTACTCTTTTCCTTTTGCTTTTTGACTTCATTACATTGACTAATTTATCTAATGTACGGATCCTGTTCAAAATTAAAATGAATAGTTTTCTTTTTAATTCCAAAGCCTTTGCAACAATAGATTCAATATGTTTCTTTTTCTTATAAAATTTGGCTTTCTTCCTATATTTTTTCACATCCTTTAGCAAATTGAACATCACTCTTCTCTGAAACATTTTTCTATGAATGGTTTTAAAATCTGTTTTTCTTTTTAAGTCATTCTTTCTTACTTCTGATTGTACATTAGCATTTAGTATTTTCTCTCTCTTGTCTTGTTGTTTTCTACTTGAAACACTATTTGCAGTGGATATATTGTTTACATTTTTTCTTTGTTTGAAGATATTTTTAAAAAAATCCTTAGTCTGCTTACCAGAAGACTTTTTCTTTTTTCCAACATGAGGTTCTTCAGCTAATTTTTGTTGTCCAGTTGTCTTCAAATATAGATTCTGTTGCTGTTCTTTTCTCTTTCTTGATTTTATAGGCATGTTTAATTTATTTCAGTGTTGTTCAGCAATACCTGAAAGAAACTAAAAAAAAATACCTTTATGTTATTTAAATATATTACTATATTTTTTTTCAGCTTTTCAAATCCTATCATATGAGCTGTCCCTTTCCTACGACTGCAAGTCTTACACAATAAGAGCTACACAAATTAAATCTCTGACATCAATTCCTGTGTGCACACAGACTCATGGTGTGATTCTAGGCAGAAAACGATATTTGATTGACAATTTCAAAGCACATTTACTACTGTGGTACAGTAAGTAATAATTACTGTAACAGCCTGACACATTTTCCTAATAGTTTAGAGAGGCAGAAAAGAGCACATGTCCTAACAGCTACTTGAGACCATGAACATGTGGAACCTGGGTGAGTGATTAGACTAGAGCAAAGGAAATGAGCCTTGGTGACGTTGAATGTGTTAGCGTTACACACTGCTATCTGAAATACCACACAGTGCTGAATAGTAAGCATGGGAGTGCAGGAGAAGCAGCTGCCTGTGTACTAAGAGTGTGTTTCTGGAGACTGTGTTTTGTCAGGTGCAAGAGAGATCTGCATGGACGCTTGCACAACTGCATGAAGACTGCAGAGATGTATGTAAGAGTACATGTGTGGTAAGGGTTAATTGGAGTTTTGAACATGTAGGAACTACCTCACCCATTGGAGGAGTGGAAGGAAAATCTACCATGTTGATTTCAAATGTGTTAGCATTTGCCTTCCATTTGTGAAATATTGATTTGTGCTGAATGCTAACCATCACAGTTCAAGAAAACAAGCTGCCCCTTTCCTGCGAGTGCAAGTCTTACAGAACAATAGCAACACAAATTAAATCTCTGACAACAATTCCTGTGTGCAGACAGACTCATGGTGTGATTCTAGGCAGAAAACGATATTTGATTGGCAATTTCAAAGCACATTTACTACTGTGGTAGAGCAAGTCATAATTACTGTAACAGCCTGACACATTTTCCTTATAGTTTAGAGAGGCAGAAAAGAGCACATGTCCTAACAGCTACTTGAGACCATGAGCATGTGTTACCTGGGTGAGTGATTGGACTAAAGCAAAGGAAATGAGCCTTGGTGACGTTGAATGTGTTAGTGTTACACACTGCTATCTGAAATACCACACAGTGCTGAATAGTAAGCATGGGAGTGCAGGAGAAGCAGCTGCCTGTGTGCTAAGAGTGTGTTTCTGGAGACTGTGTATTGTCAGGTGCAAGAGAGATCTGCATGGACGCTTGCACAACTGCATGAAGACTGCAGAGATGTTTGTAAGAGTACATGTGTGGTAAGGGTTAATTGGAGTTTTGAACATGTAGGAACTACCTCACCCATTGCAGGAGTGGAAGGAAAATCTACCATGTTGATTTCAAATGTGTTAGCATTTGCCTTCCATTTGTGAAATATTGATTTGTGCTGAATGCTAACCATCACAGTTCAAGAAAACAAGCTGCCCCTTTCCTGCGAGTGCAAGTCTTACAGAACAATAGCAACACAAATTAAATCTCTGACAACAATTCCTGTGTGCAGACAGACTCATGGTGTGATTCTAGGCAGAAAACGATATTTGATTGGCAATTTCAAAGCACATTTACTACTGTGGTAGAGCAAGTGATAATTACTGTAACAGCCTGACACATTTTCCTTATAGTTTAGAGAGGCAGAAAAGAGCACATGTCCTAACAGCTACTTGAGACCATGAGCATGTGTTACCTGGGTGAGTGATTGGACTAAAGCAAAGGAAATGAGCCTTGGTGACGTTGAATGTGTTAGCGTTACACACTGCTATCTGAAATACCACACAGTGCTGAATAGTAAGCATGGGAGTGCAGGAGAAGCAGCTGCCTGTGTGCTAAGAGTGTGTTTCTGGAGACTGTGTATTGTCAGGTGCAAGAGAGATCTGCATGGAGGCTTGCACAACTGCATGAAGACTGCAGAGATGTTTGTAAGAGTACATGTGTGGTAAGGGTTAATTGTAGTTTTGAACATGTAGGAACTACCTCACCCATTGTAAGAGTGGAAGGAAAATCTACCATGTTGTTTTCAAATGTGTTAGCATTTGCCTCTCATTTGTGAGATAGTGATTTGTGCTGAATGCTAACCATCACAGTTCAAGAAAACAAGCTGCCCCTTTCCTGCAAATGCAAGTCTTACAGAACAACAGCAACACAAATTAAATCTCTGACAACAATTCCTGTATGCACACACACTCATGGTGTGATTCTAGGCAGAAAACGATATTTGATTGGCAATTTCAAAGCACATTTACTACTGTGGTACAGTAAGTGATAATTACTGTAACAGCCTGACACATTTTCCTTATAGTTTAGAGAGGCAGAAAAGAGCACATGTCCTAACAGCTACTTGAGACCATGAGCATGTGTTACCTGGGTGAGTGATTAGACTAAAGCAAAGGAAATGAGCCTTTATGACGTTGAATGTGTTAGCGTTACACACTGCTATCTGAAATACCACACAGTGCTGAATAGTAAGCATGGGAGTGCAGGAGAAGCAGCTGCCTGTGTGCTAAGAGTGTGTTTCTGGAGACTGTGTATTGTCAGGTGCAAGAGAGATCTGCATGGACGCTTGCACAACTGCATGAAGACTGCAGAGATGTATGTAAGAGTACATATGTGGTAAGGATTAATTGGAGTTTTGAACATGTAGGAACTACCTCACCCATTGCAGGAGTGGAAGGAAAATCTACCATGTTGATTTCAAATGTGTTAGCATTTGCCTCTCTTTTGTGAGCTATTGATTTGTGCTGAATGCTAACCATCACAGTTCAAGAAAACAAGCTGTCCCTTTCCTGCGAGTGCAAGTCTTACAGAACAACAGCAACACAAATTAAATCTCTGACATCAATTCCTGTGTGCACACAGACTCATGGTGTGATTCTAGGCAGAAAACGATATTGGATTGGCAATTTCAAAACACATTTACTACTGTGGTACAGTAAGTGATAATTACTGTAACAGCCTGACACATTTTCCTTACAGTTTAGAGAGGCAGAAAAGAGCACATGTCCTAACAGCTACTTGAGACCATCAGCATGTGGAACCTGGGTGAGTTATTAGACTAGAGCAAAGGAAATGAGCCTTGGTGACGTTGAATGTGTTAGCGTTACACACTGCTATCTGAAATACCAAACAGTGCTGAATAGTAAGCATGGGAGTGCAGGAGAAGCAGCTTCCTGTGTGCTAAGAGTGTGTTTCTGGAGACTGTGTATTGTCAGGTGCAAGAGTGATCTGCATGGACGCTTGCACAACTGCATGAAGACTGCAGAGATGTATGTAAGAGTACATGTGTGGTAAGGATTAATTGGAGTTTTGAACATGTAGGAACTACCTCACCCATTGCAGGAGTAGAAGGAAAATCTACCATGTTGATTTCAAATGTGTTACCATTTGCCTCTCAATTGTGAGCTATTGATTTGTGCTGAATGCTAACCATCACAGTTCAAGAAAACAAGCTGCCCCTTTCCTGCGAGTACATGTCTTACAGAACAACAGCAACACAAATTCAATCTCTGACATCAATTCCTGTGTGCACATAGACTCATGGTGTGATTCTAGGAGGAAAACAATATTTGACTGGCAATTTCAAAACACATTTACTACTGTGGTACAGTAAGTGATAATTACTGTAACAGCCTGACACATTTTCCTAATAGTTTAGAGAGGCAGAAAAGAGCACATGTCCTAACAGCTACTTGAGACCATCAGCATGTGGAACCTGGGTGAGTGATTAGACTAGAGCAAAGGAAATGAGCCTTGGTGACGTTGAATGTGTTAGCGTTACACACTGCTATCAGAAATACCACACAGTGCTGAATAGTAAGCATGGGAGTGCAGGAGAAGCAGCTGCCTGTGTGCTAAGAGTGTGTTTCTGGAGACTGTGTATTGTCAGGTGCATGAGAGATCTGCATGGACGCTTGCACAACTGCATGAAGACTGCAGAGATGTATGTAAGAGTACATGTGTGGTAAGGGTTAATTGGAGTTTTGAACATGTAGGAACTACCTCACCCATTGCAAGAGTGGAAGGAAAATCTACCATGTTGATTTCAAATGTGTTAGCATTTGCCTCTCATTCGTGAGATAGTGATTTGTACTGAATGCTAACCATCACAGTTCAAGAAAACAAGCTGCCCCTTTCCTGCGAGTGCAAGTCTTAAAGAACAACAGCAACACAAATTAAATCTCTGACATCAATTCCTGTGTGCACATAGACTTATGGTGTGATTCTAGGCAGAAAATGATATTTGATTGGCAATTTCAAAACACATTTACTACTGTGGTACAGTAAGTGATAATTACTGTAACAGCCTGACACATTTTCCTTATAGTTTAGAGAGGCAGAAAAGAGCACATGTCCTAACAGCTACTTGAGACCATCAGCATGTGGAACCTGGGTGAGTGATTAGACTAGAGCAAAGGAAATGAGCCTTGGTGACGTTGAATGTGTTAGCGGTACACACTGCTATCTGAAATACCACACAGTGCTGAATGGTAAGCATGGGAGTGCAGGAGAAGCAGCTTCCTGTGTGCTAAGAGTGTGTTTCTGGAGACTGTGTATTGTCAGGTCCAAGAGAGATCTGCATGGACGCTTGCACAACTGCATGAAGACTGCAGAGATGTATGTAAGAGTACATGTGTGGTAAGGATTAATTGGAGTTTTGAACATGTAGGAACTACCTCATCCATTGCAGGAGTGGAAGGAAAATCTACCATGTTGATTTCAAATGTGTTAGCATTTGCCTCTCATTTGTGAGATAGTGATTTGTGCTGAAAGCTAACCATCACAGTTCAAAAAAACAAGCTGCCCCTTTCCTGCGAGTGCAAGTCTTACAGAACAACAGCAACACAACTTAAATCTCTGACATCAATTCCTGTGTGCAGACAGACTCATGGTGTGATTCTAGGCAGAAAACGATATTTGATTGGCAATTTCAAAGCACATTTACTACTGTGGTAGAGCAAGTGATAATTACTGTAACAGCCTGACACATTTTCCTTATAGTTTAGAGAGGCAGAAAATAGCACATGTCCTAACAGCTACTTGAGACCATGAGCATGTGTTACCTGGGTGAGTGATTGGACTAAAGCAAAGGAAATGAGCCTTGGTGACGTTGAATGTGTTAGCGTTACACACTGCTATCTGAAATACCACACAGTGCTGAATAGTAAGCATGGGAGTGCAGGAGAAGCAGCTGCCTGTGTGCTAAGAGTGTGTTTCTGGAGACTGTGTATTGTCAGGTGCAAGAGAGATCTGCATGGAGGCTTGCACAACTGCATGAAGACTGCAGAGATGTTTGTAAGAGTACATGTGTGGTAAGGGTTAATTGTAGTTTTGAACATGTAGGAACTACCTCACCCATTGTAAGAGTGGAAGGAAAATCTACCATGTTGTTTTCAAATGTGTTAGCATTTGCCTCTCATTTGTGAGATAGTGATTTGTGCTGAATGCTAACCATCACAGTTCAAGAAAACAAGCTGCCCCTTTCCTGCAAATGCAAGTCTTACAGAACAACAGCAACACAAATTAAATCTCTGACAACAATTCCTGTATGCACACACACTCATGGTGTGATTCTAGGCAGAAAACGATATTTGATTGGCAATTTCAAAGCACATTTACTACTGTGGTACAGTAAGTGATAATTACTGTAACAGCCTGACACATTTTCCTTATAGTTTAGAGAGGCAGAAAAGAGCACATGTCCTAACAGCTACTTGAGACCATGAGCATGTGTTACCTGGGTGAGTGATTAGACTAAAGCAAAGGAAATGAGCCTTTATGACGTTGAATGTGTTAGCGTTACACACTGCTATCTGAAATACCACACAGTGCTGAATAGTAAGCATGGGAGTGCAGGAGAAGCAGCTGCCTGTGTGCTAAGAGTGTGTTTCTGGAGACTGTGTATTGTCAGGTGCAAGAGAGATCTGCATGGATGCTTGCACAACTGCATGAAGACTGCAGAGATGTATGTAAGAGTACATATGTGGTAAGGATTAATTGGAGTTTTGAACATGTAGGAACTACCTCACCCATTGCAGGAGTGGAAGGAAAATCTACCATGTTGATTTCAAATGTGTTAGCATTTGCCTCTCTTTTGTGAGCTATTGATTTGTGCTGAATGCTAACCATCACAGTTCAAGAAAACAAGCTGCCCCTTTCCTGCGAGTGCAAGTCTTACAGAACAACAGCAACACAAATTAAATCTCTGACATCAATTCCTGTGTGCACACAGACTCATGGTGTGATTCTAGGCAGAAAACGATATTGGATTGGCAATTTCAAAACACATTTACTACTGTGGTACAGTAAGTGATAATTACTGTAACAGCCTGACACATTTTCCTTATAGTTTAGAGAGGCAGAAAAGAGCACATGTCCTAACAGCTACTTGAGACCATCAGCATGTGGAACCTGGGTGAGTGATTAGACTAGAGCAAAGGAAATGAGCCTTGGTGACGTTGAATGTGTTAGCGTTACACACTGCTATCTGAAATACCACACAGTGCTGAATGGTAAGCATGGGAGTGCAGGAGAAGCAGCTTCCTGTGTGCTAAGAGTGTGTTTCTGGAGACTGTGTATTGTCAGGTGCAAGAGAGATCTGCATGGACGCTTGCACAACTGCATGAAGACTGCAGAGATGTATGTAAGAGTACATGTGTGGTAAGGATTAATTGGAGTTTTGAACATGTAGGAACTACCTCATCCATTGCAGGAGTGGAAGGAAAATCTACCATGTTGATTTCAAATGTGTTAGCATTTGCCTCTCATTTGTGAGATAGTGATTTGTGCTGAAAGCTAACCATCACAGTTCAAAAAAACAAGCTGCCCCTTTCCTGCGAGTGCAAGTCTTACAGAACAACAGCAACACAACTTAAATCTCTGACATCAATTCCTGTGTGCAGACAGACTCATGGTGTGATTCTAGGCAGAAAACGATATTTGATTGGCAATTTCAAAGCACATTTACTACTGTGGTAGAGCAAGTGATAATTACTGTAACAGCCTGACACATTTTCCTTATAGTTTAGAGAGGCAGAAAAGAGCACATGTCCTAACAGCTACTTGAGACCATGAGCATGTGTTACCTGGGTGAGTGATTGGACTAAAGCAAAGGAAATGAGCCTTGGTGACGTTGAATGTGTTAGCGTTACACACTGCTATCTGAAATACCACACAGTGCTTAATAGTAAGCATGGGAGTGCGGGAGAAGCAGCTGCCTGTGTGCTAAGAGTGTGTTTCTGGAGACTGTGTATTGTCAGGTGCAAGAGAGATCTGCATGGAGGCTTGCACAACTGCATGAAGACTGCAGAGATGTTTGTAAGAGTACATGTGTGGTAAGGGTTAATTGTAGTTTTGAACATGTAGGAACTACCTCACCCATTGTAAGAGTGGAAGGAAAATCTACCATGTTGTTTTCAAATGTGTTAGCATTTGCCTCTCATTTGTGAGATAGTGATTTGTGCTGAATGCTAACCATCACAGTTCAAGAAAACAAGCTGCCCCTTTCCTGCAAATGCAAGTCTTACAGAACAACAGCAACACAAATTAAATCTCTGACAACAATTCCTGTATGCACACACACTCATGGTGTGATTCTAGGCAGAAAACGATATTTGATTGGCAATTTCAAAGCACATTTACTACTGTGGTACAGTAAGTGATAATTACTGTAACAGCCTGACACATTTTCCTTATAGTTTAGAGAGGCAGAAAAGAGCACATGTCCTAACAGCTACTTGAGACCATGAGCATGTGTTACCTGGGTGAGTGATTAGACTAAAGCAAAGGAAATGAGCCTTTATGACGTTGAATGTGTTAGCGTTACACACTGCTATCTGAAATACCACACAGTGCTGAATAGTAAGCATGGGAGTGCAGGAGAAGCAGCTGCCTGTGTGCTAAGAGTGTGTTTCTGGAGACTGTGTATTGTCAGGTGCAAGAGAGATCTGCATGGACGCTTGCACAACTGCATGAAGACTGCAGAGATGTATGTAAGAGTACATATGTGGTAAGGATTAATTGGAGTTTTGAACATGTAGGAACTACCTCACCCATTGCAGGAGTGGAAGGAAAATCTACCATGTTGATTTCAAATGTGTTAGCATTTGCCTCTCTTTTGTGAGCTATTGATTTGTGCTGAATGCTAACCATCACAGTTCAAGAAAACAAGCTGCCCCTTTCCTGCGAGTGCAAGTCTTACAGAACAACAGCAACACAAATTAAATCTCTGACATCAATTCCTGTGTGCACACAGACTCATGGTGTGATTCTAGGCAGAAAACGATATTGGATTGGCAATTTCAAAACACATTTACTACTGTGGTGCAGTAAGTGATAATTACTGTAACAGCCTGACACATTTTCCTTACAGTTTAGAGAGGCAGAAAAGAGCACATGTCCTAACAGCTACTTGAGACCATCAGCATGTGGAACCTGGGTGAGTTATTAGACTAGAGCAAAGGAAATGAGCCTTGGTGACGTTGAATGTGTTAGCGTTACACACTGCTATCTGAAATACCAAACAGTGCTGAATAGTAAGCATGGGAGTGCAGGAGAAGCAGCTTCCTGTGTGCTAAGAGTGTGTTTCTGGAGACTGTGTATTGTCAGGTGCAAGAGTGATCTGCATGGACGCTTGCACAACTGCATGAAGACTGCAGAGATGTATGTAAGAGTACATGTGTGGTAAGGATTAATTGGAGTTTTGAACATGTAGGAACTACCTCACCCATTGCAGGAGTAGAAGGAAAATCTACCATGTTGATTTCAAATGTGTTACCATTTGCCTCTCAATTGTGAGCTATTGATTTGTGCTGAATGCTAACCATCACAGTTCAAGAAAACAAGCTGCCCCTTTCCTGCGAGTACATGTCTTACAGAACAACAGCAACACAAATTCAATCTCTGACATCAATTCCTGTGTGCACACAGACTCATGGTGTGATTCTAGGCAGAAAACAATATTTGACTGGCAATTTCAAAACACATTTACTACTGTGGTACAGTAAGTGATAATTACTGTAACAGCCTGACACATTTTCCTAATAGTTTAGAGAGGCAGAAAAGAGCATATGTCCTAACAGCTACTTGAGACCATCAGCATGTGGAACCTGGGTGAGTGATTAGACTAGAGCAAAGGAAATGAGCCTTGGTGACGTTGAATGTGTTAGCGTTACACACTGCTATCAGAAATACCACACAGTGCTGAATAGTAAGCATGGGAGTGCAGGAGAAGCAGCTGCCTGTGTGCTAAGAGTGTGTTTCTGGAGACTGTGTATTGTCAGGTGCATGAGAGATCTGCATGGACGCTTGCACAACTGCATGAAGACTGCAGAGATGTATGTAAGAGTACATGTGTGGTAAGGGTTAATTGGAGTTTTGAACATGTAGGAACTACCTCACCCATTGCAAGAGTGGAAGGAAAATCTACCATGTTGATTTCAAATGTGTTAGCATTTGCCTCTCATTCGTGAGATAGTGATTTGTACTGAATGCTAACCATCACAGTTCAAGAAAACAAGCTGCCCCTTTCCTGCGAGTGCAAGTCTTAAAGAACAACAGCAACACAAATTAAATCTCTGACATCAATTCCTGTGTGCACATAGACTTATGGTGTGATTCTAGGCAGAAAACGATATTTGATTGGCAATTTCAAAACACATTTACTACTGTGGTACAGTAAGTGATAATTACTGTAACAGCCTGACACATTTTCCTTATAGTTTAGAGAGGCAGAAAAGAGCACATGTCCTAACAGCTACTTGAGACCATCAGCATGTGGAACCTGGGTGAGTGATTAGACTAGAGCAAAGGAAATGAGCCTTGGTGACGTTGAATGTGTTAGCGTTACACACTGCTATCTGAAATACCACACAGTGCTGAATGGTAAGCATGGGAGTGCAGGAGAAGCAGCTTCCTGTGTGCTAAGAGTGTGTTTCTGGAGACTGTGTATTGTCAGGTGCAAGAGAGATCTGCATGGACGCTTGCACAACTGCATGAAGACTGCAGAGATGTATGTAAGAGTACATGTGTGGTAAGGATTAATTGGAGTTTTGAACATGTAGGAACTACCTCATCCATTGCAGGAGTGGAAGGAAAATCTACCATGTTGATTTCAAATGTGTTAGCATTTGCCTCTCATTTGTGAGATAGTGATTTGTGCTGAAAGCTAACCATCACAGTTCAAAAAAACAAGCTGCCCCTTTCCTGCGAGTGCAAGTCTTACAGAACAACAGCAACACAACTTAAATCTCTGACATCAATTCCTGTGTGCAGACAGACTCATGGTGTGATTCTAGGCACAAAACAGTATTCCTGGGTGATACCAGTACACCTTAACTTATGGTGAAGACATACTCCATAATATCTTACAAGTTCAAGGCAGTTAAATAGCTTCCAAAACATAAAATGTAAAACACAACTTTAAAAGAAGAAACAAATTTCTATTATTTATTTCAAAATGCACCACATACATCCCCTCTCAAATTCATAACTCACCTTTAAAAGGAGTTAGTTGAGAAAGAAATGTGGCACTCACACAGCAGATTATCAGAGCCAGAATCTCTGAGCTGTTCTCCTCTCACCAGAACCAGTAAATGGCAAAGTTTCCCTCTCTTTTTTCACACATATACATGTTAACTTCAAATCACATTGCTTCCCACATTTTTTCAAATGGAAACACACATTTCTATTGGTTGCAAATTTCAACCCTTTCCAAATGATTCCTACCCCCAACATGACTTCTAACTGCTAGCATAGCAACAGGTCATGGAACACTGGTGTGAGCACAGAGGTCAGAAGTTCAGCACACAATGTTTCTAATCCAAAGAGCAAGAGTACTTGACTTTTCAAACCTAACAGCAAATCCAAACTAATGTTCTCTGGGAACACATTTTTCTGAACCAATACAAAACATGCTTTTAAAAATAAAAACATACAGCCTAGTTTTTAGTGTAGAATGGTCTGAAACAGCCAATTAGTTCTTTTTATTAAAAAAAAAGTATGTAAGCCTCCATTTTACAACTATCTTTCTTTTCATATTGCCATTCTACTGAAAGACACCTTCTGAGTGCATCCAGATCTCCTTGAAAGATGTTCACAGTGTGGATTGTAGGTCATAGCTATGTCTCTGGAGTAAAAAGTATGCAGAAAAAAGAGGTATTGTGAAAGACCTTGCTTTGCCAAATGTAGACATTAAATGGATTGGTCAGAGAGGGTTAAAGTGGCACCAATTAATGCCTTTGGTGAAATCCTTTCTACATCTCCCACAGCCTAACCTTATAATTGTGCACTGTGGTGGAAATGACCTAGGCACTTTAACTGGGGTAGGTCTGGAAATGCTTGTTAAGGACACCTTTGTGCAATTGATGTCACTTTTTCCACAATCTACCTTTGTATATTCTAATATATGCCAAAGGCAAAAGTGGAACTGGTCCAACCAACATTTTCCGCAGATTGACAAAGCAAGAAAGCACGTCAATAAGTCTGTTTCTGCTTTCCTCAGAGACTATGGTATGGGTTCTATATACCACAACAACTTGCGTTACAACATGCAAGGCATTTATAGAGGAGACGGTGTACATTTCACAGGTGAAGGGAACAGAGTCTTTCTCTTGAACTATAGACTGTGCATCGGTACTTACTTGTAGGTACCAAAAAACACTCAATGAACACAACGGCTCTTTTTAGAGCCACCTAACATCTAAACACTTAAACTTGAATTTTAAATCTATTTTTTTTCCCAAAAATTTCCGCCATGCGCGCATGGTGCGCGCACCCCGCGATTTTTTGAAAAAAAAAAAAATGTTTTTTTCACCCTTCAGGGACCCCCTGACAAAGGCTAGGGGGTCAGGAACTCTCTACCCTGCCCCTTTTTCACGTTCTTCACCTTTCTTTTTCACTGCCAGACACAAAATGGCGTGCGCGCACCCCGCGATTTTTGTAAAAAAAAAAATGTTTTTTTTATCCTTTGGGGTCCTACAGGTACCCCCTGACAAAGGCTAGGGGGTCAGGAACTCTCTACCCTGCCCCCTTTTTACATTCTCCACCTTTCCTTTTCAGTGCGACACACAAAAAGGCGTCCGACACTTCCTGATTTCGACCGATTCGAATGTTGACAGACATCTAACCACAAATCAGAATTAAGCTCGCGCACGGCACTGTGCGCGTACCGTGCGCGCACTGTTTGTGCCTATAGATGTTTATGCACTTTTAACTGCAATTTTCTCAGGAACTACTGAACAGATTGACACCATATATGCAAAAGGCACATGCCTGACCTGAGGACTACCTTTTTGCCAAATTTCAAGTAACTCTGTTCAGCCGTTCGGGCTGTGGCTGTGTCTAAAGGTCCTATGGAAAAATGCATGGGAAAAACGCGTTTTGGGACCCCCCTTTTTTCTCAGCCCCCACTTGACGAATCCCCCCGAGACTTTCAGGGTAGGAGCGGAGCGGAGCGCCCCATTAGTTTTGAAAATTTCGCGAGGATTAGTCGACCGGCGCCAAAGTTATTCCAAATAGAATGTTGCGGTTTTCCTATGGAAACAGGGTCCTAACTATAACTACCTACTGGCGACCGCCAGTAGGTAATATATATAACTTCTTGAAGCGTCAGCACGAGTTTCGAGGCTGGTGGAGCTGGTTGATCTGATTTTTTTAA
The DNA here is from genome assembly GCF_964204655.1 of Triturus cristatus. Classification (NCBI taxonomy): domain Eukaryota; kingdom Metazoa; phylum Chordata; class Amphibia; order Caudata; family Salamandridae; genus Triturus; species Triturus cristatus. The sequence goes on along the minus strand of NC_140587.1, from coordinate 844,777,569 downwards.
AGGGGCCGGGGGACTGCCACTTTAGTTCCTGGGGATCCAATCTCCCAGGGCTGTACTTATTTTATAGGAGATGGGACCGTATGTCTCCCCTCCTGAGACCTTTTTGACTCATAGAACTGTGCTATCTTTTTATGTGTGGAGACTCCGCACTCTGCACTCATTAAGTTAGTACTAATAAAACCCTTTTTGAATACCAAACATTTCTAATACCACACAAAAGTGTAAGATTACCTTTGGGGATCAGGTCTTAAGTCTGCTCCCAGTGGGTGGGATATATAAAAATGATCCTGCCGGTTGGGAGCAGACTTGTGTTCTGTATCCGAGAATGCACAGATGTGGGCATGGATGTGGAACAACACATTGCTCCTGCCCGGAGGAAGCAGCATAAATAGCTACTTCCTCTAGGCAGGAGCAATGCTGGTTCCTGCACCATGCGAGGAGCCGGATGGGACCCTGTGGGCCCCAACCTGTGCTTGGTTGGTGCTCTTGTTGGGAACCTGGGAACCCACTTAATAAAATACAGTTGCTGTGAGGGGTCCCTTGGACCTATGAAGGCTCAGGTAGGGGGGTGCACGCCCTCCTCCACTTTTAAAATACATATGGCTCTGGGGGAGTTGGCGCCCAGGGCCTAATGAGGCTCAAGGAGGGAAGCCTCCTTCTCACCCTTCCCTTTTTATTAATAAAATACAGCACCGGCTGATGGGGTCCCTGGTGCATGTGAAGGGTCAGGGAGGGCGGCAGTGCAGTCCCCATCCCCTTTTTCATAAAACACTGTCCCGGAGGCTTGTCCTCTCTTTTTCAATGTGCATAGTTCTCTGTCCTGACTGAGGATTCTCCACAGTCGTAAACCTACTATTATCTGATAGCTTAGGAATGAAAAAGAAAACACAAACTCACACAAACATGTATGTTTATCTTTGTAAATCAAGCCCATTGTTCTCTATCCATTCTCTACCGTAAAGAGCATAACCAATGCACGTGCAGCTGAAATGCAATCAGAGCTCACACTCTGTGCCTACAGGAAGGCCCTCAGCATAGCTGATCTCAAGGAAATGCTTCATTATTCTCTAACTTTACATGACAGCAAGTGGCACTTCTAGATCCCCCATTATAGGTGTTTGGATTTGGCATGCATATGTCACACAAACATCAAACCTATGGGCTTCTCCAATGCTTGTACAGTTCTTTATATGTGATTTAATCAATGGTCTAAAATTTGCTTTTGTTCATCGATCTCCTAAAATCGTGGTTTGAAAAAAGATCAAAACTTGTAATGTGCTAGGGAATTCTTACCTTATTTAGGGCCAGATGTACGACCCGTTTTTGCATGCGCAAGCGGGTTGGCGAACCCGTTTGTGCATGCAAAAACCTATTGGGCCATGTACATAGCCTATTTAGCGAGTCACAATTTTTTTGCGACTCGCTAAATAGGTTTCATGACTCGCTATTTGGAAAGGGGCGTTTTCTTCCAAATAGCGAGTCTCAAAACCATGTACCAATGTTTTGCGAGCACAATCACGGTCGCAAAACAATCACACTTACCACTTACTTCAAGTAGGTTGTAATGCATTCGCAGATGCTTTCATATTTTAGCATGCATTGGCAAAACCTTTATACCTAGCTTTATTATAGAACCTGTGTTTGTATGTGTTGATGACTCTAAAATTCTACAACAAGATGATTCTGTATTCCAACTGCCCATTTCCAGAGAGTTTACGGTTTTAAAATGTAAATGTACATATTCACGTTTGCTAATGATTTTTTAGTTCTTTATGTGGTTTAAATAAACATGCCAATGCTGAGGTATGACGGTGATAGTCATGATTGTGGACGCCCGTGCACCTAGGATATATTGTATAAGAAGCAGGTGAAGACATCATAAAATGTACGAGTAATCCTCATCATTCATACTAAGAAAGTACCTTTATTGGTGCATCAAGCAGCTCCTTCTCAACTTGTATTGAAAGAGGAAGCCAATGAAAACCAAAAGACAGTATTGAGGAGTTTCAATAGAAGTTCAACAAAGGCGACTCCTTTACATTGTGTTCTCACATGTCTCACATGTCTTGACACCCATGACTGGAAGACAGTGGGTTGCAGTGGCAGAGGTTCTGCAGGCACAGTATGGAGTGGCTGCTCCTAAGCACTTAGGCCAAGCAATTCCTGCTTAAGATGAGGGACTGTCTCTTCCGGTGCTCAGCTGTGAAGGGCAGCACAACTGCAAAATAGAGTTCTTAGCTATTTACCACTGCAAAATGTAAACATGTGAAAAATTCCTCTTGTTGATCCAAAATGTGAAATACATTCAAAGAAGCAATAAAGGATGAAGGCTGACCAAAAATGTTTTATGAATTAAATGTGCTGATTTACAGACCCTGGTCATATCAATCAATCAATCAATCAGGTACTTGTAAAGCACGGATTATCACCCGTGAGGGTATCCAGGCCCTGGACTGTGGGATTCTGACTAAAAGCCAGGTCTTGAGTTTCTTCCTGAAGTCAGTCAGAGTGGGTGATGCTCAGAAGTGTAGGGGGAGGGCATTCCAAGACTTTACTACGAGGTGGGAGAAGGAGTGTCCTCCTGAGCGGCGGTGGCAGATGTGCGGGGTCTGTGCGAGGGTGAGGTGGGTGGAGCGGAGGTTTCTGGATGGTTGGTGGAAGTTCAGGATGGTGGTTTATGTATGCAGGTCCCTGGCTGTGGAAGGCTTTGAAGGTGTGGGTCAGTAGCTTGAACTGGCATCTCTTCTGGATGGTGAGCCAGTGGAGGTCACTCAGTTGTTAATTGATGTGGGTCCTTTTCGACAGGTTGAGGATCAATGTGGCTGCTGCATTTGTATCGTCTGTTCTCTTCCTATGAGTTTGCTGGTATGCCTGCATAGAGTGTGTTTCCTCATATATTTCTTGTGTTGGTGACAAGAGCTGTGGCAGAGATCTAAGGCTGTCAGTCAACAGAGCTAACAATGCCATGCTTAGGATATAATTAGATGGGAAAACATTGCTATAAAAGTAGAAAATTAGAACAACAACACTACAGAAGTTGTTAACAGAGTAATGAGCTAATCTTGCATGTTTTATGATAATTCTTTTATTCAAGGTCCTAAGAGCATATATTTATTTTTTGGGCAGGGTAGTTGATGATCACCTACCAGTATCATCCTTAGCTACCACCAGTTATGATAATCCCCTAGGGAGAGACGATATTTTGCCCGACAGCACATGTCCTAGTGTGGGGAACACAAAATGCATGTCTATATTGTCTTGGAATGTGGCAGGCCTACCAAATAAATTAGCTTTTCCGGAGTGGGGCACTTTCGTGGACAATAGTGATATATGTGTATTCCAAGAAAAATGGGCCAGGTAGGACCAACATAGAGTGGGCTTTGCGGCATTTAATATCGCCGCACGGTGGGGAGGAAAGGGACGCCCATCAGGGGGCCTTACAACCTGGGTTGGGCTACATCTGGGCTGCTCGGGTGAGATCATCCCGACTTACTCTGATGACCTTCAGTGCGTTCTCTTGTCCTGGCCAACCCCCTATAAACTTGCCATCGTGAATGTCTACTCACGGCCGACAAGTGTGCCAAATGAGTCCAAAACAATTGAAGAGTTGTCATCCTTCCTTGGTTCCCTTAGCAGGGATATACATTATTTGGTCGCAGGGGACCTAAACTGTCACTATGAGCCACTTCGTGGCTTAAATGAGGGACTCCTGACGGGCGAGGACGAATACTGGGGAATCCCGCCATGCCAGTCCCCATATCCGAAGTCCTGGTCCCCACTGGCCATCCAGATCACGACCCTAACTTTGAACAACTCTATTAGGGCCTGTAACGGACGCCATCTGATACCCAGTCAAAGTGTACCTTCAATAAGAGGGGACACAAATCAAGACTAGACTATATTATGGTGGAGACATGCTTATGGTCGAAGGTTGTTGACTTCGAGGTATTGCCTAGGGTGGACAGTGACCATAATGCACTAAGCCTGAGGATAGAGTGCCCACGGCCTATAGCGAATGAAAAGGAGCTTGGCCCGGATGTGGTCGAAGGGCTGACCATGACGAACAATAGACGCAGAGTCAAGTGGGAGAAACTGGTGGTATCACGAGATGCTCTGCCTAAATTATATAGCGCAATTTTACCCTATCTTACGAAGGTGGGCTCCCTAATATCTCCCAGCCCCTGGCACTTGATTTTAACGATAACATGCAGTGTGTGCATCAGGATCTAGTAGCCTGTTTAGCGGAATTTTTTAACCCCCCTGGCTCTAATAGGAGGCGCAGGGTGCCTGTATCCACATGGTATTATGCCTCATGCAGGAAGGCAAAATCAGAGCTCATTGTGGCCCTTAAAGATGGGAGAGACAAACCAAAAATTCACACCCTAAGATCACAATATAAAGAAAAAATGAACCTCGCTAGGGAGGAGTGGGATTTGGAGAAATGGTCCAACCTTTCCTCCTCATTGGACACGAGAGATGTACGCAGATTTTGGGCAATAGTTAGCACGGGGTCTGGAGAGCCTAGATCTGCAATATAACCCAATATTGAGGCGGGGGTCTGGGAGCTCCATTTTAAGACCTTATATCCGGCAGTCACAGGTCTAGAAAGTCCACTGGCACATATACCTAGACTGGGGGTACAAGATGACCATGAGTGTACAGTGGAGGAGGTTTACATTGCCATAGGGAAGTTGGCCACGGGTAAGGCTCCTGGCCTAGATAGACTCCCCGGTGATTTATTTAGGGATCAACCGGCGATCTGGGCCCCCTACATATGTGCTCTTTTCAATGCAATTCTGCGAGGTATGGAGGTACCGGGTACTTGATTGGGAGCAGAGATTGTCCCAATCTTTAAGAAGGGCTCTCCTCTGCTTCCAACCAACTACAGGCCCATTAGTCTCATTGACGTTCCCCAAAAAATCTTCTCCCATCATATCCTGGACCGCTTACAGGAGTGGATTGAGGAGTATGATATCCTCAGTCCTTATCAGGCTGGATTTAGGAGGAACACATCGACCATGGACCAGATATTCAGTCTTATAATGTTATTCTGGAAGACGGTAACATTAGAGGGTAGCAGCCTCTACATGGTCTTTGTGGACCTCCGGTCTCCGTTCGATTTAGTACCCAGTGCCAAACTGTGGGCGGTGCTCTTGGAAATGGGAGTTCCCAACACAATACTGACGGTGCTGATTAGGTTGCATGCACAAAACTACGCACAGGTCAGATGTGGGAGGGAGGGGGTGCTGTCGTCCCAGTTTCCAGTTTGCAAGGGGGTCAGGCACGGGTGCGTTCTGGCACCAACCCTGTTCTGCCTCTATGTGAATGGCGTTATATCGCATCTGGACGCGGTTCCCAACAACGATGCACCCAGATTGGCAGGCAGGAGGGTGCCGGCGATAATGTTTGCCGATGACACCCTCCTGCTTTCCAAGTCCCCCATGGGGATCCAACGAGTGTTGGATGGCTTTACAGACTTTTGCCGATGCCGCGGTCTGGAAATCAATGCTGATAAGACCAAATTTATGATTTTCAGCCCTATGGCATCGACCCGCCCAACACCGATCCTGGGTTCGGTTAGACTGGAGAGGGTTCAGACTTACCAATATCTAGGGGTAACGATCAATGAAAATCTTTCCTGGGGCCCCCAACAGGCAAAATCACAACTTAAACTTTCCCAATTAGTGGGCGGTATCCTGAAAATGTCTAATACATCTACAATCAAGCCAGTGAGCCCCGCACTGGAGATTTACAAAGTGAAGGTGAGGGCATCGGCTCTTTATGGTGGGGAACTTTGGGGGTATACCTGTAGGCCCGAAATTCTTAACGTGGAGAACAAGTTTATGAGGCAGCTACTTGCACTCCCCCAAAGCACACCCCTCCTTCCGCTGAGATTGGATTTAGGACTGAGTTTTATCCAGGATGAGCTGGCCCTGAAACCTCTTAGGTTTTGGCACAGGCTATGGATAACTCCAGAACTGTCCAATTATAGGCTTGAATTAAAGGATGTGTTGAACTATGGTAGTGCAGCGAAAATCCCCTGGCTTGCATTTGTGAAAAAGGAACTGGGGAAAATGGGATTATCGGACCTTTGGTATGAGCCAGAACAGGCATGCAGGGGGGTTTCATGCAAAATGCTTGCGAAGTCCTTCAAGGACTACAAACAAAACACATGGCTGCATGACTCCAAAGCTGGCCCTCTGACAACGACCTTTTTAACACTTAAACACTCATATGTTTTTGAGGAGTTTCTGAATTTAATTTACCCAGTTGGAGCTAGGAAGTTATATATCCAATAGAGATTCGGAACACTACCACTAAGGGCATTCACAAGTAAGTGGTCTACACCAAAGAGCAACTCTTGCCCTGGATGCGGTGCGATTAAGGAGGATGAACTACACATGCTCTTTTTTTGCCCTGCTTACAGTAAAGCCAGAAAGTACTGGCTGGTACCCTTGTGCAAGAACATGGGCTTTGATAAATGTTTTGTTGCAATGAGAGTCCTTGAAACTGACACTTCACCGCACATAGTTTTTGCACTCTCAAAGTTCCTGCTAGCTATGTGGTCCAAGAGATGTTCTCTCATTACAGCGGCATCCAGGGGTGATTGTACATCATGATTGCAACCCTGCTTGATAATCTGATTTTATGAAATGTTTATTTATCTCTTGTGGTTTTATATATGTTTTAACTGTTTTAACGGTAATCTTTTATGACTGAAAAATTTTCAAAATAAAGATCAAATGATGATGATGCATATATATATATATATGTGTGTTTGTGTCTAACATCTATATAATACTAGTTATAATAACTTATACAGAGACGTCAGGTTTATGGGATCAATTATAGTGTTATTTTCAATTGAAGCTGAAATGCAATTAAAGGAAAATATTAGCTGTACCTTTTTCTTCTTAATATCCTATAACCTAAAAGCCAACAATGCCTTATATACTCCACTCCTTCCCTGCAGTAACCTCAGTGGCCACATTCAATAATTGATCTCTGGAGAATCAATTACTTGACTCATGCTTGGAAGTTATCCTGACAGCCTGGCTGGAAATGTATACAACCTTGATCATCACACTAATAAACCAGTCTTTTACTCGGGGCGTTTTTCTAAGACATTGCTATCCAATTTTTAAATCCTTCACAGTAAAAGTCAACACAAAATAAGAAAATTAAGATTCAGTTTATAATCATCTGGATTAGCTTAGGTCACGTACCTAAAAGTGACAGTCATTTGTCTTTAAATAATGAGGAAAATATGTTTGTACTACATCTGATGTCTGGCTTCTTATGTTATGATGCAGAATTTGCCGTGATTGTTATCACATATAAGCCACTCTGAAATGAAAACAGACAGGAAGCACTATTTCCACTGTGTGTGCTCTCTGTAGGTCTATTTTCATCAATGTTCTAATACTAAACTCTTATATCAAATCTGAAGAAAGACACCTAAAGCAGCAGGAAATGCTACTTTTAAAATAACTTGTGTTATCGGAAAAACTAGGCAGCAGTTGTTGGCTACCTTTCGGGGTCATAAAAGGATGTCAACCACCTCCCATCCTAATAAAAAAAACATATTTTTAAGCTCCTTTAACTTTAGGCCGAAGATCAGAAATCAAAAAGTACCTTTATGATACTATGCTTGATAAGAATGTAAAAGTCGGTGAGAGAAGACAAACAAGGTCATTATGATCGCGGGCGGATCGCCACTGCCCGACCGGTCGTGGCGATACGCCTGCAATATCTCTCCGCACGCCCGCCATTTACGGCCCGCCAAATTAGCATGGCGGGGATACCGCGGCAGACAGAAAATCCATCCGCCGCTATTCCGCCGTTCGGATTGCCGACCGGGCGGAAAAGGGAGACAATATGGTGGCAGTGCCTTGCAGGCACCGCCATCTATATTATCATGGGCATTCAGAAAGGCCTTTCCATGGCGGCGATACCGCCATGGAAAGACTGGCGGAGATTGCTTTGGGGACCCGTTAAGGGCCCCCGAGGGGTGGGGGGGTGGAGGGCAGCACTTGGGGGGTACCTATGGTACCCCCCTTCATTGACATACACAAAGTGGCAGGCACGGCGCGGTGCCTGTCACGTTGTGCATGCCAATGCACAACATGCATTTTTAACATTGTGGCAGGTGCTGCTTACAGCACCGCCTGCCACAATTTTAAATATGTGGGATGCGACCGCCAGGGTGGCGGTTGCATCCTAATGGACACAGCTTGACCACCGCACCTCTGGTGGTCGGTCCCGTTCACCGTTACATCGTAATGGGCCCCAAACTGTTTCCCCCATCCAACAAGATCAAAGCTTGCTTTTCAAACAGACTCACATATATGCAGGCCAAAAGAGCATTATTAAGTGGCTTAAGGACTGAGGCCCATATTTACGAGGCCCTTGTTCTGCCGTTGCGTGACTTTTTGTGATGCTATGGCACAGTAAACCATTAAATTATTTTATGAAGCCACGGAAAGACACTTGGCATGGCTTTATATTGCCTCACAATTATAGAGTAAGGCAAGGCAGCGAAAATCACTGCGTTGCCTTACTCTGTGCTAGGAAGGCGTGCCATGGGCGTTGCAGTGGGTGTCTCCTCACAACACCAATGTATTTATACCATGGTGCAAGGGTGTCTGCATTGGCGCTAGGCTGCCGAACCAGGACCAGTGCAGGGGAATAGATAGGATTGCACCGTAGGCCTTAGATATGGCGCATCCTTTCCCTTTGATGTGGGACAGTGCAGCAAGGTGACTCGCTGCACTGACATGCCATGCGCCCATATCTCATAAATCTGCTCCTGAGAGCCTAGTGGAAAATTTTCAAACAGCCAGGATTCATTTTCCATGACTGGTATAAACTGGTTCTTGAATACCGGAGGGATACACAACATAGGATCTATATTTCACTAAGCAGTCAACATTGACTTTCAAATTACAGTGTTTGTAAAAGTCTAATGTTTCTACGTCAAACTTACAGGGAGGATCACACTATGTTTGTGAAGCATGTAAGACTGTACCAGGTACAGAAGTTAGCATGATTACCACCCATTGGAAAACTGATCACATTTCCTGAATTCTGAATCAAGTTCATAAGAATCCAGGCCTGCTGTATAGTTGTCAAGTGTGGCCACATATATAAAGCTAACAATATAGCAAGCAAACTCAAAATCTCAGGAGGCAACCATGTTATGTGTACCTCTTTGATAGGCAGGCTTGAACCATGGAAATTTCACAAATAATACACCCATGGTCCCCTCCAGGATAATAAATTACCTCTACCGACCCATAAGAATCATTACTTTAATGCAGCAACATCACACACAGACCTAACGTAAAATCATGGGTCCCCCCTGTAGAATGTGATGAGAGGTCCAGAGTATCCCATATCTCCCTACATTAATTGGCCTGGGGATGAGTGGGGGCCCTTGAAGGGCATGGGCCCCCCTGAAGGGTTGAGACCCTATTACGTCGCAGTGGCTGCAGGGGCCAGTGTTACATCCCTGATCTCATGTAAATTGTGAATATTGGGATTCATGCACTTCATGTAAATTTTGCTTTTTCATATATTTAGGCTTTTACGCGTTATATTGCATGATGGAGACTGATATAAGAAGAAAATGCCAAGTAGACAGTCAACTAATACATTGAGTTTGCACATTGTGTGATTGTTTTACCTGTGTGTATACATCAAGTTCAATTGACATGCGACCTACGACCAAATACATTGAGCCAGTATCTTGAATCCGAGTTTAGATAATGAGTAAACGTTTTATGTAGATGAACACACAAAATATTAAGCAGGTATCTCATATAAATTGTACCTGTGGTCAAAACGTTTGTAGCATTTCACCGCAGACATATGCCCAAGCGTAATTTGAATAATTCACGTGTGTTTTTTATTACAAGTATGAAACTGGGGGAAAATGTGAAAATTAGCCCACCACTTCTCTTCAACACCCATGAGGCAATCATTCTAATGTGTGACAGAGTTCTTTATAGTTCATCAGGCAACAGCACAGCAGCAGCGCTTCTCGATGAATGATCAGGTGAGCAGGCGACAAGTTGTGTTAAACATGCCACATAAAAACTGTAATCCAATTGCAGGAGGAAATACCACAATGTAGATAACATAGTGGCCAGATTTCCCAGGTCCATTCCTGACCAGTTAGTCCAATCACATCTTTTTTCATTGGATTCTGGAATTTATACTCCTGGTTTTCCTCTGGGTTAGATGAGGCTACAAAAATTCTAAGAAAAAAGTTGACTGGCCTGTACCTGGGAAACTTGGCAGTTATGAGTTAATCCTAATGTATATATAGGTATATTTGATACTTCTATAACACAATCCAAGCTGAAAGGCATGGGAGTAGAGGACAGTCAAAAGCAAAAATACAGTCAAAGTGTGATTGGAGGTGTATCCTGAGTTTTTCAGAACTAAGTAAATATCAATATATAGCAATATCTCTCCGCACGCCTGCCATTTACGGCCCGCCAAATTAGCATGGCGGGGATACCGCGGCGGACAGAAAATCCATCCGCCGCTATTCCGCCGTTCGGATTGCCGACCGGGCGGAAAAGGGAGACAATATGGTGGCAGTGCCTTGCAGGCACCGCCATCTATATTATCATGGGCATTCAGAAAGGCCTTTCCATGGCGGCGATACCGCCATGGAAAGACTGGCGGAGATTGCTTTGGGGACCCGTTAAGAGCCCCCGAGGGGTGGGGGGGGTGGAGGGCTGCACTTGGGGGGTACATATGGTACCCCCCTTTATTGACATACACAAGGTGGCAGGCACGGCGCGGTGCCTGATCACGTTGTGCATGCCAATGCACAACATGCATTTTTAACATTGTGGCAGGTGCTGCTTACAGCACCGCCTGCCACAATTTTAAATATGTGGGATGCGACCGCCAGGGTGGCGGTTGCATCCTAATGGACACAGCTTGACCACCGCACCTCTGGTGGTCGGTCCCGTTCACCGTTACATCGTAATGGGCCCCAAACTGTTTCCCCCATCCAACAAGATCAAAGCTTGCTTTTCAAACAGACTCACATATATGCAGGCCAAAAGAGCATTATTAAGTGGCTTAAGGACTGAGGCCCATATTTACGAGGCCCTTGTTCTGCCGTTGCGTGACTTTTTGTGATGCTATGGCACAGCAAACCATTAAATTATTTTATGAAGCCACGGAAAGACACTTGGCATGGCTTTATATTGCCTCACAATTATAGAGTAAGGCAAGGCAGCGCAAATCACTGCGTTGCCTTACTCTGTGCTAGGAAGGCGTGCCATGGGCGTTGCAGTGGGTGTCTCCTCACAACACCAATGTATTTATACCATGGTGCAAGGGTGTCTGCATTGGCGCTAGGCTGCCGAAACAGGACCAGTGCAGGGGAATAGATAGGATTGCACCGTAGACCTTAGATATGGCGCATCCTTTCCCTTTGATGTGGGACAGTGCAGCAAGGTGACTCGCTGCACTGACATGCCATGCGCGCATATCTCATAAATCTGCTCCTGAGAGCCTAGTGGAAAATTTTCAAACAGCCAGGATTCATTTTCCATGACTGGTATAAACTGGTTCTTGAATACCGGAGGGATTCACAACATAGGATCTATATTTCACTAAGCAGTCAACATTGACTTTCAAATTACAGTGTTTGTAAAAGTCTAATGTTTCTACGTCAAACTTACAGGGAGGATCACACTATGTTTGTGAAGCATGTAAGACTGTACCAGGTACAGAAGTTAGCATGATTACCACCCATTGGAAAACTGATCACATTTCCTGAATTCTGAATCAAGTTCATAAGAATCCAGGCCTGCTGTATAGTTGTCAAGTGTGGCCACATATATAAAGCTAACAATATAGCAAGCAAACTCAAAATCTCAGGAGGCAACCATGTTATGTGTACCTCTTTGATAGGCAGGATCGAACCATGGAAATTTCACAAATAATACACCCATGGTCCCCTCCAGGATAATAAATTACCTCTACCGACCCATAAGAATCATTACTTTAATGCAGCAACATCACCCACAGACCTAACGTAAAATCATGGGTCCCCCCTGTAGAATGTGATGAGGGGTCCAGAGTATCCCATATCTCCCTACATTAATTGGCCTGGGGATAAGTGGGGGCCCTTGAAGGGCATGGGCCCCCCTGAAGGGTTGAGACCCTATTACGTCGCAGTGGCTGCAGGGGCCAGTGTTACATCCCTGATCTCATGTAAATTGTGAATATTGGGATTCATGCACTTCATGTAAATTTCGCTTTTTCATATGTTTAGGCTTTTACGCGTTATATTGCATGATGGAGACTGATATAAGAAGAAAATGCCAAGTAGACAGTCAACTAATACATTGAGTTTGCACATTGTGTGATTGTTTTACCTGTGTGTATACATCAAGTTCAATTGACATGCGACCTACGACCAAATACATTGAGCCAGTATCTTGAATCCGAGTTTAGATAATGAGTAAACGTTTTATGTAGATGAACACACAAAATATTAAGCAGGTATCTCATATAAATTGTACCTGTGGTCAAAACGTTTGTAGCATTTCACCGCAGACATATACCCAAGCGTAATTTGAATAATTCACGTGTGTTTTTTATTACAAGTATGAAACTGGGGGAAAATGTGAAAATTAGCCCACCACTTCTCTTCAACACCCATGAGGCAATCATTCTAATGTATGACAGAGTTCTTTATAGTTCATCAGGTAACAGCACAGCAGCAGCGCTTCTCGATGAATGATCAGGTGAGCAGGCGACAAGTTGTGTTAAACATGCCACATAAAAACTGTAATCCAATTGCAGGAGGAAATACCACAATGTAGATAAAATAGTGGCCAGATTTCCCAGGTCCATTCCTGACCAGTTAGTCCAATCACATCTTTTTTCATTGAATTCTGGAATTTACACTCCTGGTTTTCCTCTGGGTTAGATGAGGCTACAAAAATTCTAAGAAAAAAGTTGACTGGCCTGTACCTGGGAAACTTGGCAGTTATGAGTTAATCCTAATGTATATATAGGTATATTTGATACTTTTATAACACAATCCAAGCTGAAAGGCATGGGAGTAGAGGACAGTCAAAAGCAAAAATACAGTCAAAGTGTGATTGGAGGTGTATCCTGAGTTTTTGAGAACTAAGTAAACTGTTACTGCATCATGATAAAATTATAGTAAAATATTGAGTTGCATTACTAATATAACAAAGTGTTAAGGTGTGTGCGCTGACATATTCATTCGAATACAGTAAGAAGAAAAATTAACATACTTCTATAGTGCCGTAGCAAATATCCAAACGTACATGTGTGTCTGAATTGGCCTAGCTGATTGTTTTACAATTGTTGAATCATAATTGTTGATATCGCATATGTAAAGTGTTAGACCTGTCATCCTTGGCTTGGTTGTCCCCCTAACTTTCTGCCTCCAGACCTCTTGCTGAATTCCGTTTTGCTGGTCTTCGGATTCTATACACTTTCCCACTGATAATCAATTCTAAGGTGCTTGCCTCTCCCTAAAACATGCTAGATTGGCTTATACGACATTGGCATATTTCAATTTCTTGTAAATCCCTAGTACAGTGGCACTGCCTGTGCCCAGGGCATGTAACGTACATGCTACTAGTGACTCCTGCAGCATTGATTGTGCCACCCACTCAATGAGCACTTTAAGCATGTCTCAGGCCTTACACTCCAGCCTGTGTGTGTGCAGTTTTAAACTGACATTTCGAACTGGCAAAGTAAACTTTAGCCAGGCCTACATTGTCCTTTTTACCACATATAAGTCACCCATTGGGTAGGCCCTGGGCAGCTAGAGGACAGAGCTGAATGTATTTAAAAAGTAGGACATGCACTTTTAAATTGTACACATCCTTGTAAGGAAAAACTCTTAAAGTCACTATTCACTATTGCAAGACTAGTTTCTCCTATAGCTTAACATTGGAGTTACCTCATTACATTTTATAACTGCAATTTCCAAATGGGAACATATGCCCAGTTCATGTTTAGTGCCTTTGGAATTTCTGTTATTGTGCTGGCTCCTGCAAGAACCCCTGCGCCCCAACAGCTTTCAATGGATCTATTAACTGACACAGCCTCCAGCGCTTGTCCATTGATGTTTTGCAAAGATCTGAGCGGATGTACATTAAATGAGAATTAACTGACAACAGAGCAGTTCGGCAGGCTTTGTAATAAATCGCCTGCCACAAAAAATAAATCGCCAACATAAATAAGAATGGGGCAAGGATAACTAGAATTTGCAGCTTGCTTAGAGTACAGCTTTAGCCTATGAGCTTCTTGAATTTGGGAGTCCATATCCCAGTCTGCCAGGTCTGGAAGAGCTTTCTGCAACAGACAAACCACGAAGCCCCTGGTGTCATTGCCTTCCTTTCCTTCCTCTATTCCAAAAAACCGAAGGTTATTACAATGTTGCCTGTTCTCCAAATCCTCAACTTTATGTTGAAAATATGCCAGGTGGTGTTCATGCTCTGTGACTACTTTAGTTGTTGCTGTGCTGACCTCCTCGACGCTTGCTACTCGGTGCTGGAGCTCAGCAACATCCAAAGTTAAACTTGCCATTTTACTAGTAACTTCTGTAAGAGCATGCTGCATATTTTTATTGTCCTCTTTAACCTGAGCATAGTGTTCCAAGGCCTCAGTTCTTTTGATCTGTAAGAGTTGCAAGATAGTTGTAAGAGAGGGCTCAGTTGCCCCTATAGCCCCACCCTTCCATGTAAGTTCTTTCCCATCTGCCTTAGGGTTATCGGGGGAGATTCCCTACTGTAGTGTGCAACTAGACGATTACAAAGGGCCATCTGTCGCATATCAGAGTCTTATTGTTGGGCTCAAAATCTCACTAGCATTAGAGCTAGTGTCTGTTACTGATTGTGTTGTACTGCGCCCCTTACTGGAGATGAGTTAGGCTGGGGGACAGAGCCACTTTTGCACAGCCTTGATATCAGAGTCTTTACCTCTCCCTAAGATGTGACCTACTTCCGCAGTTGGCTCTCCCTAGCCCCTAGTGCAGGCTGCAAGGAGTTGAGGTCCAGGCAGTGATGCACTTTCTCAGCCTTTGTTCTGGCCTGCCTTTTATCGAGAGGCCCTTTTTTAAGGATAGCCTCATCTTCCTGCAGTAAAGATCCAAGGGGTGCTTCGTCATGAGGGTCCTGCAGCACCTCTGAGACAGCCACTGCATCTACTGCAGCCTCCTCCCCCACCTCCACGCTCTTACTGTGGAGGAGTCCACCCTCTATCTCACCTGGCTCTGTGTCATCAGCCAATACAGTCACTGTGCATTGCTGTGGGATCACAGGGTTAAAGCTCAGGCCTGTTGCCACCTCTCTGTTTGGCCCTGGTGGTCCGCTCGGTCTGACTGCATCAGCCTGCTCCTAGCCCACCCCCCGAGGTTCGTTGAGCCCTGAGTCCATCTGGGGCGACGAGTTACAGCCCTTCCCAAATAGAAAACCTCTAGCTAAGGGGGGGGGACTCTTTCTCTATATTATTCAGTGCCATATTACAGTTAGAGTTAGATCTGGCATTGGTGCAAGATGTAAAGTTTTTACCTTGCTGGAAGTCTGATCCCGGCTGCTGAGGATGAGAGTATTGCTTGGAACCTGCTGCTGGCTTGCCCTCTGCCATCATGCTCAAGAGAACATCCTCCAGTGATGTTTCAAAGGCTCCTGGGTCAGTAGCCTGCAGAAGATCACTGGCAGCACATGTCTGAGGTGTCCTTAAAATGGGATGACCAACTTTGTAGAAATTGCTTTCTGTTTAGATTGGCTCTTTGATTCACCTTCCTCTGTGCTTTCCGCTGCCTGTTGGAGCTCGATAGCGGTAGAATTTCGAGCCCTGACACCACATTAACCGCCATGCTGCATATTCACCCATGGACGGGCCATAGTAGTTTTCGGCTCTCCCTGCTGTAACAGGATGCAGGTGTAGACACTGCGGAAACAGACGCACTGAAGAACAGGGAGATTCAGCCAAAGCAGCAGGACCAACAACCCTCGGCCCCGCTCTGGACCAAGGAACCACCACTGCATGTAAGGCTGTTACCGCCTGCAGCCCCCGCAACCTGTCGCTAGAATTGCTGCTGTATACCGGTAAATTTTGCGGGGGTGGTAAAATCAATCAATAAGTGACAGGCGGGAGTGACAGGTGGCAGAGAACACTATGGGAGCGATCACAGCATGCACTCCTCAGCGCAGGTTCAACTCGCCATCTTCCTTCCCTGGATCTCAATCAACACTCCTTCAGTACACTTCTGAACCTGTGGATACTCTGCCAGGAAGAAGACTGCCACGCTTCTTGACTGCTGCTCTTCTTGACTGCTGCCCTTCTGTGGTGCTCTGCTGCCTGATGCCCTCTTGCCTGGGTAAGAAGGACTGCATTTCTTGAACCCAGAATCCAGAGTTATTCTAAGGGCTAGTTGGCAGGCCTCCTGATCTGAAGCCTCAGAGACATAACAGGCTTCCAACAACTTTGCATCTGCACCTGGACTCTGCTATATGTGAGTCTGCCCAGCCAAGTGAGCCCACCCAAGTGGTGGACCCTTGGAGATGGGTTTAAGGCACTCTGCCAGCTTCTGTGGATACAATGGAACCAACGCATCTCTGTTGCATGGCGCAAACCCAAGAAGAACAGATGCATTGCTCTTGCTGCGTGGATTGGACCCATTGCAAAGACCCTCTTCGCACCCCGTTGGAACCACCACTGTGCGATGCATCCTCGGTGCTGGCATTCACACCTCGCGCTGGCAACAGCTTCAATGACAACACTGGACTCCATATCACAGCCACGCAGCTCTTTGGAACTGATGCATCACCCCGACTGATCCTCAGTGCTGTGTTTCACATCACAAGCCCTGCTGACAGGATCCTCGATGACAAAGCAGGCCCCTACACCACAGCCTAGCTGCATCTCGGAACTGGTGCATTGCTTTGGCTGTGCAACACATTTTTGATGCGCATCTTCGCAGTGCTCCCCAATCCAGGATTTAAAGTACTCTGTTCAGTGGGCCTAACTGGGTCCCTGTTGCCTGCGTTCCATCGCAGTCGGCCTTAAACTGTGACTTTGTCCAAGTGTGATGTGGCCAGATATTGACAGTGGGCACTTTGAACTTTCTGGCACTAGTTTCACTGAAATCTTCAAAACTGCATATCTCCGGTTAGACTGATTGGATTTTTGCCATTTTGGTCTTGTTTTATTTATTGAAGAAAGTTGTGTTTTTCTAACTTGGTGTGGGATCCTTTTTCGTGGTGTTTTCAATTTATCACTGTATGAAGTGTTGCACAAATACTTTACACATTGCTTCTAAGTTAAGCCTGACTACTCTGTGCCAAGCTGCCAGAAGGTTGAGCCCAAGTTAATTTAGGGTTGGTTTGTTCCTCACCCTGACAAGGATTGTGGTTGCTGCTTGACAAGGGCTCACACCTCAGTCAACCAATAATCCAATTTATCACATAAAGCATCTTAGTTCATATTTACTAATCCCTTGCGTAGTGTGATGCAGGGCAACGCAAAGGCTTATTTGAGATTGAAAAAGCCACAAAGGACTTGATTTGCCTGGCGGCTTTACATGACTTTGTAAAAAAATGTACTGCAAAGCTGCATTATATTTCTTAGTGGTGGGCATTCCATAGGTGAAGCACATGGGTAATCCATGGATTTCAAGCAATTTCAGATTTACTAAGATTTGTAAAGCTGGAATTGCATGAAATCGATATGCTACCACAGAGAGGTTCAACAAGGACAAATATGTTTATTTTTCCTCATTATATCACACATAGAAATACGAAAATGCCTCTGTATGTTGCTTTTGAGCAGGAAAGCACCCCTTACTGCATGAAAACAATCCTGCTGGTAGTGTAATCACACTTGCAGCAGGGAGCAACTGTGCCTGCATAGGTGATAAGTAGCCACTAGTGTGTCAGTGCTGATAGAGAGCCGAAGGGCACCATATATTTGTAAAAATGGGACTCTAGCTCTCTCTCATTCACGCAGTGCAGCAACTTGCAGTGCAGCAACTTGCCTTGCTGCACTACGTTGCATGAGTTATAAGTAAATTTGCCCCCCCATGTCTAACAGAGAACTGCCTCGTTAATGAATGGTGTCTACTCAGAAAGGACCTATCACGATAACATTACTTAGTGTTCTATTTCCCATACATGTGTCTGATGGAAAATCAAAGATTTCTTCTTGGTCTGAAATAAACATTTTGGCCAAGAGGAAAGAGATTGTATTGGGTTTGTGTTACTATTTTAATGAAATCCAAAGTCTTCCACTGGGTTTTACAAACCAAACAAATAAATATTTGCGTTGGTTCATAACCTAAAGTAACACAAGGCAGCGTAAAGTTCTGCCTTGCATTACTTTGTGTCAAGGGGGTGTTCCATTGGTGGTGCATGGGCATCCCCACGCACTCAACTGTGGGGATGATTTCAAATCCCTATTTACAGACAACTGTAGAAAGGAATTTGTGCCAATTCTCCTGCCCCTCCTTGAAGCAGGCATAAGAAGGAGAAATGTTTTCATTTCTCCTCGTTTTTTACTTGAGTACAAAGCAGACACCCTAGCACTATGGAGCAAGGATGCCTGCATTGGCACATAACAGCAACAGCCACAAGTGCGCCAGCACATCCAGAGCAGAACTGCATAGATGTTAAGTAGATATGGTGCAGTTCTGCTCTCTATCCCATTCACACAACTCATCACAGCAACTTCACTTACTGTGATACGCTGTTCGAACTCTTTGTAAAAATGCCCTATGGTCTCTATTTACAGAGTACTGGTAGCGACACAGAAAGACACTGTAGAATTACTCTCATGTATCACGGTCAGGTTACAGATAAACAGATTAAGGCTTGAAGCGACAACAAGTTTCTATGTTTTTTCGGTGCATAATTAGTCCTCTATAGATTAGAGCTGTGCCAGTATAATTACAAAACTTAGCCTTTTCGACTTCGACATTCTGTATTGCCCTTAAGAGGCATATTTGTTGAGTTGAATCGCCCATGCACCGTGCAATGGGGTGCAAGTGCAACGCAACTAATAAATCATAGTTATCAAACCACCCAAAGCCACCTTGCATGGCCCTGCATGGCTCGATAAATTTAGGGTAATGCAATGCAAATCACTGCATTGTGTTACTCTGGCCCAGGGAGGCTGTTGATGGGTGAAGAGTGGGTGTTCCCATGCATCGACCCATGAATCCTTGAACATTCCCAGATCTACCATTACTAGTAGTCCAGGGAATGTGTCAAAATTCTACAGGTGCATCTTAGCGAAAGAGGGAAATGCCTCTGGGGATTCTTCTTGTGCAGGAAGATGACTCTTCTTGCTAAAAACAATCCTGCCTACAACACAGGCACCCTTGCACCAAGACGCAAGGGTGCCTGCGTTGGCGCTAGGCAGCACATTGCATTCCAGCACAAGGAAGTTCAGAAATACACCATATAATGTTAAATAAGGTGCATTCATGCCCTTTCACGCAGCACAGCACATCACGGAGGCTTGCAGCATTGCATGAATGTTTGATAAATATGCTCCTAAATGAGCATGTCAGGTAGGGCAGAGTTTGTTAGTGGTCTGATAAACACATGAGAAAGCAGTAATCATAGATTAACAGGCTATTAGAAAAGGACTGGAATGGAGGATAAACATTAAAGAAAGTGGTTACCATGACTGTTCGTTATCTAATGTATAGATAAGTCTAGAATTTATGTTCAATATTATTGCCAAATTGAGGTTTGGTCAAAGTGTAAGGCAAGATGAAAGGTTAGAGTTTCGTTATTTTTGATTATTCATACTTATTCTAATTTGTTATATTTAGGTTTGATCATATTGACTTTGAAGATTTAGTACAGACAAAACAATGGGGAATAACAGCTTTGCAGTATTGTCCCTCGTTGTCATTTGTTAATGGAGATAACATTTTGAAATGGACACATTATTACACCACAAGATAATCTCTTGTAATGTACACATGGGAGAAAATGACATAAGATAAAGATTTAAGTGCAGCAGATAAGATATCACTGAATCATGGATCCATATCTAATCACATGTTGATTTGTCATTATGTAGTGCTATAATATTCCCATAGCTAATTGTTGAATGGTTAATTTAAAACAATGACATCTAAAGTGCATCAATAATTTCGTATTCCTTTTCCAACTCCGTACTGTTGTGTAAAGCTACTACATAGGTCACTAATTGAAATTATTATAGCAGAATCTTAAAAGGTACTTTAGCACATGGATATGCTTTATAGGGGCTAATGTTTCCTGATACTTTCCCGACCTGTCAATAGAAATAAGAAAGAGGATGTTGTCCAAAGTTCATTGAGGCCAGTGTGTCTTGTTAATTTTGCATTTCTAAAGCCTGAATATTGAGGACTTGATTAACAACCTGTTATGAATAGGTGTGACTTACTCTTGTAGTACTCTTGGCTTACTTTGGAATTCCAGTAGTGAGCTAGACATAGACCTAATTTAGGGCCCGATTTTGATGTTGGTGGGACCGCCACCGACAGGCCGTCGGAGACCGTCCCTTCGACATCCAGCATAGCGGTCCAACTGCTGCATTATTATATGGTCGGTCAGACTGCAGTGGGCGGAGGGACCGACCAACGCCCCAGACAGGCTCAAGGAGCCTGTCATAGTGTGGGTCCAACCGTAATCCCTACAATGTGTGCTGTGCCTGCGGAGGCACTGCATAGGGGTTAGGATGTACCTCTTCCCTCTGCCTTTACATGGCTGACGTGACTGCCATGAAAAGGTAGACGGGATGGGATTTTGGAGGCCCTTAGCAGGGCCCCTGTCCCCCGTGGTCCTCCGTTATGGGCCATGGTGGGGACATATGGTGCCCCCCAAAACATCCATGCACCATGTGCCAGGCACCAGATGGTGCCTGGTGCCTGGTACATGGTGCATTGATGTTTGAAAACTGTCCTTTTACACTACGGTTGTGCTGCAGCCCTTTTGTCGGGCCTCAGCACAAGCCCCAATGGAAAAGAGCATTTTTTCGACTGCCTGCATGGCAGTCGAATTGTAAACGGGCAGGTGGAAATGCCGACATGTAGTCGGTCAGATACCTGCTCGATACGATGGAGTTCGGATGCTCATCTGACCCCCATCATAATGAGGACATTAGTTCCAGCCTAACCCCCTGTGATGATTTATGTGAGATTATTGTGGTCAGGCAAAGTCAAGTTAGACATAATGTGACTATTTTTTATGCAATCTTCGCTTGGACAAATCTAGGTCGAAGAAATATGTATATTTAAAATATAAATTTGAAAATAATGATAAAAATATTTAAAAGTGTCTCATACATTTCAACTCAAAAGGGACCAAATCTCAATCTCTTCTATGCTTTAATTTTTCAAAGACAAATTAGATCCCCTCCTTAGCTGCCTGTCCATAATTTCATTATGCAATTAAAATAACATTGTCTGCAGAAGGAAAAAGATTGTTTCTTTCTATTTTCCATTGGGAGATAATGTCGCCCACTATTTTGGTTTTGAATAAATTGTTTATTCATTGATAAGTGGATTTAATAAAAAACCCTTAACAATAATTCTTTCTTTTTTGTTTTACTTTTATTTCAATGCTATTTTTTTGGTTTTTATTCACAGTTTATTTTAAAGGTTTCTTTTAGTCGGTGTATTGTAGGGTAGCAAGGAAGGAAGTGCATAGATAGATAGAGATTACCTACTGGCGGTCGCCAGAAGGTAGTTATAGTTAGGACCTTGTTTCTATTCCCAAAGCGTTTTATCTTTTCCCAATAACTTTGGCGCCGGTTGACGAATCTTCGCAAAACTTTCAAAACGTAGGTCTCGCTCCGGGCAGCTCCTATCCTGAAAGTTTCAGGGTGATTTGCCCAGCGGGGGCCGAGAAAAAAGGGGGGTCCCAAAACACATTTTCTCCATGTTATTTCCCATAGGAATCTTTAGACACGACTACAGCCCGAACTGCTGAACGGAATTACACCAAATTTTGCAAAAAGGTAGCCCTTGGTTCAGAAAGAGACCTTTTTTTAAATAGTGTGAATCCGTTCAGAAGTTGCTGAGAAATTAAAAAAATAAGAGTGAAACAATCCATTTCCCATAGGAAACTTTATGCAAGAACACAGCCGAAACTACTGAACGGATTTACCCCAAATTTGGCAAAAAAGTACTGCTTGGCGCAGAAAGCGACCTTTTCAAATATGGTGTATATCCGTTCATCTGTGATGTCATCAGTGATGTCACTGACCATGTCATGAGTGATGTAATATGTGACGTCATCAGCAGTGCATTGCGGGGGCGCTAGTTATAGTTAACTGAACTAACTGTAACAGGGAAATTTCTCTGGTTTTGTACGAGTGAAATGTCCAACTATATATAACTTTCCCTAAAACCTATGGTTTTTTCAGTGAATTTCTAAGGTTTTTTAAATGCTAATTTCTAACTATAATGTGCCTGAAACCTATGGTTTTTTCAGTGAATATAGATATAGATATATATTTAGATATGTATTATTTTCAGCATTCTCAGGATGTGGAAGTAGGTTGGGTTGACTGTGTTGACCTGGGCAGTCATGTCCAGCTTCTTGTTGATAATGATCCAGAGGTTTCTTGCTAGTGTGCGAGGGCTGGGAGTAAGTCCTAGGTCAGTCGGACATCAGGTGGTATCCCACAGTGAGGCATCCTTCAGAAGATTACCACTATGGTGTGATCTGTGCTAATTTTATGTTATTTGGACTTCATCCAGGTGGTCACTTCAGTCATGCACTGTTCCTTGTTTATGTGATTTGTTGAAGAGGGAGAGTATCAGTTCTGTGTTACTGGCAGATTGGAGTATGTTGATGTTATGTGCACAGGTGATGTTTGCCACTGGAGTCATACAGATGTTGCAGAGGATTGGGCTAAGTGAGAAGCCTACAGGACTCCGCTAATGAGATTCTGGTCCTCTAGGAAGTAGGGTGGCATGATGACGGTTTGTGTTCTTCTGGTTAGAAAGGTACATATCCATTGGAGGGTGGGTCCTTGGATTCCAGTGTTGTGAAGTCTTCTGATAATAATGCAATGGAAGGCTGTGTTGAGCTCCAGCAGGATAAGGACTGTGGTTTCGCCTCTGTCGAGTATCATCCAGATGTCGTCTGTTTCTTCTGTGAGGGTTGTCTTTGCACTGTGGTTTGATCTGAACCCAGATTTTGTGGCATCAAGGAGCTGATAGAGAGTAAGGTTGTTGGGTGGGCATCTACTGATGGCTTTTTCTTGGACCTTGGTTGATAATGGAAGGATGGAGATTGGCCGGTAGTTCATGAGGTTGGCTGGCTCCTATCAGGGATTTTTCAGAATGGTGTAGATAGCTGCATGTTCCCAGGCTTCCCAGAAAGTGGCTGTGTCAATGGAGGTGTTGAGGATGGAGGTGAGAGCTTTGCTGAAGGACATTGAACCTTTGTCGAAAATGTGGTGGGGCAATGGTCGGACGCAGCCCCGGAGTGGATGGTCTTCATGATTGCTGTGGTTTCCTCTGTAGGGAAAGGGTTCCATGTTGTCAATGTGGTGCTTTTGTCTGATACTGGAAGACTTATCTTAAGGTTATTGGGGTTCGATTGTGGGTCGAAAATGGTGTACATGGCTGTGATTTTGTTGCAGAAGAGGTCTGAGAGGTCATGGCATAGGTCTTTGGTCGAGTTGATGTTGCTGGTCCTTGATGATGGTGAAAATGTTCTTGCTGTTGCTTGAGCTGTTGTTGATGCACTCAGCTAGAGCGCTTCTATTGGTTTCCCGATTTCACTGGTGGTAGCGTCTCTGGGCGAATTTGAATGTTTCCTTGTCCTATTCTTCCTGGCTAGCTCTCGGTCACCATTCTTGCTCCTTGCAGTGTTGTTTAGCCATTCTGAGTTCTCCAGCTGGCTTGTTTTTCTGTTCTTGCTACTTGGCTTCTTTGCCAGGGGATGGGCAGGGTGTCGGCGCGGGCAGTGATCCATTTGTTAAAGTTATTGATATCGCTTAATAGGTAGACTGTGAGTTCTGGTTGGCTTTTGTGAAAGGCAGAAGCCAAATCCACCTCAGATAGTATGTTTCAGGGTCGGTGGTCAGGGCCAGTCATAGTGGTTCTTCCACAGTGGGAATGTTAATTATGAAAGCGGACTATGGCGAGATTGATACAGGTGACGAGTGTGGGAAGGTAGCTCGTGATGCCATTGAATGAGGTCAGGATGTGTCCGGCAGCATGGATGGGTGTTGACACTTATTCAGTGCGACCTAGGTTTCCAAGACTTTTGAGGAGTGTGATTGAGTTGGAGTTGGTCAGGTCTTCTAGGTGAAAGTTAAGGTCTTCTAAAATGATGTAGACACTAGAGACGATGGCTACTGGGTTGACAAAGTATGATAAGTTGCCAATGAATATGGCTCAGGGTCCTGGGGGTTAGTAGATCAGACTTCCACATTAGGGTGGACTTGGCTGTGACTTGTAGTCTGAAGTTGAAGTGTTCCATAAAGTTTGCTCCAGTTTCTGAGTTGGTGCTGCAGCTGATGGTGTCTTTGAAAATGATGGTGATTCCTCTTCCAGTTCTGTTTTGGAGGTCCTGCCTGATGATCTTGTAGCCAGCCGGGATAGCAATTTATGCTGCTCTCTTTAGGCAAGAGCAATCTGCTGATCTGTTTCCCTGCCTGCATCAGTGCAGGCAGGGAAACAGATCTCAATTCTGCTCTCAGCTGACAGAGCATTTTTAAAGCTCCCTCCTGCTGGGAGCAGACTTTGTGTTTGGTCCCGGTTGGCAGGAGTTTTAAAAATGTTCCCACCAGACAGGAGGAAAGATATTTTTCCTGCCTGCACCAGTGCGGGCAGGGAAAATGCTGTGTCCCTGGAGTGGGCTCCCTGTTCCCAGCAAGTGAGTCAGCACTGGGGGAATGGGGTCCCCAGGGCCATTAAAGGCTCAGGGAGGGAACCATGTGTCCCCCTCTCTTTTAAATTGTGTTACGGCCCTGGGTGTGGTGTCCCCGTGTCCAAAGTTAGGCTCTGGGAGTGTGGCCTCAAGCCCCCTCCCCTTTTTTGGGCCTCGGCCCCAGTGCAAGGTGTCTCCAGGGCCTCTTTGAGGCTCAGGGAGGGGAGCCAGGCGCCCTCACTTCAACAAATGTTTCAGCCCCAGGACTAAATTAGGCTCCAGGAGGGGGGCAGCAGAGCCGCTCCATTATTTTATTATCTCTGCTCCAGGGGATGAGGTCCCTGGGGACTCTCAGAAAAAAAAACATTATGCGTCGCCTTCCAGGCCCTGGTCCACCCCTGGTGGGAGGGGAGTTTAATAAGCAAGCATGGAAGACTGTTTTTTTTTTCAATTTTGCTGTGGATTCATGGATCCTCTGTGAACTCATGGCAAAATTTAAAACAAAACACATTTCTGGCAGCAGGGGATCCCTCTGGCATAGGGGTTCAGGGTATCTCTACCTTGCCCCATGGCTTGTTTCTTCACTTTTAAGAACTCTAGACGAGTCCCGAGTCCTAAGATGGCTGCCACCACTTCCTGGTTGAGGTGGTGGCAGTAAATCAGATCTCAGCAGAACATCTATTGGCTCTGTAGAAGCTCTCATTCATAGATATACAAAGTTTTTGACCATTAGTTGCTCAAAAACTACTAAGTGCATTTACACTAAATCACAAAAAGCACTCTTGCTTTATCTGGACCAAGATCCAGATTTCTACCAAATTTGGTAAAAATCTGTTCAGTGGTTTGGGCAGTTAAACAACGCTTCACATTACACTCACCTCAGAACAAATCCATTGAGTCATCTGGAAAAGGAATACCACATGAAATTGCAGGAATGGTTTGAACTAGGCCTACTGGATTGGGAAGAACTGCAGTACCTCCATACTGAGAAGACTAGAATGGCCGCACTTCATCTTCTGCCAAAAATTCAGAAGCTAATGATTAATCCACCAGGAAGACCAATAGTGAGCTCAATAGGTTCACTATTAGAGAACAGGTCTAGATTCCTTGATTTATTTCTACAAGAATATGTTATGGCCCTCCCATCATATTTAAAGGACAGTACGGAATTTTTAAAGAAACTGGATAACATTCCCTTGAAGTGTGAATATACAATGATAACCATGGATGTGGTGTCATTATACACCTCCATTGACCATGGGAAAGGAATGCATGCCTGTGAGAGTGTCCTAAGGGATCGACCAGTGGAATGGTTGGACCATACAGGAATGTTGATGGATATGTTAAATTACTGTCTCACGCACAATGTTTCTACATTTGATGGCAAATTTCACCACCAGGTACAAGGAACAGCAGTGGGCGGCTCCTTCGCCCCCACTTACGTGAATTTATTCATAGGGTGGTGGGAGAAGGAGGTTGCCTGGGCTGATGAGAACAACCAATACACAGAGAAAGTGGCACTATGGACTCGATTAATCAATAACTTATTCATCCGGTGGGAAGGTAGTGAAAATTAATTAGAACTCTTTTTGACCAGATTGAATCACAATGATTGTAATTTACAATTTTACATACACAAAGAGTTGTCAATCTTGCAATTTCTTAGATGTAGAGTCGGAGGTTAAGGATAATATATTGACAACTAGAATTCATAGGAAGCCAACAGCAACCAACTCCATTCTACATGCAAATAGTGGCCACGCAGACACCCTCAAATGGAGCATTACATATAGCCTGGTGGTAAGAGCAAGGAGGGTATGTTCAACTGAAGAGTGATATGATGAGGAACTATATAGGATGATAATAACTTTCAGAGAACATGGATACTCAATGACAGTACAGGAGAATGCCAGGAGAAAGGCAAAAGAAAAACCAAGAGGACAGTCTCTGTATCAGAAACATATTCAGGAAGAGAACAGCAAAACAGTAAAGTGACTGTTCCTGAAATGTAATATGGCCCAACCTGGTATTAAGAAAATTCTCAGAAAGAATTGGCATATCCTAAAAAATTATGAACATCTTGGAGAAATGTTCGAGAAAAGACCACAAGTAACGTCTAAAAAAGTGAGATCTTTGGGAGATATTAAAACCTGGAGTCACTATGTTGGCAAGCAAGAACAGCAAGGACAAGGGAATTGGTTAGTCAGGAACATGGAGGGCTTCATAAAGTACAATTCCTGCAAAGCCTGTAAACAAGGATTGAACTGCAAGAGTTATCGCACAGCTGAAGGTCATGTGGTACCAATTTAGGAAAGAATAACATGCAACACAGAATGTCATCTATGTTTTAAAATGTGGTTGCAAAACATTATACATTGGTAGCACTATGAACAAATTGAAATTAAGAATCCTTCAACATATGAGAGCGATAAAAAATGGCTGGTGATAAGAACTACCCAATGGCCTGCCATTTCAATCAAACGCATAACCGGTCCCTGTCAACATCTAACTATTGGGGTATCAAACATGTGAGGGCACACCCGAGAGGAGGCGACCATGAGAAGGAACTGAGGATGCAAGAATCATGTTTGAATATTTCGATTGGGACAGAAATACCTTGGGGCCATAACAAGGACTCAGAACTGTTTGTACATCTCTGATGTTGGCATGGGGGCAACAGCATCATAATGAAATTAATATGGTTTACATTCAGAATTTGCACAACCTTTGAAACCTGTAAAAATCTTACAAACACCACCTCTTTCCTTTCTTTCCTTCCTTACTTTCTTCCTTTCCCTCTTCCTTCCCTTCCTCTTCCCCTCCCTTTCTCCCCTTTCTCCATTTACTCTCCTTCTCTTAACCCTCCTTCTTGAAATTGACCAATTTATATTGTATATAATACTTTTTTAATCATATCGCAGGGACTCAGGACATGTTCCAATCTTAGAACTAACTTTGAGGTCAATATTCAGAGGTATAACATTTAAAAAACCCTAAAACGTAAGATAAAGGAGAGAAAAGAAAAAAGAAAAATAGACAAATATTTGTAGTAGACATTATTTCACTGTGCACTTTGAATGGAATTGATGTCACTTTATTCTTGAATAGGAAGGTGGTGGAAACAGCATTTTGTATTGGATTTCATATCCTTATGTAATATTGATGCAGCATTATGCACTTTAATATGAGCAAAGGATGTTTCTTAATTGGAACTATGATCAAGAACGTGGGAGACCTTAGTATTAAACTAGTAATATAGGGTTTGTTAGATTAATCGAGTGGAGGTTATGAAATTTATGTTGCACTTTGCACTTTAATTATCTTGCACATTTACCATTATGCTGCTAATGTTTGATCATGAATTTCTGAAAAGGAGAATGAATTTCAATACACCTTAAGGGAGAAAATGGAATTGTTTTGGGACGATTCATTTTGAAGAAAATGCTTTGAAATATTTAGATAAGAAGTGAGGTATTGGATTCTATGTAGCGGAGGTTATGGAACCCATGTCGCATTTTGCACTTTAATCACCTTGCACTTTAACCACTATGCTGCTTTTGTCTACCCATGAATTTCTAAAATTTGAATTTGGATGCTGTTGTTCTTGGATGGTGCCGCTGCACGAGGTGCTCATTAAAGGGACACCCAAAGCGGTATATATATATATATATATTCACTGAAAAAACCATAGGTTTCAGAGACGTTATAGTTAGAAATTAGCATTTAAAAAAACATAGAAATTCACAGAAAAAAACATAGGTTTCAGGGTTGTTATAGTTAGCTGGACATTTCACTCGTACAAAACCATAGAAATTCCTCCGTTATAGTTAGTTCTGCTAACTATAACTCGCGCGTCCGCAATGCACTGCTGATAATGTCACATATTACATCATTCATGACATGGTCAGTGACAACACTGATGACATCACTGTTGACATCTCAAATGACATCACTGATGACTTCACTGATGACATCATCCAGTGAATGTGGTTTAGTTTGAAATTTAAATATGTATTATATATATACCAATCTGTATTGAAGATTGAGTGGATATATAACTGTCTGGATGGAGGATTTAGTAGCTGTCTGACTGTCTGTTTAAGTGAGTAATTTTAAGTGTCTCACTTAATACATGGATTAGTAACTAAACTATGTGAATGTGTGCATCACTGTCTCTGTTGTTGTATAACATGCTGCATCAGTTGGTCACTAACTACATGTGTGTGTATATTAGTTATTGATTAGTTGGGTGAGTATTTGTGTGGGACACTGAGTTTGTGTGTGGTTGGATGGGGTGTGTGTAACTCTATGCATAGATGTGTGAATGGTTGATTGACTAGGTGTATAGGTTTAATAGTGCATGTGGAAACAGTTGTTTGGGTGACTGAGTGTATTTATTTGTGTGTTGGTGAGCGAATATATGTTTTAGTTGTACATCTTCAACAAAGTAAAAAATTAAAAGGCATTGTATGTGAGAGTTGCTGTATATAAATACGTATATATAAGAGTCAGTGATTGTGAGAGTAACCATATGAATGAGTGTATAATTGTAATGGTGATTTTTTAACACATTAACTATGAGTTACTATGTGTTTGAAAAAATGAGGTGTTGTGTGTATAATTGTGTGAGTAAATGTAAGTGTGATTATTTTTTTTCATGGGTGAGTAGGATGACTGCATAACCGATTAAGATGACTGCTGATGTGTCAATGCCTATATATGTGTATAAGTTCATTTGATAGTTTTCTATTAATTAGTGACTGCATGTATAAGTGATTCTGTTGTTGAATGGGCAGTTGTGTGTGTAGACTTAGGAATCAGTGAGTGGGTATGTAGTAACTGGTATTGGTGTGTCAATGGTTTCAAATATGGTACTCTGTATTTTACAGTGAGTGATGAAAGGTTATACTAGTGTATGATGAGGTGTATCAGATTGTCACGTGGATGATGTCATCAGTGATGTCATCCGTGATGTCATTTGAGATGTCATCAGTGATGTCATCAGTGATGTCACTGACCATGTCATGAATGATGTAATATGTGACATCATCAGCAGTGCATTGCGGGCGCGCAAGTTATAGTTAGCAGAACTCACTATAACGGAGGAATTTCTATGGTTTTGTTCGAGTGAAATGTCCAGCTAACTATAACACCCCTGAAAGCTATGTTTTTTTCGGTGAATTTCTAAGGTTTTTTAAATGCTAATTTCTAACTATAACGTCTCTGAAACCTATGGTTTTTTCAGTGAATTTCAAAGCTTTTTTAAATGCTAATTTCTAACTATAACATCTCTGAAACCTATGGTCTTTTCAGTGAATTTCAAAGGTTTTTTAAATACAAAAGTTTAAGTGTAATATTAGTTATTCCTATTTTTTTGTACTGATTTTCTACAGTTTTTAACTGTTTATTTATACATATTTGATTCTTTAAATAACATAATATATTTTGCTGAAAATTGCAACAACAAAAAAATTAAAATTGAAATATTGTTTAATTTTTTTGTTTTTTTTTCTATTTTAATATATTTATATTATTTTATTTTGTAAAAAATGTTTCCACAATTTTTTCGGAGTCGCGCACCCAAAGCGTACACATCACGGTGGGTGTATGGATTCTACCCGCCATTTTAGAAACGTCGTGAAGAATCCGCATACGGTGTGCGACGGCTGCGTGTTTTTCAGTTTCATCATATACATTTAAAATTACGTGATGTGAGCAATTGGTATGCGACCAGTCCGCGACTCCTGCTCCCGTGCATTTGTGACACATGCGCAGTATTGTACGCAACGCTTGCACAGTAGTGGGTCCCGCGTGATGTCATATACGTGCTGGGGTGCGCTGGGTGCGCGACTCCCGCAAAAAAAAATGTATGTTCTAAAATGATATGTATGTGTGTTTAATATACATATTAGGGCAAGAGACTATCTAAGATATTCATAAATATTATATATGTATGTACTTATAATAAACTTATATTATTTTTAAATATATTTTCGCGAAGTCGCGTTGGGTGCGTGCTTTGTGAGTGCAGAGTGCGCGGATCCCATGTGACCTCAAAAAAAAGATTTAATTGGTTCATAACATTTCTCACTGTAACTATTGAAGGACCCCACCCATTTTAACCCCTTCTGTGCCCCGCCCTTTCCACGCCCTGTGCCGGGCGTTTCATTAGCGGGCGGGGTTCATGACGAGATAGTCTCGTCATGGGCACAGCGCAACCGCGCTCCATGACGAGACTATCTCGTCATGGGCACTGAAGGGGTTAATCATTCTTGTTGGAGCATCTTTAGAGAGACATCTCTTTTCCTACAAGAACCCGTTTTGCTTGTTTTTTTGGGGGGTTTTTCAAAAAATATCAAACAAAATGGCATCTGGACAGCAGCAGCAGCAGGAGGAAGTATCTTCTGAAGAAGAATTCTTGCAGGAGGCACCACGTCCACAGAGGCCAGAATCTGTCGTGTGGAAATTCTTCACTTTTCCACCTGGAGAGAAGAAAGTAAACGCGAGAAAGGTGGCGTGCAAAATTTGTGACCGAGTCCTGTCAAGAGGCAGTGAAAAAAATACTCTTGTGGCACTGCTTCTATGTACAAGCATCTCCGGACCACACATCCTCTCAATCTTGCTCGGGAGGAAATGAGGCGAGCTGCTTTGAACCCCTCACCTGCTGTGGCAAGTACATCTGGAGCGTCCTCAGGAACACCTGCAATGGTCATTAGGCCAGAATTTGCCTTTCTCGAGCAACACTGCGTGAAGTGTAAGAAACTTATATGCTTCAGTGAGCAGTCGGTGGATGCAGTTTGTGCTACGCAACGCAGCCATCGTTGTTAATTTTTTTGTTTCTTTGTTTTTGGAATGATAAGTAATTCCAAATGTGTTCTGTTTTATTCGTTCTTTTTTTTGCTCATTTTTTGAAAAAACAACAAAATAAATACAAAATTGTTCAAAAAAAATAAAAAAATACAAAAGAAAAAATAGTTCTTATCAGAACTACCTTATCTGGTTAAAGAAAGAACTATGGGGCATATTAACAAGACAGACGATAAAATTATCGCCGCTTTAGCGGCAGAGAACTGCCGCTAAAACGGCGATAATGGGCTTGATTATAGGCTCTATGCAATTCCAATTGAAGCCCATGTTAGATGTGAAGGACATCTAACATGGGTTTCAATTGGAATTCCATAGAGCCTATTATCAAGCACATTATCGCCGTTTTAGCGGCAGTTTTCTGCCGCTAAAGCGGCGATAATTTTATCGCCTGTCTTGTTAATATGCCCCAAGAATTGCAAGGTAATGTGTGAAAGTTTGGTTGAATATTTGTATACAGCATGATTGACTGAATGAATGCATTAGTAGTGTATGGTGAATTTATAGGTGATGATTTATGAGGAAGTACTGCAGCGTGACACTGCAAGCTTTTTAGCTGCACTGCACTGTGGCACTTCCGAAGCACAGGGATGTGACAAATGTACATGAATATGTTTCAACTCTGTGTTTCCCTCTGCACTGCTACACAAACTGCAGCCATGCGGTGACACAGGCACCCTTACACCATGGTGCAAGGATGTCTGTGTCGTGTGGTGATTGTTTCTGTGTAGGAAGGGACACCTTCCTGCACAAAAACAATCAGTAAAGGCATTTTCCTCTTTCAATGTGTGCTGTGGAATGCAGCATGCATTGAAAGAGGAAAAAAATGAGGCGAAATGAAAACAATTCTCCTCGTTGCGCCTTGCTACACCAACTCTAGAATGGCACAGCATTCACACACATCTCCAGATTTACGATTTCTCACAAATCTGGAGATGTGCCTTGTTCTATGGGTGTTGCGTGGGAACACCCACAGCAACACCTATGAGACGCCCCTTCAACGCAAAGTTCTGTGTATGAAGGGGTCGTATTTACAAGGAGAGGAAAATCCACGCAGGGTGGCTTTTCCCCTCCTTTTAAATATGAAGGAGTGCCTGGCGCCATTACTACATTACAAAAAGTGATGTACTGGTGGCGCAGGCTGCTTGCAAATCTGCCCCATAAGTGCTTAGGTATTGGCAGACTGATACAATGAGAACATAGTGCTGGATGGGTGATTGAAGAATTGCATGAGACTGACAGGAGGTATCCTACGCTGCATGGGTACTACTTCAGTATTTAATGGAGTGGACCAATAGTAGGTATCTGCTTAGAGATTTGTAGGGATTATGCACAGAATATTTTATGTGTACTTGTGTTGGTGCCTAGGTCATTTTATAAGAATACCAATAGTAACTGGAATGATGACAGTGCTGCAAATAGAGTGAACACTTAATTCATAAGTGCTTACGTATTGGTGGAGTGATAGGATAAGTAGATAGTGGTAGATAAGTGATTAAAGAAGTGCATGGGACAGACTGGACGATTCCTACACTGCATGAGTACTAACTGGGTATTTAGAGGAGTGTATCAATAGTATGTAGCTAGTTAGAGGTCTGTAGATGTACTTGTGTTAGTAGCTAGGCCATTCCATAGGTTCATGACTAGTAACTAGAATAATTACAGTATTACAAACAGAGTGTATAGTGAATTTATAAGTGCTTAGGTATTGGTGGAGTAATAGGATAAGTAGATAGTGCTGGATGGGTGATTGGAGAAATGCATGGGACAGATAGGAGGATTCCTACACTGCATAGGTACTAACTGGGTATTTAGAAGAGCGTATCAATAGTTTGTAGTTGGTTAGAGGTGTGCATGCATAGTGTACAAAATATTGTACCTGCACTTGTGTTTTTGACGACGCCATTCGTTAAGTATACGATTAATAACTGGAGTAATTTCAGTGTTTCAAAGAAAGTGCGTGCTGAATTTATAAGTGCTTAGGTATTGGTGGAGTGATAGGATACATAGATAGTGCTGGATGGGTGAATGGAGAAGTGCATGGGACAGACAGATGGATTCCTAGACTGCATAGGTACTAACTGGGTATTTAGAAGAGCGTATCAATAGTATGTAGCTGGTTAGAGGTCTGCATGCATAGTGTACAAAATATTGTACCTGCACTTGGGTTAGTGGCTAGGCCATTCCTTAAGTATATGACTAATAACTGGAGTAATTTCAGTGCTGCAAAGAGAGTGCATGCTAAATTTATTAGTGCTTAGGTATTGGCAGAGTGATAGGATACGTAGATAGTGGTGGATGGTTGAATGGAGAAGTGCATAGGACAGACAGAAGGATTCCTAGACTGCATAGGTACTAACTGAGTATTTAAACGACTGTATCAAAGCTATGTAGCTGATTAGAGGTCTGCATGCATAGTGCACAGAATATTGTAGCTGTACTAGTATTGGTGTGTCTATGGTTTTGAGAATAGTAGTCTGTATTTTAGCGTGTGAGGAGGTGTATCAGATGATCAAGTAGATGATGTTATCAGTGATGTCATTTGATATGTCATCAGTGATGTCATCAGTGATGTCACTGACCATGTCATGAGTGATGTAATATGTGACGTCATCAGCAGTACATTACTTTAATCCAAAAAGCTGGCGGCCATATTGGAATGGTCACGATGTGAAAATTTTGGAATTGATACAATAAAGAAAAGAAAACAAGTGTTAATATGTACACAATGTCATTTCAGCATATCTTGCCCCATGACCGCCATACCTGTATGTTCTTCATAAAAAACATACTTAGAATTGCAAACATCAACATAAACAATAGACTACACATTACTTTAAAGTGAAAGGCTATCGGCCATATTGATCTGGGCACGTTGCGTATTATAATGGTTCTTACACGAAAGAAAAGGAAAAAAGGGGTGTTAATATACACACTATCCCTAAATAAAGTTCTAGCGATTATAGTTCCATTCCATTCACAGCTCATTTGAGATGTCATGAGTGATGTAACTGACCAAGTCATGAATTATGTAATGTCTGAGGTCATTAGCAGTACATTGCCGGGGCGTAAGTTATAGTTAGCTCAGGTAACTATAACTGCTGAATTTCACTGGTTGTGTATGAGTAAAATCTGAGTCTAACTATACCGTCCCTGTAAGCTTTGTTTTTTTCAGCAAATTTCTAGGTTTTTTTTTAACGTTAAGTAAGATGCATATCACAATGGATGCTGGGGGGTTGGAAGCAGGGCCTGGCATTGTGCTGCCCCCATCCAAGCTTGCTGCTCCTGCCTTCCCTCCTCCCAGCCATCCATTTTCCAAGTCCATGCCCCTGCTCCCTTATTACAGCCTTGTGTAACCGTTGTTCTGCCACTGGCCTTCCCGCCTTCTCTGAACAGTTAGTTTGCTGTCCCATCCACCTCTTCCCTATCCTCTGTTGTCTGAATCCATGCACTTGCCTCCTCCCTCCTGCCATGCATGGTCTGATGTGCTGCCACTGCCCTCCATTTAGCATTATGTACCAGTCCACTCCTCCTGCCCTCAATTGCCCAATTCTATGCCCCATCATTGACCTCCTGATTAGCCTCTCTGCTAAGCTTGCTGCCCCTATTCTCCTCCCCCCTGCCCTCCGATGTCTTTGTGCATGCCCCTGCTCCATCCTTTTTGCCCACCATGTTCCATGGACCTGCCACTCCTATCTACTCTGAGTGTTCTGTTGAGCTGCCACTCCCCTCCCACCTGCCTAGCATTGTCAGATGATTGTAACCTGTCCCTGCCACCTCCACCCTGCCTGTCCACATTCCATGCCCCTATCCCCTTCCTCCTGTCCCTCATGGTCCATTTTACTGCCACACCATTCTGCCCTCCCTGGTCTGTTGTGCTGCAACTGCTCCTCCTGCCTGCCCTGCATGGTCTGTTATGAGGCCCCTTCCCCTGAACTCTCTTGTCTGTGCCCAGGTCCTGACCCTCCCTTCTATTCTCCATGGTCCTTTGTGCATGCCCCTGCACCCTCCTTCTTGTCCATCATAGCCATTGTGCTGCCACTAACCCTCCCGCTTGCCATGCATGGTCTTATGTGCTGTCACAGCCCCTCCCACCTTCCCTGTGTGGTCAGTTAGCTGCCCCTGACCCCCTCCCACCTTCCTTCCATGGTCTGTGTATTTATGCCATCATAGTCTCACTGTTGCTCTCCATGGTGTGTCTTGCTTCTAGGGCCCATCCTGACTGACCTCCATGGTCATATTGCTGCTCCTGCCCTGCCCCCTTGCCCCCAGCCCTCTTTTTCCATGTGCAGACCCCTATTCCCTCACTCCTGGCTTGTCTGTTCCCCTGATCAGTCCCTCCTGCCCTTTATGGCCTGTTATGCTGCAGGTTTCTCTCCTGTCTATCCATTATGGTCAGCTAGCTACCATTGCCTCTTTCCCCTCTGTTCTCTGTTGTCCATGTGCATGGTCCTGTCCCCTCCCTATTGCTTTCTATGGATTGTTGTGCTGCACTCCCGTCCTGCATGCCCTGTGTGGTGTATTGTGCTGCTGCAAACCCTGATACCTGCCCTGTAGGATCAGTTTGGTGCACCTCTCCATGTCCCTCCTGTCCACTGTTATCCGAGTCCATGTCCCTACCCCAATTCCTCCTGCCTTCCATGATCCAATGTACCATACTTGCTAACTTTTTGAACTTGGTTAGAGGGAGATTTTGAAAAAAAAAATGGGGTATTGATTTTCCCCTTTGATTTACATTGAAAAACAGGAGATTGTAGACAGGAGACAGATAAAATAAAGCCCATCTGGGCTTAAAAACATTGGACGTTTCCTGGTTGAATCGGGTCTGTTGGCGTGTATGGTTGTACTACCACTGCCTCTTCCTTTTGCCCACAATGGTCTATTATATTGCCACTGCCTCTCTTGCCAGTCCTGTATTGTTGGTTTGTTGCCCATGCCCTCCTTTCCACTGCCCTCCATAGTCTGTTGTGCTGCCACTGCCCTTTCTGCCTGCCCAGTGTGGTCAAATTGTTGCCTCTGCACCCTCCTACTTGCCTTCAATTTTCAGAGTCCGTGCCCCTGGCCTCTGCCTCTCAACAGTATCCTAATGAACAACTAGATTGCTAACATTCTATATTTATTACAAACGTGTGGAACGCCTGACGTCATCTTGATGTAATCAAAACTGTAATACCTAGAGCATTTCCTTTCGAAAATACATATATGAGAGGGTCTTATTTGCATCAAAATTATGGTTAGTGCTCTAAAAAACTAAAATGAGGACATATTTTCTGAGTTTTCATATAGCGACAAAGCACTTTTAAATTATTTGTTATCTTTATGTATTTTTATCCAGTTGACCACTTGATTAAATGTTGCACTTAGGGGAGAGTATGTGGAGTTACTTCCAGAGCTGCAGACTTTGCAACTGGGGAACCATGTTGGAGTTTCTGCTTCAACTTGACATTCTTTGATTCTGGTCAAATCACTTAATCTCCCCATGTCTACAACCAAAATGAATTTGTTCCTGTGTGATGTAACCAATGCTCATGTAAAGCGCTCCAATACCTGACAAGTCTGCACTATATAAAACTGCAAAAACACAAAAAATAAAAAGTGTTTTGCACACTTCTGTCATTGGGCTACATCTGGGTGATAATTGTGCTACATTTGGGCTCTTTTGTCTCTGGTGGCCATCTTGGGAGATTTATTTGTTATGAAGTTTCCTAATTTCCTCATTTACTGCAGTCTCCTCAGTAGGAAATGCTTTCAGTTTTTTACTTTGATTCCATCAAGAAGGTATTCAGATATGTCATACATTTGCCATAAATTCTGAATGTTAGCACTCTAGTTGCTCATTAGATCACTCTAGTAAAACTACTGCTCACCACGGAAGTCTGCTGCTGGTATTAAAAGTGCATGTTTCAGTCTGCATGTCAGAATTTTTTAATGAAATAGAAGAGGATTTGAGAAGTCACTCAAAATGTGCCCTAATTTTTCTTTCTTCAGCACTAATCATAATTTCTATG
Source organism: Triturus cristatus (assembly GCF_964204655.1). Lineage (NCBI taxonomy): Eukaryota > Metazoa > Chordata > Amphibia > Caudata > Salamandridae > Triturus > Triturus cristatus. The sequence goes on along the minus strand of NC_140587.1, from coordinate 844,739,795 downwards.
GCAAAATGAACCCCCTCATTGTGTCCCTTTTTAAATTAAATGTTTTAAGTGTTACCAGTTTATTCCAATCAAGATGGCCTCAGGTGTGACATACTTTTGTCATAAGTAAGACAGTAAGCGCTCTAGTTGTTCTTAAGAACATTTGGGACATTTGTTCATTGGGCTATACTTGGGTTACATCTGGGTGATATTTGTGCTACATTTGGGCTCTTTTGTCTCTGGTGGCCATCTTGGGAGACTTATTTGTTATGAAGTTTCCTAATTTCCTCATTTACTGCAGTCTCCTCAGTAGGAAACACTTTCAGTTTTTTACTTTGGTTCCATCAAGAAGGCATTCAGATGTGTCACACATTTGCCATAAATTCTGAATGTTAGCACTCTAGTTGCTCATTAGATCACTGTAGTAAAGCTACTGTTCACCAGGGAAGTCTGCTGCTGGTATTCAAAGTGCGTGTTTCAGTCTGAATGTAAGAAATGTTTAATTAAATAGAAGAGGATTTGAGAAGTCAAAATGTGCCCTAATTTTTCTTTCTGCAGCACTAATCATACTTTCGATGGCAAAATTAACCCCCTCATTTTGTTCCTTTTTAAATTAAATGTTTTAAGAGTTACCACTTTATTCCAATCAAGATGGTTTCAGGTGTGCAATACGCTTATCATAAGTAGGACTGTTAGCGCTCTAGTTGTTCTTTAGAACACTCTGGGAAGCTGCAGTCGAACACAAAGGAATCAACTGACAGTCTCTGCCCTTGTTGGATGTACATGTTTTACTGAGGATGTCAGACTTCATTCGCACATGACTGAGAAAGATAATGTGAATTTACAGAAAATATGCTCTCAGTTTAGCTTATAGATCACCTTCCAAACCTCTGTGGGAAAAGCATGAGAAAATAGTTTTCTCTCAAACATGATTCATGATATCCCAGCAGAAGGCTTTTTCACATGGTAAGATCACCTTAGAACACACCACAATTTCTAAAATGAGTATGGTACCATCAACAAATGATTTATAATGTAACTAAAGTCATAAAACTTTCTATTAACTGCAATGCTTTTTAATGAGGTGCTATCATGTATATTGGTCCCAAGATGGCTGCCAACACTTCTTGGATGAAGTGCTGACAGCCAACCAGATCTCACAATGAGATGTGTGGTTAGGCTCCGTCCAGATATATATATATTTCTTTTTCCATTAAAATTTTAAAAACTACTGAACGGATTTACACCATTTAACTAAAAGTCACGACTCTGAACCAAGGGCTACCTTTTGGCCAAATTTGGTGTAATTCCATTCAGCAGTTTGGGCTGTAGCTGCGACTAAGGGTTCCTATGGAAAATTGCATGGGGAAAACACGTTTTGGGACGCCCCTTTTTTCTCGGCCCCCGCTTGACGAATCACCCAGAGACTTTCAAGATAGGAGCGGACCAGAGCTGGCCAAAGGTTTTGAAAATTGTGCGAAGATTCGTCAACCTGCGCCAAAGTTATTGGGAATAGAATGTTGCGGATTTCATATGGAAAATAGGTCCTAACTATAACTACCTACTGGCGATTCACTGAAAAAAACATAGGTTTCAGGGGCATTATAGTTAGTTGGACATTTCACTCATGCAAAACCATAGAAATTCCCCCGTCATAGTTAGTTCAGCTAACTATATCTTGCGCGCCCGCAAAGCACTGCTGATGACGTCACATATTACATCACTCATGACATGGTCAGTGACATCACTCATGACTAAGCCTAGGCAAAGCACAACACTACGCTCGCGTAGTTTGCGAAGTTTGCGCTACTTAGCACTACGCGAATTGCACGTAGCACAGTGCAAACATGCGTAGCGTAGCATTGCCTAGAGCAGCGGTCATTTTTTGCTTGCTCGCGGTCCTCAACATCAAGTTGGCGACCGCGAGCAAGCAAAATGACATCCCGGCGAGACTTTTTCCTTGTTCGCGATCAGCAACATCAAGTTGCCGATCGCGAGCATGGAAAATAAACATCCCGGCGAGATTCTCAACGCGAGGAGGTCAGGTTTCTCATTGCGAGTGGTCGCCTATGCTCGCGACCGCTCGCGATGAGAAACTACCAGTCCGCGTTGAGAAAGCTGCCGCTCGAGTAAAAATCTACTCGAGCGGCAGAAAACTACAGCTCGCACTGTGCAAGATGCCGTTTTCAATGATTGCACAGTGCCGGATGCTTGTCTTGCACAGTGCGAACAACGTACTACGCAGTTTGCGAAGTGCTACGCGTAGCTCGCGTAGTGCGAAGTGCACTTTGCGTAGCTTCGCGTAGTGCTGCTTCGCGAACTACGTCCAGGGTTACTCTTGACATCACTCATGACATCTCATGTAACATCACTGATGACATCACTGATGACATCATCCTTGTGATAGAGTGGCAGACCTCCTCTCACCCTAATATAACCTATGATACACACCCTCAAAAATACAAACTAACAATTTCAAAACAATGGACATACCAATACCAGTTACAACACACCTATTCAGTAATTCCAAGATCTACACACACATCCACTCATTCACCAACAATCCCTATACAGTCACATCATTATATGTACTCATACACCTATACATACTGTTACACACCACCAGTCATCAACAGAGTTACTCACACACATAGTCACACATGCAAACAAAGTATCAAACATCTATTTACTTGCATAAACAGTTATACACACACTACCACACTTACTTCTACAGAAACTTACACATACTTACTCTCTTAAACAATCACTTATAGAAACACCTACTTATTTGTACAGGAACTCTTCCAATCTCTCACTCTCGCATATACTCACTTATATACACCAATACTCACATATACTAGTATAAAACATATGTAGTTACTCATAAAGACACTATTGAGACAGTCTTTCACTCACTAACACACCCATACACACACTCATCCACCTAAACAGTCCTGCACACATTGCGTTTTAGGTGAGGGGAAAAAGATCCACATCCCTTACTCATCATATAATAAGCGTGTATTTTCTTCTTATTTTTCTGGCCCAGAGACAGGGGGAGAAACCCCTATCCCCCTAAAATGAAGTAGGATGAGTTTAGTGTGTCCGGGCAAGAGTCTGGATTTTTTATGGTTGATTATGATAAAATATCCAATTGATGCAAGTATATCAAGCGATACTGGTGAGAAGTTTGTGCTTTTATTTGTTTATCAGAAAAGAGCAAGGACGGGAGGTCAGGTAATGGGATATCAGAATGATTGTAAGGGTTTGTCAACCCGAAGATTCTATTGTCTTGGCTAATGCCAGGTGCCGAAGGGTTTCTCAGATCGCGCCACGATCCTCCCGCCCTGAAGAAGCCCTAGGCCTGATGGCCGGTTAGAGGGCGAAACACGTGTTGGCTGTGCCATCCTTGCTCTTTTCTGATAAACAAATAAAAGCACAAACTTCTCACCAGTATCGCTTGATATACTTGCATCAATTGGATATTTTATCATAATCAACCATAAAAAATCCAGACTCTTGCCCGGACACACTAAACTAGTCCTGCACACATGCTGTCTTCAACACATACAAACAGTGAGTCACTCATTCATGCATCTATGCACTAAGTAATACCCCCCACGGATCCATACAGACACTCATACTGATAATCAAAAAAACAACTAATAACCCATATAGACACTGATGTAGCTACTCACCAACCCATGCAGCCACTTATACACAAAGTGAGAGACTGATACAGATATTTACATATTTAAACATTACTCACTAACCCATGTATTCACTACGCTACACTTAATCAGTCAGTTATACAATCAATTTTACAAAAAAAATTCATCCATTTAGACAATTATATACCCATTTATTCTTCCATCGACCTTGAGATATACATATATAAAACATATTTAATTTTAAGAAAAACACACATTCACTGGATGATGTCATCAGTGATGTCATTTGAGATGTCATGAGTGATGTCATGAGTGATGTCACTGACCATGTCAAGAGTGATGTAATATGTTATGTCATCAGCAGTGCATTGCGGGCATGCGAGATATAGTTAGCTGAACTAACTATAACAGGGGAATTGCTATGGTTTGGTGCGAGTGAAATGTCCAACTAAATATAATGCCCCTGAAAACTATGGATTTTTCAGTGAATTTCTAAAGTTTTTTAAATGCTAATTTCTAACTATAACGTGCCTGAAAGCTATGGTTTTTTTCAGTGAATATATATATATTTATTATACTATGCATACATGTGAAAATGTCTCAGTCCGCCTGCTTGCCTCGGTGGCACAGAAAAGATGGGTGGAACTGACGTCAGCATGCCGAGGAGGTCCTCTTATGGCTCCGATGACGTCATATGGTGTCGCGAGCGCAGTCATGCTATTATGACATCCTCCTCGACGTGGTAGAGCTAGGAAAGAATTTCCGTGGAATGCTGGTGCAGGGGATAGTGTTTTAGGGTTTAGGGTAGTGCAGTGGTGTTTGGGTAGTGTAGAAGGTTGTGCTGGGGTAGCGTTTTAGGGTTTAGGGTAGTGCAGTAGTGTAGGGGGTCATGCTGGGGGTAGTGTTTTAGGGTTTAGGGTAGTGCAGTGGTGTATGGGTAGTGTAGGGGGTTGTGCTGGGGTAGTGTTTTAGGGCTTAGTGTAGTGCAGTGGTGTTTGAGTAGTGAAAGGGATCATGCTGGTGGTAGTGTTTTGTGGTTTAGGGTAGTGTAGTCGTGTTTTGGTAGTGGTGGGGATCGTGCTGGGGTAGTGGTTTAGGGTTTAGGGTAGTGCAGTGGTGTTTGGGTAGTGTAGGGGGTAGTGTTTTAGGGTTTAGGGTAGTGCAGTGGTGTTTGTGTACTGTTGGGGGTTGTGCTGGGTGTAGTGTTTTAGGGTTTAGGGTATTGCAGTGGTGTTTGTGTAGTGTAGGGGGTCATGCTGGGGGTAGATTTAGTGTTTAGGGTAGTGCAGTGGTGTTTGTGTAGTGTAGGGGTCGTGCTAGTGGTAGTGTTTTAGGATTTAGGGTAGTGCAGTCATGTTTGGGTAGTGTAGGGTGTCGTGCTGGGGTAGTGTTTTAGGGTTTAGGGTAGTGCAGTGGTGTTTGGGTAGGGGAGGGGTAGTGCTTTAGGGTTTTGGGTAGTGCGCCCAACCAGCCACAATATCCATGGACAAAGGGGATCCTGACTCTTTTGAACGCTCCGCCAATTTAATAATTTGGGTCAAGGGCCCTACCAAGTCCAAGACCTATCAATTCCTTTCTTGGGATCCCTCATATACTTGGAGAAAAAGGTACATAGTTTCTCATCAATTTCAGGCATGTGTGCCACCTTCCCCTTCAGTGAAGGCCTGGGGCATTCTTCCCTCATCCTATTCCTGACCTCCCTTTCAAGGGGTTGATGGATTTTCCCCACCACATACTCTGCCACTTTGGTGTCAGGGGTCCACTCCGCCGACCTAGGATGGTAAATTTGGGTAGGCTCGAACATGTCCGAGTGGACCCCGTCCCCAACTCAGGACTGAGAGGAGTGGGATTCTGGATGCCAGGGACGCCCCGGGTCCTTATCCTCATTGGAGGAGAAATCGTCCTCCGATACACCCTCTCCCTCTAAGGGAAACCCGCCGTCGGGGTCTACAATAGTGGTGACAGTGTCGCAATTTTCTCCGGACTCCTCCTCCTCCCGGCAGTGTGCATGTTTCAGCATTCGCGCATTCTTGAGGAAGGTCTCCGTCAGTTTATCAAATCCTTCCAAGTGCCCCACGTTATGCTTAACAGCCCTTTTATTCCCCATCTGGGAGCTACTGGGACCCACCACCACCAGATCTGGGTACTGAACACCCCAGGGATGCTTTTCGCCAGCTTATCAACCTGATCCCTAAGAGGAGCCAGCTCCCTAGAAATAGCCAGAGAGAGGGCTTGGTCCACTACTGGAGGGAGAAGTTGGGGGGCCATTCCTCCTCCACTTCCTGGTAGGAGGAGTAAAAATGGTCTTCTGCAGAAGACATGATAGCAGAGGGTATGAGCATAGAACAAATGCCCTTAAAATCCTTAAGGCAGCACCCTCGCCGGTGCTCCAACAGCTGGGCTTTCCCCGAAGCTGTTATAAAAATAGACTGAGGCGCAATACCAATTACCACCACCAGGCGCGGGTCACTAACGTGGCCGTGTGGGGGAATCACTGCATTGCGGTGTCAAAATTAGGCGAGGGTTGGTCGGGAATCAAGCGGACTCTAAAGGAGTGACTGGATTCCTTAACACGTGTAAAGACCAGCGGGAGTGCTCAACTCGCGCGACCGCAATCCACTGCTGATGACGTCACATATTACATCACTGTATTCACTAAGATACATTTAATAAGTCAGTTATACAATTAATTTTACCAAACAAAACATCCATTTAGTCACTTATTTACCCATTTATTCTTCCATTAACCTTTAGATATACATATATAAAAAATATTTATTTTTCAGAAAGACACATATTCACTGGATGATGTCATCAGTGATGTCATGAGTGATGTCATGAGTGATGTCATTTGAGATGTCATCAGTGATGTCATGAGTGATGTCACTGACAATATCATGAGTGATGTAATATGTGACGTCATCAGCAGTGGATTGCGGTCGCGCGAGTTATAGTTAGCTGAACTAACTATAACGGGGGAATTTCAATGGTTTTTTACGAGTGAAATGTCCAGCTAACTATAACATGTGTGAAACCTATGGTTTTTTCAGTGAATTTGCAAAGTTTTTTAAATGCTAATTCCTAACTATAACGTGTGTGAAACCTATGGTTTTTTAAGTGAATTTGCAAGGTTTTTTAAATGCTAATTTCTAACTATAACGTGTGTGAAACCTATGTTTTTTTTAGTGAATTTGTAAGGTTTTTTAAATGCTAATTTATGTATGTATTATTATATTTTTTATATATTTATTTTACAATAAACTACCTATGTATATAGTTATAGATTGACTGTATCCTGTAATATGGAATGGCTCAGCTCTTTTTTTTTTAATTTGGATAAAGTTGAACAGCATAGTTAATATCTTCTATAAACTTATAAACAGTTTAAAATGTTTTTTTTTTAAAGGTTTTTCACCGTGCACGCACCCCGCGATTTAAAAAAAAAAAAATAATGTTTTTTTCATCCTTCGGGGTCCTTCAGGGACCCCCTGACAAAGGCTAGGGGGTCAGGAACTCTCTACCCTGCCCCCTTTTCACGTTCTCCACCTTTCTTTTTCACTGCGACACAGAAAATGGCGCCCGGCACAGTGCATGCACGGTGCGCACACCCCGCGATTTAAAAAAAAAAAAAAATGTTTTTTTCACCCTTCGGGGTCCTTCAGGGACCCCCTAACAAAGGCTAGGGGGTCAGGAACTCTCTACCCTGCCCCCTTTTCATGTTCTCCACCTTTCTTTTTCACTGCGACACAGAAAATGGCGTCCGTCACTTCCTGATTTCGACCGATTTGAATGTTGACTGACATCTAACCACCAATCAGAATTACGCTCACGCACATTTGGTGCACCACGGTGCGAGCACCGTGCGCGCACGGTGCACGCATATAGATATTTATGTACTTTTAACTGCAATTTTCTCAGGAACTACTGAACAGATTGACACCATATATGCAAAAGGCACATGCCTGACCTGAGGACTACCTCTTTGCCAAATTTCAAGTAATTCTGTTCAGCCGTTCGGGCTGTACCTTCGACTAAAGGTCCTATGGGAAAATGCATGGGGAAAATGCATTTTGGGACCCCCCTTTTTTCTCAGCCCCCGCTTGACGAATCACCCCGAGACTTTCAGGGTAGGAGTTGAGCGGAGCGCCCCATTAGTTTTGAAAATTTCGCGAGGATTCGTCAAGCGACGCCAAAGTTATTCAAAATAGAATTTTCTGGTTTCCTATGGGAACTCGGTCCTAACTAGAACTATCTACTGGCGACCGCCAGTAGATAATATATATATATATATATATATATATTCACTGAAAAAACAAAGGTTACAGGGATGTTATATTGCTCAGATATACATTATATTTAGGCTCAGATTTCACTCGTACAAAACCATTGAAATTCAGAAGTTATAGTTACCTGAGCTAACTATAACTTATGCCCCCACAATGCACTGCTTATGACCTCACATATTACATCACTCATGACATGGTCAGTGACATCACTGGTAACATCTTAAGTGTCATCGCTGATGACATCATCCAGTGAGTGTGAGTATTTCATAGAAGTTTGCTCAATTCAAAGATATAAACTAACCTACTTTATAAATTAAATTAGTATACTTTCTGTAGTACTAATTAGTGATACTTTTTCTAACAAAAGTTATCTGAGTGGCTGTGTGACTGTATGAGGTTAAGTGGGTGTACCAGTGGCAGTGTGGGTTTGTGAGTGTGTGTATGTGAGTGGCTGTATGGATCTGTTAGTGGGTGTGTGAGTGGTCGTGTTGCTTTCTCAGTGAGTGTGTGAGTGGTTCAGTTCTGAACCAAACCAAGTTACTAAGGATTTCTACCTCTCTGCTTCATAAAATGAATGCAACCTATTTAGTTAGAAATAATAAATAATATTATAGTGCCAAGAAACATTTCACTTTGAGATGTGTGCTATATATAGCCAAAATTATATTGTAGCGATAATGCTTTGGTCAAAATAAGTGACAATTGGAGAATGAAGACAGTTGAATGCTGAAAAAAAGCAACAGCACTTTCACACGTGAATGAATGTTTGAGCACAATCCTTCTTTGCATTTTGCAGTTCTGTTCTTTTTTTAAATTATAGCAAAAGTCCTGTTAATAACAAATATGATCCTACAAATGCGTGTTATTTACTGGAAAATTATGGGGAATGTCACGCTCGTCGCACATTGTCTACCATTATAACCAAGCACTTGGCACCTGAAAATATCCTAAGTTTCTATTTGTGTCATGGAGAGTAGACAGCATTTCATTTAGACAGCCACTAGATGGCAATTTAATTACTGCAATTACTTTCACAGCAGTCAAAAGAAGTGCTAAAATGAGCTTTCTTTACTCAACGAATTTTAATAATTATATAGGAGTTTCTAGATTCCCAAGAAAAACTAACTGTTAACATGTCAACCTGATGTTAAAAGTGAATGAATCCATTTTTAAGTAAAATGTATATTGAAAATAGGTACTGGAACAGAGGACAACATTTTATTCCAATGAATTTTGACATAAAGATCAATGATATATTATTGTGTTATTGGGCATAACAAGGTAAGAAATCAATCGCATGTATTAACTATATTGTCCACTAGATGCAGTGGATTAAACTCAACGATTTACAAGTAGAATATGATTTTTTGGGTTTGTATTTCTTTGAGGTGAAAATAGTGTAAACAGTTTGGGTCTAATTCAGAAAGGTGATGAGAAGTATGTGTAGTAATATTTCTGCAGTAATAGTTCACATGTTCCTAAATGCAATTCCCAAGGGTAAGTATGTGGATCTAATTCGAAATTTGTCCTATCATGGCTGGCATTGGCATGTGTATAGTACTCTGTTGTCCTGCATTCTAGGTGAACATGTGAGGGATGGCAAGGAAGAGTGGCTGAAAAATGGGGACAATCTGCCATGAAGTAAGAAGACAAAATGGGAAATTAAGGAGAAGAAATTTTAGGGACCTTGAATTATAAACACACAGACACAAAACAGCATGTCTGAGACAAATCACTAAATTACACCCACTTCTACTACAGTAGTATTTCCAAACCTTAGAGCAAGTTACATACCACACACAGGTACTCACAGATACTCCAATCAAATCACACAGAAAACAACAGAAGCATACACAAAGCAAGGGAAAAGCACAGCCAGCACAAAGGCCAAAACCTGAAAAAATAAAAATATATAAAAATAGAAAATGGTGATATAAACTTAATTAATGCATACCCCCATTTATTGCAAGTTTACAAGTTTATTTACATAATTATTGACCTCAGGCAAGGTCTACAATCAACATCATGAAAACATAATTAAGACGCATCCCAGAATAAAACAAAATCGCCACAATACATAATATCACTAATAAACTCATAAAATTCATTCATTAAAAAAAATCTACAAATATGTTAAACATGTATAAACTTTAAAACAAGTAAAATTCTTTCAGCAGATTTTTTAGCGTCTCCATCACATGTTGATGTGTGTCCAGATTATATCTCTCTATCAGACTCTTGCAACGCAGGACATAAATGCAAAACATGAAACATGTTTTGAATTCCTTTAAAGCAGAAGCTACAAACATATGATTTCTCAAAGTTCTTATTTCATTTTGTAAATACAATATTTAAAGGGACATTTCCAAAGCATAACGACATATTAAAACATCTAATGGTATGAGGTATTTGAAAGAATAAATATGGCAGGACCAATCTAAAGGAAATATTATTAGATATTGTACAGTATGATTTCCAAGAAACGTGGGGGCATATTATCAAGAGATGTATCACCGCTTTTTCGGCACATAGCACCGAAAAAGCGGCGATTTTATTATCGCACAATTTACAAGGACTCGCTACCATGCAGTAGCGCGAGTTTCCTTGTGATAACAGCCGTTTTTTTCCCCACTTTGCATGTCAGCGATAGACATCGCTAATGACATGCAAAGTGGGCGTACCTTAGAAATACTACATGACAAACCCTTGCTACCACAGCTTTGCGTTATTTACAACTCTGCACCGGTTCCGCAAAGCGATGTCAAAAGTAACGCTAAGCCCCCTTTTTCGCAGGTATTTAACCTCTTCGCTGCGGCGCAAATTCCGCCGCAGCGCTACCGCAGTGCTGACATTCCAATCGCGGGCGTGGTCATGACGTCTCCCGGCCGTCGTCCGCACACGCCCATCGTGACTCATGACGGCCGGGAGACGTCATGAGCATGGAAGAGGTTAACTCCTGCTAATAATCTGACTTAACCATACTATGAATGGGAGGTGGATTGGAAGGTTAAGTCCACATCTCCCGATTACCAAGCATTTCATTAGCGCAGTTCCCATATCTCTGGCGCCGTCTATCGCAGGATTTTACATCGCATGTGAGAAAAGCGTTGCTAATGCAACGCTAACAGGGCGATGTAATCCGGCGATAGATGGCGATAATTAAAAACGCGCTAAGCTCGTTCTGCGATAATTATCGAGGGTTGTTGTTAATATGCCCCTAAATTGGCTAGACGTATGAAGATTTTTCGTAAATTGTTAATCGCTATTACCAATGTACAAAAGTAATATCAGGCCCATTAGCAATTCGTAGTGGGTTGCAAATAGACCTACCTCATGAATATTAATGAAGTAGGTCGCAATTTGTGATCCACTAGGAGTCGCTGCCATCAAAAGGATGGTGGCCTGCTGGGGTCAGCATACCTCCTTGTCTAAATAAAGCAAGCAGCCCGTTTTCCTCAAAGGAAAATGTGATGTGTTTCAAAATAAAAAGTGGAAAATTTTCATTTTTATTTTTTAAGAGTAGGTGGTGGTGTGTGGGACCACTGCCTACTCTTAAAAAGTATTGTTTTTAAACATTATACGAGTACCCCTTCCGATTTGCAAATGGGTTACCACCAACTTTGAGATGGTGGTAAAGTGCAAATGTTTTTCAACTGCATTTTGGTCACAAAAGATTCAAACGTCTATTTTGCTTCAGTATTTGGAAGGGACATCCTATGCATGCCACTTCCAAATACTGAATCAGTATGTATCCTGAGGTCCAAATTGTGGTTCAGCAACAAGTTACCGAATTGCACTTTGGGATTAATACATACATGGGGTGGCACGGTGAGCAAAACAACGATGGATTTAACCCACATCTGTGACTGGGGATGAGTGTCTGAAAAGTTTCTGCACTCCGTCCATCATCTTGTTGTGTTGCTATGGCTTTAAAATAACACCTAATAAGGTCCTAATAAGCCTCATGAATATCAAGATACTGCACCATAACTGAGCACCACATTTTTTTAATTGGGTTAGTGAGCTCAATCAATAAACTTATTTGATCCGGAACATCACTAAACCTATTTTAAATCTCTTATTGTACAAACACTACTTTACACACACTATGAATCAACACCCTTACACCCCCATTTCACCAGACGGCTACAAAAAAGATCTCTGGTAAAAAGCCCCTTCGTAGGTGCCCGTCAGGCAATGCAGCGCTGGCACCGAGGAGCAAGCCCTATGATGTAGCTTGACACCCTCTGGGGTGTGTGAGTGCATCTGCTTCTATACGGAGTACTCCTCCCATACTGGAACACAGAAACAAAATCCCCTATCTTTTTCAACCTTTGAACTCTCAAGGAACTGCACACCCCCTTGTTTGCTGGCCCTCTATCTATTTAGGAGCAAGTGTGCTGGACCTATTTAAAAGAAGGTCCTGGTTCCCTTTTTGCAAAGAGAGTCACTACTAATGTACCATTTTATGGACAGGTCAAATGCTCTGTTGCATTGGTTAACATTATCACAGGTCCCCAAGTACTGCTAAAGTCAGCAAACAAATAGTTCAAAAAAACACAAATAAAATTCAGGATGACCATGCAGAAAAGTCTTCAAGAGAAGCGTTCATGACAAAGCACCCATCCCAACTATTTACCAGCTGGCAGAGAACGTTTAGGAATTGTAATTTGTAAGAAGGTATTGACTACAACAAACAGTGTCAAAGGATTGTGTAAGTTGCCTTAAGGGCAATTGTGGATTTGTTTAGATATAACGTCAAAAATCCAAATGTAATTCTTAGTATGCCCTTCTTGAATCACACACTTTTATGCATGTCCTTGAACAAGAAGAACGTCTCCTTCCTCTCCTGAAGAACTCTGAGAACCTGCTTCACAAAGTTTTGCTGGAAATATGTGTAACTTACTTTTGCCTTAGTCTTGAATTCCAGGAGTATTCCAGGAAAACTTCTGGCTTACTCACAGTAATAAGGAATAAGCCTGGGTTACTCCAAGAATGAATCATAGCAAATTCTTTGTGAATCTAGACATGAGTGATTTGGCTATATGTGTTCCTATATTGTAGTTATGTGTGATTTATATCCATTCCAGTTATATTGGAATAAACTAACGGACTGGAGGAGACTCTGTCCACCTATCGTGCGGATGTCACAATGGTGGTCACGAAAAAAGTTCCTGTGTTACTCTAAACAGACGACGTGGTCTTAACAGGGAGAACCCATAAGAGCCTAAACACCATTCTTCATAAATGTGCAAGCTTTATGGGGTCTTTGGGCCTAACCATCAACCACTCAAAACATTGGCCATGCACTGTGGGCCCAAATCGACTAAATTAGGAAGCATATACCTTCAAGGTCTCCCGGTTGCCTCTACCCAGGAGTTTCCTATTTGGGTGTGGTCCTTGATGCCAAGGGTAACTAGGGCCCCTGTTAAGTACAAAGCCTTCCAAAAGTTTGTCAGCGTTGCTGCCTTTATATACAACCAAGCCTCCCATATCAGGAGAAAATCCTTGGCCCCCCTGCTGGAGGTATTTAGGAGAAAATGTCTCCCCATCCTCACCTATGGAGATGGCATTTGGGGCTATACTAACATGTCTTTCATCCAGAGCAAAAAGAACAGGGTCTTGAGTTGCCTCCTGGGTGTACCATCAGCCTGTGCTATCTACAGTGTCCACCAGGAGCTTGGTGTGGGGTTTGTCGAAGACTTAATTAAACTGTCTCCGTTGGCGCTGTGGTGCACCACCTGGTCAGACCCACATGAAGGCCTGAATAGGAAGGAGATCCTGGACTACCTTGACTCCGACAGAGACTCAGTTATGCACTGGCTACAATATATTAAACTGGAAATATCTGACTTGGAGGAGAACTGAACTCTTTTCCCCCTCTATTAGTATATCTAAGGTAGATCTTACCTGGGATAGGAAACCATTTCTAACCAGGAATAGTCAGCGTATAGAGGAATTTGAATCAAAATCTCTGTCAGGGAGTATGTTAATTTGCAAACCACCCCCAATATGGAATCGTATCTGTCTTGGACAGATACCGCATGGGACAGAGTTCTGCTAACCAGATTCAAGTTTGGTAGTATGAAGTGGCATTGAAGTCTTCCGACGGGTCAATTTGACTCTACCAATGTGTTAATCTGCCCCTGCAATAAGTCCTCTTCCCAGAGCATGCTCCACTTCACTTTCTTCTGTAAATATTATAGGGCTAATTCCAAAAGGTTTTAGTTCAACCTAATTAGAGCCTGTGGTGATGCGTTGTTGGACCTGCAATAATGGAACTCTCCTACACTATGCAGCAAAGTTGGTTGCTTTTTAGGTCTCGCCTAGGCAGCGCATTCTCTGTCTCTCCGAGACATAAAGTAATCTATATGTTGAGTGAAACTCTGCCTATTGGCGGCTAATATGTCCTGCTGCTTGCCATTTGTTTAACATTAGCATACCTTTTGTTAGCTAGGTTTTTACTGTCTGTTGATCCGATACTGACTTCCGTTTAGTCTGGAAGCAGCAGCGCCTAAGTTCTGCTTTCATCCACTTTTCTGTTTGATGTTTGTTTCAGGGGAACTTTGTTTTACATTTTTGGCAGCCCAGTATGCTGAGTTGCAGTTAATGGTTTTGTTTGTTTAACATAGATTCCTTCCTGCACACTCTTTTTTGCATGGCCCACTAATTGCCATGAGAACTAGACACATAAACAGTGCTGACGTGGAAGTTAAGAGAAAGACGCGCTCGATCCAGGACCACCCAACACTTCAGCTGTGAGTTCTGAACTACAGCACTGCCCCTTAAAGCAGCGCTTTAGCATGGCTTCCACCAACCCCCCTTGCAAACATTCTTTGTACCTCATCTGTGTACGATCAGACTGTGCACCGAGTGGTGCCTTGAAAACTTTCTTTGTACCTCATCTGTCTATGATCACACTGTGCAGAGTGGCGCCTTGATGTATTTGTTAGTAGCAAACGGAGGTTTTGCTCCGGTAATCATCCCAAATGAACTGCTCCCCGGAATGCAGAGTTCTGTGCGGGTGGGGACAGATACAGAGCTCCAGTATGCTTTTGATATTTTGTATATTATTTTGCTGGAAACATATTCGCTTCATGCTTGACCCCTTGTTGCTTCCGTAAGCATTCGTATAAAATAATTCCAAATGAAGGCAGCTGTTCCATTGCTGCATCCCCCAAGCCTTGAGAATTTGGCGATCTAAATTATATAATTTTGGCAATCTTTATAATTTCTTTAAAGAGTCTGTTCTCTGCGGTCGTGAGTTGCAAGCTTATAACATAACCGTATTTTTGTCTACTCATGGTTTAATCTTTGAGACTATTGTCTATTTAATTACACGTTTTCACTTTTTTTAACGTGCATTTCTTTTTAATTAAATGCACATTTCATTACTGTTGCCAGTGTGTTCTTGTTTTTCTTTGTGGCACTTTTGTAATCTGTTTTTTCCCGCTCTCCAATTCGTCATTTTCTTTTTAAAGTGGTTTGTCTTTTCAGCTGAGCTTTTATCAAAAGATGTTGTGGCTTCCAAGACCTCAGATTATATTTGATATATTGTTTTTATCAGATACGTCTCTACAAAACATTTTCCTTTTGTACGTTTTTTTTAATGCAAAAATATTTTTCCTTGTGGGGAGACAGTTCGGTGGGTTCTGCGTTCATTGCGGAGAACTGACGCCGCATGCATTTTGCACATTGACATTAAAGCTCGCCCTGCTCCGTTTTTCAGTCGCGAGGATTGTTCTTCAAGAGAGTTAGATGGGCAATGACGCGGTTTGTTTGGGCTTATAGGTGCGGGAGCCTGATGCTCTCTGGTGGTGGGGCAGGACATCGTCTTTGAATAGCAAACAGATACAATGTTTCAGGGAAGATGGTCATTCACAGTATCAGCAGATCACTACGACTTAGTAACGCAGGAAGGAAAAGTGTTCAGCGAGCACTTTGGTAAAGTCAGGGCACGGGACAACTGCAGGATCAGTTTTTTGAAATCTCTCCTTACAGCAGAGATACAGAGACCTCTCTCGTGTGTAGTGAGACTATTGGAAAACAGTTTTTCAAGTACACTTAACATGAAAGTGCAACATTAACAATAAACAAGCATTTGCAATTCAACATGTCTCACATTTACGCGAGTTTGAGCTATTGGCATTGTAAATGACCATGCCTTTTATTTATGTTTTGGTTTTTGAAACATAAATAGAACGCATTGTTATTTACAATTCCAATAACTTAAACTTACGTAAATGTGATATCTATTGCATTGCAAATGCTTGCTAAAGTGTGCCCCCACCAAGAGAAAGCAAATGATTTTTTAACAGCATGAGGCTGTGAGTAATTGGTATTTTTTGCATGTTTTTATCTTGAATGTTTTATTGTGTCTTTATTTATTTGATGATTGTCTGAGTTTTGAACTTGTTTCTATGCTGCTTTTTATATTTGTATTGTGCTTTAATGGCTGTGTTTTACTGCTGAAATAAAGTCTACTGACGATACATTCCAGAGTGATGACTTTTTACTTGTTTATTTTGCCACTTTGGTGGAATTTTAGATATATGTAATTCTTAAAGCACCATTATCCCATACAGTCATATATTGACCCAAAATATTCCCATTTAAAAAAACATGGATAATAAAAAGTACATGTGAAATAAAAAAAAACATATCAGAAAAGTATATGAGCGAGAAATACAAGAAAAATAATTAGAACTTCAGAATGTTGGAATCTTCATTGAACACAATGAAGTGGCAGGAGGCCAGTAATGGCTGGTAGACACTTTCTGGTATAACATCCCAATATTCGTTTTTCTATTCGTTTAAAACATTCTACGTTCAGTGGGTGTAATTTTTACATTCCATTTTAGACTTTTTTTCTTTGCCTTTTCCTTTACCTTGAAAGGGACCCTCTCCTGTGCCTGGACATACAACTTGTTTAAAAGGCCTTTAAGAACAGAACAGCCCTCAGCAGATGGCTATAATGACTTCGACATTCCACTGTGTTTCTTTCACCATCCCTGTGTTCTATGAGGAATAATCGGGCTTAATTGGGCTGAATTTTGTTATAGTACGGTGGAGAGAAAACATGTGATGGATGGAAGGTGTGAATTCATGTCAGCCACTGGTACATAATATGGACAACGTTACATTTCATTGTGTTTTCCCCTCATCGCACTGCTAGGGATTAGCCATTTGGTAAAAACTCTGGTCTGGCTCCAATGGGAACATTCAAGTCTTGAACTGTTTCAAAAATTCCACCCGTCACGTTATTGTTTTTCTCAGAGATATAATTGTTGTCAGGACTATACCTCCAATAAATTCAACTTCTTTGATCCTAGATCCCAGACTCTGAAAGTCCTTTGGCTTTGTAAAAAATACATGTGAAAAGAAAACAGATCAGAACTGAGCATGTCTCGGAAATGCTAGAAAATTAATTAGCACATCAGAATGTTGGGTCTGGAGCTGCACTGAAGACGATAGAGTGGCAGAGGGCCAGTAATGGTTGGCAGAATCCTTCTGCTATAACATTCAAATGTTTTTCTTTCTCTTCATTCACAACATTTAACTTCATTCGGTGGAATGTTATAATTCCATTTAGCCTTTTTTCCCCCTTGTGCTAAACCTGTCCCTTGTACTAGATTATCTTCTATGTCTTAACGTATAACTTTGTTAGTGGGTCTTTCAATACTGTATAGCCTTTAACAGTGGGATGTAATGACTCCAACATTCCAATGTGTGTTTCACTGCCCCCCACAATTCTATGTAGAACATTCTGGCTTCGTTGGGTGAATTTTGTTAGAGTGCTGTGGAGAAAAAACATGTGATGGGCGGTAAGGTAAATTCATCTCTGTCACTGTTAAATACCATGGGAAACATAGTTTACATTGCATGTGATACATCGCATGCCATTACAACGCAGTCGTTACAGCGACCACATTGTTACATCGCAAACCAGTACAACGCAAGTCATTACAACGACTTGCTGTAGGGGGCAGAAGGTGTTGGATTTAAAATCCAACAACTTCCCTACTTTTGCACACACTGGAGTTGGAATAGTATATTATACTATTCCAACATCCAGCACCCCCTAAGCAAGTAGTGTAACGACTTGCACTGTAATGGCATGCGATGTATCGCATGCGTTATAATGTGGCATATTCAATATTCTGGACGACATTCCATCTCATTGTTTTTATTCCTCATCACACCACTACAGGGACTGCCCCTATGCTAATAAGCCTTGGCCCTGCTCCACTAGGAATAGTCCAATCTGTAATTATGTCAAGCATTCCACCCATAATTCCAGAGTTTTGCTCAGTGATAGAATTGTTGTCAGAGTTATACTGTTAGTGCTTAATTTGAGCCGTGATTACCGGTGAAGGGCACTAGCACTTATTTTTGGGGACCGGCAATTATTTTTTGGCATAGAAATTTACCAAAAGCAGAAAGAGGAAGGAAGAGAATTTTTGAAAACTGTCACAAAGGAAGAAAGCAGGAACCTTCAAGAGTGAGGAAAAAGGGCATGGAGTGTTTTTTAGCGAATTAAAGAGGCATGAAGTGCATTTAAGGCTCTGCCACCTTGGTATTCCACGTACTTACATGCAATACACTGGCCGCGGGCTTCTGAGCAGAGCTTCGGGCACTGGCACTCATTCTTTTACAAATGTAGCACTGATTATACTGTCCGTTTAATGCCACCTCCCTGATCGTATATCACATACTTAGAAGGTCCCTTGACATTGTGCTTCAGTGTCATATGGAATAATTACATCATTAATATATAGTTTTGTTTAAAAATGCATACATGTCTACTTAGCAATCACAAGGTGATGATGGTTGGAGCTCTGAAACATTTCAGACACTCACACTCAGTCACAGATCGGGGTTGAATCCATCATCGTTCTTTAGCTCACTTTGCCACCCCAGTTCAGACCCAGCAATATGCAAATCAATCTTGACCCTGCGCCCAATGGGAACAGTCCAGACCGAACTGCCAAGCCAGGTCTTCCCTGGACTGGAAGAAAGCATCCTGGTACTGGTTTTGGGGTAACACCCCTCATCAGCCAGGCTAGCTTGAATCCAGAGGCAAAGTGAACGAGCAATTGAAACCCCGAAACCGGTCCTAGGATGCTTGTTTCCAGTCCAGGGAGGACCTGGCCTGGCTGTTCGGGCTGGACTGTTCCCATTGGGCGCACGGTGAAGATGGGTTTGCATATAGCTGGGTCCAAACTGGAATGGCATGGGGAGCAAAAACAAAAGATGGATTTAGGCCCAGATCTCTGAACTGGGGTGAATGTATGACATTGTGCTGCATTCTGTCCATCAATTGTTCTCTTTACATGTATACTTGTACAGGTTCGATATTTCTGACTTATAAGTGGCACACACAAACCGAGCTCCATGGTCTATCTTTGGATGCACCATCTTACAGCGTTGTCTATTTATGGGTATTTCATTCCTCAATAAAGCAAGTGAAGTCTTAGATGCCGCCTTTGTGTTTCTTTTATCATTAAACAATCGCGATATTTCTTTTCATAAATACCGTTTGCATTATTTGTCACCTTGACTTAATATGCGGTACTATTCTACGTGTTGTGTACTCTTTGATAGGATAGTAGCTTTTACACATTTATTGGACAAAGGGTTTTTCATGGGGCAAATAAATGGGAGACGTCATTAAATGTGTTTTGGAGTACAGGCAGCTATACAATTCACGTAGAACACGGTTTTATCGCAGCACAATTTACTTCATTTCTGAACAGAAATAGTTTGGTAAAATGCTTGCCAGGGGCAGAACGAGGCAGTAACTAGTCTATTATTCTCTCTTACATAACCCTCCTGTCTCCTCCTTTCGGTGCCATGTGCATCCCTGAACAATCACAAAATCGAAGGCTTGCCCTTTTCTCTTGCAAAACACTTGCACTCATGCACAAACAAGATAAATTACTTCTTCACCACCCTGGTAACTGCCAAAACGAACTTTATTTGCGCCCCACAGGAAACAGAAAATCGGTCAGACATTCGCTCGCTGAAGCTGCCTGCATTTTAATGCAGGTCTCTGAATGAACAACATCAGAGAAGGCCTTCTGATATTGAGGACAAAAGCCCCTGTGTTCGCAGTTTGTTACTCAGAACACCCAAAATAGCTGGAAGTCAGCAGTGACATGTTGTGAGGTTCACAACTCTAAATGTGCAAGTGTCTTTCGCTGGCAGGAAGCTAGACTTTGCGAGACTTTCCAAGGAGCCCGGGGTAAAAAGAAGCCCGTCTTTGTCCCTGGATGTTTAATGTGCCTCCCTTCGACGCAAGGCTGCCTGGAGTCTGGCTGTATCGAGCAATGTAAGTTTTAAATATATTATTTCCCGTTCTTTTTTAGAAAAAAATGAGGGTTCATACGGTAGGGTGCTAAAGTATCGCCTTTAAGAGCTACACTTGCGTACGATAAAAAAAGTAAGTCATGCTCGCGAGCTCAGAATCCAGAAGTGTTCAGGCTCAAAGCTACAAAAGGCATCATTTCTGATTATTTCATATCATATTGCTCCTTGACTCTGGGAATTGGGTACAGCTTTATTGTCGAAACAAATTACCAGTTGCGTGGTCTCTGCAAACTGCTTTTTTGATGACGGATCTGTTGAGTTTATGCATTGCTTCTTGAAAAATGCATTTTCACCACATTGTACTGTGACGTGTTCAGTAAGTAGTCCCTAAGTAATTGGAAGAGCGCGTGGCTTTTGCATGTTAATCACTCGCAATTGTGTATAGTTTTGCAGAGGAATATGTCGACCTGTTGCTGTGTGCAGGGCGCTGCAACGGGTCCTTCTTGTTTATTGGACAACAAGGTCTCGTGATAGGTTTAAAAAGAAGCGCGTGGACCGTATGAAAACGACATCATGGCTGTGCGGGCTGATGGCACGCGCCCTGATGTTCTTCATACAAGTGCCAAGCATTTCGATTTTCGAAACATAAACGTGCACAAAGCAGCGATGCATAATGGAAATAAGATGAAATGGTAATATGTATTTGCGTTTAACCAACGCTGCACTACATACAAATACAGTATACAATGTTTGCATCAATATTATTGATGCAAACATTGTATACTGTATTTGTGAACGCAAAAGGTGATCTAGGAGCATATGGTATATTTTTTTCATTTTTATTTCACAATTTAATTTCCTCTTACATTTCCACATTGATTTAGAAACAGTTGGGCAGCACAAAAGATGAATTATTTTGAATGGTGTTTAATCATCTGCGTTGCGTCTGACAGTGTCAACGCTAGGAAGCACAGTGAGACGTTTCCGTAATGACGTGTTCGAAATGACAGACGCAAGTCGCTGGCTTATATATACATTCTAAGCAGGTTTCTTTCAAATGGTATTGATCATGAGCTGTTCCTGTGAGTGTTCCTTTATACAATGGTGTGCTGGTTTGTATCATTACATTCCAAAGTAAACTAAAAAAAAATGCACACAATACAAGGCGTAACCATTGTCAGTAAATAAACTGCGCGCTTTAAGCAATTCTACAGTATAAAAAAATGCAGATTTTAAATTCATGTGGTTTAATTCTAAAAGGAATATTGCAAATCAGTAGACAACTCGTGGACAGTGTAAATTCAGATAAAGCCTAATTATTGTGGGCTTACAGAGTATGTTTAAAGACATTCTGATAATTTTAAGGTGACCTGTCAGGAGCTGCTAGGCGTGTTCCAACAAACGAGACATCGCACGTCACTGCGTTTTCTCAGCGTCCAGCGTGCACTGTGCTAGCTACTGCAGCTCTGAAGAAATGAAAGTAAGCTGGTCATAAAATGCAGGTGCGCCTATTATGGATGACACTTGGTAGCCCATGGCGTCTGCACGAGATCGCATGGCTGTATCTAAGTGACCCAGTCAAGGCCTTGCCGGATGACTGTGACTGACAGTCGCAACGACCTGAAGCCGCGCAGTGACATGCCTGAAATAGGCCACAGGCCTCTGACAGCACCAACGTGGCAGGTGTCCACACCACAAACGACACTAATTGGCGCCCAGTCTGGCAGCGCGGTCAGACAAGGCAGTCGGGAAGACCTTGGGGGCAGGGGGTGCCGCTCTGTTGGAGGGCACTGTGAGGGCAGTTCACGGCACCTCCCTGCTGCGCAGGACTCCTGAGCCCCCCAGTCACAGCAGTACGGGAAATAACAATGACATTTTTTCCCAACCATGATGTTAACTTTGATATACCGACATATCCGAAAACACTACCTAAATTAAATGGCCGTAGATGTCAAAATATAATGTGTTACATCATTATTAAAAATAAAAATGAGGAGGAACAGACTGCACCCATTTTAGTACAGCTTGGCCCATTAACCGTATTGGTGCAATGTGCACTGTGTTTTAACTCCGAAAATGGTTATGTTCTATTTGATATAGTATGCCAATAAGCTTATATTAAGTGTCTCTGCAGGGTCTAGGCATCCTGTGTATATAAATCAGTGGAGAGATGTGAAACCTCCATAATGCACAGCAGCTCAAAGGAAATTGAATGTAATATCTAACTGATGTGCGAGGACTTATGAAACCTCTCTTTAAGCAGGGCACCAGTATTATGTGGCAGAGGAGGACCAAATTATGCGGAAAGAAAAAGTAAACTATGCAGCCTAATGCGGCACATTTGGTTATAGTATTACTTCATTATTTAGTCATTTTTACACTTGTTAACACTCAGCCGCGGCCGGTCCATTGGGCCTGAGGGGCCACGCCCACCTTTTGCACCTCACGAACAGTGTCTGTCAGGCTGAACAAAGGTCAGCCTGACAGACACTGTTCATTTTCAGGTCAGGCAGCCAGGAGCCAGACATCCGCTAAATGTGCAGGCTCCTGGCTGCCTGAGCTGAACTTTGATGGGCTGAGGAAGTCATAGCTCCAGTGGGTGTGACCGCCTCAGCTCAGCAAATGTCCCTGAGGCCCTCCCCTCAGTGACGAGGGGCAGTGGCGTAACGAACATTAAGGGGGGCCCCCTGCAAGGTACATGGAGGGGCCCAGCTCTCAGGCCATAGTACTGTGCTGAGGGGGGCCCCTGCAGTTCAAGGCCCCCCGTACCGTGGGTGCTGCAGGGGCCTGTGTTACACCACTGACGAGGGGTAGCATCACTGATTGCCTCGCACCTAGGCACTTCAGTTTGAAGCCCTGAAGCGTCCAGAGTCGAGTGTCAATCAGTGACACTTTGTCACAGAGTGGGGTGGGGTGCGGTCAGCAGTCTCACTGACCCTTAGGTCAGCCAAATAGGGAAGGCAGCAGTCCCAAGCCTCCTGGGACCTCTGCGACAGAGCTGCTGGTAGGTGTGTGTGTTTTTTTATTTAATTAATGTGTTGTGCGTGTATGTATGAATGTTTGGTAATGAGTGTTGTGAATTGATGTGTTTGTGTGTGTGCACGCGTGCAAATGCATGGCTGTGAGTGTGTATGTGTATGTGTACATGTGCATGTGAGTCCCGTCGGCTTCCTCCCTCCTAAAATTACCGTCTGCCACTGTTAACACTGCCGGACACAGGATGCACCTAGTTGGTACTAGTTCAAAACCTAAATATAGCAACAGAACGGTGACCGGTCAACCTTTACAAAGTGCCTTTTACTGCAAGGCAGCATGAGTTGGTGTGGTTTTAGTAACTTTTCAGCCGTTTTGACCTTGAGACATTTTATTTTTGTTAAAGTCTGCAAATTATGCAGTTGATGATGGATTATGTGGCAAATCTAAAATCATGTAAAAAAAAAAACCTGTCAAGCCATCACATAAATCCATTGGTTCTGTCTATAAGCAAGAACTGGGTCTGTCAATGCCTCCTCAGGGGTATTACGCGCTATATAAATGCAATATAATAAATGTGGGGTGTCGGAATCAGTTCCATAATTGTGAGGGTGTCATTCTGTCTATAGATGCGTCATCATGTATACCATAGATGACTTTTCATTAATATGTTCTCATAATGTGCTCAGTGTCATCATTCCCCTTCGTATAGGACACAACATAGAAGAGGGTAATGCACTAGAGCACCATGCTGGAGGCCAGTAGTTCATTGAAGCATTTACTTCATTACAAAGTGCTTAATTTGTAAAAAAAATAAATAAGTGCCAGGGCCCTTCTCAGAAGGCTACTGAAGGCTGCACCTCCCATACCCTGATAGAGCTGCCAATGGCAGTACCATCATGACACCTGTACTGTAACTAGAGCAGGTGCTGACAATTAAGTGCCAGTGCCGAGCACCAAAAACCACCGGCACAAATTACGCAGTGATATGTTTTAATTTATTCATAGTCATATTTCGTATTTTTTTTTTATACGTAAGCACCATGATGGCTTAGGGAATGGGTTCTGAACCAAACAGTCGGATCCCATTTGTAGGTAAGAACCCCAAAATGTATTGATCAATGTATTTCCTCTAGGTCCATGAGGAATTTCACATAATTCTCATCCACAGGATGCTTCTTAGAGGTCAACATGTTTCACCATGAGACAGTCTCTTGCTCATAATACGTTGTAGGAATCCTGAGAAGAACACAAGCTATTTGTTTATAGAATATAACCGTATGTATCAAAAGTAATGAGGTATAGGAACACAGTTAGAAATTAATATATAAAACCTTGAAGATCAATTCTGAGTTCCATCTTTTACCTTACTGACCTGAGACTGGAGGTTTTACATTACAAGTGATTGGAAAACCTTCATATATATACCATCACTACTTATATACCGAAGAGGTAGAGAGCACAGAGGCAGGCACATTTATTAAACAAAAGAGGATGTCTTGACATCCAATAAGCACAGTTTAATTTGAGCCGGTGGTTGCCGGTGGGGGTAGCTCTTTTTTTTCCTCATCAGACATTTCCCAAAAGCAATAGAGGGATAAACACACAAAGGGAAAAGAAGGAGGAAAAGAAAGACAGAAAATCCATCAAAAAGGGAAAGCGGAGGCACACAAAAAGAGAGACGAAGTTGGTAGGGAGAGTCTGGCAGTGGATTTAGGAGGACTGAGGTGGATTTAGAACTACGCAGCCTTAGTATTTGGTGCACTGAACTTTAACGGGGCAGGCCATGGGCTTCTGAACAGCACTTTGGGCACAGGCACTTATTATTTTACAAGTTAAACAGTGAATAAGCACATCCAATATCATATAGGTGTTTGAAGTTTAAATCAGTCAGTTGTTATTTCCTACAAAACCCCTCATCATAAAATGCATATGACAGAAAACAATATTTGTAGAAATGCCATTCCATACTGCTGAATGGTATACATGAGAAAAAATGATGCTTAAATGAAGTCAATGCTGAATCTTTATAAAGTACTCTTTGTGAGAGTTCTTAGTTGACATTGGCCAGCCCGAGTTTTTGGACCACCCTGAGCTCCTGATTAGCATCCAAAGGAAAGCTCTTAAATTGAAAAGTTTATCGCTACTTGAGCATCAGAGGCTATCTACAGAGATAATGAAACCTTCGGTCTGGAAGAACTAGTTAATTCTGACCAGTTATGATATGCAACCTTAACTAGCTAATGTGTATAATCCATGTAATAGATTTCTGCTGATTCGGTTCCAGCTGGCATTTTACATCATTTAACCAGCTTCCCAACATTATTGACTGGTTGCATGACCCTGTGTTATGCCCATGCCATAATGTTTCTAAGCATAGTACTATCCATATTCTCTTTTTCTGTACATTTTATTCAGAGTTGGGAAAATGTTAAATTAAGCCCCTGTTAAAACAACTTGTAGTTGTGCAATGTCGTTCAGCTTTTATTCATCTGCAATCGCTTCCGAGTTTGTATATATGTGCTGTATTGTCGCAGTTCTTATTGGCTGTTATAAGATGCAGGAAGCAGCTGTAGAGATTTTATTGACTGCAAGGGGCTGTCCCTGCTTGTTTTCATCTGTCTTTTATTTATCTTTTTAACTATTTCTTTTATAGGATTTTTATTTTAGACAGTGTTATATTTTTGTAGCTTTTATGATTCACTGTGTGATTTTGAATAAAGTTTATTTGACTTGACTTGACTTGACTCGTTGCCTAATACATTTAATACATGCAGAAGCGCTGAGAGTTGTAAACTATTTCTCACTATTGCTGAGTGTGGGGAGGTAACAAGAGGTGAAGTCTCAAGTTTGTCATGCTGCCCCTCCCCCCCCCTCACCAGTGGTAATATATAGCGTATTACAGCACGTAGTCCAAATGTGTTATTGGGTCACATTTGATTTCACTGGCATGGATATAATCATTTTCTAGTTTTAATATCCTGTGCAATACTTTCAAAATTATATTTTGCATTTCGCATCAGACTTTCAAGACAGCTTACTATTGATTCCCTTCAAGGCAGCTACTAGGTGTACCTGAGGAGCTGTTGTTACTAAGACTTTCTGAAAATGGGTGGGTTTTGTGAATCTGAGCATTTGGTAGCGTTGCAGTAGATTTATATATGTTACAGTGAGCAAGAGAGAATGTATTGTTGTAATCTGAACCCAGGTCGCTATGAATTCTATGCAACTAATTATATGTTTCAGAAATAGCATTTTTTAACTATCTCCAGGTTGGCCTGATGTGTTATTGCATGTGTCTGTACATTTATTTCACTTGGATTGAGTCAACTGAAAGAGGAAAGATGCACCCCAGAAATCAAAAAAGTTCTGTGGTTTGCTCCAAGTTTGCAGCTCAAATGTTTCTCTCTACTTCACATTGTAAAATATCTTTATGCCAACAGATCTATTGTTACATTTTACTCTGTAATTCTCCATTGTCTTAGAGTTATAGGGCAGCTCGCATCATTTCCGATTCACATAGTTAAAATTGTGCCACCTCATTCCACAGTATCTACCTTGCCATTTGGACAATGACTGGGGTCGACTGGTTTTGATAACAATACTTGGGGATTCCGCTTTACAGGAAATACTAGGGAAGGACAGAACTAAATAGTTTCACTCTGTGGAATCCTGCTGAAGTACAAAAAAACTCAGAACGATTCCATGGAATTCCGCCAATGGGCAGAAAATATGGAGCTCAAGCTCCTCGTGCAGCAATTTAGCACCCGTAGCACAAGCAGCGCTGACAATCAGTGCGAATGGAACCATGCGTTGCATAAGAGTACATGCTCATTCAAGTTGATATTATTCCTGGTTGAGTAAAAAATCAACTCAAGCAACCCTCTGTCCACTCGAGAATGCCGTGCAATGGCATTACAAAGGCCCCCGCAGCCTCTGTGGTGCAGGGGTGCCCAAGCTCAAGGAGGCCCCCTCAGCAGAGTACCCTGGCCTTGGAGCTCATAACTGAGCCAGGAAGGCCCCCCCTTTATCTAGAATACAGGAGAGCCCCCCTCAAGTTTTGTTACGCTAGCGATGCCGGTGAGCCCCCATATTGGAAAATCATGTTCGGGAAGGCCAAACCTCGCTCACCAGCTGGATCCTCATGGAGAAAAATTGTGCCAAGCAGCGATTGGTGGAATTTGTACAGAACTCTGCTATATCTAAAAAGTAACCCAAAGTGAACAAAATTCAGCCAATTCCATGGGCGGAATGAAACGTTCCACCCACCCCTAGAAAATACCACTGTGTCAAGGGACTGCTCATATTTTTGAACTGTACTTACTACCAATATATTTAGGGAAATGGGAAAAACCGAGATTAGATGACAAGTGGCCTAATTCTATTGATAAATGGTATCCCTGGGCAACATCTAGTGATGAGGGAGGACTTTGGCTCATCTGAATGAATCGCATAATACCCACATTGCTGGGCAGTCATTTCTATTATATTTTTATAGAAACACTACCATAATTTGAGCCTGTTTCTAAACAGTCCTAATATTTGCAGTTCACTAAATAAAGGCAGAGGCAGAGTGAAATACAGGTTCAATATATAGAATTATAGATGGGTAACAGTGAATTACAGGGATGTTTTTCACCGAGGGCTGCTGTGTGACATCAAATAAACAATGAGGATGAAGCTATCATAACATATCCTCCTCTGCCACGTCCTCCCTACTCAACAATGCAAGTGCCACAGGTGCCAAAGCAGCACCTTACTCATTGAGCCCTGTATCAATAGCCTCAGACACTGTCACTGCTGACCATGTTGTTGTGAGAGTGGGTGGTCCTTCCAACAAGGCTCAGGTAGCACAAACTGAAATCGGTTATTCAATTTTGTGCAACTGCAGCTGGCCTTGATTAACTTTCCTGAGGTGGTCAGAGCTCCCCCAGATTTTGCAAGGGGAGTCCAAAAGGATATTCCATGTGACCTCAACCACACCAGCCACGTTGCAGTTGGGTCATTGAACTCTCAGTCACCTGATTACACAGTGAGAATGGAAACAGTAACTCTGAGACAGGGACACCAAACTGATACTTTTATGGACCAAAACACAAAACAGACTGATAATCTGCACAGGAACACTATGCCAAAAGTTAAAAAAGTGTTAAGAGCTTTGCTCCATGAGAAACGTGTAACATCATCTAAAATACCAGTAAGATGTAAAGACAGAAGACATGTGGTGCAAAAGGCACATGAGTGAAAGGTCACAATGTGAAACAGGGGGTTTGCTCAAAAATAAGAGATCATGACATTGACTGGAGAGTATGGGTTTTAGGAATATGAGATAATAATATCACATTGTGGTGCTTAAATACATTTGCCAGTTTACTCAAAGGTACATATGATATTATTATATTCTTTCTGGTTGTGTCAATTTGTTTTAATCTATGATATGGTGACTGCTTAAATGTTTATTTAGTAGAATGAAGCTTGCACTAAGCAGAATCATAGAGTTGCAGGTCAATGTGCCACTCACTGAAATATAGGACCTGATTACAATCTTGACAGATAGAGTTACTCCATCAAAAATTTGACACTTATTCCGCCTGCCAAATTGCAATTCCATTATGTCCTATGAAAATTGTAATACAGTGGATGGGATATTCATCACATTTGTGACGGAGTATCCCGTCCGCCAAGATCACAATTAGACCCTTAGTTTTGAATTTTATTTGGGCAGGATAAGTTATGGTCAATCCACAGCGATTGCAACTTTTTGATGAATTTAAACATTATAACATCCACATGCCTCAAGAGAAGTACACCACTGGCTGTGCTTGAACAATTCAGCAAACGCCATGAATACTGTGAACAAATAGACCTCTTTTCACTATGTTTTCAAGGTCCATTTAGGAGCACCCACCAGGCTTCTTAGTCAATGTGTCAAACCACCTCATTGATAATTGATATGATCCACACTCATTACCGAAGAAGACGATCATTGTCTGAGCCAGAGGTCTGCTCCTGCACGCTTCAGGTGTTTCTCCGCAAGACCTGAATCAGCAATTCATATTCCTTGCCACAGAGACTGCTCTAATCTAACAAGTACACCATGAACATCATTTAGGGGATGCAGCTGCAACCTCTGCATTGCCTTTTACGACTCCTGGCACTGCTTTTATGACCACTGGGCTCAAAGGTGGCAAAATCAGTGCCAAAAACACTGGGTTCAGTGCAGTTGTACCTACCCTGCTTTCTGGCTCATTTGCTGTTAAGTTAATAGTGAATAATAGTATTTAACTCACTATTAGTATAATACAGAAGCATTTACAATGCAATAGGTCTCGCAATGACATTGTTTTGAGCTATTGGCATTGAAAATTTGATTGTTTTTTTTCTTCATAAAGCATTAATCAAGTAATAGCATTGTAATGACAATGTCTTTTGCCCCCTGTTGACCCCCGCAAAGCTCATCAGCATGTGGCCGTCATGCGTGTCATTGAAAATAGCTGTCCATGTGAGTCGGCTGAGGTGTCTCCTCCGTTGAGAATAGCATTAATTCGGAGAGTGAAAGCGAGCGAATGTAAAGTCGCATTACTATTTAGAAAATGTATTTTACTCCGAGCTGGCGTGTATTGTGCTGTTCGCTCATATCCCCCATTTGTTACCCCCTCCACACTTACACGCACACAAGATGAAGTACATGCAGACATATAATAAACCCGCAAGTATGAAAAGGCGACATACACCCATGCAAACAGCATGCGGGTGAAATACAGGCTCGCAGACACATACAGCTAGAAACTGAATACAAACAAGCAATGAACTAATTAGAAGCAGATGGCCCCGATGAACTAATTAGCAAAGCAAAGAAAGGAGAGGAGAGGAAAGAGAGGGTAAGAGCAGTTTGTTGAAGTCATGGTTTTAGCAAGTGAGGAGGAAGACCGAGGCGAAGAGGAAGAAAGAGAGAGGGGGAGGGGCAGCAACAGAGCAGGCAAAGTGAACACTGACTTGTTGAAGGAAACAAAGAAGAGTAAACAAAAGAGAGTGATTCCATGTTAACATGATGAAGTTCACAGCCATCGGTTGTAACACACTGTGTTAATTTTGAGCGCAGATTTCAATAACAGGCCACGAAGATTTGCATCTGCCAAAGTCTGCTAGATATTCCAAGCGTTAAGTGTTTCGACAATAACTTGCAATGGACCTAGGAAAGTTAGTGGAGAGAAAATATACTCTACCTGGCCCTAGGTATCTTCTTCCGATACACGGTCACCAAGGTAACAAACGTAATATAGAGTGATTCTGTTCAGCCTGTCAGTGCATATGCAAAATTACCTATATCGAAGAGAGCCACAGAAGTGCGCTAGCACTCGTAACCAATCAAACAAGCAGCTACAGACGGGAGGTGGTGGTGGGAGGACGGCATGGGGAGATTAAGGAAGACAGAATAAAATGCAAGAAGCGATGTGTGGATGGTGGGAGGACGGAACGGGGAGACAAAGTGATTTCCGAAGTATAATTAAAAATAAGTACCTCGGCATGCAGGGGAGGAGGACGGTGATTTGCCCAGAATCACAGGATGTTGAGCTGGCAGTGACTCGAACCTTGTTCCCCATCTTCTAAATTGGCTGCTTTAGCCGTACGCCACATCAAGTCACTGTGATGCATTGAGCAGCACACTGCAACAGATGCTTGTGTAACCACTTGGTGCTCTGCATGAAAGGGTTCATGAACTCATGCAAGTATGAGGCCTCGGCTTCAGACAGAGGGGGCAAGGGAGGGAAGTGTGGGGGCAGGGGGTCTGCAATCTGCCCTGTATGCATAATTGACATTGGAATTGTGGAAACCTCCAGGCACAGTGAGACTACTGGAGCATTGTGTCACTTCTACATCACAACTGTCAGTAATCACGTCATGGGTCCCTCACGGCAGAGTTCATAGCCTGCAAAATGGATTCAGTAAAAGCACTGCACATGCTAAACTGAAACGGAAGGAAATTGATCAAACAAAACATCACAACTGTCAGTAATCACGTCACAGGTCCCTCACAGCAGAGTTCATAGCCTGCAAAATGGATTCAATAAAAGCACGGCGCATGCTAAACTGAAACGGAAGGAAATCAATCAAACAAGTAAATAACTCCAGGAGATCTGCTATGACTGGAGTCCAGGAAACAACAAGACAAGTAACCTGAGACTGCTAATTATAACCAGATGGCCCCAACAAAGATAAGAATTTGCTTCGCAGCAGCCGCAAAGCAGACGACCCTGTCCGGATGGGCCGAACGAAAAGGAGAAAGGGCAACAAAAAAAAACTCATTTCCAATAGCATAAACGATGACGCCAGCCAATGAAAAAGAGGGGCGGGGCTTCAAGTCCTCTTCTGAAATCTCCTCTCTCAATATAAGTCTTGCCGAGCGAGCAGCGCATACGCTGCAACGCTAGGCGAGACCTAAAAATGGAGTTGGTACAGATCATTCTCTGGTAGCTGTGGTAATTAAAATAAGATGCTTTTAAATGTATGTTGGGTGAATGTGGTGAGAGTGAGTGCATGTATGTGGATGTGTTTTATGTATGAACATGTGTTTGCATGTGCATGAAACCGAGTAAGAGTGAGGGACAAGTAGTGAGAATGACTGAGAATGACTCAGATTGAGGGGCAGACTTATCAAGGCTTTGTTCCTGTGCAAAAACACAAAAAGGGACGCAAGCTGGTGCAAATGCTTGATAATCTATGTACTATACAGTGCAAAACTTTTTGGGACTCTAAAGTAGCTTTTTAAGTAATGCACATAATAATTTGTGCTGCTTTATGGTACTTTGCATCACAAGGCTTGCCTTGGGTGTTATATGGGTATTTAAGATTTTTTCAAGGAAAGTCTTATCTACTAAAATATTAGAAAGCGCTTTGCACCAAAAAATAACACATTATTGAGGCAGGTGTTAAGTGGGAGATATTTTTTATTTCTTCTAACTTTTTACACGTTGCATGTGTTCTGCGCTATACAAACACATAATCAATGTATGAAAAGTTTAAAGTTTGTCTAGGCATAGTATTTTGTACTGAAAGGTTACCTTATAAGTAGAAACCTATACTAGACATCATATACACACTTTTGCACCAGGGTGCAAAGGAATATGTGTGGCAGTATGCTGTTGTTTGTGTACTTGTGCTGGGAAAGAGAGAAGTAGTTCCATATCTTAGTAGTTAGGATTCTGCAATGCCCTTTTTCTCTAGTGCAACACAAAGTAGCAACTTTTGTTTCCAGGACTGCATGGCTCTATAGTTTTCTTTCTTTTTTTTTTTTTTAGAATACGCGCCCCTAAGTGTCAGTGAACATAAGTGAGTCAGTGAGTGAGAATAAGTGAGTGACTGCAAAAAAGTGAGAGTATTTGGATGTTAATGAATGAGTATGAGTAAGAGCGAGTGTGAGAAGGAAAGGTTGAGAGTGGCAGTTAGCGAGCATAATTGTAAGTTAGAATGAATGAGCAAGTGCAAGTGAGTGACAATGCATAAGTGACAGTGTGAATGTGAATGAGCGAATGTGAGTGAGAATGCTGTGCTGCGCTTGGAAGTGTACCTTTGAAACTTGCATACTGAAGACAATTCTTGCCTTAAAGTGGCACCCATGGCAACATTCTGGAATTGACATATTGAAGGCAGTTCTCCGCATGACAGTTACTTGTGACAAAATGCTAGAAATGTGGGCACATAAGAGGTTAAACTTGCTATACTGGAGAAAATGCTGGCACTTGCATATAGATTGGGATTTTTGGATAGGAGCAGCTGCGGACAACTGCTGGTGCTGACATGCTTGAGGAAATTCTTGGCAAAGGGAGCACCCATAGCAAAATGCTGGTACCGACACATTAAAGATCATTTTTGGCATTGGGAGGACAACCATGGTATATAGGAGGGCACATTCATGACAAAATGCTGATCCTGACATAAAGTTTGACATGTCACTCATGGTTTATGGACACAGCCAATGTCAAAATTCTGGCAGTGGCATATTGTATGTCATTTTTGGACTGAAGGGGCACCCATGGCATATGGAGGGCAACCATGACAATATGCTGGACCGTGCACAATTGAGATAATTGTTCACATATGAGCTAATACCTAGCACATTCTGGAAAAATGGCATTAACACAAGGGGAGAATCAGGTTAAATTGGCATGGCACATCATGAAAAACTTATATATTTAATAAGTGTTTTTTCAGAGCCTGTGGCTATTTAGCAAATGTAAAATTCACTATTTCATCCCATCTTCATAAACTTTCCTTGAGGAGAGTCACTGGAGATCTTTCCCTAGAAAGTGTCAGACTCACGTGCTACAATTCAGGACAAGTATTACATCCCACCACTTTCAAAATAGGCAGTGCCTCCTTCAAGAATATAAGGTAAACAGTACCTTGATGAGCACTGTTTACTTTCTGTAGCTGCCACTTGGCCTGAGACTGGGACATTACATGTTAGGTTTTTGTAAAATTTATAAATTCAGCAGTGCAATTTGCATTGTTCTGATTAAATAGAAACAAACTAGAAACAAACATTTTTAAACAAATTGCTGCCATGTTTCGTTATTGTGAAAAAAATAAAAATTGGACAGTCTGAAAATATCTTCACATTTATGTTTAACATGAGTGCTATAGCCTTTGAAACAATCTTAAATCAAAATGTCCTAATGTAAGATATAATTTAAGCCAATAATATAGTCAGGGCTGGACTTGCCGTAGCGGGCACCGGGCGGTTCCCCGGTGGGCCGCCAGGGTGGGGGACGGTTTTAGACCCCTGGGGATTCTTTTTGTTATCGGGGGCCGGTTTTGCAGCATAGCTGCAATATCGTCCCCCGCAAAAAAGCGGCACAAAGCTTTCCACTAGTAAACCAATTTGGTGTGTTAACCCCTTCGGTGCTCATGACGGAATGGTTCCGTCATGACCCACGGTTGAGCTGTGCTCATGACGGAACCATTCCGTCATGACCACGCCCGCGCAAGATTCCGTCAGCACAGCGGCGGAATCTGCGCAGCATCGAAGGGGTTATAGAGCTCTAGATGTGTTCTAAGCTTTCAAGAAATACTATGAAGACTGGGAGTCGATTTCTTGCTTTTCGCAGTCACTACATTTATCAAAATGTAGTAGTGGCGACTTGGATCAGCTTGCTTGTCAGTGTGTGACCAAACCCAGCAAAATATTCCTGCAATCCACGCCTTTACTCCCTCTCCCACCTTTAGCAGATTTGTTATTTAACACAGTTGATTGGTAATTCTTGACATGACTGTTCGTTGCATACCACAGGAGTGTCCTGCATTGGTCGAAGAGAAGAGGATG
The DNA here is from genome assembly GCF_964204655.1 of Triturus cristatus. NCBI lineage: Eukaryota > Metazoa > Chordata > Amphibia > Caudata > Salamandridae > Triturus > Triturus cristatus. Next base: position 844,705,254 of record NC_140587.1, on the reverse strand, counting down.
CATGGGCGCATACTAGACGTTAAGGATAACTGATGACTATGTAAATGAGCTCCATTAAGACCTATTGTACGCATACATCTCTAAGTTGAGTTTCCTGAAAATCTGTAATGAAGTCAGTCCTTTTGGATGTAAGCGGGACATCCCTCGCATACCACGACTCTAAGCTTAGTCAAAGAACATGAAAGTATGTGATCTTGGGGCCGGGTGACAACTTTTGAAATCTTAAACAAATAATAAAAAAAACTCTTTAACCTGGTTTCCTATGTAATTTTGCAACAGGATCAGGCGTTATTTATTGTACCTGTTACCTAGGCAGTTATGTGTCTTAGGCAGTCTTCCTCAGTGACAATACAAAAGAAAGGGGATTTGTTTTTGGTAAGAACTGCATTTCGAAAGGGTGTTTATTGGGATGCTTAGTCTTATAAAAATATTTTAAACTTGGTTCTTCTAAACATAGTTTTCCAATAAATTGTAAGCGCTCCCTCTAAAGAGTCTGTTAAGCCCCAATCTTTCATTCTTCATTAAAGTAAAAATACTTACACGTAATGACATAGTTGTATTAAAAGTGTATAATAATTGACCTTAAAAATTAAGGTGCATTTAACAAAATGTAATTATGTAAACAATAGTATCGTAAGTAAAATATAACCGCCTTTATACAATCGTACATTCTTGCTTGCATGCACACACTGTGGAAGGCGTGGGAATCGCCGAACTGTGCCGAGCTTTGAAACAGGAGACTTGTCGCGCGCAAGGAGACTAGACCTGCAATTATAGAATTATCACCCTCTGTGAGGCTGGAATTCGCGACATTTGCAATTTCATAGAAAGAGAGCCGCTGATATTTTATACGGAATGCGGCTGAACTGTTTCCTTGTCAGCCATTTCAATTGCGCATTTGCATAATCGTGTTTGTGGAAAAAAAAAAACACTACAAGGCCCTCATTGTTGAATTGAAATGCAGAAACTCTCAGAGGCATTCATTGGCTCGCGCACTGTGTTTGGTAGGTTTTCAGTCTGCTTCTTTGATCATTTATTTATTTACAGTGAATGTTTACTATTCTGAAGACTTTGAGGCTGATGTATTATGGGAAACATCAAGGGAATCTGCATAAACACTGAAGGTGAAAGAAGTAGAAAATATGCTTTCAGTCATATTCATCATTTCCTTTATAGCCTGCCTCCCACTTCGGCTATGAGGATGAATAGACGTGTTATCAAATATATTATATCAATATAATGTCGTGTAGGCATGTTGAATTTTGAGTCGCTAATCTGTATGCACACCCAGGGCGAGCCATCCATCTTCTGACAAGCTTTATTTAGTCCTTTCATACATGCTTTCACTTTAGCAGTGTTTTTGCAATTGTGCACATGCCTGTATAGTCTTTATTCGAGTTTCTTGCCCTGCTTTGAATGTTACTTGTGATGCATGTTAATTTTCTAATTGCTGCCACTTTCTGGGATGCAAAAAAGGGTTATGTAACACAGCGTAAGGCTATTTTATGTTATGTAGATCCAGGTAATTCATTATGATAGGTTAAAACCGATTATTTTTCAAAGACTTTTTGTCCAGAGGCTGGGGAATACTTACTCTTTTATTCCTTTTAAATCGATTTTCAACATGCAAACTACTATGTTGTGCGAGATCTGGATTCTCATATGTCATGTTTAGATTTCTCCATCTATTTCTGCATTTTAACTACATGCTTACTTTTCGCACTTCATACATTTTACAGCTAATGGCACATACGTTTTTGTTGTTGTTGCTGAAAGGATTTCTCTCCTTTAAAATATGCGCCTTCTACGTTTTTGCCTCTACTACATTTATTCTTCAAAAACTTGCATTTGTCTGCCCTCAATACTGGCCTTGCTTTTTAACGATACATCTTCACTGTTCTGATCTTATTTTTTATTCAATATTCCAGGGGTTCACCCATTTGTTTACCTTATCAATTCCATGTGCATATCTGCTGCCTGGTCAATAGATGATCTGTTCAGATCTGGGGAGGTCCAAGCGACAGCTTCAGTGGTCTCACCAGATCCCTATTAATAAAGACCAATAATGCACATATATATTCAGGGCTACTGGATTAATGCGACAGAGAAAGTCCAAATTATGTGGCAGGGTTGAATAAATTATCCAGCAAGAAAAAAGCAAATGATACTGTACTAAGCAACACATTTTGGGATTGTATTACTTCGTCATTGTGGTAGTTTTACACTTATTACACTGCTTGACCATTGGTTTCACTTGATTAGTACTAGTTTAACACCGAAATATAGCAATAAGCAACAGAAAGGTAACCAATCAACTTTTGCAAATGACCTTTCACTGCGCTGCAACACGTGTCACTGCGTTTTTAGTAACTTTTGATCTGTTTGACTTACAAGTAATGTTTTTGTTGAAATCTGCAGATTATATAGCAGATGATGGATTATGGGACGAATGCAGCAAATCTATGATTATGTGAAAAACACTGCAGCCACACAATTGCATAATTCCAGGCCCTGCAAATAATACATATAGAGGGGTTTTAGGCCAGATTGTTTCAGCCACTGCTTTCTCTACATGACACTATCTGTAACGTATAGAGGCAGAGTGCAATGGTGGCTTTTGAGAGTTGAGTAAACTAGTGCAGGGCTTGAATTTGGTAAGAGGATGCAGTCTGTATTCCTAAAGAAGCAACTCTTTTTCATCAAGTAGTTATCTGACTGCCCAAAAAGGACTTGTTTGAAATGGGGGTCTCTAGTTGGCAGGTTGTTACCCTGCCAAGCAGGGACCCATCTTCCTAGCCAGGATAAGGGAGATACACTTCTAAAATAACCCCTGCTCACCTCCTTGGTACCTTGGAACGAGCAGTCAGGCTTATCTCACAGGCAATTTGTAAAGCATTTGCACATAACACAAAGTAATACAGTTAAAAAAAAATAACCAATCTTTATCTGTGTAAAACAAGACCATAATGATAGAAATCTACCATACAGTTATCAAGATAAAAATATTGCAAAAATAGACTTTAAATAAAGTTCTTTGAAGTCGATAGCTCCGTCCGGGGCTATCATGGCATCGTGAACAACAAATCCAATGGTGCAGGTCAGTTGCGCGTCGCGGGCCAGCTACGGTGTCGGGTAGACCTGCAAAACTGTACCTTTAGAAATGCAGGGGGTCAGGGACCTCACGATGAGCTCTGAAGAGCTGGCGCCGGCGTGCAATGGTTCTGGAGGTTGGTGCAGGAGTCATCGGGCCCTCAAAGTCACATGCGTACAAGGTTGAACTCTGTGAGGTTAAAGTCAGGAGTGCCGGCCTTGGCCGGCGTGGGGGCTGCGGTATTAAGTGGAGTGGTGCAGTGTGCAGAGCCCTTAGGTTGCGGTGCAGGCAATGGCTCAGTGACGGTCGTGCCGCTGCGTCGGTGACCAGGGCTGCGGTGTGAAGTGGGGCGGTGCTGGCTAGTCACGTTGCAAGCAGCGTCGTCGTTGTTGCTTAAGCACTGTCATCGGTAGACCCATTCCTGCGGTGCGAGAGTCGTTGTTGCTTAAGCACTGTCATCGGTAGACCTATTCCTGTGGTGCGAGATGGGGCAATGCAGTGTGTGGGGCCCACAGGTTGCAAAGCAAGCAGCAGTGTTGCTTAACGATCTGGAGTCGATGGTGCTGGCATCACTGGGCCAAGACTATGGTGTGGGACCGGGAGGTGTGTTGTGTCGTGTAACTTACGAGCGGTGCCCACAAACCATGGTGCAGGCAGCGCCGTCGATGTCAGCTTGCAGTGGCAGTGGTGTGAAGTGAGGCAATATGGAGTGTAGTACCCACAGGTCATGGTGCAAGCAGCGGCTTCGAACGGCGTAGTCGGTTAGACCAGGGTTGTGGTGTGCAGTGCAGATATGCCTTCAGGTCACGTCGCTGACAGCGGCGTTGTGGATGGCATCGGGTTGCTTTTACTCTCTGTTGCAGCTGAAACACACTTGATCAGGGGCAAGCCCTATCTCAAGCCTTTGGAGATACTCAGATAAAGTTGTAGAAAGTTCATTCCAGTACTTTCACTGCCCAAAACATTAGCAGGCACTGCAGGTCAAAACAGCAAAACACACAGCAAAGAGGTAGTCTCTCTTCACAGCTTCTCCAGCTCTTCTTCTTGGCAAGTTCCTTCCCAAAGAGTTCTAAAGTCCTGGGGTCAGGGTCCGAATATCTATACCACTTTTCCCTTTGAATTTGGGACAAACAATCTTCCTCTGGCATATATAAACCAGTTCAGCCTGGCTTCAGCCAGGTTCACTTCAAGAGGGGGCAACAGCATTGTGAGAGGCAGCCACAGTCCATTCAGGTGCAAGTGACAACTCCTGCGACTACTCTAAATGCAACCAGGTCTATTCAGCCTGTGATTCACCCAGGAAAGGCAGAACACACCTCACTCTCCCCCATGTGTCAGGCTAGTGTGAATGCACATCTCCAGCTCCTGGCACTTTCAGCGAATACACAAACAGGTAGAGGCACACTGAATGGTTAAGCAAGAAAATGCCCACCTTTTAAAAGTGGCATTTTCAAACACACAATATACAATTCATCTTTACTAAAATATGTATTATTAAATTCTGAGTCCAGGAAGCCTAAATTCCATTGCTCCATCTTGTCCCAATGGGAATGTGCGCTTGTAAAATGTTACAAAATTTAGTAGTACAATTTATGTTGGATAGAATATCAACATGATTCCTGGTTAAGGTTAAGGTTAGGATGATTGCGGATTATAATTCCATGAGTACGACACTGTACAAAAGTCTGAGAAAACACTGGCACATATTGAAAGCTGATAGAACATTGAAGGAATGTTTGGGAGACAAACCACAAATCACATTTCGGAGAGGCAAAACATTGGGCTTAATACTAAGTCCTAGCTATCCCATTGATAAAAGACAGGAGGGATGGCTTTCACAATTGAGTAAGGGATTTTATAAATGTGGACATTGCAATATGTGCAAATTTGCTAAGGATAGAACAACACAGTTCATAGATGATAAGGGTTGTGCATATGACATTCTATCCAACATAAATTGTACTACTAAATTTGTGGTATATATTATAACATGCAAATGTCAAAAAATCTATGTAGGCAGCACAATTAGAGCATTAAAGGAACGTGTCAGTGAGCATTTCAGAGCTGTCAAATGCAATGATTGCAGATATCCAATTGCCGAACATATCCATAATTGTTCAGCACAAGGTCCATCCAAGTCATTTCAATACATTGGAATTGAGCATGTTAAATTAGACCCACGAGGTGGGGATAGAGAGCTTCAACTGCGGAGACGGGAGGCAAGATGGATCATGCGCTTGAGGGCGGTTGAATCGGGTCTTAATTATGACCATGAGTTACAATATTTCTTGGGTGACTAGGCATGATTGGGGATGCGAATTTATCTTCCACCTGTGGCTACAAATAATGAATATTCTGAAAGGTAGCAGTTGGTAACTTTTAGACGCTGGAGGCTCTAATATGACTTGATATGCAGTGGAAGCATAGAGATGACTATGTAGCGGTTATGTAGCAAATTATTGAAAAACATATTGAAATAACTCTTCGGTTTTTGGAAGACACCATGGATATGTAGAGTGCTATACAATGCTTTCTTACTCTTTATTTGGTTATTCTATGAATTTTTATATTTTATTATAATGCTTTGATAAGTAGGGTTTTTGTATGCACCCTTCACTCTTTCTATATATATATGTCCTTTTATGTATGTATCTGTTTTTGAATAATGCAATCCAATTTTTGACAACGTAGAGCACGCCTTGTTTGTTTACTGTCAAATAAAATAAATACCACTTTATTAATGGCGCTCGTAATTTGAGGGTGATTCACCCTCCTTATTTCTTAGCTTTACCGATAACACCTTTTAGCAATGGCACCCGATATCACATTTAGAGGTTAGTCACCTCTTTTATGTTGTTGTTGGGTCTTTAAAACATGACGCTGTTGTCACGCGATAGCCTACGAAACCTGTATTCGGGAAGTAGTGTTATTCTTAAGGTGAGCGGTCACGTTTGAATGTTCAACCCGTTAGGGACATTGTTACGAGTATATATTGTTTGTGACAAATCTTTTTGATTTATTATAGGTCCCAGTACTCTAGGGTACCTATTGATATTATGGAGGATATATATGGATTATAAGCTCTTGAGAGACAAGTTTCTATAAGGTGAGCGAACATACAATTGTGGCGTTTTTATGTATATCATAGTACGGCTGCTTTATTAGTAAGCTCATTCCGATTACATGACAAGCTGGGTCTACCTTTAACCCTTAGGTCCTGGAATCCGAGGTACCTTCAAATTTACATATTGATAAGTTCAGCGGTTTTGGTACACAGTGGCATGAGATACGACGGCTTCTTGTTAGAGGTGAGCTTATATAGGAAGTATTAATAATTTTTACATCGAGTTATGATAGGGCGGTTTTGGATTTGGTGAAATTTAGTCATACAGCAGTTTGTTATGGTTATCCCCTATAGGGACTATGGTGCAGCATTTGAAACCGGACTTAAAATCAATCTCTGGAGTATAACTAAACATATTGTGAAAGGATCAATGAGGTGAGCAACAGTTTTAGAAAACGTAATTTTTGGCGGGAGAACCGCCTTGCGAATGATTCTTCCTTTTTTTTTTTTCTTTTTGCCTCCTGTGTCTCGCAGTTATTAACTATAATTATTATTCAATATAATTTATTAGGAATACACTGAAATAAGAATACTGAAGGTATGAACAAATACTTTATTGGGTACAGCATGTTCTTTCACTGTTTTTGGGGTGATTTGCACTTTTGTTTTGGGTGCGTTTATTGAATGACATTCAGTCAGAGTTCGATTGAGCTTATGATTAATTAGGGCACTGGGTCCATATGAATATTGGCTGATATACAATTTTACTATATAGGAATGAGGAAATTCTATGTGACATCAAGCTATAATAATCATTCTGCATGATATTTACATGTTGATATGTTTTTTTAATGTATATCATTTTGCTGTCATCTACAATAGTTTATGGAAGTGTATCCAAATGATAAATCATGTACATTAGAGGGGATTTTGATTTATTGTAATGTAAATTTTATTACTTCCAGCCCTGAGGAAGTCGCTTGGGTTAATCCCTATTGCGACGAAACGCGTTGGGAGTGGAAGATCTCTTTCAAGAATAAAGAAGAACAAGAGTTCTAATTATTGCTATTTGTCTATTGAATTTGTATATATACGTTTAAAATATTGCGTGTGCATCAACAGTTTGTGCTAGTTTAATCAATCTTAGATTGAGTTATTTAGGGGAACTGGGTGGTATTCCCTAGTATGATAGCACCACATTTACTTTGTTTGGACCAGTGAATACATTTGTGGATTCCTGTTGGAGCGCTAGTTTCTCTTTCCCTTACACCCACTAAGTTTATAGTTAGAAATAGATCAGTTCCTTGATTTATAATAAGTGACATTCCAAATTTCTGCAGATGATAAGAAAATTCCCATCTATCTAGAACAGAGGCCAAACACTTATCTTAGCCTGTTTTTAGGCTTGGAACATGGGCTCCAAAGCATGAATGGAGCCAAGACCAAGATGCTCATAGTGTAAGAACGGATCCTAAATTACAACATCCTTCACCTGCCCCAAGACCATGGATACTTGCAGATTCTGAACTTTTGTTTGCTCCTATGGATAATTATTAGAAATTGGGTTTCTGGTTGGCAGATGCATGCACCCTGCCCAAGCAGGAACCCCAGTACTAGTCAGGGTATGTCAGATATACACCATAAATTAGCCCGTGCTCACCCTCTGATAGCTTGTCACAGAGCAGGCAGGCTTAATTTAAGAGGCAATGTCTAAAGTAACCAAACAGTTCAGGACAATAGCTTATATGTTTATCAACAAAACAAGACCAAAACAACAAAAATCCAATATGTATACCAGAAGTTATAAATTTATAAAGAATAAATGAAAATATAGTGCTTAAAAGCTCAAAGCACCAACTGAGGACATCTGTTCAGACTTGACCGGGGTGTTTCCAAAAGTTGAGGCCAACTGTGAGGGAGAGTAGGTTGGATGCAGGGAGCAGCCTTAGCCTGGTGTCATCGTCAAACCACTGGAATGTAGGCGATGCGTCAGCACCGGGATGCATATATGACCAGAAACTTAAGATGATGCGCCACACTGGCAGTGATACGAGGTCCACGGTCCTCACAGCAGTGGCGATGCATCGATGTTGAGGGAATTGAGCTGGTTCCAATCAGCACAACATTGTCAATGTGAGAATGTTCGCTATTGCAGCACTTTATATCCTCTTCGAAGGTCCCAAGACTGGATTGACTCCAGTTGGCAAGGCAAGACTTGCAGCAAGCAAAGTGCATGTGCTGTTGCAGGGTGATAAAAAGTCTTTGATGTCCCTGAGACTTAGAGTAGGGGGCAAGCATGCCCTTGTAGTCACTCTAGGTTCAAGTGAGGTGGGTCCAGTCCTTCCTCAGCAGAGCAGAGGGTTGCAGGAAGCAGGGCAGCACAGCAGAAAAGCAGTCCTTCCAGAGAAGCAGCCTAGCAGAGTGGCAGTCCTTGTAGCAACACATCAGTCCTTGCTCCTGGTACAGTTCATCACACGTGTCTGATTTGGTGGGGTTAGAGACCCAGAACGTATACCCATTCATGCGTTTTGTTTTAAGTATAGGTGATTTCAAAGAGGGGCTTTGAAGTACACAGAGGTCCTCCCTCTTTGCTCTGACTCCAGACTCACTACGGGGGGGGGGTGTATGCAGTCCTTTGTGTGGGGAAAGAGTGCAGCCTATTCAGATGCACATGTCAGCCATCAGGATTTGATGACCACTCAGTCACACCTAAGCTTTCTTTGTGTTTGGCCGTCTAGAGAGAATGCACAAAGTCCAGCTGTCCCCCACCCCAGATGTCTATTGGACTCTGGCTTTAGACACTCAGGGCTAAGGCCAGAAAAAATGCCACATTTGTAAAAGTGCCATTTTTAAAAGCGATACCAAAGGGGATGATGGACGGAGCATTTGAGCAAATCAAACACTCACCCCCAGTCAACTGATATGGGTTTAATCCATCATCATTCTTTAGCTCACTCCACCACCCCAGTTCAGACATGGCCATATACAAATCAGTCTGACCCTGTGCCTCATGGTAACAGTCCAGCCCGAACTGCCAAGCCATATCTTCCCTGGACCGAAAACAAGCATCCTGGGACCGGTTTCGGGTTCATAACCCTCATCAGCCAGGCTATCTTGAATCCAGTGGCAAAGTGAGCAAGGGACCCACGTCTGGGCATACCCTGCCAACTTAGGGCGAACAAAGCTATACCAAAGGGGATGATGGATGGAGCGTTTGAGCAAATCAAACACTCACTACTCAGGGTAGTGATAAATTCAACTTGACCAGGAAAGTGGATTTATCACTGCCATTCCAATGATATAAACCATGATAGAGCTACTTCTTCTCAATCAGGAATTACAGCGTATAAGTGTAATAAGGAGTTCCAAATGTTAACCTAAGCGATGTGTAGGTCTCACAGTAGTGAAAACGAATTTGGGTGTATTTCATTACCAGGGAATGCAAAACTTAAAAGTACATGTCCTACCTGTTGAATACACAGCACCCTGCCCTACCTTAGGGGTCACTTCTATGTGATAGAAGGGGAGTTCAAGGCTTGGAAAGGGGTTTGAAATGCCAAGTCGACATGGCAGTGTAAACTGCACACACAGGATCTGCATTTGTAGTCTTGTGAAATATTTAAAGTGGTATTTGTTTAGGTTAGGTGGCACATCAGTGCTACAGGCCCACTAGGGACATTTAATTTACAGGCCCTGGGCACAGACAGCACACTCTATTAGGGACTTATTTGTTTGTTTGTTTATACTTTATTCGATAACAAGGTATCATAAAAGTAATTACATTTCGAATCAACATAGATACGACCACAGGAATGATAACATAAAAATATACATTTAAAAATTTCATCCAGAAAAACAAAAAAGAAAAAAAAGAAAAAAGGGAGATACATATCCAGTTATAAAAATTGTTTGATGTAGATGGTAAAGAGAGACAAGATGGCAATCTAAGCAGAGCTTGCTTCAACCAGCTTAGATCGTAATATCCAAGCTTTTCCAAGATATTTGGCTACCCCACAAACTACCAGCAAGGATGTTGTGTCCGTCGTTAAAATACGGAGGGCCACTGATGACTGCCTGGTACCCAGATTACTACAAACTGGAGTTAACCAGCGCTTTCTAGGTGCCCTGTACGCCTTGCAGGCAAACAGGAAATGCCCCAGTGACTCAGTAGGATTAGAACATCCAGGGCAAGCTGTGTGATTGGATTTAGAATTTTTCCAATTATTTGTAAAAACATTAAGAGGTAGTGTGCCAAACCTCATTTTGAGGAACAAAGCTCTGTCCCTTGGTGAGGAGATGAAATCTAAAAAAGGTTCCAGCTTCGGAGCTGGCTTGCAGGTCATGAATGCATCAGTTAGAGCACCCAAGTTTACGTCTGTCAAAGCCATTCCCTCGACGCTTGACCAATATAGTTTCTTAATAATATCTTTTTGCGGGGGCTGCTGCAAGAGCCACTCATCTTTTAGCCCTAGCTTAATTACCATGTCCCTCAGATTTTTCAACCATGGGATTAGTCTGAAACCATTTAAAGCAATGAGTTCGTCAAGGGCGGCTGCATAATTGCTCAGTTCCGGGGTTCTCCTGAGCCGGGCCCAAAATAAAACGGGCCGAAGGCCAACAATGTCTTTAATGGAACGGCGTCCCAAATCATAAAGTAACGGCTTAATAGGAGTGGAAACTGGGAGACCCACTAATTCTCTCATAAATGTATGTTCTGCAGAGACTAAATCAGCAACTCTTTCGAATCCCCACAGTTCAGATCCGTAAGTAGCAGCAGACAATGCCTTGCCCTCGTATACTAATAAGGCAGGGCTAATAGGCTTAGTTGATGATAAACGGTGGTCTCTAAGGATTGCTCCTGCCACTCTCTTTAGATTTAAAGTCATTTTGGCAATGTGCGAATCCCATTTCATTCTAGAGTTTATCCTAATCCCCAAATAATCAAAGGCATCCACTACTTCTAAGGGGGTGCCATTTAATGCGACGGTGTTTTTTTAAAGTTTTTTGTTTCTAGATAATACCATCAATTTGGTCTTAGTAGTATTGATGGTAAGTCCACGATTGTCGCAAAAGATACAGAACTTGTCAAGCAGTTTCTGAAGACCCATAGGGGTCTTAGACATGAGGAGTGTATCGTCTGCAAAGAGGAGGGTGGGTGTTTTTTCCCCCGCCAGGGCGGGGGCATCCGCTGGGTCCTCCCTCAAATGGTCTACCACCCCATTAATAAAGAGGGAGAACAGTGTCGGAGCCATCACACATCCCTGGCGAACCCCCCTCTGGACAGGGATACGGTCAGTCAATTGGCCTTCACTCCCCCATCTAATTCTTGCATATGTGTCCTCGTGCAGTCTTTTGATAAACTCCAAAAGGTATCGTGGCAACCCCATTCCATGTAGAACCTGCCAGAGTTTAGCCCGGGGAACGAGATCAAATGCAGTTTTAAGATCAATAAAGGCCAGGTAGAAAGAACCCCCGCCAATCAGGACAGTCTTCCAATATATGGCGAGGAATCTGAACACCTGGTCCATAGTGCCCAATTTCTTCCTAAACCCTGCTTGTAAGTGTGATAAGACGTTTCCCTCTTCAAGCCAGGTCCACATTCGCGAGTTGAGAACCCTGCCAACCACCTTTTGGATGACATTGATTAAACTTATTGGCCTGTAATTGGCAGGGTCCTCTCTCGCCCCCTTCTTATAGATTGTGACTACCTCGGCACCCTTCCATGAATCAGGGATAGCATGGCCTCTTAGCAGTAAGTTCATCACATTAGTGATGAGTTCTTCCCATATTAGGGGGTCATGAAGAATCAAATCGCCTGGAAGGCCATCAGGGCCTGCCGCCTTCCCGGAAGCTATGCTTTTAATGGCGATCTGGACCTCCCCAGAGGTAAAAAGGTCCATTGGATCAGGCTGTAAAAAGGTTGGGTTAAGGTCTGGACTATCAAACGTGAGGTGGTCGGGCTCTACCTCGTTACAATATAATTTTGAAAAATGCACAGACCACTGCTGTTTGGTTATATTGTTGGGGATTGGTTCAGAGTCTCTTCTGGATAGTTGAGTTATTAAGGTCCAGAAGATTTTAGAGTCTTTTGAAAAGGCTGCATACTTAAGTGCTTGCCAATGTTCCTCCTCCCAAGCTCGTTTAGCAGCTGCTATGGATTTTTTATAAGCTTGCCTAGCCAGCCTGACAGCTATCGGATTTTATTCCGAAGTGCAAGTATGATCTCCTGTCTCAGGGTTCTACATTCGTTGGTAAACCATGGGTTGCCTCTCTTGGGTTGATGATTTATGCCAGCTTTTGGACCTTTTATTATGAAATGAGAGCCTATGTCCTCAATGAGGGCTTTTTAAGTGTTAATAAAGTTAGCATGGTTTGTCACAAGCGACCCTACATTGAGGTGAGCAAATTCAGCAGCCTTGGAGGCCACTAGGAGGTTTATGGAGGTTAGGGTATCCTCATGACCTGATACTTTGTGCCATTTCAACCTTCTATTGCAGTTTGTAGGAGTTACTGCTTTTGAGGCCAAATTCAAATTTAAGGAGCTTGGCCTTGAATTCCATTTAAAAACTGCACAGAGGGGATTATGGTCACTATCTGGCATCTGTTCTACCTTCATATCAACCACCTGGTCCCAAGAATTTGCATCTATGATAATGTAATCGATACGCGATGGCCCATGTAATCTATTAAAGGTCATAGCCCCATGTGGATCAGAGAGAGTTCTTCCATTTAGGGCACGGAGGTTAAATTCCAGAGTGAGACCGGTCATCTGGAGTGCCCTTGCTGACCATCTCATAGTAGGGCTCAAATTTAAAGGGGGGATACAGTTTTTACTGTCTTCCTCAGTGAGCCTTAAAAAGTCAGCGTCTCTTAGGGGTTCGTACGTACAATTCAGATCACCACCTATGATGATATTAGAGAGTGGTGGAATACCTGACAAAACGTTTTCCAGAATGGAGATGGTGGCAGAGTTTTGAGTGGGAGGGCCTCCTCTAGCGTATACATTGAGGAGGTCAACTCTAGAGCCATTTCGGGGCCGTTTGAAAGATATATGAAGAAGATCTACTGACTTGGCATTATGGATTTTAATGTCCAAATTCAGAGCGACCTTAATCCAAATATGTAGGCCTCCCGAAGGTCGGCCCACACCCTGGTGGACTGCCGGGATATGAAAGGTAGAATAACCAGGCTTATAAAGAGGGTCTAAACTCCAGGTCTCCTGGAACATGCAAATATCGTATTGGTAGACGAAGTCAAGCCAATCCGGGTTGGCCAGGTGTTTCTTAAGGCCTGCAATATTCCACGAAAGTATTTGGATTGTTCCCGAATTGGCCTTCCCACTATCTGGTATAGCATTAGTCAGGGGGACGGGGGAATAATTTTTAGGTAAGTGTCCCTTCGTTGAGCCATATGGGGGATGCTGAGTATAATGTACTAGGGGGCGTCAATCGATCTCCTCTAATCCTCTAAGTGGGGAAAAACGATTAAAAGTAGGTACATTAAAAAGAGATGGTCCTGCCTGTGGCCGGGTTGGGATGATGGGATAAGTAGGATTCCTAATTATTGACTGCGGATAAAAATAGGTTAGATCGAGGGTTCTAATGGGGCTCTGGTATGGAGCTTGGGACCAATTCACAATGTGTCTAGTAGCTCTAACATCTCTAAAATTGACAACGATTACGTCGCCCTCAATGTCCTTAGGCCGTGGGCACACCCAACCAAGCCTACGGACATTCAAAAGTTCGCCATTTATATTAAGAGGTAACGGCCTGTTCTTTCCCAACCAGTGTAAAACTTTGTTTTTTAGGTCATAATAACCTTCCTTCTTACCTGCCTCTAATGCAGGAACTCCTGTCATAAGTACAACGTAGGGGGTTGCCTCTGGTGGGAGGTCTATATGGTCAGGACTACCGTCATGTTTTTTATTTGAAACAGTGGAGGGAAGGGCATTGATTGTGGGAGGGAGGATGCCTCTAGAGGGAGGGGAAATAACAGTTGTCTTACGAGATGATGATAGGTTAAGTACATTTGATGGAGGTGGGACAATTTTGATATTAGTTATTTCTGATCTACTTAGCCTATCATCTGGCGTTAGAGATAGGTTAACAGCAGGAGTGTTATTTGATGGAACCAAGGCCTTTGGGAATTAGGGACTTATAGGTAAATTAAATATGCCAATTTTGGATAAGTCAATCAAACCGCATTTTGGGGGAGAAGCACATTCACTTTAAGACTGATTAGCAGTGGCAAAGTGCTCAAGTCCTAAGGCCAACAAAAACAATTCAGGAAAAGAGGAGGATGAGGAAGGCAAAAAGCTAGAGGTGACCCTTCAGAAAAGGATATTTTCTAACAATAATGCAGTGGTCAAGGGCATACATCGGTATCCCTCCCCAATTGAACAAACATCACATTGAACCAATTAAACAAACATCACATTGAACCACATCGACCACAGGGTGTACACAGGGTGTAACATATAACTGCACTTGACAAAACACACCGAGATTATTGAACATCATCTAAATTTGGCTCCTTCAGAAGCTTAGCAACAAGACATGAAGTTCACAGTACCAGGAAGCCTGCCGTGAAAGCTCACCACTGGTTTGCAGCAAAAGCAAAGATCAAACTCCAGATTTTCAGTACAACTCACTAGGACTACTAGGCCAAAGGCAACAATATTAGGAGGCCATGTTGCCACACTGTACTCTTGCCAGAAACCTCCAGTCATTCTCTATACATCTGAAGCATCTTTTTTCATTCAAGAAGATTAAATGATGGAGACAGATCATTGGAAGTACAAGGCCCTAGACTGCAGAACACCTCTACCCAACCTTGAGAACTTACCATCTAAAAACGTTGTTTTTTTTGGATAGTCGGTCACTGCAGAATGTACTGAATGGTTACCCTTCTAAAAGAGTCCCACAAGACCACTGTATGTATCTATGCATGTCCAGGTCCTTTCTATTTATTGGATTGGTGTTTTTTTGTTGATGATGCATACTTACTAGTCCTGGGGTCAGTAAAATACTTGATTAACTATCTTGTGCGAATCAAATCAGGACAAAGCCACTTCATGTTGGACAATATGACGGGCACAGTACTCTGATAAAACTCCAATTTACAGATGTTTTGATTGTCATTGATGGTTTAGAACCTCACTTCAATTTTGCATTGAAAACTCCCTCAGAGTACCCACACGTAGCAGAGATACTGGTACTGCAGTTGTCTGGTATTTGTCCATGGCAAAATACTTAAAGGAATACAATTTGTGACTATTGAAATGGGATGTAACAATAGGAATTGATGTCTGCTCATCCATTTCCTCCATGTTTTTCACACATTCTGAGTTTTGTTCCCTGCACACATTTTGGCAGGTCTTACATTCCAAAATGTGCATAGGCATACATTCATTCAATTTTGCATTGAAACAGGTTTGGACTGTGTTGGAACCTGGCACTCTCTGCAGAGTCACCTCCCAAAACTTCCTTTTTTTATCTTCACCCCAACTGTTTTCTGAATCCAGTTGTGTTGCCTTTTAGGGCTCTGTGCACTTTACCACTGCTAACCAATGCTATTGTGACTGTGGTCTCTCCCTTAAATATGGTAAGATTGGCTTACACCCAACTGGCAAATTTAATTTATTTGAAAGTCTTTAGTAAAGTGATAATACTTCCACCCAGGGCTGGTAAGTGAAATGCTACTAGTAGGCATGCAGCATTTCTTGTGCCATCCACTTAAGTGTCTCAGGTCTGCATTGCAGCCTGCTTGTGCATTTTTGACCTTGCAAAATAAACTTTTACCATGTCTAAACCTTCTTTTGTTAATGCATATAAATCACCCATAGTGTAGGCCCTAAATAGCCCATAGGGAAGGGTTCTTTGTATTTAAAAAGTTGGACATCTACTTTTAAGTTGTACATGGCCTAGTAGTGAAAAACTCTCCTATTCTTTATTCTCTATTACAAGGCCTACCGGCCCAGCAGAATAACATTTGGTTACCTTATTAAATTTAATGAGTGATAACTTTTGTTTGGGAGCAGGTAGAAATACCATGTTTGGCATCTGAAGAATTGTAATTTAAAGACCCTTTTAATAGTAAAGTCACAATTCTGATAATGCAACTTTTAGAAAGTTATTATTTGCTTTTCTTAACCATTTGGTGCCAGCAAGCCTTTTACCTAGGTCACAAGTCTAGGTGTAGTTGGTACCTGGCCTTTGTGTATTTCTTCGAGACAGCCACACATTTGAAAGGGTATTGGCAGAATGGTTCATTCAAGGCATGATAGGGAGGGGGAGCTGTGCATAGCCCTATTTGCATTTCAAACACTCTGCTAGAGCTCACACACAAAGAAATTTACACTAGCCTTTAGTACTTGCAGACAAAGTGGGACCAGGGCAAGCAGGAATATCTAGACACTGCTGTAGGGGGAACCCTTCAGAAGCCCCTTTAACTTCAAAGGGGCACCAGGTATAAAAATTGGACTCTCAGACCCACTTTGATTACACTCCTGCACCTGCGGATACTTAGAAAGAAGGACTGCTCTGCTGCCAAAGTACTAACTTGCTGCTTGGGGCATGTCCTGTTGTCTAAGAAGGAAGACTGGACCTGCACCCTTCAGCTCAGGCTGAAATGACTCCAAGGATCAGAGGATCCTGTTATGAGCTACAGGGACACGACAAGCTCTACAATCCAATCTACAACTGCCCACCTGACCTGTACTGAACCTGCCTGGACCTGAAACTGGACCTTCCTGAGCCCTACTGGCCTCTACTAGAATGTCCCCAAGAGATGCCTCTCTAGTCTTGAACCCTTGGTGTGGCATCAGTGGAACTCCTCAGAAGAAAAGGAGAAATTCTAATGTTTTGGGCTCTTCATGACCGCAAATGGGCCAGTTCATTCCAAGATTCTGCTGCCTGCATCGACCGCCAAAGCGAAGCTCTAGTGCACGCGACTCTTTGTGCTTCAGTTACCACTAGCGTAGACCGCCAGTGCGAGATTTGCACTTTGTTCTACAGCATTGACAACCATCTGTGACCACAAAGTGTAAGTAATTAACCATTTGTGAACCCTGACAGGATCTCCATGCCACAATGATGACTATCTGCAACACCTGGCCTGCTCTTCATGCTACAGCTATGACCACCCATGATGATCTCTGTGCACCTCGTGGCCTCCTCCACCTCAAACGAAATTCTTTATGCTGTACTTTAGAAGGTAACTTTTTCAGTGGGTCTAACCTTATTTCTGTATCCTCCATTTCCGTTGACCTGAACTTGTCATTTTCGCCTGTTCTCCCACGTCCAGATAACCGCGAGTGGCACTTTTTGCTTTTGGGCGCTTTATTGTTTGAAAATGCATATCTCTGGTTCTACTGATAGGACTTTGGTCAATTTGGTGTCAAACTGTTTATTAAACTTTTTTCTACTTTTCAAAATTAGTTATTTTTGTATAGTGTTTTCACTTTATTACTATTAAAATTGATATTTATTTAGTGCTGCATAAATACTTTACATATTGATTCTAAGTCAAGCCTGACTACTTTTGTGCCAAACAACCAGAGGGTTAAGCACAGGTTAATTTAGTGACTTTTATGGTTCACCCTGTCAAGGATTGAGGGCCCACACCTCCCCCTCAACCAACAACCCAATTTCTCACAGAGTGGGACAAAAATAGGACAGGCAGCAAAATATAAAGGTCCCCATTAATAAATCAGATAGCTAAAAAAAAAAAAAAGAATCCACAGTTGCAAATATACTTTGTATACATGTTTTTGCCAGGTATGTGAGACCGCATGCATTTGTTCTTGCGGAAGGCAAGGTTTAGTAGTAACATCTGAGAAAATAATTTACTGGCCCACGAACCATTAGACAGGCCCAAAATCATCAAAAAAGCAGCCCACAAACTGACATATGAGACCAGCCCTTATGGCACAGCCGGATTGCCCTATAGGACAGTACGATCCTGGTTGGAAACTCCTGTTTCTTCCTGCATCACAGTGATAAAGCAGCTCAGAATCGAGCCCTCAGTTCTTACAAATGTCGGCACTGTAAATAGTTTCAGATTCCATGTATGGGGTAATCTTCTTCACTTTCTTTACTTTATTCTGCTTTTAACTTCGCTGTAATCATACTGGTTTGCTTGCTTTCCAGATGCAAGAACAGCTGCGTAAAAGAGCAAAGATAATTATTGTGTTAATTGGTATTCAAAACCAAATGTTATTTTTAATAGTTCTTGGTATATGTGATGCTTCACTGTTAATATCATCCTATAAAAGCACCACATTCCCCTGGGAACTGTTGTAATGTAGCCTTTAAAAATATTCCAAAACTGTTCCACTGGGGTGCCACTCGAATTGACTTTCATTTATTTGTAAACGCATGCCGATAAACTCCATCTGTTGTAAAATAACACATTCCTTCAAATTGTGATCCAAGTGCAATTTATTTGCTAAATATTCTTTAAATGTAAAAAAAGAGAAAAACATATATTTACCATATGCTTGAAAAATGTATTTGCGTCCATCAAATTTTGCGCATTTTATATAGGAATTTATTTTTTGGTTCTGGAAAACACCTTTTATAGTTACCTGATGGAACATGAACAATGGTATTCTCCCGAAAGCCAGAAATGACAGATAACTGGACAATACATCGTTTAAGATTGATTTATACACGCTCAACATTCTTTTCCAGTATAATTTCGGGACATAACATTAAACTTTAATTTATTTAATCTGCAGGATAACCAATCACGAAGCAATAGGCTATCCAACCCAGCGTAAGTCTCACCCGTAGTAATGATTATATACAAGCAGTCCCAAAGGGAGCACCACTCACTAGAAACAACCAATCAACAAGCAACTTTTAATTCTAGTTGCAGGAATTCTCATCCACACAGGCCAGTAAACAGACGCTCAATAAAGAGCAAATCCCATTTTAACTCCACTCCAACCCATCAAGAAGCAACGGTGTGAGAAAGTAGTTTATTAGTTTTTGGTAGTTTGGTGTCAACCACAGCTAATAAATTCACTGACTTGTTAGGTCCAGCCGAAGGTTTCAGTAATTTGAAACTAAGTGCAAACTCTGGTAGCTATGACACAGAGCAAAAAAGTCTAACTTAACATAAATGTGTAAAGCATTTATTAATTTATTTTATTTAAGCGAATTATAGAGCGCGCAAATACCCGAGGGTGTCTCGGCGCTGCGGACTGCAAAGAGTAGAAGTTTAGTGGGGTGCTCATTGGTTGAAAAGCCAGGTTTTTATAAGCTTCCTGAAGGCAGGTAGCGTTGGGCAAGTTTTTATGCGAAGGGGGAGGGAAGTAACAGTTAAAATGTTGTAAACACCACACATAAATATCCCACTCAAATGTATACAAAATATGCACAAAATGTAATTAACAAATCGACACAAAAATGACGAAAATCCAATAAAGGGAACTAGTGACATGAATTATTAAAGATGTAAGTGAAAATTACAGCAAAAAGGTAAAAGCTCTAATTGTAGTCAAAGGTAAGAGCAGTCTGGGACCTAGGTGCAATTTAAGAGTGATTGTGAAGTAGTGCAGGTTTCCTACAATAAGTAGATTGGCCCCTGTAGTGCCTAGAATAAGTGAAGTTGGGAAAAGTTGTCACATCTGAAAAGGGACTTTTTTGTTCTTCTGGGGAAAAACTCTTCTCAGCGTGGGACAAACCTGAATTTCAGTCAGAGGCCATGGATCGGCTTGCTTGATACTTTTTGCGGGTAGTCGATTTAAAGCTCTGCAGAAAAAGGTTTGAAACAAAAGTTCCCAAATTTCTTTTGGTGCCTAAATAACTACAAAAGTACAGTTCCAAGAGCCTCAGGACCTCAGGAGGTGAACTTAGAGACCATCAGGGTGTCAGACGGAAGGCAATTGCCAAGTCTAGTTCAGGTCCATTGCCACTTATTAGCTAGGATTCTTTATAGGAATGTCCTTTTTAGATTTTTTTGTGTTTCTGGAGCCACCCAGGGAATCAGCCTTATGACCTCTGGAGAGCTTTCTGTCATTGGATTGTAACTGGAAGGTGTCTAATCTCCTCAGGTTCTTCTCACAGGTCCCAGATGCCAAATGCAGCATGATAAGTCCATCTGGCCTCCTCATATAAGTTCAGCATTGTTCTGAGGAAGGCTGGGTGAGGTTACAGGTTTGTATTTTTCACTAGCCTGTGGGCGGAGGGGCACACTACGAAACTCTAAATCCCTTTGTTTCCATTGGTGAAAGGTTCCCTGGCCCTGACCTATCTACTTTTGCAGTAGTTCCTGTTTGCCTTACTGTAAACTGACCCACAATGCAGGGTGACTGGGCAAATCCAAGATAGTGAAGGTCTTCAGCTACACTAAATATGGTCTCTGAAGGTTGGGGTATGAGGGAGTGTACTATGGCAATCCTGGTGCCCTTCCACACATAGCAAAATCCAGTTTGAAGCAGGCTCTGTACCCTCCAAAATCACAGAAAGAAAGCCTGGTAGGCGAAAAGCAAGCTCCTTCAACCACCAGACAGGCGATACACAAGAATTGTTTTAAAATCCTGTTTTCACACTTTGAAGAAGGAAAAACTTTTACTTGTGCTTCAGACAGATGTGTCATCAATGATTTGATACTGTGGTATCAACAGGAGGGTCAAGCTTGACCCTGCATTTTCTATTAAGATCAGTGTAGTCATCATTGCCCATTCAAGTCGGACTACTGTGTGCTGTTGGGAGAAATTTCACATCTCTTTTACCCTGGGCTAGGAGTACAGGCTGGAAGATAGCAGAGGCTAATGTTAATTAGCCATATCATAGTTTAGGCTGCTAAAGGATAACATGCTGATAGTTACTCTACCCTATTATATTATTAATCCAACTTCACCATTGAGTTGGATTTTTAAGAACTATTAAACTATTTTTTTTTAGCTGGGCCGTTCTCAAGATACAGTAGTTTAATTTGTACTCTGATTTTCTACATAGGAAAGTTAGATCTGCTGTAGTGAGAATAGCTTTTGGGCCCTTATCACCCTAAGGATATATTAACATACATGTCCCACTTTTAAATACTGTGTACTTTACCTTCTGTGCTACAAGGACTCCATAGGGGTGACATAAATCTTTATGAGTGAGGTTATTAACTCTCAAAAAGGGTTATTTTAACAGGTTGCACTGTGGGCTTTACACTGCAGCAGTTGAACTACAATGGTAGTCCACAAGCCAAGTGTTCCTTGTCTCCCTTGTGGATGGCACATTAAATGCTGCAGCCCACATGTGACATTTTAACTTTCTTTGCATTAGGTGTATTTTCTACATCATACACTTTGGCATTATAGGAAAGTTAAATAATCCAGTCAGGGATTAGCCAATTTCTTGGCTTTTAGGGGATCATACCATATTCACGGGGCACTGGTCAGCAGTGCCCCAGTGTGCAGAGTTTAAAACCAGCAATCCAATTCAGTAAAACCTTTATGTCATTATGCAAAAGAGGCATTCTCTTGTAGACAGGAGGTTTCTTCCGAAGGCCGTACTGGGTCCGAGAGGAGCCCTATTTGAAGTTTGGGCGGGACTGTTTCTAATGGTGCAGCACTAAAACTGTTTGGATATGGCTGGGTCTAATGTGAGGTGGCATGGCGGGTAAGAGAATGATTTGTTGGAATATTCTGCCAAGTGATTGCCGATGGTTAGACTTATTGCAAATATTCTTCCCCCCACCTGTTTTGTATTTGATGTAATGCCCTAAGAGGCCAAGGGTTTGCTCAGAAATGGGTCCTTTGCTCATTGTGCCACAGGAACCAAGCTGCACTAGACTGAAGAGGCCGATCAGGTAGAAAGCAGTCTTAGTTGCTTGTCTTCAGTTTCTGAGAGAACCTGGTTTAGTAGTTCGGTCAAGAATACTTCTATTCATGCAGGACAAAGATCAATGTGCATATGGCTGGGCCTTATCAGAGGTGGCTGAAAGAACAATGGGCTGGAATGCTAAACCAAGCAATTGGGAGTGGTTAGAGTTATTGCAAGAATTCTTTGCATCACCTTTTACATTTTTGATACCCCATGATGGAGAATCACCAAGTTTTCTCTTCAGTGTATGCGTGCTTGATTAGCTTCAACTTTCCCTGCTATCCAAGATCGGAACTTATTCTTCTATCATGAGAGCTGCTCTTTATGGGCCCAATTTTCAAGGTATTCTACCATCTAAGTTTGAGTGGTACATAAAATGCTTTTTTAATAGGCAAATCTTTAATTCTGATTTGTAGAATATGGATTAGCTAAAGTTTACCATCATGAATAACAACTGTGAAGCCTGATAGTACCGTAGCTTGCTAAAGTAGTTAAAGAATAACGGACTAAATTGATTCTGGGATTCAGTCACCCCTCAAATGTCTTTCTGACCCTATAATGACACACATATTTACTCCTGGCAAAGCAGGAGAAAGCATGTTTTTTGCCTAAGAAATGGGTGTGATACTTTCTGTTTTTATTGAAATGAGAGGGAAGTATGGGGAAACAAATCTACTTAAATGTGCAAATGCACATTTCTGTCATATGTGAGCTTGTGGATTTTCCATCTAATTAAATTCTGCTTGTGTTCATGTTATGCTCAAAAGCACTTATGGAAATGCATGACTGACAGGTGCATTCCTGTGTTTCTTTATGAATCCCATAAAAATAGGTATTTGACAAAAATGTGGAGATGCTCTATGTGATAAATCTTTCAGCTTCACTAGCTAAAACTTTGTGAATCTGTTTGTACATGTCCTGAACACTCTGTCATTCCTCCATCCATCTGAAGCTTCTGCGTTTCCTTGTTTTTTGTTAATTATCATAGATATTGTATAGGCAAATGTCATGGAATTTAAAAATCGATATTTTCACCTTGCTTTCTTCTTCCCTTCAAATTAATTAAATTTTGTTTGGAAAATGCAGCTTATCTTTTCCAATCTTGATTTACAGACACTTGGCCATCAGATTTAAGCACTTTCAGCAGGGATACTCAACAAAAGTGAAGTCTACTAAGCTGTAGGATCTATTTAAGGGTTTAAAGGTAGCGAACTGACCTATATCATTCACATCCAGCATCTCCTTCTGACACTGACCAATAGATCTTTGATCTGCATTTTAATTTACTCTGTATATGCTTGTAGTAGCTGACCCGAATTGCTTTGGTGTTATTTTGTTAGTTTCGGGTAAATTGAACATTGCCATTTGCCAATTTTATGTTTTGAAGGTCTTCTGTGGATGCACCTTAACATTCAAATGTTGTTTGATTGTTGGCCTTATATAGGGAAGTATCTGCTAGCATATTTGAAATAGCAGTTATTTTTTCCTTTGGGCCTGCAAAATAGAGTCATTACTTTACTTACTTTCTGAATATCTTATTTCACTTGCACTAAATGTGCACCACAATAATTTCATATTTTCATCCATTTTGTTTGCCATGGGATACTTGGCATTCTGAATTGTTTGCTTGACCATGCTGTATAGTATTCTCTCACAAATGGCATTAATCTGTATGTTAATTAGCATAGCTGTTAATACATATGCATGGTAAATCCTCTGTTTGCACATTACCTACTGAATCCACTGAAAGCTGATATTAACATTGTCCTTTGTTTTTGAGTTATTGTGTTGCCAGCAGTGTAGTCTTATAAGGCTTCATGAAGAAAAATTAAAAAATTTGATCCTTTTATGAATGGTCTTTTGTAATGCTCTTATTGGATTGGATGTAGTACTTTGTTTAATTTAAATTAATATTCTCTAAGGGCCCGATTCACAAAGAGCATCCGCAGTTGTGGTGGAGGCTCCACACGCCGGAATCTCCACAATGAGAATTCTCATTGCAGAGATTCTGCCAGGAGTGAGGAGACTCTTTTGAAAACTGACCCTTAGTTAATAATAATTTGAACTGAGCAAAGTATATTAACATATTCAGATCGTTTGTGTGTCGAGCACGGCCATGGTCAGTCACTGTTAAAGCTTTCTGGTTAATCTCTAAAGGCCAGATTTACAAAGAGGTTGCTGTGACTTGCTCCTGTAGTACTCCTAGTTTATCCTGAGGAAATCAGAAGTGCTCCTAATGTACTCAAAAAATTCAGTGGTAAGCTCTAAGTTGTTATGTCAGAATACAGTATGCAGAACTATCGTCAATTTGTGTCATAAATATCATCGCCTTGGAAGGTGATTTTTTATCATGGACTCCAATGGGGTTGTATTTTTTTGTACAACATTTAGCAATTTAGGACTCAGTTTTTATGTCAGACAATTATCAGAAAATTATATTCTGATACTACACCTCTAAGTATAATGTAAAGGCACCCCTATTGATATCAAGATCTCTGTGAATCGGGTCCGAAATGTCTTTCTGTGTCTTTTCTACCCCTGCTTGTACTATGATCATATCCCTGTAATGCTCTCTTGTGCTATTAGATGGAGCCCACGCTATACAAAAAGGTACAAATAAATAAATGCAAAGTTTTCGACTCACAGTGTGGTAAGGCATAATTTATTTGTAAAGTCAGTCACACTTTCGAGCAAGAATAATTTTCCTCACTATATTTGTATTCAACTTCACTTGGAGATAGAAATGCAGCTTTATAAATAATGCAGTGTGTTTGTGTTCAGCTTCACCTCATGGAACTGTTTGAATTTGTTCATCCTACTATTTTTCTTTGAATGCTTATTGCTAGTTTTCTTCTTTAATTAGTTTGTGAAAATCGAAAAGGCCTCAAAAATCGGGAAGCATGTTTCAACGCAGGTTTGGCTGACAAGCATCTATGATCTAAAACAAAAAAAAACAGTTGGCAGAAGTATCATTTTGTAGTGTGAATTGGAATTTATTTTATTGCTTCTATCACTTCTAACCCGCATTATACTTTCAAACGACAGATGAGGTTAAGCTTCAACTGGTTGCTGCAAGTTCATGTCATTTAACCTTTCATAGATCTACTTTGGCCTACCAGATTTAGGGGCATATTAACAAGGGCCGGCGATAAATATCGCAAAGCGCGCATAGCGCTTGCATATTTATCGCCGGCTATCTCTGGAATTTATCGCCCGGTTTGCGCGTTATTAACAACGCGCATCGCCGAGGCGATAAAAATTCCAGAGATAGTTGGGATATCGCTGTTTTCCATGGAGGAAAATGGCGATATCCTAGATGATAGGGCCTGTGGTCTTAGCCACAAAATCCACCCCCCACGTTAAGTATGCCTTAGTCAGGAATTTAACAGACGTTAAATTCCTGCGTTAAGGCATACTTAACGCAATTTTAAAAATCGCTACCCTCCCTTGTTAATATCGCGAAGCTGCCTTCGCGATATTTTCCCAAGGGAGTCTTGTCAGGCACGCCTCCTTTGCATCTCATTAGCGATGCGATTGGAGGCATGCTGCAAACGGGCGCTAAATCAGCAAGACACGCGATAGCGTGTCTTTGCTGATAAGGCGATGAAATTATCGCCGCTTTTCGCCCGAAAACTGACGCAAAAGCGGCGATAATTTCATATCGTCGCCTTGTTAATATGCCCCTAAGTCTTCTGAACTGAATTTCCTGGTTAATTGCAACCCAAAAGAGCTAAACACATTAGCAATGCTGCATAATGGCTTGTGTTGTTTGCCTGTGAATTTGCAGCAGGGTGATCTACAGCCAGTGATAAATAAATTGAGGGGCCTGTTTATAACCAGGTTTGCGTCGTGTTTGCACCACACAAATTAGTACATGCACAACACAAACCTTAGGGGAAATTTATGAAGCCACGCATGGCCACTTTGTGTGGTCTGTGTGGCTCCATAAAACTGGAGGAAAGTAGCACAGCGCAAATTGCTGCATTGCTTTACTCTGCCTTAGGAAGGCGTTGCATGGGCATTGTGTGGGTGTTCCCATGCAACTCCCATGATTATTGATGCATTCCCAGATTTACCAGAACTGGTAAACCTGGGAATGCGCCAAAAAGTACGTCTTCCCAGGAGTAGCAATATCTTTACTTCTCCTTGTTACTTCCTCTTTCTATGTGGGCTGCATCTTGCAGCACACATAGAAAGAAGAATATGCCTCTCAGGATTCTTTTTGAGCAGGAAGGTACTCCTTACTGCAACAAAAAAATCCTGCATGCAACTGAGGCACCTTTCAGCATATTGCAAGGGTGCCTGCATTGGCGCTAGGCTGCTAAATGGGAACGAATTCCCAATCCTGCTTCTGGAACCCCCCACCTTCAGTTGAGAATGATTCATAAACTAGTCTTTCTCTGGTAGTGCCACTAGAATGTGGAACCCTCTGCCTCCTTCACTCTCTCTAACCACCTGCATAGAAACCATAAAAAAGTACCTCAAGCCCCTCCTATTTGACAGACATCTTGGCTTATTCACCCGCGACCAGCCTTGAATCCTTTCTCCGCTGCGACCAGATCTGCCTTCGTTATATCATCCAAACATCTAAATCAATGCTTTAACTGTGTATGTCCTCTGCCCCATTGTTGTAACTGTCTCTTGTTGTAACTCCTGCACATATCCACTGATGTAAATGTCAAAGTTTAACTACTATTACTGTAACCCTTCGTAAGCCTATATCCTGTGTATTGTAAAGTGATCTGATGCCTTCGGGCCATGACTGCACTATATAAAATTGCAATAATAAATAAAAAATTAAAAACATGCACTTTAGCCCTGGTTAGCAGTGGTAAAGTCCACAGAGTTCAAAGGCCAACAAAATTGAATTCAGCAAAACAGGATGGGTGAAGGCAAAATGTTTGCGGGAAGACCACCACAAGGCTGACATGTTTAACATCATTTCAATTAATTTCCCCTTTAAAAAATTGGGATGTTGGTCCACAGCAGAAATTTTTTCTGATTGAGTCAGATAGTTTATAATTTACAATTTATCTCTCTGAAAAATGTTTTTCGGATTGTATACTTTCTTCTCCTGTCATTGCAGGGATGAATTCTGATTATGTCAGTAATGACACTGATCTGGCACTACTGATCTGTTGTGGCACTTGGCACCATTGCCCTTGAGAGAATAGTGTATGTGCCATAGTAGACAGAATAAATAATATTGCCACAGGATATTTTAAGTCCTCTCTCATAGGAAGTACTTATTGCTTCCCTTTCTTCTAATTTGGAAGGATATTTTTTGCTTTTCCACGGGGCTCAGTTTTGCCTCCTAACCTTGTATGCAATAACAACAGCTATCACCAATCAGTTCAATGTTATACTCCAAACGGAAAATAATCTAGGTGTTGTCCACATTCATTTAGAATAAGAAGTGATTTGCTATGATCAGACTTGTCGAAGAGGGCTCCACACCATTGGATAGCCAGTGGACAAGGTCATGATGAAGCCTTTGCTTATTAGCGGCAAAACTTGGAGCAGGAGGAATTTGAATGTTGCACCCAGATACTTTTGGCACCTTTGCATGGTGATGATTTCAACCTTCGGACTTAGTCACTTTTTTGGAGCTTGTATTCTATCAGTGGAGCAAGACTACATGCTATAGTCAAAGGGGGCTCCACAAGCCCAGATACCTTCTCTGCAAGGTCCCACAGAATCAGTTTGCTGTTGCAGAAAAGCTCTGGGTGAAAGCAACCTGAATCTTTGGCCCAGGGCAGCGCACCTACATCAGATCTGCTTGGCAATTTGGTCTCTGGTCTTTGGAGCCAAAAGGCTTCTAAATCTCAGGTGTTTTTAAAAGTTAGGGGGATAACACTTTGACACAAGCTAAGTGTCCATTACATTTTGGAAACAGAGCTTGGGCGGTCAAAACTCAGCCTAGCAGGGTCCTGGGCATGCCCCTTGGGACTGGCCAGCTGTGAAGCTTCAGAAATGGCTTTTTGTAGCTTGTTGCGTCCCTTTAGCTTGAACAGGAGGTCAGCCTTATGACCTTTGGAGTCCACTTCTTTGTCCTGGGTAAAAGAGGGAAAGCAGGTCCAGTCTTCTATGGTCTCTTTAGAAAGAGGCAGCAGGTCTGAGCCTCTCTGCACCTCAACAGTTCCTGAAAGTGTTCTGGGGCAAATACTGCAGATGCCAAATGTATGCCTGGCACCAACCTGTGGATGGAGAAACTCCTGGCCACTCCGTAACCAAAGTAGCCAAAGTTCCCAGGGGTGACCCTACCAACATTTGCAGCATTTCCTATGTGCCCTACTGCAAACAAATCAACGGAACTCCTCTCTACCTAAAACCAAAATGGCAGAACTTTTCTTTCCTTATGCAGATTTCGTCTACCTACCACAGAAGTGTGGACAGGGAAATGAGCAAGCCCTAATCTATGGTTACTTTAAACCAGCACTGGGGCAACTGATCTCCCACTGAGATCAGAGCCTAGCTTTTTTGGGGAACAACGAAGGGCCCTACCCAGGTGTCAGCTAACATTTGACAGTGACAATATAGGCTTCTGTGAAGATAATTAAGTTCCTGAGCACAGTCCAGATGGCCATGCTGCCAGAGGAAGAGAACACATTCCCATACCTAAAATGTTTGTCTCAGCTCTAGGAGCAAGTTCACACCTCTTCAATGGGGATATTCAGCTGCAAGGTGACTGGAAAAAAGGGAAACGGAGGATTATACCAGTGACATTTGAAGTTCACCTATATGGGTCACTAGGGGCTTTATGCAGGGAAAAGGTAACTTTCTAAAAGCATATTTTCCAAAGGATTTATTACAAATCCAGCTTCACAAGTGATTTGGGGTTATAATAACTATATAGCTAAGTCTACAGCTAAAAGTGCAGCTGTTTCCTAGTTGGAGATAACAATATTGCATTTCATTTTGTATCCCTAAGCTTTCCTATGTAACAATTAATCCTGCTACAGTGAAAATAGCTTTTGGGGCCTTGTCACTGTAAGGACATGTTTAACATTGAACTGTGACATGTTCTACATTTAAATGCCATGCACTCTGCCGTATGGACAGTAAGGACTACTTAGGGGTAATATTAATATTTAAAAAGGTTGGTTTAGGCTTGCCAAAAGAGTTTATTCTGACAGGTCAAATTTGTAGTTTAAAACTTCACTGCCAGACTACCTAAGGTAGGCTACAGTCATGTTCACACTCTCACTGTAGTAGATGGCTCAATGAATGCTTTAATCCACTTGCAACATTGATCTGACAGACCCTGGGTACAATTTTGTACCATATATTAGGACCTCATGAGTAATTCAAACATAGCAATTAGGTGTATTCCAATTTCATCATGTTTAAAGGGAAAGCACAGGTACTTTACAGCTGTTTAGCATGTGGTACAGTGCACAGGGTTCTACAACCAGCAGAACGATGAAGGATGGGGAGAGGATGTAGCCTAACAGCTAGGGTGGTCAACCTCAAATCTGGGGACCCGGGTTCATGTCTCGGCAATGATGCTCAACATCTTGTGATTCTGGGTGAATCACTTAATCTCCCTGTGCCTAACAAAATGTAATATTTCCTTATGTAATGCAACTGGTGCTCATATAAAGTGCTGTGATACCCAATACCTTCGGGTCAAGTTTGCGCTATAAAAAAACTCTGGGGAAAAAAAACAGTCAAGGCAAAAAATTTTGGGTAGACCACACAAAATATGGTCATTTCTAGTACCCTATTTCAGCAGGTATATTATATATTATAAATACTTTTTGTAAATTTAATAGGTCTTACTCGAGACCAGAAGTCTTCAATCCTTTTGATGCCGAGACCCCCCTGTCAACATTCTTTAGGCATAGGCACCCTCTCCTGGCAAACATTTCTAGAACCTGGTACTCCTCATCATCGACAACCATAAACGCTCCCTATTCCCACTGCAAATAATTTTTACGGTGGGGAAATATTAATAAATAGTGCTTAGCAAAGCAAATGTTTGTGGGTGACTGGTTCGGTGTCAGAGGCTCACCACACAGTTCAAACAAAAAGTCTCTAAAATGAATCACCCAAAAATTAACAATGGTACTTTATTTTTCACACACAAAACATAATTTGACAAAACATGTTTGGATGATAACATCTTTCTGAACTAATGTGATGGGTGTGCCTGTTTTTCTCCAGAGAAAGGTCAATTTGTGGTTGCAACTTATTAGTACCGGTTTAACATCCAAATATAGCAATAAGCTACGAAAAGGTGACCAGTCCAGCTTTGCAAAGGGCCTTCTACTGTGCGATAACGTGTTGCTGCTTTATAATAACTTTTTAACCTTATGAGTAATAAATATTTTTTTGTTAAAATCAGCAGATTATGCGGCAGATGATGGATTATGTGGCAAATGCGTAAAATCTATAAGTATGCTAAAATCACAGCAGCTACACAATGGCATATTTCCAATGGCCCTGGGTATAATGGCTGTGATGCATGAGCTGCAACTTTAGTGCAAGGCATCTGAGGAGAACCATATAGGGTGCTGGCGGCTTGGCTTTTACAGCTCCATGGAACTGGAGATAGCTGAACATCATTCATCATATTTAAAACATGCCATTTACAATCATTATTTATGAACTGTAAGGTCCAAGTATGATGCTTTCTTTAATTGTCAGGGAAGAAGTGGTCCCTTAATCTTCGTTCGTACTGTTTTTCCAAAAAGGTTTTTATTTTTAGCATTATGAAAACAAATGCTTCTATTTTTAGCAAAAACGGACACCTGGTTATAATTATTTTATGCTGTTGTTGACATCAGTCATTTTTTTCATTTTCATTTCATTTCATTCCACTTTATTCGATTAATTAAAATCATAAAAGAGCACACAACATATACATTCATATATACATACAAAATACAATAAATAACACTATTTACAATCATCATAAAACCAACTATAAAAATAATTCATAATACAGAAGCCATAGTGCATAAACATAGAAAATCACATAAGGAAAACCTTGCCATAAGTGCATGCCATTTTTTAATCAATCGACAAGGTCCTACTGGCTATCATCCTACCCTTCACCCTAACTGCGGCCACAAGAAAAGACGCTATACAAAAAGTTTCATATGTATTGGGTAGCATTTGTAAATATAGTAGGGCGGGTTTGGCCTGGAAGAAACCCTTCTGTCTAAGCAAGGGAACCAAGAACTTCTTGCGGGCCCCCGTATAGTGTTTACAGAATAATACAAAATGTAGAGTATCTTGGATGGAGTAGTTATCACAGGAGCATAACCCAGCATCCTCGGGTTTCGACCAGGTTGGATAATCCCCCAAAATAAAGTGTAGTAAATTGAATCGCAGTCTGGTCAGAAGCCAGCGATGAAATGGTTTAGTGACTATAAGCAGATAGGGTTCTATTAGCAAAGTAGTTTTTAATAGGGAATGAGCCCTCACCAAAGGTTTTTGTATTTCAATCCCTTCCCTTTCCATAGTCTTTAGTTTTATAAAATTGCTTTTTACCCATTTCAAATCATCCTTCCTGATGTTTTCCGGATGGTCATATAACTCCTGACGTCCCAATTTGGCGAACATAGTTTTGACATATACCAACCAGTTAATCTTATCAACTCTATCTAGTTTAACACAATCTCTAAGTATCTCATCAGTCATGTTTGGGGGTGCTAGAAGGCCTTGAGAGTCTGAACATGGGGCGGGATCAAAGATGTTGCTAAAACAAAATATTCTGTACAATTTTTAGATTTTTCATCTTCAGGTAGCTAGATATGACATACTGGGCAGCTTAAATGAAAAATAAATACATTTAAAAAGTTGTTACTCAGTGGGAAATGCACTATCGTACATTATGAAACCTCTATTAGTTAATACACTGAAGAGGTCTGTGTGTAACCAGAGAGCCACAGAACTAAATCTTGGTGGGTGCAGTGGAGAATAGTGATTTGTGTTTTTTTAGTGCTACGAGGTCACTGCCTGTGACAGAAAGCACTGTGAATATGTAAGTTATTATTTTATACTTGCTTTACACACAGTATAAAATAGTCTGATACAAAATGCGCAATAGGTTTTATTATAAAATAATGCTTCCAAAATATAGATTTTAGTAATACCCAGACAGTACGTAATGTTATTTTTTTACATAACTGTCCCTTCAAAACGTCCTCAGGGATAGCAAATGCTATGTAACTACAATGACAATTAAAAGCACACACTTCACAGGTCAGTTGTTAACTCTTTGCACTACCACTCAAAAAAGAATAAATCTTTGTCATGACAAAGCTTTAAGGGATTCGATCAATTAAAGCCAGTTCCAGCACCCAAGCATCCTGTGCATTTTCAGATTTCCCTTCACAATTCTATATTAAGTCATTGCGTACAATTGTATTTCTTTCAGATAAGCAGCACACTGGCAGAAAGTGTTTAGCTGTCTTCCCAGCTTTGGTTTTACAACACAGAAGAGTCCCTGAATGACCCTCCAGCTGAAGAGGCT
This sequence comes from Triturus cristatus, assembly GCF_964204655.1. NCBI lineage: Eukaryota > Metazoa > Chordata > Amphibia > Caudata > Salamandridae > Triturus > Triturus cristatus. The sequence goes on along the minus strand of NC_140587.1, from coordinate 844,672,792 downwards.
GAGGAATGTGCGCACCCCCTTCCCAAGACTTCCATGATTTTGGAGTGGGCTACAGTGCATTGGCAACGCTATAGTCTTAACAGGAACGACAGCGGGTGACAGGGGTAGTACCGAGCTGCATCGACAGAGTTTTGAGCGTAATGTAATGTAATAGCAGTGGTGCCGAAGCTTGGGGCTGAGGGACAGTCTAAGAGCTGTGCCTGATAGCCTGTGATACACAGTGATTGCTGTGAGAACAAATTCAAGGACAAACTAAAGTGGACATATGAGGACATATTTGAGAAGTAAGTATAGTTTTTAAAGTTGGATATTAAACCTGGAGAGTGAGCACTGATGTATTGTGACAGAGTTATGTGTGAGCTTCTGTTCTTAGATAAAAGAGGATGCTGAGGAGTGAGGTGCATTGTCAGATCTGTGCCATTGTCCCCTTCCTTAAACAGCAAGAAGATGTGCAAGCCATTCTTGAGAAGCATTGATAAATTTGAGTATCTTTTTGTAACTATAGTCCTGAAACAGCAAGGGGCTTAGCAGAATGATTTGGAGGTCGATGACAAACCTGGAATAATAATACAAAATATGTGAACGGGTTTCATCAAAGCACACAGGGCTGCATCATTTGCGTTGAGACACTTTGGTTGGCAGAGGCTGTGATTGAGAGCACTAGAGCTAAGGGTCATCACATCAGTGCGTGATGACCACCAGCTAAACTATTCCTTCGCAGGGTGGACAGGGAAGTGAAGTCTCTATGCCTATTCGGTGTCTGCTCCCTCAGAACAGACTGGCAACAGTGGATATTCCCAGTTAAATGGTGGTTTCTAGGGAAAAGAAGGACAACGGGCAAGTGGCCACATGTTGAAGTTTTCACACGCCACTTAATCAGTCCAAGCTCTTTAATCAACAGAACTTTTTAAGATGGACTTTGAGATCCTACTTGTTACAGGTTAACATTGAAATTGCAGTAGTTAGATTAGAATGCCTGGGGAAAAGACACCGACCCTCCTGTTCGCCTACGACACCCTACTCATTTCAAAATCACCAAGGGGGCTTCAGAAACTTTTGAACAGGTTTGACACTTTCGGGTAAAAAAACATGGGTTGATAATAAATACCACCAAAACCAAGCTTATGAGTATCAATCCTTCCAAACGTTTTAAAAACAACATTACCCTAGATGCTATCCCATTGGGCATTGTGGAGGATTTTGACTATCTGGGGATCCGCATCTCGAAGGACATGAGACGGGGCCCCCACTTAGCCAAGATGCTTTTAAATCACAAGCGGGTATCGGGGGCAATTCTGAGAGAACAACGCCTATCCAGATGCAGGCCTGTTGCCCCAGTGCTTGCTATCTATGACGGAAAAGCTCTCCCATCTGTCCCCTATGGATCTGAGCTCTGGGGCTTTTAAAACGTTGGTGAACTTGTCAAATCTGAAAACAAATTCATGAGAGATATGACTTCCCTCCCCATCTCGACACCTTTGAAACCCCTATTCTATGATCTAGGTAGACTCTCGATCTTAGACATAGCACGCCTGCGACCCCTTCTTTTTTGGGCCCGCAGTAGAAGGACGGCTGAATTGTCCAACTACGCGCTTGCCCTTGATGAATTGATCCTAGCCGACACAGGGAGTAAGATTAAATGGCTATCAGATTTGCGGAAAATTTTAATTGCTATTGGGTTTAAGGAGGCTTGGGATAGCCAGATCCCCCCAACGAAGCAGGCTTTAAAAAGAAATTACTGGGATTGGGTGCAGACACAGGATATTCAGAATCCCAAACTAGGGAAGTTAACAGAGGGATTTCTCCAGTATAAAATCATCCGCAAGCTGGAACCCTACTTGGAATGTATCCAGACTCCCAGAGATAGGGCTTATATATGAAACTGAGATTTGGGACTCTCCCGATCAACAGTTTCATCACAAGCTGGAGAGGTACAAATATGGCATCGACACCCTGTCCAGGATGTGCCTATCATAATGAGTCTACTGCACATTTTCTGTTCGCCTGCCCAGCTTATAGACTACCCAGAGTCAGGTGGCTTAAACCAGCTTGCCAATTATTAGGGCCAATGAGCCATCGTAATGCACTCCGCATTTTATGCACAGAGTCATCAGCCTTATCTTTGATATGCGGGGTGGCCAAATTTCTAGGCTCCGCTTGGCTAATAAGAACCAAGATCCTGGCAAGGAAGTCAACCAACCAAGTTAGTGCAGATGTGAACTGTGATTAGATTCCAGTCAATTCGGGGGCTAAATCCTGTTTGTAAATAATCCTGCCTCTTTCTTAAACAGTTTTAAGTTTTAAATTTTAATCGTTTTAAATTAAATAACAAAAACCACGTGATGGGAAAATTTGTACTGTACTAACTGTAGTAGATCATGACTTAATCGTATTTTATATTTTGAAAAAAATGTTTCTTCTTTTCTGGAATTTGTACAGCTTTTATGATGTTTTTATATATCGAATAAAGCTAATACTACTAAAGATTAGAATGCCAGGTTGAATAGGCTAAAAGCCAAGGCTGGCTAATTGTGTCGCACAATACATGCGACCACTTGGCAATTGTGAGGAATACTTAGGGAGGGGCCACATAAATGTGAAAGTAAATTGTGTACGAAATATGAACAGTGTCTCAGGAAAGTACAGAATATGAGACTGGACTTTTTGAAATGAAAGCTTCAAATCACTTTCAGAACATCACCTTTCTGCTTTTCATATTCTGTCATGCCAATGTAAGCACATTATGCAACAACATAGGGTATACATTTAAAGCAACCTCCAGAGACGATTTTTTGGACTAACATTAACGTTCTGAAATTATGTCTAATGGTCCTATTCACATGTGGAGAGAAAAAACAGCCAACAATCATGAGAACAGTGTTGGAGGCCAGATCCCGAGGGGGCTGGCTCTCTCTCATACCTTGTATTTGTAATTCCGCTTCGTATTTACTCATGCCATCAAGGGTCCTGCCCCTCGTTCCGTCCTACTTGGAGGTGGTTCCACCGCTTGGAGTTACGAGTGTTCCTCGATCTCCCGTTTTCTCCCCCATCGCAAATGTTAATTTACTGGTTTGGCTTCTCAAAAATGCACCAAAATCAAAAGAATTGATCGTTGTGATTGACCATACTTCTCTGAACAAACAGAGTTTGACTACAGGGCTACCCCGCAGAGTGGTGAGGTTCCACTAGGAGTTGAAACCTCTCCCAAAACGGGGTAAGGGATATGCACATATGAACAACTATGGAGTGAGTGTATGTTTCACATATTTTAACAATACTGAGAGATATGGCGATTTTTAAGGTTACGAGTTTGAGCAGCAGTGAATGACACAGATGTTTTATTAATGCCAACAACACACTAGAGAGTGGAAGATGACAGGATGCGGTGATGTGCCACCACAAAAATGGGCATTACGAAAACACGAGCGTGTGATAGACGAGGTGTGATTTCAAACGCAACTTCTGCGTTTTTATTGGGAAAACCTTTTACCACAGGTTAATGAACATAAACGCATGAAGATATGAACAATCTCGAACTCCAAATACCACTGTGGTTGTGTGGTGTCTCTTTCCTTTTCTTTTCCCAGATGGAGTGAATATACAAAACACACTTGTCCAAGAATAATAAGGAGCAGCTATCTGCCCTTATAGATAGTAGAATAGGGAAATTCTCTTTTACTACTCACACCAGGGGGCACATAGTCTCGCCATGAAGAAAGTCCAGCACCCTTTATGGGGCTAACACAGACTGAAACATGTTGGCTATAGGGTCTTAGAACCATAATATCACCACCGACCCTATCTTTATGTTTTATTATTACCCCCGGCAGATCCAAGAATAAAGGGAAACTGGGATCTGTTGGTGGGCTTTTAATCTTTATCCCCCTGGCCAAAAACGTCTTCCTAAGAGCTCCCTGAAAGAAGGTTGAGCCCACCCTGACTTCTAGGCGTCAGGGTGTCCCGATGATGAAGCATGACACCACTAGGGTGTGTGAGGGAATATAAAACAAAAGGATTCGCCTCCTTTCCCACTCAGTAGTGGTGTTCCCATAGCAGCTTCACGTAGGGATTTCCACGTAGTAAGAGTTTAGGGAATGTTCCAGCAGACCCGACCACATATCAGTGATTGGGATATTGGGGAGTACTTTTTGGTGAAACAGACTGAAGAGATCTCCCTTGGGGTCAAGGAGTGACTCCCCTGCTTGGCAGGCACCAAAGAAGCAACTGACCGGTCTGTAATTCTGAAGCTCCCGCCGAACGCCGAAGTCTCTGCATCCCCAAAGTGGATTTCCAGACTTCCCCGAGGCTACCCTGAGACCACAGCAAAGCTGAGGCCCGTGGCTATCATAGGTGACGTAGAACCGTGACCTCTGGACACCGTGAACTTTTGCAGCAACACTATCTTCCTGGTCCTCCTCGAAGTTGTGCTTTGGGCTCTGAGTAGCCCCAGCCTTGAGCACCTCCTGCACCGAAGATAGTTGGCCTCCACTCCACGAGTGACCCGTGGGCCAGCTTCAAGTGCGACCGCTCAAGGCTCCTTCGCGATCACTAGCCCATTGGCTAGCAGGTCCCCACGAAGGCGACTCCTTTTCTGATTGGGCTTACCTGGTAGCTCAATACGTGCCCTCACTTACCCTTGCTGGTTGAGTCCCTCAGACCTTGCTGGTCTGCACCGCAGTCCTTTCTCTGAATTCCAGTGACTTGCAATGCCAAGGCTTGTTGGGTCCATTCTGGTCGCCGACACCGCAGCACTCAACAGACTTTGTGGGACAGCTCGAATCCGGCTCGTGGCCTTCGTCGACGCCTCCTGGACCTCGTGGCTGAAGAGTCAAGACGCCCATCAACTCACCTGAAGCACCCGACATCTGTGGGAATTGGTCCATCCTGCCCTAGGTCACTGGCAAGTGACCCAGACTCTGTCCCCCCTGCTTTCAGGTTCCTTACATCACAGATCCAGGCTTGGATCTCTCCGGACACTTCTCCTCTTCACGGCAGCAGTAGTTCTTTGCAGGCTTCCATTGAAATCGACGACGCGACCCGACACCAAAAGGTACCTTTGCAGCCAGCTTCCCTGGGTGAGGTAACTCGAGTACTCTGGTACTCTCGTGGGTTCTATCCCTAGAACTTCCTAAGTCCAAAGGGGTTTGGTCCTGACTCGATTAGAAGTGTCCCTAATCTTTAAAATTGTTACACACTGCATACAGTCCCCATGGGTCCCCTGTGTCACTACCTTGGGTGGTTCCTTGGGGTTCCAGCGATTCTAGAGGCAATAGGCCTAGTGCCTATTCCAGTCGTGGTTCTTATACCACTTTTTTGGTATATGGTTTGGTACACCCCTACGGCCCAAAGTGTATTTGTGCTTTTACTGATGCTTGATCACTTGTAACTTAAGTACTTCGAACTCCAGTCTCATAAAGAGACTAGAGGGGTGTGTGTTAACCTAAATACATATATTTTAAATATATACCTGGTGTGGTTGTCTTTTCATTTGATCATTCAAGAGATTATAGACTGGTAAAACAAGCTGCTTTACATTCCTTCAAGACTTAGCCTGAAGGCTGCTCTCCATAGCTACCACTAGGATAGCTTTCAATAAAGGTTGTCTTTAACCTATCACCATAAGGGGTTGTTTGGACTGATACAGGGTGCCCACTAGAACTAGTGGACAGCATATATCAGGCCAGCTTCTCACATTGGTGTGCAGCGTGTGGGATTCCAGCTTGCTATTGTTTTACCAGATAATCTCAATTGAATTGATCAACTGAAAACCACTAAAGGTACCTGAGGTACAAATAATATCAAGTTTAGCTACGGTAAGTTCTACTGAACTTAGAGTTGTGTGTTAAGGGATAGCACACCCTTTCTGCAACTCAAGAGAGTTTAGTAGGCCACACTAGTGTAGGTAGTGCAATACACCACACCACATTAGTAATGTCTAACCAGCCAGGAACCAGCGAGCTCCTTCTCTATAAATATGAGGATCTCTCCTTTGCTCATCTTAGGGCCTTATGTTTTTATTAGGAAGCTGAAGACAGGCAAAAGTCCATCCACCCAGCATCTCATAAAGATACTGGAACTGGATGATATCACAGGGCCTAGTGGGCCTGATGATTTAGACAGTGTGGGTGGGGCAGCACCTGAGGGTGGGTCCAGGGGTGGAAACTCCCCTGACCCTAACTCTAATGCTGACCAGACTGGTGACAATGACCAGACTCTGGTGAACACAGACCACCAGGATGAGGATGAGGATGATGACAATAATACCACTTCCTTTATTCCTCCTGGTAGGCCTGACAACAGGGCTAGAAGGGATAGATCTCTGTCAAGGGGATCCATCCAGTCTAACTCCTCTATTGGAACCTCTGTTTCTTCTCACAAAGGGAGGGAAACCTCCCAGGAGAGGAGAGAGAGACTGCTGAAATATGAGCAAGACAAGTTCAACCTCAGAAAGCAGCAGATGGCCTTAGATAGGGAAGCCTTGGAGCTCTACAGAGCTAGTAAAAAGGAGGGACTAGAGTCCCTTGGTGGCAGCAATTTCCCTAGAGATAGGGAGAGGTCTTATGACCATAGAAACCTAAGTAAGATTGTCCCACCCTACCAGAGTGGGGATGACATCCACAAATGGATAACTGCCTTGGAGAGGGCCTGTAAAGTACAGAAGGTCCCTCAAGGTCAGTGGACAGCAATCTTATGGCTCTCCTTTGCAGACAAAGGTAGTGACAAGCTCCTCACTGTAAGAGAAGAGGATGCTGATGACTACAAAGTCTTGAAAAGTGCTCTGATAGATGGGTTTGGCCTAACCATTGAACAATACAGGTTAAAGTTCAGAGACAACCAAAAAGCACAAAATCAGGACTGGATTGACTTTGTTGACTGTGCTGCTAAGGCTCTGGAAGGTTGGTTATTGGGCAGTAAAGTGTGTGACTTCAAAGGATTGTACAATCTGATAATGAGGGAGCAGATTCTTAATAACTGTCAAAATCAGCTGTTGCATCAGTACCTGGTAGACTCTGATCTGACCTATCCCCAAGAATTGGGAAAGAAGGCAGACAAATGGGTCAGAACCAGGGTGAGACAGAAGGTACAGAACCAAGGTGGTGACCCAAAGAAGCAAGATTCCAAAATCTCTGATAAGGGTGGGGACAAGGGTAAAGACCAGAAGTCTTCTCAAGGGCCCCGAAAATCTTCTTCAGGTGGGGATTCACCATCAGGAAAGGGTAAAGGCCAAAAGAAGCCCTGGTCAAAATCTGTAAGCAGAAAACTCACTGGGCTAGTGCCTGCACCAAGGCCAAAGAAAATACTCCAGCCCCCACCAATGCCCCTAAGGCCCCTGCTCCCCCTAGTGCAGTTACAATTGGTGGTGGGAATACACAGAATAAGGGTGTAGTAGGGTTGACCCTGGGTTCTGAGATGGACTCTGGCCTAGTCAGAGTACCAACTCAGGCTGTGCTTGTCAGTGATGGAGCCATGGATATGTCCCCCTTTGTGAGTCCCAGTAATTTGGGCAAATACAGACAGCAGCCTTTAATTAATGGAGTAGAAGCTTGGGGATTCAGGGACACAGGAGCAAGTGTCACAATGGTGACAAAAGATCTTGTGGATCCTGGGCAAATTATACTTGGGGAAATGTACCAAGTGACCAATGCTAGCAATGTCAGAACAGACCATTCTCTGGCAGTTGTTAACTTCCCCTGGGGAGGGGTAACTGGCCTTAAGAAGGTTGTGGTAAGTGCGGACCTACCAGTACAGTGCTTGCTTGTCAATGATCTAGAAACTTCATCTTGGGCTGAAGTGGAGCTAAGGACACATGCAGAAATTTTAGGGATCCCTGCACATATCTTTGCTGTGACCAGGTCACAGCCAAAAATGTCAAAAGCTGGACAGGCCCTGGATTCTGGAATAATGGACCAAGTGCCTCACAAGAGGAGGAGTAGTAGGATAAAGGCAGAACCTTCCCACCTGGCTCAGGATGCTGATCAGTCTCCTCAGGGAGATGATCTTGAGCCTGCAGAAGGAACTGTCCCAGAGGAGCTTGAACCTGACCCGGTTGAGTTCTTGGGGACAGGGGGCCCTTCCAGGTCTGATCTGAGCCAGGAGCAGAAAACCTGCCCCTCTCTTGAAACCCTCAGACAGCAAGCCACTGAAGAGGCTGCTGGGAATGCTGGTGGCAGCCATAAAGTGTATTGGGATGATGGACTCCTATACTCAGAGAGTAGAGACCCCAAGCCTGGTGCATCCAGGAGGTTGGTTATACCTCTGAAGTTTAGAGGTTTCCTTTTGACACTAGCCCATGATATTCCCCTAGCAGGACACTTAGGCCAGAACAAGACTTGGTACAGAATTGTTCCTCACTTTCACTGGCCCCACATGTCTGAAGACACCAAGGAGTTTTGTCGCTCCTGTGTAACCTGCCAAGCCAGTGGCAAAGCAGGTGGCACTACAAAGGCCCCCCTGATACCACTACCTGTGGTGGGGGTGCCCTTTGAAAAGGTAGAGATTGACATTGTTGGTTCCATGTATCCCCAAACAGCATCTGGGCACAGATTTATACTGGTGGTAGTGGATCATGCCACCAGGTATCCAGAAGCAATTCCCATAATTACCACTACAGCACCTGTAGTGGCAAGAGCTCTCTTGAGTGTGTTCTCAAGAGTAGGCTTTCCAAAGGAGGTAGTATCTGACAGGGATGCAAACTTCATGTCAAGTTACTTTACGGCTATGTGGAAGGAGTGTGGAGTGAACTGCAAGTTCACCACACCCTATCACCCACAATGCAATGGTTTAGTTGAGAGATTCAACAAAACCCTAAAGGGCATGATCAAAGGACTCCCAGAGAAGCTTAGGCGAAAATGGGACCTTCTCTTGCCCTGCCTTTTATTTGCATACCAGGGAGGTGCCTAAGAAGGGGGTTGGCTACAGCCCATTTGAACTTCTGTTTGGTCACCCTGTCAGGGGTTCATTGTGTTTGGTGAAGGAAGGATGGGAGTTACCTCTCAAGCCCCCAAAGCAAAACATAGTAGACTATGTACTTGATCTCCGCTCCAGGATGGTTGAGTACATGAAAAAGGCAAACAAAAACCTTGAGGCTAGCCAGGAACTGCAAAAAGCTTGGCATGACCAAAAGGCTGTACTGACTGTTTATTAGCCAGGACAGAAAGTGTGGGTGTTGGAGCCTGTGGCCCCAGCAGCTCTCCAGGACAAGTGGAGTGGACCCCACACTATTATTGAACAGAAGGGAGAGGTTACTTGTTTAGTAGACCTAGGAACTCCCAGGAGTCCCCATAGGGTTCTCCATGTCAACAGGCTAAAGCCATATGTGGACAGGGCTGACATGGGCTTGCTCATGGCAACTGATGAGGGACAGGAGGAAGAGAGTGACCCACTCCCTGGCCTCCTCTCACAGAACCCTGATGATGGGTCAGTGGATGGTGTAGCCTTGGCAGTCAGCCTCACTGCCCAGCAGCAAACTGATTGCAGACAGGTTCTCAATCAGTACAGACACATGTTCTCACTGACTCCAAGTCAGACTACCTTGTGCACTCATGAAGTGGACACTGGGGACAGTCTGCCTATTAAAAATAAGATTTATAGGCAACCTGACCATGTCAGGACTGTGTCAGGAAAGAAGTCCGGAAAATGTTGCATTTGGGTGTGATTGAACCCTCAGATAGCCCTTGGGCTAGTCCAGTGGTCCTTGTGCCAAAACCTCACCACAGTGGTGGAAAAAGAGAGATGAGGTATTGTGTAGACTACAGGGGTCTCAATGCAGTCACTAGGACTGATGCCCATCCAATGCCAAGGGCAGATGAGCTTATAGATACTTTGGCCTCAGCCAAGTACCTTAGCACATTTGACTTGACAGCTGGCTACTGGCAGTTCAGACTAGCTGATGATGCAAAGCTAAAGACAGCATTTTCTACCCCTAGTGGGCAGTATCAATTTGTGGTAATGCCCTTTGGTTTGAAGAATGCACCTGCCACTTTCCAATGGTTGGTGAATACAGTTCTCACAGGCCTGGAAGCCTTTAGTGCAGCATATCTAGATGATATTGCTGTCTTTAGCTCCACCTGGGAGGATCACCTGGTCCACCTAAGGAATGTTTTGGAGGCCCTGCAAAAAGCAGGCCTAACTATCAAGGCTACTGCGTGCCAGATAGGACAGAGTCAGGTTGTGTACCTGGGCCGCCTTGTAGGTGGAGGCCAGGTTCAACCATTGCAGAGCAAGATCCAGACCATAATGGAATGGACTGCTCCAACTACCCAGACTCAGATGAGAGCCTTCTTAGGCCTGACTGGGTACTATAGGAGATTTGTCAAAGGCTGTGGATCAATAGTGAAACCCTTGAATGACTTAACTTCTAAGAAAATACCCCAAAAGGTTCAGTGGACAGCTAGCTGTCAAAAGGCATTTGATGACCTGAAGCAGGTCATGTGTACTGCTCCCATTCTGCAGAGTCCTGACTACTCCAAGAAGTTCATTGTTCAAACTGATGCATCTGAATTGGGTGTTGGGGCTGTACTGTCACAATCGAATGAAGAAGGTCAGGATCAGCCAGTAGCTTTCATAAGCAGAAGGCTGACCCCTAGAGAGAAACGTTGGTCAGCTATTGAGAGGGAGGCCTTTGCTGTGGTTTGGGCTCTGAAGAAGTTGAGGCCATACATGTTTGGTACTCACGTCCTTGTTCAGACAGACCATAAGCCCCTCTTATGGCTAAAACAAATGAAGGGTGAAAACTCCAAACTGCTTAGGTGGTCCATTTTCCTACAGGGGATGGACTTTACAGTGGAACATAGACCTGGGAGTAACCATGCCAATGCAGATGGACTCTCTAGGTATTTCCACTTAGAACATGAAGCCTCAACTGGTCAAGGTTAGTTTAATGTCCCTGCGTTTGGCGGGGGGGTTGTGTAGGAGAGTAGGATCTGCTTCACATGGGTACCCCCACTTTTTGCTAGTGTTTCACTGTTTTTCGACCTTAGTCTGGCTGTGGCCCTGCTAATCAGGACCACAGCCTAGCTGCTTCCTCTCTAAAATGGTTTCCATGTACATTAGGTACATATCTAATTGGATTCTGGAGTGCCTCATAAGCCCCTAGTATATGGTATAGTATGTACCTAGGGCATAGGTACCTCAGAGGCCTACCAGGGGCTACAGTATATTTTATGCCACCCCTGGGAAACACTCCATAATTACACCACAGGTCTGCAACTGCAGCCTGGGTAAGGGTGTGCTTGCACCCCTTACTGTGGTATAGGCTACCTATATCACTACCCTATACAGACACATATAAACCTATAAGCCACTCCTATGGCAGGCCTTGACAATCCTGAAGGCAGAGTGCTTGGTTTTATGTGAGAGGGTGCCCAAGCATGAGCTTAGCCCCTCTGCAGCATTCGGAAATACTTCCTTATGGCTGTTCTTTGAGGCGAGGCACGGATCCATTCAGCACGCAAGAAAGAATAAAAAGGAAAACATTGAGAAAATAGATCAATTGGTGTGCACCTGCTACTTCATTGTGCATTTAATGAATAAATTCTTGCCTCACTGGCAGTTTTGCACCCAGCATAAAAAGGATTAATTGGGACTACCACAGAATGTTCTTGGAACATTTTCACGAATTAGGCTGTTTGGATTCTTGATAAAGACACTTGTGGATGGTCTTCTAGAACTGGTGTTTTAACACAACGGTGGACTTAATTGCGTACATTTGTATTGACATCTGTTTAGTTTGATTCTTCAAGTGTTATCAGTATCATTATTATTAATATTTTTCATTTATTTTCATCTATTTTTTGCATCAATATTATTTCCAGTTTATTTCAGCAAAAACGAGGGTTTCGTTTACACAAATTCGCTATTCATCAAATGTGGATGTTTTCTAATGATGTTTCTGGGTATATGGCATTCGTTTAATAATCACGGGAACGGAGGGGTGACAGCTCTTCATGTAAGGGTTTGTTTTGGCACAAGGGTTTATGGGGCACGTAGTTGTTAAAGGTATGAGTGGGAGGCAAGAGTTAACGTTGGGTTCAGTCACGTTGGTAGGAGGAGTTAGGATTCAAAGCCTATGGGAAGCAGGCCATGTAGTTTCAATCGGGACGCAGCTGTAGGAAATCAAGCTTCGTTAATTGGAGTAATTTCCGTTATGGAAAGAGTTTAAAAATTGTGAGCAATGGGAGGAGCTAGGTGCACGAGCATTTGTTTAGAACTATGGTCGTGAAGAAAGGAAGGATGATTTTTTCTAAGAATAAGAAAGGAGGAAGAGCAGGTACGAAATGAAGAATGGGATCGGGGAACATTATAGAGATAAGGTGTTAGTGAATATGGCCTGGGTATTACATACACACGATCGTTGGAGTTTAGTTGGGTAGGGGGCACAGATATAGATAGGGGGATAGTAGACATAGCGGCATATTTATAATAACTGACGCATCCCTGCATATCAGCAGGGATGCGCCAGTTATTGTGCGCCCCAGCTCCGCCACCATGGATGCGCCGCATTTATAATGCGGCGCACCATGGGGCAAAAACGGCACAGATGCGTCACGTATCTGTGCCGTAAAAGTGGCGCATTGCTGGAGTTGCGTCGCAAGCGTGATGCAGCTCCAGCAATGCTCTGGGGGGCCCTATCTTCACAGGCGCAGGGTTTTGACGCAGCATGGGCTCAAAAGTGACTGAGTGAAATCTTGTAGATTTCACTCAGCCACTTTTAGGAGGCGTTCCTGCGCCGGAACGCCTCCACCTGCACAGGAACGCCTACATGTGGCGCAGGGCTTTACAACGTGACGCATCTCCCAGATGCGTCACGTTGTAAATACCCCGCACCATGGCGCAGGATTTACGCCGCTGCTGCGTCACAAAAGTGACGCAACGGCGGCGTAAATGAGGCGCAAGTCAAACATAAATCTGCCCCATAGTGACTATAGGGCGGTTGAGGATTCACTTAGTAACGCAGTTATAATGGTAGGTACGATATAGAGGATGGATGTGGGGGAAGTTATTGCGTTCAGTGAAACCTCGACAAGGTTGTAGGATAATGTACGCACTGAAGGAGTGTTATTCAGGGTGTTTTGTTCACTGTTTGGTTTAAAGAGTTCAGTCACCTACACAATATCGATTGAATTGAAATACGATTGAATTACTGTATGTATTTGTGTAAAAATATCACAGTGTTCTATTTAGGAAGACTAACATAGGTTTTATTTTGATTTTAAATCTTAACAGCTACCCCTGACGAAGGGCGACAAAAGGCCCGAAATGCATTGGGAGATTTTAATAACTTTAGCTGCTAATCAGGAATCGAGTGACCCACGTGAGGCGGTAAAAGGCCTGGATTGGCATAACCGCCTCATTTGAAAAAATTGGGACTATGAACAGCCTTATCGTGAACAAGTAAAGAAAAGCCTGGATAATTATGATAAACATTGAATAAACATGGAATTTGGCACGTGAAAATTTTGCAAGTATTGGTAGTTCAAGCTGTGCGAGTGGAAATGCAACACATGGGTGCTGCTATCGTTTTTCTGTTCTGTGATACAGCCATACCATATACTCTTAAGTGCATTATAACCTCGCGGTAAATGCTAACTTTGGGATGGCTGCATCAAAACATGTCATGTTTGGTGTCAAACGCTTTGGAATACTACCCCCCCCCACCAATTCTCGCGGTGGGGGTAGCATTCCACCCTTCTAGAGGGAGAGACATGTTCACACTGGCTAAACTTGGTAGGTCTTTCCTGAGCCCTGGCATCACAAAATGGATGCCTCTGCCACAGACACAGGTCTGGCCTCCTGCTGCTGACTGAAACTCCGGCAGGGGAGGCCTGGACAATAGGTTTCCTGTTGAGGGGAGGTGTAACCACCTCCCCAGACAGGCTGATGTGTATTGATGCTGGGCGGGAGCACTCTCTGGTGCTTTGAAGTCCTGCACTGGGGGCACACTTGGTGTCCCTGTGCATACTCCAGTTCAAAACGGTTGCAGGGGGCTACCTGCCCCTGCTCTGGTGCAAAACTGGACAAAGGAAATGGGTGTAACCACCCCTCTTTCCTGGCCCACCCATAGGTGGGACCTTAGAGTTAGTCCATCCCCTAAACTCACTATAAGTACAGGAATCCAGTCCCTAGGACCTCAGATTACCCTGGACGACACTCTGTAACGTACATCCTGGACCTTCGACGTTCTATCCTGACTAGAAGACTAAAGAGATCTCCCTTGGGGTCAAGGAGTGACTCCCCTGCTTGGCAGCCACCAAAGAAGCAACTGACTGGTCTGCAATACTGAAGCTCCCACAGACGCCGAAGTCTCTGCATCCACAGAGGTGGATTTCCAGACTTCCCTATGGCTACCCTGAGTCCACAGCAAAGCTGAGGCCCTTGACTAACGTGGGTGACGTGGAACCGTGACCCCTGGACACCGTGAACTTTTGCTGCAACACTATCTTCCTGGTCCTCCTCGAAGTTGTGCTTTGGGCTCTGAGTAGCCTCAGCCTTGAGCACCTCCTGCACCAAAGATAGTTGACCTCCACTCCCTGAGTGACCCGTGGGCCAGCTTCAAGTCTGACCGCTCAAGGCTCCTTCGCAATCACTAGCCCGTTGGCTAGCCGGTCCCCACGAAGATGATTCTTTTTCTGATTGGGCTTACCTGATTGCGCCAGATATGCCCTCACTTACCGTTGCTGGGTGAGTCCCTCAGACTTTGCTGGTCCGCACCGCAGTCCTTTCTCTGAATTTCAGTGACTTGCCATTGCCAAGGCTTGTTGGGTCCATTCTGGTCGCCGACACCGCAGCTCTCGACAGACTTTGTGGGACAGCTCGAATCTTGCTCATGGACTTCTTTGACGCCTCCTGGACCTCATGGCTGAAGAGTCAAGACACCCATCAACTCACCTGAAGCACCCGACATCTGTGGGCATTGGTCCATCCTGCCCTAGGTCACTGGCAAGTGACCCAGACTCTGTCCCCTCTGCTTTCAGGTTCCTTACATCACAGATCCAGCCTTGGATCTCTCCGGACACTTCTCCTTTTCACGGCAGCAGTAGTTCTTTGCAGGCTTCCATTGAAATTGACGCCGCGACCCGACACCAAAAGGCACCTATGCACCTGGCTTCCCTGGGTGAGGTAACTCGAGTACTCTGGTACTCTCGTGGGTTCTATCCCTAGAACTTCCTAAGTCCAAAGGGGTTTGGTCCTGACTCGATTAGAAGTATCCCTAATCTTTAAAATTCCAACTGCGACATTGCCCGTAGAAGATAATAGGAACCCGCGGTTGTGTTTACACACTGCATACAGTCCCCGTGGGTCCCCTGTGTCACTACCTTGGGTGGTTCCTTGGGGTCCCAGCGATTCTAGAGGCAATATGCCTAGTGCCTATTCCAGTCGTGTTTCTTATACCACTTTTTTGGTATATGGTTTGGTACGCCCCTAGGGCCCAAATGTGTATTTGTGCTTTTACTGATGCTTGATCACTTGTAAATTAAGTACTTCGAACTCCAGTCTCATAAAGATACTAGAGGGGTGTGTGTTAACCTAAATACATATATTTTAAATATATACCTGGTGTGGTTGTCTTTTCATTTGATCATTCAAGAAATTATAGACTGGTAAAACAAGCTGCTTTACATTCCTTCAAGACTTAGCCTGAAGGCTGCTCTCCATAGCTACCACTAGGATAGCTTTCAATAAAGGTTGTCTTTAACCCATCACCATAAGGGGTTGCTTGGACTGATACAGGGTGCCCACTAGAACTAGTGGACAGCATGTATCAGGTCACCTTCTCACAGGGGGTATATCAGTCCTTTGTGTGAGGGCAGGACACAGCCTATACAAATGTAAGTGTGCCCCACCTCCCTCTCTCCCTGCCCAGGAAGTCTATCAGAATGCAGATGTAACCCTGTCACACCCAATCCTTCCTGTGTGATGGCTGTCCGCAAAGTATGTACAAAGTGTAGCTGTCAATTAAGCCCAGACGTGGATTGGAGACACGCTGCAAAGCACACAAGGCCCGATTCACAAAGGTAAAGTAAGGCAGAAGTCCATCTTTACGACTTTTGGTATGCAAAAAGGGTATTTACTACTCATAAATGTCCTTTGTGAATACCAAAAGTTGAACTTTACGACTTTCGATATTCACAAAGGGCATTTACGGCAGTGACTTGCCGTTGCCAAGGCTTGTTGGGTCCATTCTGGTCGCCGACACCGCAGCTCTCGACAGACTTTGTGGGACAGCTCGAATCTTGCTCATGGACTTCTTTGACGCCTCCTGGACCTCGTGGCTGAAGAGTCAAGACACTAATCAACTCACCTGAAGCACCCGACATCTGTGGGCATTGGTCCATCCTGCCCTAGGTCACTGGCAAGTGACCCAGACTCTGTCCCCTCTGCTTTCAGGTTCCTTACATCACAGATCCAGGCTTGGATCTCTCCGGACACTTCTCCTTTTCACGGCAGCAGTAGTTCTTTGCAGGCTTCCATTGAAATTGACGCCGCGACCCGACACCAAAAGGCACCTATGCACCTGGCTTCCATGGGTGAGGTAACTCGAGTACTCTGGTACTCTCGTGGGTGCTATCCCTAGAACTTCCTAAGTCCAAAGGGGTTTGGTCCTGACTCGATTAGAAGTGTCCCTAATCTTTAAAATTCCAACTGCGACATTGCCCATAGAAGATAATAGGAACCCGCGGTTGTGTTTACACACTGCATACAGTCCCCGTGGGTCCCCTGTGTCACTACCTTGGGTGGTTCCTTGGGGTCCCAGCGATTCTAGAGGCAATATGCCTAGTGCCTATTCCAGTCGTGTTTCTTATACCACTTTTTTGGTATATGGTTTGGTACGCCCCTAGGGCCCAAATGTGTATTTGTGCTTTTACTGATGCTTGATCACTTGTAAATTAAGTACTTCGAACTCCAGTCTCATAAAGATACTAGAGGGGTGTGTGTTAACCTAAATACATATATTTTAAATATATACCTGGTGTGGTTGTCTTTTCATTTGATCATTCAAGAAATTATAGACTGGTAAAACAAGCTGCTTTACATTCCTTCAAGACTTAGCCTGAAGGCTGCTCTCCATAGCTACCACTAGGATAGCTTTCAATAAAGGTTGTCTTTAACCTATCACCATAAGGGGTTGTTTGGACTGATACAGGGTGCCCACTAGAACTAGTGGACAGCATGTATCAGGTCACTTTCTCACAGGGGGTATATCAGCCCTTTGTGTGAGGGCAGGACACAGCCTATACAAATGTAAGTGTGCCCCACCTCCCTCTCTCCCTGCCCAGGAAGTCTATCAGAATGCAGATGTAACCCTGTCACACCCAATCCTTCCTGTGTGATGGCTGTCCGCAAAGTATGTACAAAGTGTAGCTGTCAATTAAGCCCAGACGTGGATTGGAGACACGCTGCAAAGCACACAAGGCCCGATTCACAAAGGTAAAGTAAGGCAGAAGTCCATCTTTACGACTTTTGGTATGCAAAAAGGGTATTTACTACTCATAAATGTCCTTTGTGAATACCAAAAGTTGAACTTTACGACTTTCGGTATTCACAAAGGGCATTTACGAGTAGTAAATGCTTTTTGTGAATGTTTGTCTCACTTTACCTTTGTGAATCGGGCCCACAGAGTTACAAGCACAGAGAAAGGCCCACTTTCTAAAAGTGGTGTTTCTAAAATAGTAATGTAAAGTCCAACTACACTAGTAAGCAGGATTTATCACTACCATTCTAAACATACCAAACATGGCATCAAAAATTACAACTTAAACTAATAGGCCCTGATTCACAAAGGTAAAATGAGATGGAAGTCTAACTTTATGACTTTCAGTATTCACAGACGGTATTTACTTCTCGTAAATGCCCTTTGTGAATATCAAAAGTTGAACTTTATGACTTTTGATAAGCACAAAGTGCATTTACGAGTAGTAAATGCCCTTTGTGAATACCGAAAGTCGTAAAGTTAGACTTTTGTCTTGTTTTACCTTTCGTGAATTAGGCCCATATAAGGGAATTCCCAATGCTAGCCTATGAGAGGAGTAGGCCTTGCCGTAGTGAGAAACCAAAAAGGCTGTTTGTCACTACCCGGACATGCCACACAATAATGCACTTGTCCTACCTTTTACTTACACGGCACCCTGCCCATGGGCTACCTAGAGCCTACCTTATGGGTGATATATATGTAGTAAAATGGGAATTTAAGGCGTGTCAAGTAGTTTTAAATGGCAAGTCGAAGTGGCAGTAATCTGAGCATACAGGCCATGCAGTGGCAGACCTGACACAGGTTTGAACTGCTACGTCAGTTGGTGGCAGAAGCAGTGCTGCAGGCCCACTAGTAGTATTTAATGTACAGGCCCTGGGTATATGGGATACCACTGTACAAGGGACTTAGAAGTAAATTAAATTTGCCAAACAGGTGTAAACCAATCATGCTGTGTTTAAGGCAGAGAGCACATTCACTTTCACACTGATCAGCAGTGGTAAAGTGCCCAGAGTCATCAAGCCAACAAAAAGAGGGTCAGAAAAATAGGAGGAAGAAGGCAAAAAAGTTTGGGGATAATCCTGCAAAAAGGGCCAAGTACAACAGGTTATATCTTTGAAATACCGCTGGCCGGTCTCAACCTTTCATAATCCTTCTAAAATGATAAATATCTAGTCTGCTGCCTCACATATTTTTCTAATCAGAGCTTCAAATAGAAAGGAGTAGGAGCTCTTGGCCGTAAACATTGTGTGTGCATTTTTATAGTGAAACTGTGAACAAGGTACTGACCTGTCACTTCAAGTATTCAGACTTCCGAATTGGGCCCAGTCCAGCAGATCTCCGAGGATTGCTATGGTGGCAGGGTAATGCTGGAGAGAAAAGAGATTACAGGGGTGTGTCATGGCAGAAAGTAAGCATAAGGGTGGCTCATATTCGGAGGGGGGATCTATCCACATTTGGGGTGTGAACTCAGAGGGGGTGCAACCTGAGGAGGGAGAAAGCTTTATGTCTGTTCAAACTAGGGCCCTAAGCAGCTAGATTTGATGCAGGATGGGGGTTCTAGTCAATGGCTCATTGGGGCTCAGAGGCACACACATACAGTCAATGGTGCAACGCAGCCCCTGCCTCTTGGGCTCAGTAGAAGAGAGGGGTTTGCTTAGCACTCTTCTCTGTAGCCCATGACCTTGTTCAGTACCACAACCCAAGCTTTAGGAGCTAGAGGGGAAGACATGGGCTGCGGCGGGAGATTCAAGATAGGGCTACATCAAGGACTAGCAGCTACAATTGCTGCATGATCTCATCACTGCCACCAAGGTCCACATCTTTCCTTCTCATTGGCTGAGTCTCTATGTGGCTCAGCCATTGAGAAACAGAGGCAGGGACGGCCTTGCAGGGTAAACTGTGTCAATATTCTAAACGAGTACTATCATCACCCAGAGTACAGGCAAAACTGCTGTTTTAGAAAATGTACACGTTGAAGATTTGCAGGGTTCTGTAGCCATAACTCCCTTATGACTCCTTTGTATTGTCTGTCTAATAATATGCTATGCTATTAAATTTAGTCCCATTAGACAAATAAATCTGATTGCTGATTTATCACCTAACTTATCAAAGTGTTTACCTACTCATACGCAAGCAGTCTTTATCCAGTTTAGCTTACTCATGACTGTACAGTTTGAGATTATCTTTAAGAGATGCAGGCTGTCATGCTACGCTCTAATCATGTGTCTTCATAAACCTGTTAAGAAAATTGATCTTCTGTTCCTTAACTATGTGAGGATCATTTTAATTTCAGTGGATGCTCCACAGTGTATCCCTATACAACTGAAACATGCTCTGGGCATACGGCTGTGAAAAACATCAATAGACAGTGATTCAGTCAGTTTTCAATCAATCAATCAAGAAAGCTTTATTCGAGAAATTCTCATAAAAGCAGTACATTTAAAAAAAAAAAACATAAGTAAAATCATACATCATAAAATGTACAACAATCAAAATTCAGGAGGGTAGATGTAAGCACAATGCATTAGCAGAGCATCCAAAATGACGTTTTTTTTTTTTTTAATGAAATAGCTACTAGGCAATGACACTCTGCCTAATGGACCACGCCCACCCCAAAAATTTAGCGGTTGCTACAGTCAAATGGAGACAGGAACTAGTGCAAATAATTCTCATAGCTACAGAGCTACTGGGAACGCCTAAGTTTTTACAGGCCGGTGCTAACCAAATACGCCGTGGGGCTGCATAGGCTTTGCAGGAAAACAAAAAGTGCCCAATGGACTCTTTTGTAATACCACAGGCAGGGCAGGTAGTGTCGGTAAGACCCCTCCACCTCCCAGTTAGGGACCTTAAGGGGAGGGCACCTATCCTCAATTGGAAGAAAAGTTTTCTATCCCTTGGATTAGTTATAGTGTCCCAGAATAATTCTAGTGTAGGGAGGGGCTTGACCTCCAAAAATCGACCAGACATAGAACCTGCATCAGTTTTTCCCCAAGCCTGTTCATACACATAGGCCCAATACAGCTCCTTGATTGTTTGTTTGCTAGGAAAAGATGATTCTAGTGGGGTATCCCATAGCATCTTTAACCCAAGCACACATAACCATGTTCTAAGTTTGCTCAACCAAGGGATCTTGTGAAAGACATCGGCCTTAATCACTGCTACAAAACCCTCGGCATAGTTCTTAAGTTCTGGTGTAGTCCAGAGCCTCCTCCAGTACAAAATCAAGCGTAGCCTTGCCAAGTCACCAACTGCCTTCCTTCCCAAATCATATCTGAGGGGGATCAGGGGGGTACTTTTGGGGAGACCTATTAATGACCTAAAAAACTTGTTCTCAGACACCTGCATCGAATTTAGGTTTCCAAAACCCCACAATTCTGCACCATACAGTGCAGATCCCAGGGTTTTTGCTTCATACACCTGCAAAACTGGTGCAATAGGTTTCGACTGTGATTTCCTATGCTCAAGCCCAAGGACTCCAGCCACTTGCCGATGCTTTAAAGTAGCCAGGTCGATGTGCTGAGCCCATCTTGCATCCTCAGTTATGTAGATGCCCAGGTAAGTGAAGGCTCTGACTACATCTAGGGGGCATTGGCTCAAATACAACTTGGGACTAGTACTATGGTGAGGGTTAAAAAACATGAGTTTAGTCTTTGTCACATTGACTTCTAAACCATTAGTCCTGCAAAAATCGTCAAAAATACAGAGGGCCCGTTGCAGACCGCTAGGGGTCTTTGACAGGATCAGCGTATCATCGGCGAACATCAAGATCGGTATCTTGATGCCCGCCAACGAGGGTGCGTCCACATTCACAGATAGCATTCTAGCAACTACCCCATTAATAAATAACGAGAAGAGCAGCGGGGCCATCGCACACCCTTGTCGTACACCCCATTCTACCGGAAAATCAACAGTAGTCTCACCCTGCCTACCCCACTGTATCCTGGCCAAATTTGCCTCATGTAATCGCATAGCCATAGTCAGTAAATCGTCAGGCAGACCCAGGCTTCTTAATTCAAACCACAGCTTGGACCTAGGCACCAGGTCGAAGGCAGCCCTCAAATCTACAAAAGCAGCATACAAGCTGCCTCCGCCAAGTACCACAGTCCGCCACTGAACCAGAGTGAATCTAAACACCTGGTCCATCATGCTGGTAGCCCTCCAAAACCCTGCTTGGTAGGGTGAAAGTGCGTTGTGCTCGTCAACCCATTCCATAAGCCTGTTTACCAACATCTTCCCTACAACCTTTTGTATGGTCGCTATCAAGCTGATTAGCCGGTAGTTCCCAGGCGACCCCCTATCACCCTTCTTAAATATGGGAATAATAATTGCACCCCTCCAACTCTTCGGTACCGGTGCTCCTTGAGCAACCGCATTAGCGAGGAGAAGGATGTATCTACCCCATCGTTCCTTATCGTTAGTAAAAAGGTCTACCGGAACCCCATCCATTCCAGGTGCTCTACTCGACGATGCTACATTTAGTGCCAGCAGGACCTCTTTAAGACTAAAAAATGGCTCATTGGGATAGACAGCCTTAAACCCATCCATCTCCCTGCCAGGATTAGGTTCGGCATATTGGGGTTTAAAATATTTGACCCAATCCTCCTCCTGAACATTATTATCAGGGCAGTCAGGCTCACCACCCCTCCCCCATTTAACAATACTCCATAAAAGCCTAGAGTCATTGGAGCCACAGGCTTCCAATAACTCTCTCCAGTGCCTCTCGTCCCACTCCTTTTTTGCTGCGACTATGCAATGTTTATAAATACTTCTGGCGCCACGAATTTCCGCCACATCCCTAGTTTTTATGGCACTGCCCAGAGCTAGCCTTGCCATCCTGCACTGTGCATTGTACCACTTCGCAGTCTTAATAGGGGCCCTACTAGTATTCCTACCTACCTTCTGGAAATGTGACTTGATGGTTAGGAAAAGAGTATCGTGAATTATAGTCGCATCCTGCGACCCCTGAGTAACAGTAGCAGCCTGCTCCAAGGCCTCAATAGCACTATCCACCTCCATATTTATACTAGCCATAGAATCTTGATTGGCCAGAACACGGGGCCATTTTAACCGACGTGTGTCATTGGAAGGAACTGGTAAAGGGAGACCTTCCCACTCTATTCGAACATTCCCACTAGGCGAGGTCCACCATCTGTGACAAATACACAGAGGGTCATGATCGCTTTCCAACCTGTGCATAACCTCCATATCATTAATCAGCTTCCATATTTCCAAACTGCACATGACATAGTCTATCCTGCTCCTACTCCGACCATTATCAAAAGTACAAGCCCCCATCCTATCACTCTTGGTTCTCCCGTTCAACGCACGGAGGCCTCTCTCTAGACAAATAGCGTTTAGGCAAATGACATCATCAGACCATCGTTTTATCGGGTCTAAATCTAATGGGGGGACACCCCAATGCCTATCCTCTTCTGTCCCAATACAGTCATCACCTATATCTAGTGGTTCAAATGTACGGTTAAAATCACCAGCAATTATGGTGTTATTAACCAAGGAGTGGGTCTCTAGGAGAACCGCCAAAGAAGCTAAAACTTCTGACTTCCCACCCTTGCTACCCCTAGCATATACATTATATAGATCAAGGCGCCCTAGCGGTCCCAAATCAAGAATTATGAGTTGGATGTCCTTGCTCCCTGTCTCAATCACTCTTATGTTAGGGCACAGATTTTGCCGAACCCAAATCGTCAAACCTCCCATGGTTCGACCCTTTTTGCCCTTAGTAGCTGGTACAGAGTAATTCAAATAACCCTGAAGGAACAAGGGTTCACACATCCATGTCTCTTGGAATAAACATATATCGAAACCATTGACAAAGGAAACTCAGTCTTGGGACTCCTGTTTGTACCGCAAGCCCGCAATATTCCATGACATTGAACTTCCTGCCCCTTCCCCATCTTCGTTTGGGGCATTCCTAACTGGGACAGACAGAGGCGATGGCACATTAGAGGTTATAGTTAGGCCTTTTTCGACTACAGAGCAAGTCTCACCAACCATCAAGACCTCTTCCCTACAAATTATTTCATGACCAAGAATGGAATTACTTTCAGTGAGGGGGCAGACTGAACTACTTGGAGGCTAGGGGTTTCAGTATAATGTACCATCGCGTGGGTAACACCCCCTATCGGGCGGACCCACCCGCCCCACGAGAGCTGTGATCTTCAATCGCACTCATCCATGCCAGTGAACACATCAAACCTATTTACTGACTCCAAGGGTGTAAAAGGTCTCAAATAATCCATTCTCCTATGAGTGGTTGTATTAAATCTAGGGGGTACAGTATTCCACCCAAAGGGATTAGCAGCAGGTCTTGGGCATTGTGCTTGAACAAAATGCCCAGTATTACATGGTACTAGGGAATTTGCATAGATAGGTACTTGGCCACTTATGTAAGATGGAGGGAACACAAGTGATCTGGGATAGAAGTATGTCAGAGCACGAGGGATGATGCGGTTATTACCATTGCCCATGGGCCAATTTAATATGTGATTGACCACACGAGGATCTCTAAAATTAACTACAACTACATCTCCCTCAATGTCTTTACTTCTATCACCAAGCCATGGGAGGCGCCGAACATGCACTAATTCACCATTGATGTTATTTGTGATTGGTCTGTATATACTGAACCAATGCATGATTTTATTTTTTAGCTCGGCAAACCCTTCCCTTTTGTTGTCTATCAGTGTGGGGACCCCCGTCAAAACAACCACGTAGGGTACAGCCTCGGGGGGAAGTTCGACTAATGGACCTTTATTAATTGGTGCCCTTACGTGTCTGGTACTTCCCTCCTCCTCCCGCGTTTTTCCAACAAGAACCTTTTCCATTCCCCTCGTGGGTTCGCTAACAGGAATTGCAGCTAATTTGTTTACCTGCAAAGGGGGTGGTAGCCTTAGTTCATTAGATTTTACTATATTAGGAAGTTGTGATATTACTTTGGTGGGTTGGAGTAAAACTTTAGAGGCTGAGCTTGTTGGTTGTGCAACCAAAGTTATAGGTGGCACAACCGTACTCGCTATGGCCCTGATTGCACCGTCCTTACTACTAAAAACAGACTCGATGGCCGCTAGTCGTTTCTCCACCCTCATTAACCCCTCAATAATTGGTGAAATAAGAGACCTGATTAATTGTTCCATGCTGTCTGGAGGGACGATGGAAAGTGTTGCTTCCCGTACGGGTTCAGCAGAAATGGCAGTAGGTACCATGGTACTAACTTCCCTGTCTATGTGTGTGGACTTAAGGGGGACTTCCAAGTTAAGCAACTTGGCTGGAGCGGCTACTAACGCCTGATCTGTTCTAGTGGCCGGCTTAGAGGGCCTACCAAAGTCAGTGTAACAAATATTGGTTTTTTTTCTGTTCACCCCCTTTACGTCTTCTTTTACCTGGTGGAGGGCCAAATGCCTTAGCCGGCATTAATTTGTTTATCTTAGTTCGGGCAGATTTTCCCCTACTAATGGTCGGGTTAGCCAAATTGGCAGTTGTACTACTGGAACTAGGAAGGGGAGTATGACTCAAGGGCTGTTCAATTGAAGGACTAACTATAGGTGCACAATCACATAGTAGGAGTGGAACACTCTCTAAAGATGTAAGGTCGTCGATACCACTAGAACTTCCTCCACTGGAGGGAAGGGCATGGAGCATAAGGTCTATTGGAGCCCTATTTTTCAGACATTCGACCGAGCGATGGCGCTCCACCCTACGCTCTTCTAGTATTGATTCCCTATCAAGGTCGGTGGGAACCCTTGTAAAATAACAGTCCAGGGTACCATTTAACGACCCCCCCCGGCTTTTCAAGTATGACATTATTCAGACTCTGGGCCATAGCAATAATGCTAACAAAAGGTATAGATTAAAATTAAGGGAATAAGCCCAGCCCGGCCTCACTCGGCCTCGGAGGGCCTAAGAGGGCCCGCCCTTTGCTCGGGCTTCGCCCCGGACTACGCCCCGCACACGTCCCCCATACGCGAGACCACGTGTGGGTTAAATAGGCGGGGGGAGGAGTCGGGAAGAGGAACCAGGTGCAGCAGGTTAGTATTAGGCAAGGCACCCTGGTCCTCGCAGTCCCGAATGTAAAAAGGTTCACAATAAAACACCGCCTCCTCTAAAATCAGGGTATCGCCCTCAGAAGCTGCCGATCCTCTCCTCAGTGACAGCCCAGCCGGTAGAAAGCAAAGTCCAAAGCCTACGAGCGGCTCCCGCGAAGCGGGGGCCGCGAGGCGTAAAGTAGTTGGCGGGGGAGGAGTCGGGAAGAGGAACCAGGTGCAGCAGGTTAGTATTAGGCAAGGCACCCTGGTCCTCGCAGTCCCGAATGTAAAAAGGCTCACAATAAAACACCGCCTCCTCTAAAATCAGGGTATCGTCCTCAGAAGCTGCCGATCCACTCCTCAGTGACAGCCCAGCCGGTAGAAAGCAAAGTCCAAAGCCTACGAGCGGCTCCCGCGAAGCGGGGGCTGCGAGGCGTAAAGTAGTTGGCGGGGGAGGAATCGGGAAGAGGAACCAGGTGCAGCAGGTTAGTATTAGGCAAGACACCCTGGTCCTCGCAGTCCCGAATGTAAAAAGGTTCACAATAAAACACCGCCTCCTCTAAAATCAGGGTATCGTCCTCAGAAGCTGCCGATCCGCTCCTCAGTGACAGCCCAGCCGGTAGAAAGCAAAGTCCAAAGCCTACGAGCGGCTCCCACGAAGCGGGGGCCGCGAGGCGTAAAGTAGTTGGCGGGGGAGGAGTCGGGAAGAGGAACCAGGTGCAGCAGGTTAGTATTAGGCAAGGCACCCTGGTCCTCGCAGTCCCGAATGTAAAAAGGTTCACAATAAAACACCGCCTCCTCTAAAATCAGGGTATCGTCCTCAGAAGCTGCCGATCCGCTCCTCAGTGACAGCCCAGCCGGTAGAAAGCAAAGTCCAAAGCCTACGAGCGGCTCCCGCGAAGCGGTGGCTGCGAGGCGTAAAGTAGTTGGCGAGGGAGGAATCGGGAAGAGGAACCAGGTGCAGCAGGTTAGTATTAGGCAAGGCACCCTGGTCCTCGCAGTCCCGAATGTAAAAAGGTTCACAATAAAACACCGCCTCCTCTAAAATCAGGGTATCGTCCTCAGAAGCTGCCGATCCGCTCCTCAGTGACAGCCCAGCCGGTAGAAAGCAAAGTCCAAAGCCTACGAGCGGCTCCCTCGAAGCGGGGGCCGCGAGGCGTAAAGTAGTTGGCGGGGGAGGAGTCGGGAAGAGGAACCAGGTGCAGCAGGTTAGTATTAGGCAAGGCACCCTGGTCCTCGCAGTCCCGAATGTAAAAAGGTTCACAATAAAACACCGCCTCCTCTAAAAATCAGGGTATCGTCCTCAAAAGCTGCCGATCCGCTCCTCAGTGACAGTCCAGCCGGTAGAAAGCAAAGTCCAAAGCCTACGAGCGGCACCCCTCCAAAGCCTACGAGCAGTCAGTTTTCATATAGTTTTCCACCTGACTTCCCAGCTGAGCTGCTACAACAGGCCGTAGTTGCAAGGCTAAAAGAAATTGGACTGATATTTTCCGGGCAGCCATTCTTCCGGAGAGAGGAAGGGAGTTACTGGCTTTTTCAGTGTTGAAAGTGCAGTCAGGCTAATATGGAAGTATGGTATTGTGCTTGTGTTAATATAGCATTTTTCTGCAACCTTTCTAGGTCTTGGCCAGTTTAGTGAAAGCTGAAGATTGAACGGAAGGTACATGTTTGTACTGTGGTATGTGTTGGGAGATGCAGCATAATGTGTGATACTCTGAGAGGTGATGCACAATTGCAGAGTTGTGTCATATATAGGAGTGAGGTTGAGTAATGCATATTTTATGTTGAATACATACCCCATTGGATCTGAAATTATGAATGCTGTAGCTCTATGTTGGCCATGTAGAGTCCGATGCAAGCCAGTTGATGAGGTTGGTTCTTCTTCTTCGATGTGAGTCAGAGATTGTTGTCTTGGTTGCCATTCTCATTTATTGAAAGTTGAGGATTGCATGCAAGGTTTTCTTGGCTAAGTGCGTGCTAGCCAAACTTGCATCCTTGAATTTGACCATGGGAATGGTTAAATAGTTTTGCATGAGTGTGCAGAATTATAGCTGATGTAAATTTCACAGTTATGCCCACTGTGGCATGACATGAGTGAAGAGTCCACTCAAATGAGTCACATCAACTCAATCTACATCCGATCGCAGTATGTCATCCGGGACAGTGTGTAATGCATCAGTGATGCTATAAACGTTGTGAACTTTAGAATGAACGCATATGGTAAAAGGGAATGTTATTGTTATACTTGTCCTTAGAGCCAGTTATCAATATATAAAGTCCTTACTTTTGTGTAACAAAGCATGTGCAAGATAGAGGTTGGATACCGCCTATAGAGGACAACCCCATTATGTTCAGCTATGGTCACATCTATGTGGACTCATTTGCTGTGTGGTGATTTCACTGTGTGGAAATTAGTTCTGCTCATTGGTTCTTAACCATGAACAAGTCCTAAGCACATGGCTGAATTCCTGCTGTCCAAGTCTTCTTACTGCTCCGTTGAATGCAAAGAAGCCTATAGCTAACCTAAGAAGTCCATTGAAGCAAACACAATGCTTTGACAGTCTCTTCACTCACCAGAGAATAGAAGAGAGCTGCCCAAGTATACCATAGCACTGTTGAAGTTCTTCTGGTCTGCCCTGCTGCTAGTATTGACCTTGCTTTCATGAGAGTTCCAATCTAGCCATAAATATCAGTGATACACACACAACTTTTTCAAGCCCGCCCTACCTCCTCATCATAGACCAGAAGCTGAATGCATGAGAGACCTACTTCTAAAAGTACAGCTGATATTGAATGATGATTGCTGGTGAGCACACTCCTTTCTGAACAAATGTTTGCCCAGGGAATCTGTCTCCATTTGTCTTCTTTGTTTGTCACTCTGGGTGACTATCTAGCACCCCACACCCTCTACCTTGAACTAGTACTTGACTACTCCTCCATGTTCTGAGAGAGAGTCAAAATGGCTTAGGTAGTCCAGACTGCAGTTATAGTGGCCAGTCTACCAGCTGCTAGGAGTTCACATTGCTATAGTTCTTAGTGCCCACTCCCACTGCGTACACCAAAGAAGGACCCTGACAACATTTATTTAGGAAATCTCACAATCGGATCAGGACCTTCTGACCTTCCTGCCACATTGGCCTCTTAAGGGGATGGCTCTCACTGACCAACCTGCCTGTCTTTAAGAGATGCACGTTCAGATATCACAGGTTGGTTTAAAGCCCAGGCAGCTGTCCTGCCGCAATACTGGAGTGGGAAGTGGGGATAGAGTTTCAGGATAACATGTTTGGGCAGCACCCTAGGTTTTTCTTTCAGCAGGCACAAAAGGCTATTTCACAAGGGAAGGTAGTAAATGACTTCTCTTTTCTCAATTTTACTTTTACTCTTGAGGTCCAGTGAGCAGGGTAGATGTTTTTAACTGGTAAATATATTAGTCAATTGGTAAAAGGTACCCCTACACCAACATATAGTTTTTCCCACAGTTACCTAACATTCCCAGGAGACTTATGTACTCCATGCGCTAATGTGGTACTTTATAGAACCAGGATCGCTTTCTAGCAGGAATGGTATAAAATGGCAGGGATTTTCTTGAGCACAACAGAACTCTTGCAAAGCCATAACAAATTCTTTGACAGCCAGATCACTCCCTTGTAAATTGTGTGGCAGACAACATATCCACATTCAGCAGCGTACATACTAAGCCATTGGAGACATGTCCTGGGCAGAAAAAATAAATATCCTAATCCATAATCCAATAAATTCCACACAGATTAACAAAACAAGGGAACTTGTTTAACAACCGGTCTTTCTAACTGGATTGTGCTTAACATCCATGTCTGGTATTCACAGTATCAGCTTGGTGGGCTAACACAATATCAGACTAATCCCACAACAGCATGGATAAATGGAGGAGAGGGTGTTCACCCTCATATAGTACACACATAGCTCAGACGGAGACAGCAGGCATCTGATCACAGTAGAAGTAGAAAACCCAGTGGCTCAGAAAGCAAATATGGTCTAGAAACACTAAACTACAGAATATTTTCACACATACTTACATTTCTGTAGGACATTATTAAAGACAAATATAGCTTAATTGAACTTTTTCTCTAGTAAGAATATATATCAGCGAACCAGATAAATTGTTTAATTCAATCCAGTCATCTTTGGATATTCCTTTTAAAGTAGGTGTCATGACTGCCAGGTGCTCTCTGCAGATGAACAACAGCACTACTGAGATAAGGCAGGGCATATATGTAATAATGATAAATGCCAAAAATAGCAGCAATATATTTTTTTTAATGTTATACATTTTCTCAGCATATTTTTACCATTTTTGATATACACAACTATTTTAATCTCTTCTTTATTGTGCCATTTCTAATGATAAAGCCAAAAACAGCAGCAATATATATTTTTTTATGTTATAAATTTTCTCAGCATATTTTGACCATTTTTGATATACACAACTATTTTAATCTCTTCTTTATTGTGCCATTTCGCTGCTGGACATCGATCAGCTCTGTCCTATATCTCAGCTCATTCTATTACTTTTTCTACCTTTTACCTTCTGTTAGAAAATCACATGACTATGTGTACTGTTTCTTTTGAGATCACGTTTTATTATCAAACAATCATTTGTGTAAAAAGATACATTTATAATAAATTATTCACCATGTAATATGCCACCTTATAATTGGGTTATTACCTAAAATATTATCTCTGTGGCATATAGCCATGATCCTTTGCTTTGGTAGAAACAGATATTGTTAATAGGGATGTAAGAGAGAAAGTCTAATGAAAATTATTTTAATCCGAAAAAAGACAAATCATTTTTTTCAAATGAGTTTGAAGATTACCTTTTCAATCCTTATGAGCACATTCTAGCAGCTATGTTCAGGCCAGTTGTAATCTGTATATGTTCAGAGCTAATATGGAATACGGCATATTTTTTATGTACATGACTTATTAATATGTGCATTTTTAATTTGTGTCGTGCCCTATCGGAACATGTTTTAAAGATATTTTACCTGTAAAAGCACTTAAGTACTCCTTTCTGTGGGGAAATGGCCTATTTATTCCAACCTAACTAAATTTGTTTAGTTATCGTCGCTTTTGTTTGAACTTTATTACTGTGGATTTCTTCTGATCTATATGAATTTCAGAATCCTTGCACCGATTACATTTCTGACGCTGAGAATAACACTTCACTTATTTTATTATAATTAAGTGAAATTGGTTGTCCTTAATTTACCAGAGTTTTTAGGCATGTGAGATTGTAGCTTCCTTGTAGTGATGTTGTATATGTGAGATATTCATTACATATTTTTTAATATACCTGTTTAGTATATTTTGCAATTCTGACATATTCCAATATTTTCCAGCACACTATGGGGAAGTTGAAATATTCGTTTTATTTTGTTTTAAAGAAAAAGACTACAAGTGCCATAATTCAGGAATTGTGTGTGTCAGACTTTTGTACCAAGAGTGTTTGCAATACAAAATGGCAGCCACCGGTGTCCAGATGTATCAATCAATATAACTTTATTCGATCTTAAACATTAAGATCATAAAAGTGCAGAGAAAATACATTGATCAACTATTAAAAGTTAAGATACATCATCAACAGAATTTGTTAAAAAACAGAGAGTAAAAAGGGCAGATAGGAACTGAATAAAAACGTTTTTCAAGACGTTTGATTTAGACATGTAAAATTCATTCAATATCTCATAAAGTGCTTAGTGCAATACTAGGAATGGCTCATTTACAGACAATGTTTCCTAGACTACGCACCAAATAAAGTGGTAAACAGTGCCCCATTCATTAAAAATACAATCTATCATCTCATTAGTCTCCTTTTTGATAAAACCATACATAGATATGATGCAACACAGAAGTTTACAGATGGATTTGGAAGCATTTCGAGAAAAAATAAGGCTGGGCGACATTGTGCAAATTTATATTTTAAAAACAATGGTCGAATATGCTTTTTCTGTAGACAAGAATAAAATTTGCTGAAGAATATAAAATGTAAATCAGATTGAATAGATGTACCATCACAGGGGCAAATTGAAAGTGAGTACATCCCTTATGGGAAGGCCAGCATATACGGAATGAAATTTAGTCTAAATCTCAGGAGTACAAATCTATGTTGAGGATTTGTCACAGATGGCAAGTATGAGTTTGCTTCCCACGAGATTGGCGGCAGGGCCAGATATAATGCCACCATGGTCTTATTAGCGTTTGAAGCATATCTTTCTTTTTCCCTATACTCTTTAGCACGTGTTTTAATTTCCAACTTTGACATACCCATACATGTGAGTGTATCAGTGAATAGGATCACTAAGCCCAGCTTCAGCAGTGTATCTGTTATATCCTTACATATTACTTCCTTGAGATTTCTGCAGGTTGTGTTCTGCATTCTAATTCCATTTGGAACTGTGTTACTGAGTTACTGGTCAGATGAAGGGTCAGTTGCACTGAACCTTTGTGATGATCGGACCACTCTATGTTGCTGTGCTGCAAATAAAAATACTTGGAGCAATATTTTGATTTTCTGTATATTTAATAATTGGCAACGAGCTGAGGAACACTGCTGTTAACTACGAGCTGCAGCACAGGAGCGGCGTGTTCCTGGACCTACGAAAACAATTTGGGAAGCTAACTTCACTTTTATTGGAGAGGAACAATCTGCGGTTATTTGTATGTATCTGGAAAAGGATTAATAGTATCCTTTACATTGCACAACCATGGGACCTGAGATGCCTTATCAAGAGATAAACAATCCTGGATAATATTTTGAGTGAGTTCCACTGTGTCTCTGGTCCAGATTGAGTGCCAAAGTAGGACCGGAGCTATAAAAATCAAATCAGATATGAATGGGACATTCAGCTCTTGGTGCATGATATAGTTTGAGCAACCTTTCGGGCGAGAGATAATCTTTTTGAAGACCTTGTCTTCTCTCTGTTGTAATAGGTCAGTTTTGGCTCTGCCCCAAATCCCTGCTCCATATGTAGCAGAAGCGATAGCTTTAGCGCCATAAATTTGTTTGATTGGTTCCAGTGGTTTTGTGCCCAGTTTTTTTTGTAAAAGAGCGAATAGCCAAGGAGTTCTTTTCTAATGCAATGCATCTGTTTTCAACCATATTTGTCCGAGTTCCTTCACTATTAAAAAGTACCCCCAAGTATAAAAATTATTTAGTTATTTCAATTTTCCGTGTTGCAATAAAAACAGCTGGTAATTTTTTGGGCTGTTTCCTACTATTAAAACATGTTTTTGATTAATTTACTTGTAAGTCTAATGCTGCCATATATGATACATCATTTTATATTAATTTTTGCAGAGCTATATGTGTCCTGGCAACCAATACGGCATCATCGGCGTATAGCAAAATGGGTAGCTGTTTCTTGTTTACCTTGGGTACGTCAGACACCTCATGGCTCACTGCTGATTCCACACCGTTAGTAAACATTGAAAATAAAAGAGGAGATAAGACACAACCTTGCCTAACCCCCCGAAGGATTGGGAAGGATCTTGTGCATTTGCCTTGGGTGCCATACCTAACAAGGTCATGGACTGGGTGTATAACTGTCTTGTAAAAATTATAATATTCTCCTCCACCCCCATCTCTTTCAAGATAATCCATAATTTGTTATGCGAAACAGAGTCAAACGCAGCGGAAAGATCCATAAATGCCATAAAAACAGTTCCGTCTTTAGCGAGAGTACACTTTGCTGCAATTAGATTAAAATTTAGGCAGTGATCTGGTGTCCCCATTCCTTTTTTTAAACCATATTGAGCAGAAATTAAAAGATTGTCAGCAACCCATTCCTCAAGTCTATTTAACAACAAACGACCCATTAATTTACATGTTCCATCTATAAGGGCGATAGGCCTGTAATTCTTAGGCAATGCTTTATCCCCTTTTTTAAATATCGGCACAATTACTGATCCATGAGGCCGGAGGGCCACCTTTAGCTATAGCATTAAAAACATTAGTCAGAAATGGAATCTAGAGACCTGGGCGTTCAAAGGAAAAATCAATGGGGGCACAATCAGGGCCTGGAGCCTTTGCACTGCTGCATTGTGTAACGCCATTTTCCACCTCTGTCATTGAGAAAGTAATGGGGGTGCCTATGTCACAATCTAGGAGGTCATCATTCAGGTTTACCCTATCTGCTGCTAATCCAAATATGGTGGTATAATGATCCACCCAAGCGTCTTCCCCCACATTTATGCTTAAGGAGGGGTCAGTATCTTGACCCAGAAATGGTGAAATAACTATCTCCCAGAATTCTTTGGAGCTCTAATTTTTCCCAGGCCTCCTCTTTTAAGGACGTGAGTCTCTCTTGCCTGCTATTCTTATATTGGGCTCGAAGAAGGCAAACCAGGGCAGTATTCCTTGGCTTTTCCTTTAGTGCTTTATGTAGGCTATTGAGGGCTTTGTGCAGGACTTATCAAACCAGCGAGGGGTCTTTACTAAACACCCTTTAGTTTTAGATTTTAAATTACTTTCCACCATACTCAGCAGAGAAACAAAAGCCTGGGCTATACTTTGTGGGTTACTATACAAATCAAGGTATGTTGCAATTTCATTCTGAGCACACCCAATTACGGTAGGGAGTAAAATATCTTTAATTAATTTTGCCCATATTAACACTATCCCATTCCTTCTTGCTATTCTTGGCGCCAAAACTTTTGTAGCTTTACTATTAAAAAAATTCCTTCCATTGAATTTTAAAAGTCAGTGCAACATGATCATTAAAAATTGACACAAAGGTTTCTATCTGATTAAAAAATCTCTTAAAAGCGGTCGCCACCACTAAATAATCTAGCGTTGATCCATGCATTGAGTCCCCAAAGGTTTTTATCAAAGTGCCCATTAACTCGTCTACCGGGTTGAGAATTTCCAAATTTCTCGTTACCAAGAGTCTGTTCAGTTTATCCCTATATTGGTTGTGTGTAAAATGGTACGGTATAACCCCTTCTTCATCTACCAATCCACATAGCGGTGTTGTAATTTTTTGGCAGCTATGAGCATTAAAGTCGCCCACCCACACTATGTGTAAGGGTTTATGATAGGTGCTTATTACTTTTTCAATTGCGTTTTCAAGTGAGTGGAATACCTCTGCCATGTTACCTTCAAAATTATTGTTGTAATAATTGATTAAAGGTATATCCTCTACACCAGAGCCACTACAGACTATTAGATGGTAATAAGAGGACTGCACATCCACCTCAGTTATCCTTACACGCAGGGTGTTTCTTATCAGTGTTAGTAAGCCTCCTCTAGCTCATCCTGACCGGGCCAGAACTGCAGGGGTATGAATTGCATGAAACCCATTGAAGTACACTGCACCCACTTCCCATGTTTCTTGAAGGCACACTAGGTCATAGCAATTAATAATCATGGTCCAGTCTTCATTTTCCCTCTTGGACCTGAGCCCCGCTAAATTCCAAACTAATACTTTTATGGTATTGGTTCTCCGGTCCTGAGTCTGATTGCCTATTGTAGAGGCTACCTCCTGATGGTTCTGCGGGTACTGGCTCTCACCGCTTCTTTATGTCAATCGCATGCTTCTAGGTCCTCTACGGGCGTGAATGTATTTGCTAGAGGTATACCTGTAACAACATTCTCTCCAATAGGGAAGGCTACTTGATCAAGTGAATGCGGAGGACGGCCAGAAGGACCAGGAATACCAATCATCCTCCTGGCTTGAGGATTAATACCCAATGGTCCATTTAAAAAAAAAACAAAGGTATGGCATAAATTTGCGTAGATGCCACAGGAGAATTGGGGGCCAAATCCAAAAGATGTTTCACAAGAAGTTGGTTCTTAAAATTAATTTCTACACAATCCCCCCAATTATTTTTGGAGTGCTGCCCACCCAGGGAACTCTTCTTGCCATGATGATATCACTAGCAACCTTAGGGCATTCATGATGTGGAACAAATTTAGCCAGACAGTGAGATGCTTTATTCGTCAGTTTTTGAGTAGTTTCCGTCTGGTTATAGTGCAAAGGTGGAGTATTTACTAGAATCATCACAAAGGAGCATGCAGCTGGGGGGAGGTGAAGGTTAAACTTGTGGTGGGATTGATTTACCCCCTGACCTCCCTGATCTTCCTTGGGGGCAACCTGTGTCTGTCTAACAGGGTCTACAATATTATGTGAGTGTATTCGTTGCTGATTCTGAAAAGGTACTTCACAATAAGCAATATCCAGGTTAGAATTAATAGGGGAGTGCAGATCTCTAGACGCTGGACAGTTTTCCCTGGGTATTTATTTTTCTCATTGCTATCAAATCAGACATACCAGGTATATAATCAGTACTTTGCTCCTTGCCCACATTTGCAGGCCTTTCTCCAGTAACTAGGGTGGTTGAGATAACCGTCCGGCGCTCAAGAATGACCGCGGGCTACAAGTTAGTGGGTGAGGACCTCTTACATTTACACTGGCAAGCATGATTTACCCTTTGTTCAGTTTCAGTTGTCCTGCTAATGCATGCGCAGGCACAGGCACTTCCCCCTCTATCACTAATTTTTGCTATATCAGCCTCAATACGTTCGAGTCTCATTAGTACAGGTTGTAACAAGCAGGCCAGGATAGTTCCCATTCTTGTGTGGACAGTACAGACTTCCCAGGGCGACATGTAGACTTCGTGGGAGAGCCCTCGCCCCCACCCGAAAACACAGTTGCTTTAGACACTCTTTGTGGCCTACCCCCTCTCTTTTTTTTCACCGGTGGTTCAATAGGGGAGTCGGGAGTCTTTTGGTCAACCATACCATTTGCCTGGGATTCGGAAATCAAAATTGGGGCCTCGGTTTGTGTAAGTGAGTCACGCCCAGCATCTAATAGTTCATCCACATTTACAGCAGGAATATGAAGGGGTAATGGGGGTACAGGATCCACCTCACCTCCTGACAGTCTTCCCTCCGCTCATTCGATTTCTTTTGACAGCACGTCTGCTGCTTTGAGGAGGATAGAGTCAAGAGTATTTACAGCTTCAGCTCCTTGATCAGGCAGAGTGGCCTTTCTTTTCCCCATGTTTTTGGAGCTTGGACGTTAGAGGGGGGGCCCAGCCCAGCCTCCTCCTGGATCCGACGGGCGTGGACGGGCCCGCCTTTGACCTGGGCTTTGCCCCGGCGTGGACTAGGCGCGTCCCCACGCCGGCGTTTTCAAGCACCTCCAGGCACTTGGAATGACAGGAGTTGTAGTCTTCCTTGGGTCTCTCAGCCCAAGCTGGTCTCTGCTCCTCTGGGCACAGGCACAGACTTCTTGCGGGCTACACGGTGCCCCAGACAGGCGTCGGCGTTTTCAAGCGCCTCGAGGCACTTGGAATGATGGGAGTTGTAGTCTCCCTCGGGTCTCTCAGCCCAAGCTGGTCTCTGCTCCCCAGGCACAGGCACAGACTTCTTGCGGGCTACCTTTAGTCGTGCACTCGCCAAGGAGCATACACAATAGAAATCTTCCAATGCAGCCGCTTCTTTGTCCTGCCTGATGAGGGCTTCCACAGATGGGCTGTGGGAAACGCTAGTCGGCGCCAGCAGACCCCACCAGCTTGCGCAGCCTCTGACACGCGTTACTCCTGCTGCAGTGAATATGCTGCTACCAGTATCTGTTCTAGCCTCCTCGCTCGTCCAGATGTATCATTTTTTCCCTTCGGCTGAAAATTTTGAAGTACTAAACTTGAGGAAGAGTGTATTTTGGAAACTATTAACGTTGCATCTCCATCTATATGGCAGACATTTCTACAATTCCTGAAGTGGACAATTATAAAAAGGTTAAAACTAGTCACTTCACAAGATGTGTGCACTGAAGGTGAATCTTGGTATCAATTGGG
Source organism: Triturus cristatus (assembly GCF_964204655.1). NCBI lineage: Eukaryota > Metazoa > Chordata > Amphibia > Caudata > Salamandridae > Triturus > Triturus cristatus. Next base: position 844,635,442 of record NC_140587.1, on the reverse strand, counting down.
AAATACAGTTGACATTTTTTGTTTTTAAACTTCATTATTCTCACTGTTTTACTCAGTAACAGCTTGGGTCACCTCTGTGAATACGGCATGAATAATCTTCATGATGGTTGACGGTATATTATTGAAATGGAATCATGATACTGTGTACAAATAAAAAATAAAGTGATGAATATGTAAGAGCAGACATTTAAAGATGGAGAAAAGTATAAAATGTTTAATGTATACATTCAAGGCCTATGACGAGAAAGATATGTTTTAGTAGATATATGGAGGAATGAAAAGTCTAGTGAATGTATGAAGTATGTAGTATGAATATTTGTGGAACTAAGCATTATTTTATAGATTAAATATATGTTTTTTAGTATACCTGCTTTGAAAAATATCCAGGATAAACTACCTGGAGGTGTGGAATTAATTTGAACATTTTGAGATAGAATGAATGACATTGAATATATGTTATTGACATTTTTGAAAACATGTGAATAAAATGATTTACAAATCATAACTTTCTGACCTATATAGTGATATTTAGATGAGAGACTGTTTTGCTTAGATTAAAAGGGAAAGGTTGCCAGGGATATTGCTCAGATTGAAATTGTTGCCCTGCAATAGGAACCTGATCTGTAGCAGGGGGTTCTTTTGAATTAGTTCACTAACTATGTGCTACATGGAATTAGGCAATCATACCTTCCAGTTCAATTGTTCATTGAAAATTATATATTTTAGAAACAGGGAGCAAAAAACGCTTTTCTATTGAAAATGGTTTGCAAAAACATGTTTTTGCCTTTAAATTCATAAAATGTGTAAATGATTCAGCATAGGCACCCAAACAGCATTAAAAACAATACCCAGACTTATACTTCGCGCCTCACGTGCACACTGTGGCTTTCTGCTGGCGGTGGTTTCAATATGAAATGTTTATCCATATACAGATAGTCCTGCCTCGAGAGCTAAGCAATCAACCAATCAACGTGTTTTATATCTACTCTATGTATTGCAATAGGACACGGCACTTTCTAACTTTCCAAACCTTCAACGATTCAGCTTGTATATCAGAAAGGAAAAATATCATATTTATACTGTGACCGTTTCATCCTGTTAAAAAAAGCAGCGTGACAGCAGTTAATGACCATCACGCACGGACACGCACACCGCACGCAGCAATGCTGACAGTGTTGCCTAGCAACCAGTAAGCGACGTGTCAGGGACCAGCAGAGAATCAAATGAATGAGCTGGCGCTTCAACATTAGTCAGTTTGAGGCATTTGAAGGGGTCGCACCCAGTCCAGCCTGCTCAGCTCACTTGGGGATGAATTAAGTACGCGTGACACAGTGACAGCACCAAAGGTAACGTGCTGGTCACGGAGACGCTTTGTGGTTCGAGCTTCCTTACTTTACTATCGAGCAACCCGAGTTTGGAGGGATTAAAGGCTGGTTTAGCATTTGATCTCTAGTAGGTTTTTAAAATACTTTAGACTTATAATCTAGTGCAGCACATAAATGTTCTCTGTTGCTGCAATTTATGGAATAGAGCCTGGAGCTGCTAACTTTGCAACGGGGAGCCAGGTTCGCATCCCTCCCTTGGCTTAGCATCCTGTGCCTCTGGATAAACCCTATTTCCCTTTAACTGAAACAAATATTTAATGTGTAACATCCTTGGGCATAAGATACAAAATAGATTCAGTGCACTCAGGCCCATTGAAACGTTCTTGCGTCAACTAAATGACAGCACTTAGGGGCATATCAACAACAACCCGCGATAATTATCTCTCAGCGCTCTCCTAGCGTGAGGATAATTATCGCCGGCTAGCGTGAATTAGCAGATGTAAAAAAGCAGCGTTAACCGCGGTTAGCGCTGCTTTTTTTGTCTCTAACAGGGTTAGCGACAGTCTTGATCGTAGGAGAAATGTCGCTTAGCGACATTTCTCCTATTATTTTACTCTGGAACGCCCCCTTTGCATCTCATTAGAGATGCAAGGGGAAGCGTAGAGTAAAAGGGTGCTAACATGCAAATTTGCATGTTAGCACCCTGTTGTTGATAGGGCGCTAGTTTTATCTCTGCTTTTTTGGCTTTTAGGGGCATATCAACAACAACCGGCGATAATTATCTCTAAGCGCACTTAGCGCTAGGATAATTATCGCCGGCTAGCGTGAATTTTTATCGCTGAGATAGCGTGCTATTAGCAATGCTTATCTCAATAGCGATAAAAATCCTCACGCTAACAGGCTAACGTGAGATTATCGCTGGAAACCCAGCGATAATCTCACGTTACCTTGTTGAAAGGGACAGGCAAACTTAGCCATGATATCCTCCTTCCATAGGATATCATGGCTAAGTCAGAAAAATACCAGATGTAAAAAAGCAGCGTTAACCGCGGTTAGCGCTGCTTTTTTTGTCTCTAACAGGGTTAGCGACATTCTTGATAATAGGAGAAATGTCGCTTAGCGACATTTCTCCTATTATTTTACTCTGGAACGCCCCCTTTGCATCTCATTAGAGATGCAAGGGGAAGCGTAGAGTAAAAGGGTGCTAACATGCAAATTTGCATGTTAGCACCCTGTTGTTGATAGGGCGCTAGTTTTAGCTCTCCTTTTTTGGCTTTTAAAGCCAAAAAAGCAGAGATAAAGCCCTTGTTGATATGCCCCTTGAAGCCAAAAAAGCAGAGATAAATCCCTTGTTGATATGCCCCTAAATTCAATCTTTTTGCACACAAAAAAACCGATTAACAAAGGCAGTGGGTGTGTTTGAACCATTGTACATATGTACGCCCAAGCCCCTCTTATTATGCAAGACAAAGATGCCTTTGAGGCTTCAATATTGTTATGAATCTGTATAATCACCAGATTGTACCTAAAGTCCACTTAACAAAATTCGAAATGTGCTGTCAAATGGTTCATTCTTTGTTTGGAACACATTTGTAACTATATTAGATTCACAACGTAAACCAGATGCACTCAAAAAGTCTACCACAGTCTTTGATATCTTTGAAGACTCCAACAAAAATATCCTATGCAGAATTGACACCTGGTGGAAAATTGTGTAAGTCTAACTATGCATTTCCAAATGTACCTTTTTTTCCACCTCAAAGAACCAATTCATCTATACACGCATTACATATATTAGTAGTGCCATGCTGTTCCTAACACAGATATACACTCACGGCCTTGAATAAAATAAAAGTGTGTGTGTTTCATGGGTCTACCCACGATGTGTCTGTGAAAATCCACAAATAAATATTCACCTACCTTTACAAGTAGACTCATCCAAGAATATCCTAAGACACACCCCATGTCAATAAATTATGCATCTGCCAATTCCATCCTAGTGGCAAAATTACCACATTCATAAGTGTGCCTCGTAACAATATATTCCAAATTGCAAATATACTTTGTAAGAAGCATTTATTAATCAAAATATAGGCTGTCTTGCCCTTAGTGAATCAGGCATATGGAGGAAAAATGTGTTTGCAGCTCTTTCCCTCCACATTTCACATTTCTGTTCCCATGCTCACATTTCCAGGGAGAAAGTTTGCAGCTGCTAGCAGCATTATGTTCGCAGCATGTCAGGGTGTCACAGTGTCTGAGTGTCAGGGAATGGCCATTTCGCAAAAAGGAACTGCCATCTGTGGATTGTACAGAATAGGTCTCCAAAGCCATTTCAGCAGCACTGTCAATTTCAGCCATCATTATCTCTGAACATGAGGTGAAATATGAATAGGAGGCCATCGTGTTGACGGAGTATGGGCGAAGATAGCTGCAGCAACAGCAGGCTTATTTTTATTGCTTCCACCAATCTGGATATATTTTCCATCTGTTTTATTCAGGAACAAATTACCTTCGTAGCAAATGACTAATTTCTATAGCTTTACATTTTTACTGCATTACATTATTATGTAAGTCACAATATGTGAAGAAGGACATGATAAAGATGCATGTACATTTCTATAAACTTAAGTTATTAAAATGAGACATCACCAGGAGGGGACTGTGGTGCTGCAGCAAAGGGCACTGTAGGAAGCTGGCTCTTCTATAAAGTGTACTAAAGTGAAGTACACAGTTCAGAGAGTTCAGTGGTCCCCAATTGGTTTACAGAGGCTAAAGTAGATATTACTAATGCTCTCTTTTGTGGTAGTGTGGGCCAGCAGTTAGGCTTATCAGAGGGTAGTGCTAAGCATTTGTTATATTCACAAAGGCAATAAAGGCAACACACACTCAAAGAATAAATCTGAGACCAAATTAGAAAAATACCAACTCTTTTTATTTATGTGTTAGAACCAAAAACTCCATTTAAAGGTAAGTACTGTTTTCTATATCATTAAGCACAGGTAAGTAAAGTGTTCAAACCTGTCCACTTTTACGCACAATGCAATCCTATGGGAGGAAAAGACAAAGATGCATGAAGGTAGGTACAGTCGGTTTCAGGAGTTCACTTTCAGTGTTCCGAGTTGTAGTGGGCCAAGGTCCAAAGTACTACCAGCAGTTCTTTAGGAACCGCCCAGGTTCCACCTGGGGCAGGGTGCTGGTGAGGCTGGTAGCTGGCGCTCTATGGTGTAGGGGAGGCACACGAAAACAGGGTGCACTAGGGGACATGCAGGCAAGTCAGATGGCTTCCAGATGGGGGCTTAGTTCACAAGAATTCTTGGGGCAAGGGGGCATAGCCAGTTTGTCAGTACCCAGGCCGAGCGGCTCAGATGCACGGTGATTTGGTCAGCTGGGCTGGTGCGCAAAGATGCACCTCACGGTCAGGAACAAACAGCTGGCAGAGGAGAAATTGAAGTAGCTGAGACACTCACAACGTGGTTCTCAGTGAAGCTCACATCCCTCAACAGCTGCTTGGTCCTGGTGCCGTTAGAATCCAGACTTGACTCTCGCAGTGGGTGTTTTTGCGTGATGAGGATGACAGGGTTTTACACCAAAGTTCTGCTACAGTTCTCTTCAGGCAGTGACTCTTCTTCTTTCTTCTTCTGTTGATCCATAGAATCCCAGTTCTTTGGTTCAGGGGTGTGTAGGAAGGTGGAATCTGACTACATGGTTGCCCCCACTTTTTTTCTGGTGTTTTGATGGTTTTTGACTAGTCTGGCTGGTATCCTGCGATCCAGGACCCCAGCCTATCTGCTTACCCCCTTTAATGACATGGTGTGCATATTAGGTGCACTAGTGATTGGATACTGTGGTACCTTATGAGCCCCTAGTATATGGTACCTTGGGTACCAAGGGCATAGGTACTTTACAGGCCTACCAGGGGCTGAAGCATGTATTATACCACCCCTGGGAAACAGACTAAATCTGACACCACAGGGCTGCTACTGCAGCCTGGGTGGGGTAGTGTTAGCACTCCTCACTGAGATATAGGTTCACTATATCTCTACCTGCACACACATATAAACCTATCAGTCACCCCTAAGGCAGGCCCTATCAATCCTGAGGGCAGGGTGCTTGGTTTCTATGTGAGGGGGTGCCTCTGCCTGAGCAGGGCCCCTCTGCAGCTCTCAGAGTGTATTCTCTGGGGCTGTTTGTGGATGCGGTTAAACCCTCTTAAGTGCATTTTAACCTCGCGGTTAATGCTAACTTTGGAATGCATGCATCAAAACATGTCGTGTTTGGTGTCAAACGCTTTGGGATCATACCCCCACACCAGTAACTGGTGTGGGAGCATGATCCCACCCTTCTAGAGGTATAGACATGTACCCACTGTGGAAACACAGTAGAATCCTGAAGAACCCTGGCATCACAAAATGGATGCCACCAGTCACAGACACTGGGCTGCCCTCCTGCTGCTGACCGAAACTCGCAGTGGAGGAGGCCCAACAATAGGCATCCTGTCACAGGGAGGTGTAACCACCTCCCAGACAGGGTTTAGTGTATTGGGGCTGGGTTAGTGCACTCCTAGAATGCTTTGAAGTCCTGAACTGGGGAGCAGTAGGCTCCTCTGTGCATATGTCAGCTCAAACCGGTTCAGGGGCTACCTGCCCCTGCTCTGGCGTGAAACTGGACAAAGGGAAGTGGGTGTAGCCACCCACTCCCCTGACCCTCCCATGGGAGGGGTCATAGAGCTAGTCCCTCCCTTCCTTCTAGTATAAGTTAGGGAACCCTTGCCATTGCAAACTAGATTACCCTGGACAACGCTCTGAAGAAGAATCCTGGACCTTCGACGTTCCACTACCTCTGGAAGACTGAACAATCTCCCTTGGAGTCAAGGAGTCACTCCCCTGCTTGGCAGGCACCAAAACTTTGAATCAATGGTCGCAAACTTTCCCGCTCCCACCGGAGTCCGAAGTCCCTGCAGTCCTGGAAGTGGATTTCCTGACTTCTCCAAGGCCATCGTGAGTCCCCAGTGAAGCTGAGGCAAGTGGACCTCACGAGTGACGAGGAACCGAAATACCTGGGTACCGGCCACTATTTTCGAGTGCAACCCCTTCACGACAATCTACGATCAAGTGCATTGGAACACATGTGGTCAAAACCTCCAGCAGGATTTCCTCTGAAGATCAGAGGCCTACCTTGCCCCGAGTGACCGTGGGCTCCTGGTGAATGAATCCTCCCGAGGCATCTTTGCAATCCCTTGCCGGTTGGCTTGTGGGTCCCCAGAAGACTTTTCTACAAATCCAAAGGGCTCTCCTGGTTGCGCCAGGCCTGCCCTGACTTACCTTCACTGGGTGAGTCCCTCAGACCTTGCTGGTCTGCACCGCTGACTTTTTACACTTTCCACAAGACTTGCTGTTACCAAGGCTTGTTGGCTCCAATCTGGTCACCGACACTGCAGTAAGCTGCAGACTTTGTGGAACACACCAAATCCAGCTCCTGGTTGTCGTTGATGCCTCCTGGACCTCGTGGCTGAAGAGTCAAGACACCCATGATCACCTGAAATCATCTGACGACTGTGGGCATCTTGCTTCCTTGCCCCGGGTCTCTGCCAAGTGACTTTGAACACTGTCCCCTCTGCTTTCAGGTCTTCTTTCTTCTGAATACAGCTGGCCACAGATGCTTGCATGAAAAAACAGGCACAGGAGGCGGGACCCTCCACTCAGAAATAACACCTAAACCTAGGAACACTTTTGTGAAGACAAAAATACAGTGTATTGCAAAGGCTCAAACAGCCCCAGTTGTGCATCCAAAGTTAACTGCCAGGATTCTGAAAGGTCCAAGCCTCATTCGGATCTGTAAGATGAGCAGCAAGATATTACCACACATGGTACAAGACGCACCCTGTCAAATGAGGTTGACAAGGTCAACGAAAATGGCCTCAACGACCTGGCCCCAGTAGGGCCCATATCCCAATGCAAATCCCAAATTACCCCGCCAATAAATCCGCAAGACAAGGCAAAAAAAACTGTCTTATACAGTCCATAGGCCGACTGGCCAAATGGAGATAAAAACTCACAAGAAAACAACCACAATGTACCAGTTTCAGCAAAGAAAAGACCTGAAATCCAAAACAAATCATAAAGAAATCCACCCATGGGAATAACAGGATGGGTAAATTCAGCTAAGATGACAAGTCTTCACTGATTGAGACAAATCCTGACCTTGCTTGTCGGCACCGTAGACCAAACTAAGATCACCAAAATGCCTGGTCCAAGCTCGCATCTGAACTACCAGAAAGATCACTAGTCAACAAAGGAGCCCAACTTATAGTCAGGCACATCTAGGTATAAGGAATATAATACAGTTATACCTGACACCAATGTATATCTCCAGAGGCCAGTATGACATATTAAACCGAGGGAATAGCCTGTGGCTAATTAGGTTAATTACGTTACTTCTGGACATTGATTCTTCTGATATAGTATCAGTCATATTCGTCCCAAGTACAAGATCTTTAGGGAACTCTAAGGCCGAAACAGCAACAGTTTCTTGGCACACTGAGGAAAGTATTGGCAAGTAAACTATACTTTGAGAAGTATTGCATTAACATGACAGGGCTTGCTGAGAAGGCCTATTCACACATCCTTTCAAGGTGGCAACTACCCGAGCTAAAAGTATTTCCTCCACATACTGTGCCCCGCCCCCAGACTATTAAATTCGCAGGAATTCCATTGGTAAAAATTTGTCATATCATAACAAAGGGGCCCCAGTCAAATGTAACAACAGAGTCACGTATCTCATTGAAACAATTTGATGATGAGTGAATCTGGCGTCCTTCAGCCCAAACCAACAGAGCAACTGGATGACTTAAATTCACACAATCACTTAAGACCTGTAGCACAGAATTTACTGATGCTCTTCAATTCTGGTCTTAGAACATTGGGGGCTCAGACAAAACTCTGGCTCACACTTGCAGCCTAGAGGCTCCCAGAGAAGGTATTAATGGCAAATTCAACAATTTCACACAGATACATGGATTAGCATAAAAATAGGACATTGAACAAGAGTCTCCCTTGAGAGCCAGACTACAACATGACTTAAACAGGGATGCATGTTAGCCCCAGCATTGTTCAACCTTTTTCTTTCAGACCTCACAGAAGCCTAGGCTCAGGTAAAAGCCTAAGCATCCAAACTAGGGCAGAACCCATTAACGAGTATGTTACATGCAGATGATATAGTTCTTCTCAGCAGAACACGTGTCAGCGTACAAAAGTTGTTGGCCAAATTAATTAACGATACTCATACAAACAACCTGGACATTAACCTTGCAAAACAAAGATATTACCATTTGGTAAAAGAATTACGAAAGCAGGATCATGCTACTTAAATAATGCAAACTAATTCCAGAACAAGTTTGAGGGTACCTGGGAATGATAATTGACACAAAGTGCTCCTTTCTACAACATAAGGAACAAATGAAATTGAGGAACAAAGCGACTACTCACTATAGCCTATGAATGTAAGCCACTCTGCGGCTGTGAATCAGAATGGCTCGATTCGCTAAACCTTAACACCTACAGGCTGCTCTTCTGACTACCACAGAATGCCGCACCAGCACAAATCAGGATGGAGTTTGGTCTAGTAAGGCAAAAATATGCAAGACAATGAGCTTTTGTAAAATTTTGCCACAAACTGAGAGCAGCAGAGGAAGACTCACTTGGCCAAAGGCTCTGGACTGAACTGTCTACAAACAAGGGCCCTCACAGTGATTATGTACGGTCCAGAATTGAGTCTTTACAAATAAATGATTTGTGGGAGTTTCCAACTTCCTTTCAAGTCTTTAGGAAACATCTCAACAAAATCATGTGTGAGCTTTCACTGTTGGAGGATAAATATATCTTCTCAAAGTAGGCTCACTCATGGATAACCATCAGGTCCTATAAGACTGTTGCACATGAGGAATTCCTAATCTCCACTTATCCCCTCCACCAAATATGGATAAAAAGGATCTGCACCTAGTCTATTTCCCTACTTTGGAACTCTGTTCAAAATTTAATGTACAAGGAACTAAAAAACCCTGTAGGGGCTGTAATACAATTTCTGAAATATTAACACACATCATTTGCATCTGCCCAGCTTTCTTACAAGAACAACGATAACACTTACGGCAATTCCCTAATATACTGGGGGTGTGGACCTGCTGTCAGGCAGTTGCAGCTTGTTTTGATGGACATAATATAAATCTAAACTGCAGGCGATCAAATTCCTGAGACAAGTCGTAAACAAACTGCAACAGAAAACAAGCTAAACGAATTTTAACGTCCCCCGTGTATTTCGTTGTCAGCTTTATTTAAATGTAAATACTTCCAGATGAGCTAGTTAAAAAGTGCTTTTGCACCTAATGTTTTATGAGTACATTTGTTGTCAGCATCAGTCATATGGATTACATCTTCCGTCTCGAATTTAAGACCTCTTTTTGACAGTATCTTCTATACAAACATTTATTGTGTTCTGCTTTGCACCTGTAATGGTTCTTATTGGCCAATTCAAAACCTAATGCACTTTATGTATCATGAGCAAACTTGTCACTACCACTGGTTGAAAGGAAATAAGTGTTAAAATGTGTATTTTTAATGTGGCCTTACAACAGTGGGCTGAATCTTTTTTACTGCCTTTTTATACTTCCTTAGATAATAAACTATAACCTATTTTACGTTTAAAGCACACAATTTAATCTACTGCAATTCTAATATTGCTCTTTTTGTGGTGATTGTTACAAGACAAAGTGAATAATACTAGATTAATGAGTTCTTTTGAGGTACTATTGATTATGTTTGTTTTTAGAAGCTGATAACAGATTAATTTTCTTTAAAGCATTCAACATGCACACCTGGTTCACACAGTAAACATTAACATGAACATAGGATGTTGGCGCAACACCCTTGGAGAACGCTCCAAGGGGCTTAGTTATGAGAGCCCTGTGTCACTTTTGCACCATGTAAAGTGGTACATGGGTGATGTAGTGCTCTGATAAAGATTTATGAAGCCACGCAAAGCCACCCTGCGTGGCTTTGAGTGGCTTCATAAATCATGACTAAGTCAATGCAGTGCAAATCGCTGCATCATCTTACTCTGTGCCCGGGAGGCATTCCATTGGTGTTGCAGATGGTTTCCCACTCAACACCCATGGATTTTGATGCTGACCCAGATTTAAAAAGTGATGTAGACCTAGGTAAGTGTCAAATCTATATGCCTCTCGAGGTGAGGCGCAACTAGGAGAAATATGTTAATTTCTCCCATTTTTCCTCTTTTCATGTGAGCTGCATTCTGTAGCACACCTAGAAAAACGAAAACACCTAGTAGGACTGTTTTTGTGCAGGAAGATGCCCCTTACTGCACAAAAACAATCCTGCATGCAACACAGGCACCCTTGCACCATGGTGCAAAGGTGCCTACTTTGGCACTAGGCTGCCAAGACGGCATCAGTGCAGGCAGAAAGGACAATAATGCACAAATTGCTTGAATGTGGTGCATTCCTGCCCTTTTACTTTTTCGTAGGGCAGAGCAGCAAGGTGCCTTGCTGCGCTTCCCTAGCCCAAAATGCCATAAATGAGGCACCAAGTGTTGGACTAGCCCATAGGGCTATCAGGCAGTGCCCGATGGGCTGGTCTGACAGGTCAGTGTGTGGACCATATTTATGGGGTTGTTTGAGGGCCAGTTTTGTGTGCTGCTCGGATGTTTTTTTTTCTGAGGGTTTACTCAACATTTAAACAAACATTGCCTGCAAAAAGTTAAAATCCACTCAGTCTTCAATACCTTGCAAAACACTTACACAGCATGTCTTTAATGGTTTTAAACTGCCTCAATTTGCGAACATGAGGCACTTTGTTAGCAATCTATCTACACTAATTCGGCCCACTTTTATTTTGGTTCCTGGGCCTATTTTCTATGCCAGTCTGACCCTTAAACATTCATACTCCTTTTCATGACTCCAAACAATATTTCTATATGTAAAGCAGTCCTAACACTAACAGTAGTGTAAATATAAAACTAACAAGTAGCAATCAATCTAAGTATACTAATAAAAGTATAATGATTAAAAATTCTAATTGGAATTTATCAATTATAGACATCAGCAGTTGTAGCAGAATGAGAACAAATTTGGGTGGCATTCTTATTTAGACATTAACAATTGTAGCAGGATAAGAACACAAAAAAACTGGTAGCAATATTCAGATACGTTTCAATTTCAGTACATTAAAGAGACCATGGTTCATTACCTGCACAAACAATTGGCTAGTTGTGAACTGCATAATGATGTAAAATGTCAGAATCCTTCAGCTATGTTCTGCTGTGTAAAATTGTCTTCTTATGTGTCCTAGTGAATTGGGGGACCCAATGAATTATAGGAATGGGTTGCAGAACTTGGAAAAAGAAACCAGGGGGAGCATGAGCAATAATAGTGTAATGCTGCAAAACAGCCTCTTCCCTACACATTGCTAACGTACCACAGCTATCCTCCAGGCTAGCAGAGTGTTGCCCATTTGGATTACCTATGGGTGGGCATTACTGCAATATGTAAAGGTGCATGAGTTCCCCAGTTCATTCGGAGGCCAGCTGCCTTCTCAAAGTCCCAGAAAGCAGACAATATTGAGGACATGTCTGCTGAAGAGTCTCGGATATATAATAACAAGTCATCCACATAGAGCGACACAGAATGTGTGGTTCCATCTAGAGGGATCCTCACCACTGGCACTCCAAGCGAAGGCGATGAGCCAGCGGCTCCATGGCAATTGCGAATAGAATAAAGGAGAGAGGGCATCCTTGACGTGTGTCACGACCTATTGGAAAGGGGGTGAAACCAAGCAACTGATGCACACCCTAAATGACTGGCATGTGTACAACAGCGTTGTGTAGGTCAGCAGGCATTTGGACCAGGCCTGCTGCCCATAGTACCTTGGAGAGGCACTCAGAAGGTAAAGAATCGAAGGCCTTCTCGAGGTCCAATATGAGGCATGCCTGTGGGTATCGCAGTGAGGCCTGATCCATCACATGAAAGAGTTGTCTAATATAATTAGATGTGTTGCGTCTGGAGTGAATGAGGATAGGAAGTGCACTCAAGTACCAATCTGCTAGGACCTTGCAGGGTATTTTATAGTCTGCACCCAATATGGCCACCCGGCAATAGGAGGAGAGGTGAGTGGACTCCCTATTAGGCTTCAGCAGGGATACTAGAAGAGACTGCTGATGGGAAGCTGTGAGCACACCGGTGGTAAGGGCTTCATCATACACCTCAACTAAACATGGAAACAGGCTGACTGAGAAACAATCATAGTATTCAGTTGGAAACCCATCTAACCCTGTTGTCTTATTGCGAGCTAGGTCATGTATTGCTTTCTTTACCTCATCGACAGTAATGAGTTTGTCTAACTCCTCTCGTAGTAAAGCGTTGATGGTGGGTAGGGGGACAGGTGTTAGGAAAGTCCGATTATGCCAGGGTGTGAGGCGGGATGCACCCTGTACTGCTCTTCAGAGTAGGAGCTAAATGCTTCTAGTATAGCTGATTGGGATCTAAAAATTGAGCCCGTGACAGGGGCTATTTCCTTGTTTGAGGAAGTATGTGTTTCCTGATGGGTCAACCATGCCAGTAGGTGCCTGGGTTTGTCACCTGCAGCGTGAATGTAGCCTGTGTATTCTGCAAAACTATACCAGCGAAGGCATTCTACTAAGGCGGCTTGTTGTTTCTTTGCATTTATCAGGGCGTGGCGCATCATGACATCAAGAAGGGGGTGGATAAACATTGCGGTCACTGCCTTATCCAAGTCTTGGAGGGCCCTGGTCAGTTCCCTGCAAAACCCAGCTATGTTTTGAATGCAGAAGCCCTAAGTGACTACTTTTAATGAATCCCATTCAACAGCATGGCTGGCAGCTATGCCATAATTTTCTTCAAAGTACTAGGCTATTTGGGTTAAATGGGTATTGCAAAATACTGGGTCATCTAGTGTATCTTTGGATAACCTCCAGGTAAGAACCGATGGGTGAGGAGTACCACAATTAATGTCTATTATATGTATAGCATGGTCTGATATCACATGGCCCAGATAGCCTGCTTGGAGAAGATGTGGAAGTAAGTCATGAGAACACATAAACCGGTCTAAGCGGATGTAAAGATTGTGTGGGGTCGTGTAATGAGAGTGATGGCATAGGTGTGGATTATGGGCTCACCACGCATCAAGAAGGGACCCCTGTTGAGCCCATCTAGAGAAATGCCTGGAATATTTGTGATTGGGACTTGAAGGAGTGTGGGGTGGGAAGGGTCAAGAGAGACATTCAGTACATTGTTATAATTGCCACCTAGTATCCCTGGTATACCTACCCATTGAGCTAGGACTCTTGATAGAGTCCTCCAGAAAGTCATTTGCTCTGAATTTGGTGCATAGGTATAACCTAGAAGGATGGGCTCTCTGTATAACTGGCCCTCCACAAAAATGTCTTCCTTATCAATGACTATGTTTTAGGATTGAAAGAGGGTACATGGGCGAATTAAGATAAGTGCATCCCAGTCATAGGCGGAAAATGCTGTACCGTGAACAGTACCTCAGTCAGTCAATCAATCAATCAATCAATCAATCAATCAATCAATCAATCAATCAGGTTTGTAAAGCACAGCTACTGACCTGAAAGGGTCTAAAGGAGGTGGGGGAGGGAGGGGGACACAGCTCCTAAGGCCTCACAGAGAATCATCAGATATCAACGCCTCAGCAACGTCGGAATCTAAGAGAAGGCACTGGAGTGGATCATCTCGTTCCTCGCCGGAAGAACACAGAGAGTCCGCCTCCCCCCGTTCAGATCTGAGGCCACCGAAGTCATCTGCGGCGTACCACAAGGGTCATCACTCAGCCCCACCCTCTTCAACGTGTACATGAGCCCCCTCGCAGCCATCGCACGCCAACACAGCCTCAACATCATCTCCTACGCCGACGACACCCAGCTGAGCCTCTCCCTCACCAACGACCCGCCACCGCCAGAACCAACCTACATGAAGGGATGAGAGAAGTAGCCGAGTGGATGAAGAACAGCCGCCTGAAACTGAACTCAGACAAGACGAAAGTCCTCATCTTCGTATCATCACCATCTGCCTGGGACGACTCCTGGTGGCCCCCGGCCCTAGGCAGCGCACCCAAACCAACGGACCACGCACGTTACTGGGCTTCATCCTGGACTCCTCCCTGCCAATGACCAGACAAGTCAACGCCGTCTCGTCTTCATGTTTCAACATCCTTCGCATGCTCCGAAAGATCTTCCGATGGATCCCTACCGAAACCAGGAAGACGGTCACCCAGGCACTTGTCACCAGCCGACTGGACTACGGAAACACCCTCTACACCGGAACCACAGCCAAACTGCAAAAAAGACTCCAACGCATCCAGAACGCCTCCGCACGACTCATCCTGGACATCCCCTGCCACAGCCACATCTCCGGACACCTGAAAGACCTGCACTGGCTCCCCGTCAGCAAAAGAATCACGTTCCGCCTCCTCACCCACGCACACAAAGCCCTCCACGACCTGGGCCCCAGGTACCTCAACAACCGCCTGACCTCCTACACTCCCACCCGCCAACTACGATCGACCAGCCATGCCCTCGCCGCCGTCCCACGCATCCGAAGAGCCACCATGGGAGGAAGATCCTTCTCCTACCTGGCAGCCAAGACCTGGAATTCCCTCCCCATCCACCTCCGGATCACCCAAGACCACCTCGCCTTCAGGAAACAACTCAAGACCTGGCTGTTCGAGCAGTAGCGAACCCCCCCCCAAGCGCCTTGAGACCCCCCGGGTGAGTAGCGCGCTATACAAATTTCTTGATTGATTGATTGATTGATATCATAGCCCATCGGGGGGCGTTAGGTGCTGGACACTCATGGTGATTCGTTGAAGAGCCAGGTCTTGACGTCCTTTAGGAACTTGGAGAGAGTTGGTGTCTGGCGGAGGTGGAATGGGAGGGTATTCCATGCTTTGGCCGTGAGGAAGGAGAAGGACTGACATCCTTTTCTGGTTTTCTTGATGCATGGTACTGTGGCAAGAGAGAGAGCTGAGCTGAGTGGAGGGATCTTTGGCGTACGTTAGAATAAGAGGCGGTGGTTCATGTAGGCAGGGCTAGTGTTGTGGAGGGGTTTGTGGGCATGAATGAGGAGCTTGAAGGTGATTCTCTTCTCGACAAGGAGCTAGTGTAGTACCCGCAGGTGTTATGTGATGTGGCAAAGGCGTGGTAGGTTGAAGACTAGTCTGGCAGCGGCGTTTTGGATGCTCTGGAGTTTGTGGGTGGAGTTCTTGTTGATCCCGGGGTAGAGTGCATTGCCGAAGTCCAGTCTGTTGCTGATGAGGGTGTGGGTAATGGTTTTCCTGTATTCGAGGGGGATCCAGTTAACAGTTTTTCGTAGGAGATGGAGGGTTTGAAAACAGGAAGAGGTGACGGCGTTGATCTGGCGGTCCATTTTGAGTTCGGAGTCCAGGATGATTCTGAGATTGCAGGCATGATCTGTGGGTGGGGGTGGGTTCACGAGGGCGGGGGGCCACCAGGTGTTGTTCCCGCATCACAGTGTGGGCCTCAGATGAGTACTTCGGTTTTGTCTGTCTTCAGTTGTAGGCAGCTGTTCTTTATCCACCTGGCGACTGCTTCCATTCCTTCTTGAATGTTGAGTTTCGAGATGTTGGGTTTGTTGGATAGTGAAAGGATGAGTTGTGTGTCGTCTACGTACGATACAATGTTGAGACAGTGTGCTCTGACGATGGAAGTGAGGGGGCCATGTAGATGTTAAACAGGGTGGGGCTGATGGAGGATCCTTGGCGGACTCCACATGTTGTTGGCGTGGGCTCCAAGATGAAGGGAGGACGTCTCACCCGCTGTGTTCGGCAGGAGAGGAATGAGCGGATGCAGTTGAGGGCTTTGTTCCGGATTCCTACATTGTGGAGTCTGCTGGCTAGGGTGCAGTGTGAGACTGTGTCGAAGGCTGCGGAGAGGTCTAGGAGGATGAGGGCCACAGTATCTCCTCTGTCGAGGAGGGAGCGGATGTCGTCTGTCGCAGCGATGAGGGCAGTCTCTGTGCTGTGGTTCTTCCTGTAGCCTGATTGGGAAGAGTCGAAGATGTTGTTCTTGTCTATGAAGGAGGCGAGTTGGCTGTTGACAGCTTTTTCAATGACTTTCACTGGGTAGGGAAGTAGGGAGATCGGTTGGAAGTTCTTGAGGTGAGAGGGGTCCACTGAGGGTTTCTTTAGGAGTGGGTTGATCTCCGCGGTTTTCCAGTCATCGGGAAAGGAGGCGGTCTCGAAGGATCGGTTGATGATTCTCTGTTGTTCGGAGGTGATGATGTCTGAGGCTCTGTGGTAGATGTGGTGGGGGCAGGGGTCCGTGGGAGCCCCGGAGTGGGTGGTCCTCATGGTCTTTATGGTGTCTGTGATGCTGAGGGTGGTCCAGCTGTCCAGTGACGGCTGTGTGGTGCAGAAGGCGGAGGGTGATGGTGCCTCATGGAGGATGTTGTTGTTGAAGTTGTCATAAATGGTCTTGATTTTGTGATGGAAGAAGGCGCTGAGTTTGTTGCAGAATTCCTGGGAGGGTGGGATGTCGGTGGACTCTCTGTTGGGTTCGGCAAACTCTTTGATGATTCCGAAGAGTTCATTGATGTTTGTGCATGGGTAGAGATCCTGTCCTGGAGTGCTTTATTCCTTGAGTGTCTGATGAGTTTGTGGTGAGCAGTGGTGGCTGTTTTGTAGTTGTTGAGGTTCGCTGGGGTTTTGGAGTTCCTCCATAGTTTCCCGAGATGTCTGCAGGTTGTCTTGATTCCCGGAGCTCAGTGGAGAACCAGCTGGCCTTATTGGTTCAAGGGTTGGAAGAGTTCTTGAGGAGGGACAACGGTGTTTGCGCAGTCAGTGATCCATTTGTGTAGGGTGCGGGCGGCAATGGTAGGGTCATTGGGAGTGGCACCACTGAGCGTGGCGGTGAGTTGCTCATCGGAGATCTTGTTTCCAGTTCCTGCATTGGAGCTGTGATAGGCATCTGTGGGGGGTATTTGCTCTGTAGGAGAAGTGAACGCAGCGGGGGTCCATCCATAGGAGTTCGGAGGTGTGGCTGAAGGAGATGGAGTTTCCTGCTGTGAAGATAGGGTTGAGGGTGTGTCCTGCTGAGTGTGTAGGTCCTGGTACGACCTGAGTGAGTCTTATGATGTGGACTCACATCATCGGTCTCACTTAGGTCGTACCAGAAATGAACTTTAGTGCCTGCTTAGGTGCTGGAGGTCATTGCTAGTGGGATGTGTTTCTTGTAGGAAACGAATGTGTGCCTGCTTTCTTTGGTGTAAGCAAATACTGAGTAACAGCTGGGTGCTGAATGTGTCCCCTGTACATTTAGTGTGCAAAATCGTATGGTGCATTTAGTGGCCAGAGGGAAATGCCAGATATGTGTGGGGAGGGAAAAAGGAATAGTAGTTGGGTACCCTTACCATTTATCAATTGTGGACCACAAGAAGGAGGATAATGTGTCGCTCGTGAATTGGTAATGAAAACAACAGGTAGTAAATATCAATATACAAACCAGAGCCTGCAGCCAAGGGTCACACACACAAACCTTTGCTCAATGAGCCAGTATATGAAATAGGGGTTATGGCGGAGTACCACTAAAGTTGGGGAAATAGCAGAAGAAGAGGCTTCGGATGTGCAATCATGTGATTCATGGTCGAGGTGGGACGTCAGGCAGGACGTCAGACGGACTAGGGGCAGTCAGGGGCTATGTTCAGTAACCGTGATGAGGAAGGGAGGGGCACCTTTATAGAAATTGTCTGCTGATCGTGATGTTATTACCGGCGCTTGACAGCATTCCACATACCGAACAAAATCATCCTCGCTCGCGTTATCACTGAAGCCAGTATGCCTGATCCAAAAATAGTGTTGTCAGAAGGTAAATTCTACATCTATTGCCAATCATTCATTCTGGTGAAGAGGATGAGGTGAAGGCAACCTAGGAGCATCCCCCAGGCCTATTTCGAGGTCTGTTTATTTGGCCTCTGTCTGCCGGGTTGGGATGGGTTGATATTATCTGTGGGAGGGCGAGGACTGCCCTTAAAGTGGGCTTCCACCCAGTCCCAGGCTGAGAATGACTCAGTGAAGAAGTAACAATTTGAACTTAACATATTATATAAATAACTAGAACCAGAATGTAATATATGTACTACACCTGACCAAACCCCTCAACACAAAAAAAATTACATGACCCAGCAGACTATGTACAGACAACACAACAAGATACCAACAACATAAAACACAGAAAAGCAACATAGATATAAAAGTACACAAAACATGCAATAAACCATACCAAGATGATACAGAGAAAGAAACCACAACTAAGAACAAACAGAGCAAGAAACCACAACTAACAAACAATAAATACTCAAGAAGTTATGCAACTCTACTCATTTCTTTACATAAATTCAAATCACAGCATTCTCTAAAGTCACAATGTACTCTAACTGCAGACATGATCACCCAGATAAATAGGAGTTTTCCTTATTTCTCTTTTTGCTCATACAATATTTTCTGATATGTAAGCTTTGTCTGTCACCTGAGCTTCAGTGTTTACTTATGATGCTGTAAATTCTTTACCATTCATAAGTAACAATGGAGAACGTGAAGTTGCTCCCGCCATAGCCATATTCTTTTCCTAACCTTTTTTTCTGATATAAAGCCACCCTTCTTAGATGTGTTCACCCATTGTCCAATTTAACCCAATTCCCACCAATGAAATTGACTTTAAATGAGCCTTTGAACTTAGACAAACCCTTACTAACACGTCCCGGTTTAACCTTTACCCAATCTCTCACCTGAATAAATCTTTCGTGCCCCTTCTTCCTCAAGCAATTAAGTATGATATGGGAGTTACATATCGTACATGAGAGTTTGCACTTGGGAGAAACATGGGAACTGAAGTTAAGCAAATAATACTACATATCGCAGAAAAATTGATTTTACAACACCCTTCTTTGAATGTTTTATGTCTATGCCAAATGAATTAACATAACCAACATTTAGATCCTATCTTGTAACAATGTCAATTTATGGCCAAAGAAGGATTGCTCAGTCAGTTCAGACTCAAAGATTCATCTGTTTGTGAATTCAATACTTATCCAGTGTTCTGTTATTTGCCAACACTGATTGCGGACTCTAAAAATAGAATTTTTTATTTTTTTATTTCTGCCTTTCAAAACTGACTTTAAGGTGACAACAATACCTTCAAATTGAACTGCTCTGTTCTTCCTACGCTTAGTATACAACTTAAAATGTCATTATCCTCTTCACAGTAAAGAACAAAAACATGTTATTCTTGTTTTAAAAATGTGAATTTTTGTCTGTATTTTAAGCATCAAAAGTGTTTTAGTCATTATAGTTACATTTTATACGCCCTTTACTGTTTTGACGACACATAATGTCCACCCCAGAGTTGCGCCCGTATGCTGCTGGCCTTGAGGAAGTTAGCTCACTTGACCATTGTAGGAAGGTAGGTTGGATTTGTAGTGTGAAATCCCTGCTAAGTGCAATAGGATTAGACAGCCACTGGGATGCCAAGGAGCCATCATTGCTTACCAGTAAGGACGCGATCAAGAAGCAGTATTGGGATTGAGGGTAGAGGGTTCGCTCACTAGCTCATCCTGGGATGTCTAACTATGGAGTTCATGAACTTAAAACTGACTGGTTCGTATGAAACCTATTTAGAGATTATAACTGTACCCCAGGACAGAAAATTCTACATGGAGCTCAGGTGTGGTTCCCTCCCGCTGAACTCGTTTACTGCTCCCTGGCAGCAGTCAACTACTGCTTCTTTCTTTTACCCCAACTGCAACACTGCAATAGAGTCTATAGACCACGTATTTTTATCTGCCCTTAGTATTTTCGCCCAAGAAGAAAATGGTTGAGACCAATCTGCAAGCAATTGGGCACACGCTGCCACAGTGAAGCCCTCTGCATTTTAAGATCAGACTTCAGTTCGGCAATTGTTTGCTCTGTTGCAAGGTTTCTGGGATATTTGTGGGTAATTAGAAGGATTTTACTGAAAGTATGAGTGTGTTTCACATGATTTTATTCAGTTTTCCCTAAGCAGTTTTTCTCTTTCTTCCTTTAACTAGCCTAGCTGCTTATGTTTTACGTGTCCTTGACATCATCCAAATTGGCCTTGAGTGTCCCTAACTTTAGAACCTAGCCCGCTTATTGGGCCACACCATCCAATTTTGGAACAGGCATTGGCTTTTGTCGACTCAGTCCTATTTGTACACTCATGTTTATTCAATCCACCTAATGAACTTTGGATTATGTCCACATAGATAATTTTTATAGTTTAATAATGTATTTGCTTGCTTCCAAAATTGTTTTGTATGGTATGTACTGTTTTGTACATTTATGGTCTACGACCGAAAGAATGTTTTATGATGATGAGGACATTTTATTGGTACATCAAAGAAACTTATAGCACGCAAGGCAGTACTTATTCAGATCACAGTATTTGCGTTGTAAGCTAGAACAATCTATATAGAAGCTATAAAACCGATATTGTAATTTTCTCCTATACATTTTCAGCTACAAATTCATTGGGATTTTGGTTAGAAAAAGGGGTTGCTAAAGCATCTAGCTTGTAAAGTAATACAACAATTCTAAGAGTTGCCCAGTTTTTTCTTTTATCTTTCATTTTCTTGTACCTATTGACACATTTTTCGTAGAGGGTGTCTGAGGACAGTTAGCATTTATCCATCTAATGCTAAATAGCAATCCCATATTTGCAGAAACATTTGTGCATCACACAACATAAATAGAACCCATTCAGTAAGGGATATCTTTCACCAGTAATTCTGTTTTCAGAGGGTTGGTGGACTTTCAAGTCTTAAGAACTACCATTTTGGCAATCATTATGAACCTTTTTTGGACTTTACTGTGTAGAGGATAAATTGACTCATCAATTAAAAGAATGACAGACTCTGATAAATAAATGTCAAGAGATATTGTTGTGTAACCTCTCTGCGAACGTCATTCCATCAGTATGTGATATTTTCAGTCTACAATCATTTGAATAAGATTTGTATTTGGTAATTCACATCTCCTATAATCTCCTGTTTCTAAATGGCCTAACTTGACCATTTTTCTTTGCACCATTAGGTTCTCATTAGAAGTCTTTGGTGTGTTTATATCATTTCTATGTTGATACTTGCCTTGTGTACTGCTATCAAGCATTTGTTCCAGATAGACGGATGAATGGGATAATTTGGTCTTTTCCCAGGCTTTTCTATGCTATTGGAGGTGTGGGTTACAATTTAGGACTACTTGAAGATTGTAATGGCTTGAGCTAAATATTTGGAGGAATGAGCCATTAGATTAATTTGACAAATCATACTTTGTGGTAGGTCTTTTGATATTGTCATAGAAGGTGGAAATATAAAAGGACAATGTTTTAACTTATGACGTTTGTTACATCATCAAAAGTATTTGATATTCTGTGTATAATTCCTTGAATAAAGTGAATAATTGTTTGTTAACGCTAGTTTGTTAATCAAATGTATACCTAAATAAATCCCTTTTGATAAATAAAGTTTTGTTCTTTAATTTGGATGTGAGAATGTCAAAAATATATTCATACACTGATTGGAATCTGCAATGTTTTACTGACAAACAAAAAATTCAAAATCTGTGATTCACAGATTCAACAGGTCAGATGTTCTCTCAGAAGCAGTTACTAAGTCACCTCCTAGACAGGAGGTAAGATTCAAATGTATATACGATTTTTTGCAAGTTTTGAATAGTAATAACCTGTTTACTTCTTATAGTGGCAACACGCAGGTGCTTAACCTCAGAAAATGGGAATAAGAATGGATGGCCTTCAAATAGCAACACAACTGTAAATAATGTTGGCAGATTAAGCTTATCTTCTAATTAACTTCTCCGAAGCTAGGAACGCAAGGTGTCTCAACATCAGATGGGCACATCTTGTGGACAAATGTATCCAGAGAAAGAAAACAAGGCTGAAGCATGTTTCAAATTCACAAATGTGAATTATTATGATCTATCTGTTCACAGTCCCCCATCTTGCCATATTATTTGAGGCAAATAAAACACTTTGATCTAGATTAATTTATTCACTTCATATTCCATATCACTTTCATTGCATTCTAAAGCACAATAAGCAAATATCTGATCATCACAATTACTGTAAACAAGCTGGTTGGTTAACAGGTATGATAGGAAGGTACCCTTGCCCTGGTTAGATTTCCAATTGAGAATGTACAGACTTGGACAAGGATATAACTCCACAAGAGATTGACAAAAATGATTACAATTACATCAAATATCTTTCTTCATAATTCTCCAAAAGGGCTTTTGAGCCGCTCCTCAAACTCCCACACTTTTCTTAACCTTTCCATCATCCAATGTGTGTGTGACACTTTGTGCATTTTATCTATCTGTTCTTTTATACAATGAACTTGTTCAGAATAAAGGTTCAGCATGTTATCACTAATTATGGTGCAGATGCCTCCTTTGGCAACTAGGACCAAATTCAAAACCCATTCTGTTTTCCAAAACATTTGATCGAGCAAAAAATTGGATGGAATTAGTCTACGCGCAGTGGAAGTTACATTTGCGATCTTCGCGAATACCTTGGCACCAACCATATGTTGTGTATTGACAGTCCCATCCCATTGCTCAGGATCAAGATAGTGAAGAAATGGGCAGTTTCTGAAATGTCTGTTATTGTCTCCTGCATAGAGCTAATGGGTACACTGGAAAATGTCTAATTGCAAGCACAAGACCAGTGCTCAAGCGACCAAACATAGGCTGTATTCCCATATACCCAATAGGTCCTAGTCTGATCTGCAGTGCCTCTATAGGTTATAAGTACCCTGAAAGCATAGATGGTTCATTGGAATTTGACTTCAGAAACGAAAGGGAAAGAAATTGGGTCAGTGTGCTTAGGTGATGGGCATATTGCATTTGGTGTGTCCTATGAAATTGTTGCCATTTCCTAGTTTACAAACCGCTTCTTGAACAGTAAAGGCTAGATAAACAGCAAGGGACAACATCGGAAATGCCTGATCTGCAATAGAGAGAGAGAGTTAATGCATTTGTCACACACAGTGATTGTGGTATGGTTGGTAAAATGATAATCGATTCTTTAGAACTATAATTCTAAAGGCATGAAGAAATTCTAAACGTCTTAAAGCTACAACATTGAACTGCCCACATACAACAGTGATGAAATAACAAAGTAGACGTTAACCATTATAACGTACCTTCCAGTCAAATGAGATTAGGCTCCTAGGCACTCCTCTTTTGAAGACACCAGGCACATAGATAAACTCTTAAAGTGAAGAAAGGCTCAAGCCCTTCTTGAACTGCTTTAAAACTTGCACCAAAGTGTTGTTTTTGTAGATCAATCATCCCAGAGATGGGGAGAAGGCCCAGTGCAGTTGATTTCTTCCAGCCCACAGCATGCCCCCTCCGTACCCATAAATTAAGTAAATTGCTACGGCGGAATTATGGAAAATTGCAGTAAAATTACATGAGATTACATGGAATTATGCAGAGTGTAAAGCAATATATAGTGCTAAAATCCACTCTCATGTCCAAAATGCAACAGATCACAAACAGCAGCAGCCAGAAGCCAGTCTCTCTTACAAAGTTTGTTTTACCTGTGTTCCAGATTTTTGTGCCAAATTTCTCATGATTGTGCAAACAAGCATAATTTCATACTTTTTTGTAATTTTGCTACAAAAGAGTGACATGAAATTACCAAAAGTACTCCGAAC
Source organism: Triturus cristatus (assembly GCF_964204655.1). Lineage (NCBI taxonomy): Eukaryota > Metazoa > Chordata > Amphibia > Caudata > Salamandridae > Triturus > Triturus cristatus. The sequence goes on along the minus strand of NC_140587.1, from coordinate 844,611,307 downwards.
GCCTCTGCGTAATCAAAATTTTGACCAGGCCGAGTTAGGAGGCTAATTGCTACTGGGGTCATAGGCACTAGTTGTGGGCAGTAGGAAGGCAGCATGTTTATGGAGTTCAAACAATGTATTCACAGGTCCAGTGTCTCTCAGTGTCTCTAAGTTCTGTAGTCCTTTTACCCTGCAATTTCTGCATCCAGGCAGGCATTCTGTGGCATTTCATTGCATTGTTGCTGATGAGCAGGACCTTGAAATGGCTTTCCCACTGAGTTTGGGGTGCTAACTTTTACTGGTAGCCCTTGATATGAATTGAGTCATCATGATGCGGATGTAAGATTCTGAGATCATGCCAACCTACATTGGTGCTTGTGGTCAGTGCACCTTCACTCTGAGAATGGGTGTAGTTTAGAAAAGGAATCAGTTGTTTACTGAACTCTAGTTTTACATTATAATTCAAATGAAAGTCAAGCAAAGCTGGAGACACGGACGAGTTTTCAGGAAGGTTCCATAGGCCTAATCAGTAAAACTTAACAAGGGCTCAATTTAGTCATCTGGCAAGGGCTGGTTTAAGTTGATCAGACTGCCATGGTAAAGCATTGGGTCACATACAACCACTTTCACTACATAGCTTAAACACTTTATTTTCTTGATCCGCATTGTAGATGCAGTGCTGTAGGCAAAATAATTTTGTTGCTGAGTCCCTAGGGCTTAGCATAGCTCTTGAACAACAGTGAACACCAAATCAGTTATTTTATCAATCCTAATCCAAAGAAGAATTCCCAACCTAGGGATAACGTCTGGGAGTAGTCTCTTAGCTAAAGTAATTGAAGTAAATCTGCTCAGTATCAAGGATAGGTTGCAATAAGAAAGCATGCACGGTAACACTAGCTTTCAGATCTCTGGACACGGTAGGACAGAAGAGTCCCTGACAAGGTCAAATGTGGAGAAGGTGGAGAATAGAGCAATAGAGAGCACAAGCAAGGATAGAAAGGGCAACTCATTCCAGAGATAGACAGATCAGTTGATCTGCACCAGGCACACTAATCCAGCCATTGCCCGTAGCATTCTTAGTCAAATGAGGCATAGTTACTAAATTACTCCTCCCTCCTCTTTGTTGATTTCCTCGTGTTGATTCCCTCGGGTCCCCCAACCATTAACCTTTCAATGACTTTCCTTCGAACCATGTTTGCCGTTTTTTCTGCCTACTCCCAACCTTCTTCTTTACCAGTTGTGTAGTATTATTCTCTTTTACTTCAGCTCATGAGTGAGAATCCAGATACTTTTGGGGTCTAGTTACAGTCTGTCTGGATTCTCATCTCATTATCTAAATCACATGATAATCTATTTGTGTATTTTGTGTTCCCCATAAATAGTGCTTTCTTCCCCATGGTGAAGGTGTTTCTGATCCTTAAATATTTGTCAAAGATTATCTAGGGATATGGCTTCACAGAGGTCCCAACATGATACTCTCCATGAACTACGGTCGAGTCATTTCGCAAATCACTGAGCAGACTACTCAGGGGGCTACACTGCCTCTCTCACTGGCTGACAGGATCGCAGTGGTGAAAATGATGATACTGCCCAAACTCCATTATTTATTTGGAAATATCCCTCTCTGACTCAATATTGCACTACTTGATGCGCTCCAGGCGGCTTTACTGTATCTAGTCTGGGGTGGTAAGAGATCGAGATGTAGCTGGGACACACTAACACAGCCATTTGATCGGGCAGCTTTGAGGCGCCTGATCTACGGTTATATTATTGGTACTTCTGGCAGTGGTATTTGCTGCATGTTGCGATTGAAGCAGACACTGTGCACCCGGTCCCATTGGTAGCGACTGCTTCATGAATTGAATGCAAATGCAGCTCCACAGCAGAGATAGGCATGTACTGTGGGCAAAGGTAGCTAGAAGGAAAAAAACATGACAGAATCAGGTCACTGTACAATAATGTGAGAAACTAACAGGTTATGTTTTCACAGTCATTCTCCTACATCTGTGCTTTGGATTCTAAGAACACAACTTGGGTGTATTTTTCAATCTGATCTGAAATGCTGATCTTGTAAGGAGTTTAGTGTGTGTCTTAAACTTTGTAGATTTAGGTCTGTCAGAGGTTACCCAAATTCAGAAACTGTCATCTTTGACCCCCTTCTCTCTAAATGAACACCCATCTTGGGGTTTATGGTCAAAAGTTTGTTCTTCACTCCTGGATTTGAGCTAAAGTGTAAGTATGATGATATTTTCTCAAGTGTGGAAAACCATACCATCTTTTGAAAACTGGATCTTTGTCTTGTCCATGTCAATAAGCAACTTCTTTTTATGACCCATAAAAAGAGTGTAATTAAATCTACTAGGTATACATAGGATACATTTAGACATGAGAAACTCAGCTTGGCAAGGATATACAATAGTTTGGGTAAGGCATTCATGTTTATTGCATCACGTTTCACTCCTTCACTTCAATATAAATCTTGCTAACTGGAGAAGTTATGCTTTATGGCTTGATTCACTATTTTCTTATTGTTTCATTTTTTCATTGTATTTTCAATTATATTCTAATAATCTGTAATGTGGAATGATGACCACTTGGATAGAGCGGATTTTCATCTGAGTATGAGCAGATGAGATGCAGTCTTTTCTTCTACTCCCCTTCAGAAGGGGGGCTTTAGAACATATATGATGAGCAGAACATGACTCTCTTCACTCAGGTCCAAGATTAGATATTCAAAAAAACAAATACGCTTCCAACCAACAAATTTATTCACTGGGTGGTCCACAATACAAATTTCCAAAGGATCAATTCTACCAACGCATCCACATAAAGTAATAATGAAACACATGCCTCTTTGCCACTTTGCATTTACTGGAGAATAGCATGATGGAGAATGGTGGGGACGGCCAAATGTTGGCATTCAGCTGTTACAGTTGGAAAAAATAACTTAAGTTAAAATGAAAAAGATATGCCTGGAAGATTCTTGAACTTTTATTGTGGCACATTTAAAATGAAAGTAAATAGAGTGGTTGGACCTTTTCCTTTCGCTCCATTTATATTTAATATTAAACTAAAGGAAATATTTAAAAGTCCGTGAGGGAAATGCATACATTACACAGGTAGGCATTAGCTAATATATTTCTGCCCTTAAGAAAGAATGATGACTGGCAAACAGATTTCATTTTAAAATGTCCAATTGGAAATGTTATTAGTGTCCTGTTCTTACCTAATTTGGAGAATGACTCAAACTACCAGCTGTTAGGTTTCTGTAGACATTGCCTTGCAAGACACATACACACAGGATGTAGCCCACAGTAGATGCCAATTGCCATTTTTTGTCCCATTTCCAGTCGTGCCCATAGCATAACATACCAATATCTCCTGAACTCAATAGTCATTCCCACTCGACATACTCTCACTTCCCTCTCTCTGATCAGCGCTCAGCAATAGCGGCATACATATATCAGAGTTCAAGATCTGATTTAGCTCATATAATTTCACATTAAGCCAACATGGTGATCTATTATGAGTTGTGCATGTTTGATTCAGAAATGGAGCTTGATTTAGCCTGGTAGGGTCAAAACAATTGGTGGTTTGAGCACACAGCTGCTTTGTGATCCCGCTTTAATTTTACAATGGAACTAATGTGGGAATCAAATATGCAATTTTAATGCAAAATGCCTATTCACTGGGTGTTACAAAACCTCCTACGTCAGGAGCTTTCAACAACTTGTAAATGCCTGCAAATGGAGGCAGGTAGGCCTGGGAAGGACAGCAAGTCTCCATCACTGCATCTGCAGTCATTGATTGTCAGCATGCTTTAAGGCAGCCTCTGTCCTTTAGAGGCAGGCCACCAATACATTCATACACAAAGCAGAAACATATTAATAGTGAAATCAAAATGGTATCCAATAAAGAGTGGTAAGGCAAAACAGAAATTAGACACAGGAGGTCAGTAGGGAAAGAAGATTAATGAAAACAATGAAAATGTACTTGAAAGACAGAAAGAATATCAGCAGTGAGGTTAATTGATATATGGGCACTGTAATCAAGAGGAGTGAAAGCCAAAGTTTCAAATAGGATTTTTGATGCTGCAAATTAAGGAGAGTGAAGGTGTTGTATATGCTAAAATGTTTGATATCTAGAGGATTCAAGAAGGTGCCACATTAGAGTGGAGGCACAATAACAATACAGGCTAGGAACGAAAGAGATAAGGATTAAGGTGAGAAAGTGTGGATTGAGGGTAGTAATAACTTAAGCTCTGCTTTCTTAGGGTTAAGTTAAAGGAAGTGGGATGACATTTCCAAGCTAAAATCAGATAAACATGAAGGTCTTTTTATAACTCAGAATAGAACAGCGGGAAGGAAGCAAAGATTGCAGGATGAAAGAGAGTCAGAAGATTATAGCCACAATCAGGAAGATGTAGATGACAAAAAAGAGACAATGTAACATGGAGCATTGAAGAACAACATGAAAGAAGGAGTAGGTTAGTGTTTTGCTATTTCAGTAAAGGCAACAGGACAGGCCAGGTAGATAAGAAAATATCTGAATTAGAACAAATGCCCATATTCGCATAGGATACAATGTGCAAAATGATAGGATGCGCCATAGATTCAAATGCTGCTGACAAGTCTAGTATTTAGAATGAAGTAGAGTATAAAGTGTCAAGAAGACGTAAGGTGACTAGTGATAGAAGAAATGCTTGCTTCTTAATATGTATAACGATACCAAAGGGGGATGATGGATGGAGCATTTGAGCAAATCAAACAGTCCCCCCCGGTCAACTGATCTGGGTTTAATCCATCATCATTCTTTATCTCACTCCACCACACCAGTTCAGACATGGCCATATGCAAATCAGTCTGACCCTGTGCCTCATTGGAACAGTCCAGCCGAACTGCCAAGTCATGACTTCCCTGGACCGGAAACAAGCATCCTGGGACCAGCTTCGGGTTCATAACCCTCATCAGCCAGGTTATCTTGAATCCAGTGGCAAAGTGAGCAAGGGACCCATGTCTGGGCATACCCTGCCAACTTAGGGCGAACAAAGCGATACCAAAGGGGGATGATGGACGGAGCGTTTGAGCAAATCAAACACTCACCCCCAGTCAACTGATCTGGGTTTAATCCATTATCATTCTTTAGCTCGCTCCACCACCCCAGTTCAGACATGGTCATATGCAAATCAGTCTGACCCTGTGCCTCATTGGAACAGTCCAGCCCGAACTGCCAAGCCATGTTTTCCTGGACCGGAAACAAGCGTCCTGGGACCGGTTTCGGGTTCATAACCCTCATCAGCCAGGCTATCTTGAATCCAGTGGCAAAGTAGAGCAAGGGACCCACGTCTGGGCATACTCTGTCATCTTAGGGCGAACAAAGCGATACCAAAGGGGGATGATGGACGGAGCATTTGAGCAAATCAAACACTCACCCCCCGTCAGATGTGAGTCCCGTGCTCTCCATGTTCTGCATTATGTCCATCAAAAGTTCTTTTTGCATTTGTCACCCCGAGTGGGACGGGAGTGCTCTCCATGCCACTGGAATCAATCTATCCTGGCTGAAGAGGGGTGAAACCCCGAAACCGGTCCTAGGATGCTTGTTTCCAGTCCAGGGAGGACCTGGCCTGGCAGTTCGGGCTGGAATGTTCCCATAGGGCACAGGGTCAAGACTGATTTGCATATGGCTGGGTTCAAACTGGAATGGCATGGTGAGGAAAAAAACGATGGATTTAGGCCAAGATCTCTGTACTGTGGTGAATGTATGCCATTGTTCTGCATTCTGTCCATCAAAAGTTATTTTTTCTTAATATGTATAAGGCATGTATAAGGCAGCAGTAAAACTGAAGAGGAAAGCATAAGAATCATGGAAGTTGGACATATGGTGGTGTTTGAAGCACTCAAAGGTTTTGGATACATAGTATAGGAGACAAATGATGGAAATAATCTGTGAGGGATCTGTCAGTATCTGGTGTTTTGGGCCGTAAAAGAATAGAAGCTTGTCGGGGAAAGTCAGCATTTGGAATGGACTAAATATAAAGTCATGTGCACAATACATAGGAGATAGACTAAGACAATAAGTAATGTAGGATGAAGATCTCAAAGAGAAGGCATGGGTTTCACATGATGTATGATCAAAAATTGCAACGGCGGACTCCTGGAACCGCACCTTCACACAGTTCCTTTCAATTTAAGAATAGTGCACTACATCCAAGGTGTCAGCCGCTGATTGACACCTCTGTTGAACAAAAATACATAGGAATAGACCACAGAATGGTGCACCCACGAAAAAGTCAATTTTCTTTTTTTACATATTAATTTACTCATTTATTGAAATTTTGATGTTATTTCATAAAACAGCCAAGATTACACCCAATGCGGCTTCAGGGCCTATTTTTTATTTTCATATAAGTTCCGTTATAAATGCTCTCAAGAGAAGTCAATTCAGATGCTTGCCATCTCATTATCTTGTGACAAATTAGTCACCCATTTAGGCTGGGATCAAAATGTTCCCCAACTGCAACAACTGAATCCGTGTTCGGTCTCTACACCGTCAAGTACTTCCTCATATGCATTTCAAAAAGAAACATGAAGCATCTCTGTTACATGTTGTAAGGGTATGCAGTGGTCTGTGGGACCGCTGCCTGCTCTTAAAAAACTTCTCGCCTCCATTCACAAAGAGGAAGGGTTCCACTGGGGACCACTTCCTATTTGCGACTGGCTTACCACCTACTTGAAGTATGTGGTAAACTGCGATTGTTTTGCAACCGCATTCCAGTCGTAAAATAATTGCACATCCCCTTGCGACTCGCTATACCCAATTTTGCGATGCGGTAATAGGTTACCGACTCGCAAAATTGGGTTTGTACATAGAAAAATGCATTTTACTGCTTGCAAATAGGCCAATGGACTGATTCTGACCGGTAAAATGCATTGTACATTTAGGCCTATGTCCCTTCCTGCACATAAACAAACCTGAAATGCCAGTTTGTACCTTACATGTGTGCTGTTTCGTGCAATACACATGTAAGTTACAAAACAGCAATTTAAAAAAAGGTTTGTTTAAGTACTGGAAGGTGTCCCTTTCTGTAAATAAACAAACCATGGCATGTTTCTCTTTCCATGTGTGCTGCACAAGGCAGCACACATGGAAAAAGCAAAAACGAGGAGAAATAAAGCATTTTTTCCTCGTTTCGCCACCTTAAGACCAGATGTTTCCTGGTCTTAAGTTTGGCGCTACCTCCTATTTATGCTGCCTTCGAGAATAGGAGGTAGCGTCAAACTCAATGGGTGTTGCGGTGGAACGCCCACCGCAACACCCACTGCATGCCCCTTTCATGCTAAAAACTGTGTGAAGGGGGCCCTATTCACAAGGCAGCGCTAAGCCGCGTTTAGCCACTTAATGTGGCTTAACGCTGCCTTGTGAATAGGGCTAAGACCCTATCGCCAACACAACGTCACTGAAAGTGACGTTGTGGTGGCGAAAGGTGCTTGAGAATATGCCCCAAACTCTCCTTTGGTACTGAATCGGTACTTGCTCCCGATTCAGAACGAGGATTGTGGTTGGGAAGAGAGAAGTGGTGACAAGGATGGGTAGACTGGCTAATGAGAAGATTTCCCAATTTCAAAGTGCTAGTCAAAACAAATTTATTAGAAAAGAAAGACTCTTTCCACTTTCTGTATTTCAACTCAAAATATGTTAAATTGGAGTACAAAACTAGTGAATGTGAAATTAAATTTATTGCTCAAATGAATTTTATTAGCTTGGACGTTGTATGATGGACATAACTGCAGTTTACCAGATTATATAAACACGGGTGATTCCATGTGTTTGTGATGAAATGAAAAATTAAAGAGGAAAATACTAACTGCATTTCATAAAAACTACCAACGATCTGTGTCAAACTCCCATTTCTTTAAGTTTTAGAATGAAATGCAAAGTTAAATACTTTCTGCCTGACTTATTCAGACTGTCCCGCTACACTGGCACTGTATGTATCTATCCTCGTGTATTAGTTTTCAAATATTTTATGTATCAGCGCTTTGATGGGGTAGATTTCCAATGCATTTCAGCGTGCGACCTTGACACCAAATAAATGCAAAGTAATGAAATAAAATAGCGATAAGGAAAGTATGAACGGCCTATGAATTTATTTCGAAGATGCAACACATGTGGCAGGCTGAAATAATTCGGTCCACGGTGAGTCAGGACTTTGAATGTTGCTGTCTTGACAGAGTTAGTGATTGCGCACGTAGAAAACCGGCCAGGTGCATACCTGAGATATCACTACAATAGTTTGCAGTTAATATGTCCCCGTACTCCGGGAAAAAAAATAACAAAGCATGCTGACAGAGTTAAAAGATCATCTTACTTTCGGAATGGCTTGACTGGACCTTAGTAGGAGACAAGGCGAGCCTGTGAGCCCTAGGAGCTGAAAAGAACTCTGGGAATATTCTTTTCATGTATGCCTCTGGCATAGCGTGAAATTCCAAACTTGAAAACGAGTTAATCGATAAAGAGATGTTGGCAGTACTTTGCTACAGCAAATACTGCAAAGTGAATATGCAAACACTCACTCACTTTGCCTCAGGCAACTTTGCTTTTTCTTTTCTTAAAAAAGACAATTTGCGCACATAGGGCCACATATACGAATGTTTAGAATACCAATTTCCGCTCTGTACATTTTTTTCTGAGTCGGTATTTGATAGTTCCTAGTCTAAATGTATTATAGTTTTATTTTTAAATTAACCCCTCCTAGTGGGTCACAAGTGTTCCAACCTTATGAATATTAATGAGGTAGGACGCAATTTATATAAGGACAGTTAGCCATCACCGGTGATTGTGGACTGTTGTGGTCAGCATACTACCATGTCAATGGTTGGTTTTAAATAAATAGATTTTTTTATATGCATTCTGTTTTCAGAATATGTTTAAAAAAACAAAACAAAAAAATGCTTAAATAGATATATTTTTACCATTCTCAAAAAGAATGGGGTTATCTGGGGGCCCCTTCCTGTTTCCGAATAGCTTACCACCTTCTTTGAGGAGGTGGCAAATTATTACTGTTTTGCGACTGAAATTCCCTTGCAAAACATTCATACATACCATAAGCGATCTCTGTTTTGAAGGGATGTCATAAATATTCCCCTTCCAAATAATGATTCCTTATGATTTCCTGTACCCGTTTAGAAATTCTGTAACATGTTACTGAATGACTAAATGAGTTTAGTGTGATTTTACAAGTCACTTAGCAGTCGCAAACCCTGTGATCTAGCGAATTGTAGGCTTTGTAATAGCTAAATATTTTTGCACATCTGGTCCAAATTCCCTTCCATTGTAATTGAGGGATATATTTTCAGGGGGATAGCGTCACCGAAACATCACTTTTAGCCACATTCTGGTGGCATTATGCCCTTCTCCTTATTTACAAAGCAGAGTTAAGCCACTTTTTGTGGCTTAACGATGCCTTGTAAATACGGACCCTTTACATGCATCACTTAGAGTGAAAAGGGCGTGCAATGGGTATTGCTGTGGGCCTTCCACCACAACGCCCATTGCTTTTGGCGCTGCCCCAGATTTACAAGGATGTATAAATCTGAGGCAGCTGCAAAAACTAACTGCATGCAAGAGCAAGCGGTAGAATGCCACAACGAGGAGAAATACTTTCATTTTTTCTATGTGGGCTACAGAATGCAGCTAGCAAAATGCCATTAATGATTGTTTATTTGCCGGAAGGTGTCACATCCTGCACATAAACAATCCAATCGTTAAATAAATATGATGTTTTACTTCTATGTGCGCTGCATTTTGTAGCACACATAGAGGTAACACATCGCCATTATGGATTGTTTTTCTGCAGAAAGGGACACTTTCCTGCACATAAACAATCCTTCCCTGCAACGCAGGCACCCTTGCACTATGGAGCAAGGGTGACTGCGTTGGCATTAGGCAGCTAATTTTAGCGCGAGGGAAAACACATGGGTGCACCGTATTATTGTAAATGCGTTGAATCTCTGCGTTTTGGAAATGACGGAGCTCTGCGCTGCTAAATTAGGCATAGCTCCGCACTCCAATTTTTTTTTTGTAAATATGCCCCAGAGTTTCATTGAGTTTTAGATTTTCTCTTCTCTCTGTAAAATTTCGAGAAGCATCGTGCACTTAGACATGTGTACTAAGAATGACTTTTCAACAGCCGATATATGTATATTAATAAAGGGGTAGAGCGCACTTTTAACCATGTTTTGTAAATGCTTACACGACATTCATTTCTTCAATTCTTTTAATCGCGATCAAGATGGACTAGTTTCTCCTTTGTATGTTTCTCTAGTCAGATATATGTTAGGAATATTGCCTTAATTGCCCTGTTCAATATGGTGCTTTTGTACATATTTCATGCTATGTCAAGCAACACCGTGTGCATGATCACTCACCGACAACACGCCCTGCACACAGCACATGGAAAAGACAGAACAACCAATTAGAATGACTTTGAAGTCATCCTGCCTTTTCTACCGACCCACTGGATGCTTTATCATGCGTAAGTAATAGTGTTTCTAAGAATGAGACACTTATTACTGGTATCCGCATTACATGCATAGTAGGCACAGACCTGAGGCACAAGGAGCTGGGTTGCTCCTAAATTAGTCTGACAAATAGAGTAAATGGAGAGCCTGTTCTGAATAAAATAGCAATTGGGTACGAAGACACAAATATAAATTATTTGTATGCCTCAGTGTGCCCCATCTGAACACAATTTGAAAGAAGAAATAAAATGTAATTTGTTTCTAAGAGAAGTAAAAAAGAGAAGTTGTTCACTTTTTGCCATTTTGCCATTTAATAAGAAACCTTTAAAAGTCCTTTGGACAGACATTTTCCTACAAGCCTGCAAGATTAGGCAGTTAATGAAGCACTTCATGCTGAAATCTAACAGATGAGCGTGCTTGATCTTGGATTCCCAAAAAGGCCAATTCAGCCTTTCATGTTTCTGAGGTCATTCAGTATATTTCAATTAGAAAATAGTAAAACCTTTTCTTTGCAATGCTTCAAAAAGGCATTAACAAGTAATATCTTAAAATATCTTAAAATAAGTTGTTTTTGTTGTTATTATTATTATTCTTATTTGAGATCTGACATATCAACATGAGTGACTTGAATCTGGCCAAAAACTGATAATTTTTTGCCATGCGTGATAAAACCCATAAAATAAACAACTCAGAAAAGAGCAAAATTCATTACCACAAATAAAATGGAGAGCAGAAATACTCAACACCCAGCTGTACACCCTGCCAGGATTTAGCAATTTTACACTTTGAAAAATATAGTGAATTTGAACCCTATTTAAAAATTATACAACATAACAAAAGCCCCGCAAAATTGGAAAAGAAAAAGAGAAAGGAAACAAGTGAACTTCATCCTCCGAGCAGCAGTGCGCCAGGAGCCGCGTTTGTAAAGTGGTGTAAAAAGGGGCATGGCCTCGGACCACTTCGGACCACCTCTCTGCAATCCAGCTCTGTGGCGCTGACTGGAGGTACCTGGTGGGCTAGTTGGCCCCCAGGGACCCTCAATATTCAAGGGGAAGTAATTCCCCAACTTATAATGCGCCAGGGGGCGCATTTGCAGAGTGGTGGAGAAAGGGGGCATGGCCTGGTATGAGAAGTTAGATGGGGTAGTTGACCACCAAGGTTGATGTTGAGGGCTAACTACCCCTCCTGTTACCTCCAGTAAATCCCACACAGTGAGATTGCTAAGAGGTGTTCGGAGGCCACGCTCACCTTTCTCCACCTCTCTGCAAATTTGACTGCTATGCTATAGTTAGAAATTAGCATTTAAAAACCTTTGAAAATCACTGAAAAAACCATAGGTTTCAGGGACGTTATAGTTAGAAATTATCATTTAAAAAATCTTCGAAATTCACTGAAAAACCATAGTTTCAGGGACATTATAATTAGAAATTAGCATTTAAAAAACCTTAGAAATTCATTGGAAAAAACCATAGGTTTCAGCGACGTAATAGTTAGTTGGACATTTCACTCATATTAAAGTAGAGAAATGTGTCTGTTACAGTTAGTAGAGCTAACTATAACTCGCGCCCCTGCAATGCACTGCTGATGAGGTCACATATTACATCACTCATGACAAGCTCATTGCCATCACTGATGATATTACTGATGACATCTCAAATGACATCACTGATGGCATCATCCACGTGATCTACTGATGCACATCCTCACATCCTAATAAAACCTTTCATACACCCACTCTAAAATACAGACTACCAATATCGATACCATCGACACACCAATAGCAGTTAGTACATATCCACTCATTGATTCATACGTCTACACACACATCCACCCACTAACCCATACAGTCACTCATACATGCAGTCATTCATCAATACAGCCACTGATATATCCACTCATAAACCCATATAGACACTCACACACTGCCACTCATTAAAGAGTTACTCAAAAACCTAGTCAGTCACCCAAAGAATTAATTACACTGCCCTTTACTCACCTATACAGTTATACAAACACCACATTACTTATTCATACAGACACATACTGTCTTCAACAATTACTGACATAAGCACACACTTACCCATGCAGCCACTGTCACAATCACTCACTGTTACATATACTCACTTATATACTCCAACACTCACAAATACTGCCTTTCACATATGTAGTTACTTACACATATACCACTAATACATTCATTCACTCACCAACACAGCTAACATACACTCACTCACCGATACACTACCTAACAAATGCACTCATAAATGCATACATCAAGTGAATCATCCCCTCGCCCATCCATGCAGGGAGTCACACACCTCCCCACCCACACAGACACTCAGGCACCCATACAGGTTCTCCGACAACCAATTATTCTTCAATATACATTGGCATATATAGATATAACATTCCTGAAATTTTTAGAAACACTCAGTAACTGAATGATGTCATCAGTGATGTCATTTGAGATGTCACCAGTAATGTCAGCAGTGATGTCACTGAGCATGTCATGAGGTGATGTAATATGTGATGTTATCAGCAGTGCATTGCGGGGGCGCAAGTTATTGTTAGCTCTACTAAATATAACAGCCGAATTTCTCTGCTTTTATATGAGTGAAATGTCCAACTAACTGTAACGTCCCTTAAACCTATGGCTTTTTCAGTGAATTTCTAAGGTTTTTTTAAATGCTAATTTCTAACTATAACTTCCCTGAAACCTATTGTTTTTTCAGTGAATTTCTAAGGTTTTTTAAATGCTAATTTCTAACTAGAATGTCCCTAAAACCTATGTTTTTTTTCAGTGAAAAAAATAATATATATATATATACACATATAGATTTAAAAATATGTATATATATTATATATATTTTTAAATACCCCCTAAAACCCCAAAATTACCCTTTGTATCCGAGTAACTACACACCCACAATATTCTAAAATTACCCTTACCACCCCAATACCCATACCCCCTAAACCCTCAAATTACCATGGGGACCCCAAAACCCAAACCCACCCGGAACCCGAAAAATACCCCTACAACCCAAAGAAACCCTGAACCCTAAAATAACCCTGGGCACACCATAACCCAAACTCACCCTGAACACTAACAATACCCCTGCACCCCTAAACCCAAACCCACCCTGAACCCTAAAATTACCCTAGGCACCCCAAAACCCAAACCAACCCTGAACCCTAAAATTGCCCCTGCACCCTAAAACCCAACCCACCAGAACCCTAAAATTACCCTCGGCACCACAAAACCCAAACCCACCCTGATCCCTAAAAATACCACTGCTCCCAAAACCCAAACCCACCCTGAACCCTAAAATTACCCTAGGAACCCAAAAACGCAAACAAACCCTGAACCCTAAAATTACCCTGGTCACCCCAAAACCCAAACCCACCCGGAACCCTAAAAATACCCCTGCAACTCAAAACCCATACCCACCCTAAACCCTAAAATTACCCTGGGCACCCCAATCTCGCCCTGAACCCTAAAAATACCCCTACACCCCCAAAACAACCTGATCCTTAAAATTACTCTGGGCACCCCAAAATCCCAACAAACCCTGAACTCTAAAATTACCCTGGGCACCCCAATACCCAACTCACCCTGAATCCTAAAACTACCCCTACACCCCAAAACCCAAACAAACCTTGAACCCTGAAATTACCCTGCACACCTCAAAACCCAAACATACTCTGAACCCTAAAATTACCCTGGGCACACCAAAACCCAACCCCCCCCCTGAACCCTAAAAATACACCTGCATCCCAAAACCCATCCCCACCCTGATCCCTAAAATGACCCTGGGCACTCCACAACCCAAACAAACCCTGAACCCTCAAATTACCCTGGGCACCCCAAAAACCAAAATCCACCCTGATCCCTAAAATTAACCATGGCACCCCAGAACCTATACCCTACACCCCAGAACCCAAACCCACCCTAAACCCTATACTTACCATATACTTACATGTAAAATATATATGCCTTTACCATTCATGCCTTTACAACAAAATCCGTTGTAAAAGCATGCGTTGTGAATGCATATGCATTGTAATGCCATGCGTTGTAATGGCATTGTGGAGTAATGGTAGTTGCATTGTGTTGGAATGCTGGGTAATGGTATTTGTTGTAAAATTTTCGTTGTAATGGCTGTTTACCCCTGCTGAGTCTTCTGGTACAATTTTTGCCCTATCTCCTTTTCATCACACACTGCCCCTTAGCTCCACTGGCACGCTTGCAGCAGTCTCTTATGACTCACTTCCCCAGTTGCTCTGCCCACCCTCTCTCCGTGTCTTTTCTGGTCTGTTTATCCCCATTTCAACTGTACCCCATTTCTCACTGCTACCTCAGTTACTTCAGGGATCCACATTCTCATGCTATGACAGGAAAGCAAGATGTTAGGGGCCACAAAGAGCGGAGTTTTCAATTTGAAATCTGTACTCTCTGGTAGGAGACATCCTCCTGCTATGAGACATGTTCCTGCAGGAGATTTTGTCAGGTCACACATTGTGACTTTGTGGAATCAGCAGCAGTGACCGTCCCCAGGCCATGCAGTGTTATTGTATATAACTAAAACAAATTTTCATTTTGTTTGGGCTGCATATGATACTTTCCCTTTCTGTAAATTGTTCCCCCCCAAAAACAATATCCAGGAGCATCTGAATAGGGAAACATGTGCTATACAACTGTACTTAAAGGAACATCAAGGTATTGTTTGAGATCTTTTGAGATCATTCATAAAGCACTCATCACAAAGCTAACCTTGACCTGTGATCTAGTAAGAGGAATCTAATGAGTTTGTGATCTAATAAGTCCTCAATATGCCTGTATTTAGGCCACATCATACATATGCGAGTTGCACACCTCTGATTCCTCCTTCTTTATCATTCAAGATTTGCCATATGCGTGCTCATTGGTGACGTGCCTAGCCCAAACTGCACGTCTGAAACTATTACCACATCTAGTTATGGCGAATTTTCACCCCAAACCACTGGCACAGCTGAGACTGCTTCTGCATTTGTTCATTTTTTCATCGTTTTCTATTTCACTGCTTTTGCTTCCAATAATCATCCTCTCATTCATTTTGAAACTGTTTAAGTCTTCATGCAAAGTAATGCAATTTTCCATGTTTTTCATGTTCAAGACGTGCCCATCCGGACCTCACTCCAAGAACACGTACAAGCGCAAGGTTAATCAGAAAGCAGTTTATTAAAAACCCAATGCATTTCGGGCAGCTGGGGCCCTTCGTCAGGGGTAACATCAAACATCCTTCCTCCTCTCTCCTTTCCAAGAAGTGTTTGGCCACAGCCATTATGACATAAATGATAGGGAGGTCACGTCAAGGTGTCTAGCACAGGTGCAACAGCTGTTGTGTGTTGTTTGCGTGCCAACCAAATTTACACACAAACAGTCCTATTCTCACAGGGAACTGTGCCAAAAGGGAGGTATCACTGGAAAGGTGAGAAACTCGTCTTTCCAGAAACACCTCTATTGATCTTTAAAGTGCCAGTTCATCAAATTGGGAAGGCAGTACCACTAGACATCAGCTATTTTTTTTGGGGGGGGGGTTACTGGCTGTTGCGGCAATGGGCCATGGTCCTTTGCTACCTCCCAGGCAGCCTACCCTGACATAGTGCCTCCAATTCAAAAGGGGAAGACCGAAAGGGGGCAACAACATTCTTTCTGCCCACTGAGAAGTTAGATTGGGAAATTGCCTATAATCTGCCCCCCAGGGCTTAGAAAAAACCCATAAGTGCAATACAGTCCTTCTGCTGTTTGGGTGTCATATTGGGGGTTTACCCACTAAACACCTGGGAATTGAAATAAAAACAAAAAAGGGGTGCGTGGGACCCAGGTGAGACCCACCTGGACATGGGCCACATCCCCACCAAACATTGTGGAAAGACAGTCTGGGGTTTGCCCTAAATCCGCCACCCCAGGGGGCATAGTAAGCACCATACCCCCATGCCAGCAGGGGCAATAGAGACTCTCTGACCCTTGGGGGCAAATAATAAGTATGCCCTCACAAGTGGAGTATAATTTTTACTGGGACAAGTGTGGGAATGCTGGGTGGTAAGATATTTGTGGATTTCCTCAGATTCCTTAACTATCCCCCACAGTGGTGTGACGAAAATGCATAATGTTATGTACAAAATAAGGTTTGCAGAGAATTGTGGGTCAGAAAAAATAATTAGATCCATGAAAGGCACAACAACTTGGATTTCAAAGGTGTCTAGTTTAAAAAATTTGCATCACAAAAGGCAACTGGTGGTGTCTGTATATCCGTTATGGATATTCAGGCAGAAAAACAGGGGGGGGACTATAAAGAAAACAAGAGAAAGGAAAGTGTAAAGGGTCCCACTGAGTTCGAATATTAAATCTCCGAGTATCTTCAGGTGATGGGATATCCAAAGATATTGGAGAAGACGCCTCACACACTTATCGTGACATGCTTCATCATAGGCGTCTTTCCACACCCAGGTAAGATGGTACTACCTGGGAGGACTCAACCAAAGGATGTTATGGGAGTTCTTACATAAAATGTTAACTGCCCATGCAGGGAACCAGATGAGTTATGTTAAAAATACCTACAGGTATACCCAAACAGTAAGTTTATTCATAGAGTACCTGGGGTACTGGATAAAAATGTGATACAAAAGAAAGAGTTTTTTTCTGACAGTTATTCATTCAGATTTACCCACATCAAAATGCCAACATGTTTTGGCCCACAACTTGAGCCCTCACGGGTCTGGGGCCTTCTTCAGGTCTAAAATCTCTACTCTTAAGTATCCCTGCTCTAAAATTCACACGTATTTCATGCAAAAATGATGAGACCTAATGCGCTCACCTGTTTTTGGGTCTTCCCGTAGTTTTTCCACTGGGTATTGCTATTAAGCACCATGCGGGTCAGGAAATTTGGTGCTGTCTTATAGCCAAACATTCATCAAAGTACAAGCACCGCCAGTGTACCTAAGACTCCCGTCCTGCCTGCCTGAGTTTGGTAGGTTTCCCAGTGTGGTGGTTGAACTCAGGTCCAGTACCTCAGCTACCCCTTTTACCGATATCCTCATTTTGTGGATGAAGGGCTGAGTCACACAAGCATTTCTACAGAGAGAACTATGAAAACACTGAGCAGTACTAGTTTTGTGAATCCTTGCAGATCTGAGGATCCCTACAGATTCCTATAGTTTAGGTCACAGAAATGTGTGGAAAATGCCAGATTTTAGGAAAGGTTTGCAGGGCATTGTAGGTAAGACACTTGTGCGATCCACACAAGGCGCACCACCCTGGACTCCCATGTGTATCCCATGTGTATCTAGTGTTCTGAAATAACAGGGTTTAGAAGGTTTCCATGGGTGGCAGCCTATTCTGCCCGTCCATATGTCAAAACTACACCCAGAAGAATCCAAATTTCCTCTTACTTGACATAGGGATTGGAATGCACTACACCCCAGGCAAGTAGAAAGACTGTTGGGGCTTTATGGGTGGGTTGTAATCCCAACACCAGAGTAGCCCGCGCATATCCCATATTTATTTCCTAGAAAAAAAATATATCTTTGGTGTTTAGTGGCCTTTTTCAAAGCCATTAAATGGGTGTTATGGTAGATACAATCTCACAACGCACAGTTTTCTTCCCACTGTGAGGAAATGGAAACTTGTGCAACGTGGTCTCACCTGCACCTCAAGGCCATCTAACGGTGTGAGGACCACACTGTGGGAGCTGCACCAACAACTGCCACAAAGGAAAGCAGAGCTTTACCGCGGCCGTAAAGGAAAACTCCAATTAATTAGGCACACAGCGAAATGTGAGCAGCATGGTAAAGACACAAAACATAAATATCCACAGCGTGCAAGCAGCATGATTGCATAGCACTAACAAGCTATTATCAATAAAGCACGAATAAAAACATACAGAATTGAACAAAAGAAAAACACTTATCTCATCTGCAAGCAGCCAATAAAGAGGAAGAAGAGACAATGAAGAGGAACTCTGTTGTGGACTATTCTTCCTGATTCATTACTGTGGGACTGTGTACCCGTTGGAGGATTTGTTCTACTTTATTCCCAAGATTTCATGGTAATTTTAGCTTGTGTTAAATCTGAATAAATAGCTGCTATATAAATAATGTGAAGAAAGAAGGCATAATACTCATCTACGAGTCCTTAAAAGAATTTAACCTTTCCGTTATGATAGATAGGACATTTTTCATTCTACATTACTTCAAAACATTGTGTGGTCATTTCATGCCCAGGGCACACGTCCTTAAAGAAGAGGTAGGGGGATTAACCAAGTTAGGCAGTATGAAAGCAACATCATTAACAAATTATATTTTGCACAAAAATGTGGCTCGAACCCAGACATTAAAGGCTGAACCTCAGTTTATAAATATATTTTGTTTAAAACACAGAAATTGGCAACAAGGAGAAACATGGCAGTAGATGTGTTCTTCTTTTTTTTTTTTAAATATTTTTATTGATTTTTGCATATTTATTCCCCCCCCCCACCCCCCCCCCGGACAGGTAAACATTCTGTACATTAGCATCATGAACTTAACGTTGTGTTTGTCATATTTAAATAAACATTATAGGAAATTTTGCAAAATATATTCCATGCTTCACAAAAAACCAATTAAAGCAATAACATAAATACATTACAGCATTGATAATAAATCAGATTTGTAGATCTCGCCAGAGTGTGAGAGGAGTCCAGATTTTCATGCCCCTTTCACGTCGCCTTCTGCCTTTCCGCTTATATATAGCTATCTCGATATTATGCACCGCTAAAAGCCTAGCTAGCCACTGTTGAAAAATGGGTGGTAGCGGGTCTAGCCAAGCCGAGGCTAGACATAGCCGCCAAACGGACATAGCAACAAATATAAAATCGTGACCGTTCTCAAGATTTTCTGAATCTTCCACCCCAAGTACCATTGCCTCTGGTGACAAGACAACCTTTCTGTGAAGAACAGAAGTTAAGAACCTCTCTATGGGCCTCATGTAGGTAGCTAAATACCGGTCGGTAACGGCCGAAATTCGGTAAATATCCCGTTACCGACCGGTATTTAGTCAAGTGAGATGTAGGAGGCCAAAAACCAGTTTCGGTAAATATGAATCGGTAAATACCGATTCATATTTACCGAATTCTAAAATACCGCTTCATATTTACCGAATACATATTTTCCGATTCGGTAAATATGAAGTGGTAAATATGAAGTGGTAAAACGGGAAAAGATATGTAGGTAAATTCGGTAATTAAGAAATACATGAAATTCGGTAATTAAGAGTCGGTAATTAACACAGATTGAAAGCAGGTGGTAAGCATCAACAGTGCATATTAGCAATCCCAAAATGCAACAGTGTGGACAACATGGCCGCTCTGTATGTCATTGCAAGGCGCCTACGTCTACAGGCAGCAGGACTGAGGATTTGGAGACGGGAGGAACGCATTTACACACACCGAATCACACTCTTTCAACTGACTGACGCTGAGATACATGAAAGGTACAGGCTACACCCCCAAACCATCATGGACCTGATAAGGGACCTGCACCCACTCCTGGACCAGCCAACAAGAAGGGCGCATGCCATACCACCACATGTGCAGGTTCTCTGCAGCCTACACCTACTCGCATCTGGCAGTTACCAGGGGGTGACAGCTGCGGTGGGCGGTGTATCCCAGAGTTGCCTGTCCCGTTTCTTCAGGAAGTTCCTGGATGCCATGATGCAGAGAAAGCACCACTACATCAGCTTCCCAAACACACAGGCTGAACTGCAGAAAACTAAAACTGACTTTTATCACATGGCACAGTTCCCCCATGTCATTGGCTGTATTGATGGCACACACATCCCAATCTGCCCACCAGCTGCCACTGAGCACATCTACAGGAACAGAAAGTCCGCCCACTCCATCAATGTGCAGGTAATCTGCGATGCAGGGAACATCATCACTGATATTGTTGCGAAGTTCCCTGGGAGCACCCACGACTCCTACATCTTCCAGAACAGTGGGATCTACACACGACTGCTTGCGGGAGAATTTGGAGAAGGATACCTGCTAGGTAAGTAACAGTGACGCTCCATAGTACTCAGTGCAAATCATAGTGTATTGAGGCATGTGACTGATGTTTCCCTTTTACTCACCTAGGCGACAGTGCATATGCCGTGCGGTCATTCATCCTCACTCCCTACCTACACCCATCAACCCAGAGTGAGAGACGATATAATGTGGCACACAAATCTACACGCAATGTGGTGGAGCGCACGTTCGGACTATTGAAGAGCAGGTTCCGCTGCCTCCATAAAAGCGGAGGTGCACGCCAGTACACACCCATCCTCTGCTGCAAGATAATTGCCACTTGTGCAATGCTGCACAACCTTGCCACGAAGAGAGGTACAGAGGTCGAAATGACATATATTGAGGACAATGATGATGAGTCTGCACAGCCAGAGGCCAACGCAGCAGGAGTGCCAACAGCAACAGATGGGAGAGTGAGACGGGCAGAGATCACATGCAACTATTTCTGAATGAGTAAGGGGACACAGCCAGTAGTCGGATGCCATAACGTAGTTTAATCAGGCAGCACTACGCCACGACACAAAGGGAAACCTATTCCATCAACATTAAGAAATAAACTTATGTCAGTTAAGGGTTACTTCACCCAATAGTGTCTTTGTTTTTCCTGACGCATTAATGTTTGCGCCCACGCGCACCAGTGCGGGATGCCATTGAGTGAGCGTCCTCACTGGCTGGGGTACCAGTGGCACCACCTTGCCGCCTGCTGCTCCGACGTGTGTCTGGGACAGGGGGGGTTATGCTGCTCCTGCTGGTCGTGTCTTCTGTGTCACCAGCATCCAAAGCGCCAGTTGTTGCAGACTGGCTGGTGAGCAGCACTTCTAGTGCACTCGTGACCCTCACCATCCCCCTGGACACATCTGTGCTGCAGTGCGCAAGGCCCTCCTGCATCGCCACAGAGCGCCTGCAGAGCAGCGAAGTGGCAGTCGCCAGCCGGTTCACTGCCCTTGAGGTCAGATCCTTTCTCTGATGTCCCCTGCGCCGTGCTGCCCTGTCCTCATCATACTTTGAGCACAGCAGCATGATGGACTGGGACATGTCCCGCATGCCCGCTGCCATCTCAGCCATTCCCCCTGCCATGGCGCTGATGCCCTTGTCAATGTTTACAAAAGTCTCATTGAGGCCACGCATTTGTCGCTGTACGAACACCATTGCCCTTGCCTGGATGCGTTGGATTTTCACCATGGTGGCCTCAAGCCCTGAGGAGACTCCATGGCCCAGCCCTAGGGGAGGTGGACTCTGCGGCCGAGCCCTGCGGCGCCGTCTGCCACCTGTGTGTGCTCCCTCAGAGTCGGAAGGCACACTGGCATGGGTTACATCCTGGGGTACAGTGGACGTTTCCGCCCCCCTCGAGTCTTCAGACGATGAGTCTGTCACATCCAACCTGGCAGCAGGACGCCTCCTCAACCTGTGCAATGCAGGTGGTGAAGATGGTGGTGACACCTGCAGGAGTGGGGATGCTGGCTGGAGCGGCGATGCTGGCTGGGGTGGTGTGACTGCCTGTGGTGCCGTTCCCTGGGCAGCACTGGTGGTGGCCTTCTCCGCGCTGTGTTTGTGGTGTGCCCTCTCTCCCTTGTCATGGGCAGTTCTGTGCGCAGTAGTGCCTGTGGACAGAAAAGCGACATAAGCTAAGTGTACCTGAAGCATTGATTTGCTGACATGACCAAACATTTTCTAAACAGTATCTCAATGTCCTCTGCCTGCTTCTCGCTACTGTGTGTCACATGCCCTGTTATTCTGTGCTAATCGTATCATGTTTGGGCTTTCAGGGACTACATCTCCCATGATGCATTGCTAGCATGCACTAACACCTGTACTGGAGTGGGATTCTCATTGCACATTTGGGGAGTTGGGATAGGGGTAGGGGGGCACATTGCTGTGCAAGCGTCTTACCTTGTTTGGAGGTGCCTCTGCCGGAGCTGTCAGCGTCCCCAATCCCCACAATGCTTTCTGGCTCAATGGTGGTCTCCACTAGCTCCTCCAGTTCTGTCAGGGCTGGTTCCCTGTTGCCTCCACCTCCTGTCCGGCTGGCCTCTTTTTTCAGTTCTGCCACCTTCCTCTTCGTGATGATACGGATGTCGTACCACCGCTTCTTGAGGACATCGATGTCCCGGGGGGTCACTCCCATGGCATTCACCTGTGCCTGGATGCCAAGCCAGATCTTACGTTTCTCTGACTCAGGCACTTGCTGTGACTGTTTGCCAAAAAGCTTCTGGTGCTGCTTCACGACCTCCTCCACCAGTACTTGCAGCTCCTTTTGGCTGAATTTCAGCTTTCGCTTCCTCTCCCCTCCTTCCCTCTCTGTGTCCTGGCTGGCCATTGTTGCAGTTTCCAGGGCTGAATCAGTCAGTTGCTCTGTTCCTCTCCTCAGCACTCCCAGCCTCTCCAGAGTCCGCTGATTGTGTGCACCTGCCTGGGTGTGGCCACTTCCTGGTTGGGTGGGGTTTAGGTAGCACAGGATTGGCTGATTCATCAAGTCATGTGTTTTTGAACTACCGATTCGGTATTTACTGATTCGGTAAATACTGATTCGGTAAATACCACTTGGGTATTTACCGAATCGGTAAATACCACCTCAGTATTTACCGAATCGGTAAATTCCGATTCATGTTTACCGAATATTACCGAATCGGTAATGTTTACCGATTGTTGACCTACATATAACTTACCGATTCTTAAATACCGATTCGGTAAAATTCGGTATTTATGAATCGGTAAAAATTATTTACCTACATATGGCCCTATATCTTGTATCAGAGGTATTAACACTGGGCAAGAGGCAAAGATATGGATGGAGTCTGCTTTAAATAGGTTGCATCTCGGGCAGAAAGTCCCATTACCAGTTCCCCATTTTGCAATCTTATCAGGTGTATAATAGAGAAAAAAACAGGTTTTATAAAATTGTGCCTGGAGTTTGGTAGAAATAAGAATGGTTTGAGCTAGCTGATAGGAGTATAAAAATCCTTCTTTAGAAATCTGGAGTTTACTTTGCCACCTCATTGCCATTTTATCTAGATCATCAGGGAACATGTCCAACAATGACACATAAACTCCACCTATCGAATGTTTCTTAGAATGTATAATTGTCTCTACTACAGTAGATTCTTCCCAGAGTGTTCTTGCTCCAGATTTGTGAGTTAGGAAGTCCCTAATCTGGAGATATTTAAAGAAATCCCGCCAATCTAAACCAAGTTCTCCCTTCAAAACATCAAAAGATTTAATCCCCTGATTAGTATAAAAATCCCCTAATTGTGTTATTCCTAAGTTATACCATTTATTAACGCAGTTATCTTTAAAGATTCTTGGTGGAAGAATTGGGTTATTTAGTACCGGAGTGTAGTATGTGAATCGTCCTATTCCTAGCACTTTTTTTTACAGCCTTCCATACCTTAAAACAACTATAAAGAGTCTTAAATTTGACCTTTTTGTGGTAACTGTTGTGTATGTGCCTCCAAAAATAGCCATAGCAGGAATTCCCCACCAATAGCTGAAAGATTGAGGCGGTATGTACCTCTGTGTTATTCCCCCTTGCAATAATTCCTTATTGTAGAGTAATACACATGAACAGTAATATCTCCGTAAGTTGGGAAGTGCTAACCCACCTCTGTCCTTAGGAAGGGTAAGATATTTATATGCCCGACGGGCTTGAGCGTATGACCATATAAATCTAGAAAAAGTACGTTCCATTACTGTAAACCACTGGTTAGAAAACTCTAGGCAAACTGCCCTGAATAAATATAATATCTTGGGAAAGTACACCATTTTAATTGCATTTGCTCTTCCGATAATGGACAGGTGGAGATTGTCTAACCGTCGTAGATCCTTTTGTATCGTATTCAGCATTGGCTTAAGATTTATGTCCACAACTTCCTCTAATTTGGAAGAAATTGTGACACCCAGGTATGTCGCTCCCTTCACCACCCTAGGATCATCCATCACAGTTTTTTGATTTAAAACAATTTGTGTCTTTCCTTGATTTAGTGCGTAGCCAGAGACCAGCCCAAATTTCCTGGCCTCGGCCTCAATGGTCAGCATTGCTACTATGGGGTCAGCAGCAACTATAGCAATATCATCAGCGTATGCTAATGTTTTTGTTGCATACCCCTGTGATATAATGGGGGTTATATGATTGTTTTTCTCCAAATAGCGAATAAAAGAATCTATATATATTGCAAAGAGCAATGGCGAACAAGGGCATCCCTGGCGAGTTCCCCTGGAGACGGCGATTTCCTTAGTTAGACTTCCATTGACAGATACAACAGACCTAGGATTATTATACATTTTTTGTATCGCCTGAATAAACTTGATTCGAAATCCCATCATCGCCATTGCTTTCCAGAGAAACTGCCAGGAGACCCTATCAAAGGCCTTCTCTGCATCCAGAAGGATCAGGGCCACAGGGTCTCCTGTAGTTTCTGTTCCGTCAAAAAGTGTAATAACCCTCTGGATATGATTTATCGTTGACCTTCCAGGAACAAAACCGTGCTGGCTTTTAACGATAACATTATGTATTATGGGTGCAATTCGGTTTGACAAGATTTTGGAGTATATTTTAGAGTCAGCATTTATAAGGGTTATTGGACGATATGATCCTAAATGTTCTGGGGGTTTCCCCTTTTTGGCGAAGATCACAATTATGGCCCTGGCCCAGGAACTGGGAGGTTCCCCCCCCCGGAATAAATATGAATAATCAAATCCCTAAACATGTGTTTAATTTCGTCTATAAATGTACCATAGAACTCCGAAGGGATATTATCCAGACCTGTTGCCTTTCCTTTAGGGAGGCTCTTGACTGCGGTCAATACCTCTTCCATGTTCGGAGTTTCCTCTAGAGCCAGCTGTGTGTTTACCTCAAGCTTTACGACTTCACAATTCTCTAAGTACCTTTCTATTTCTGTGGTGTCTCCATTGCCGTTGTCCGTATATAGTTCTTTATAGAACATCCAAAATGCTTGCTTAATCAGCTCTGGGTCTTTTAACTGGCCTTCCAATGGGTAGACAATCTCCCTTATTAGATTAGCATTGACCTGTTGTCGCAATCGCATCGCCAATTGATGGCCCACTTGCTCATTGACTTCATTTATTAATTCTTTTCGTGCCGTGGCTTTCCGGATTGCCTTATCTGAAAACATATTAGTGATTGCTCCCTTGGCAACTGCTACTTGGGCTAAGGTACTAGAGATATCCCCAGTTGTGTCTATATTGCTAGTGACACTAATGAGTCCTACTTCTGCTAACATAAGCTCATCCTGCAGCCTCCGTAACTCCTCTTTCTCTTGTCTGTTTGCTCTGAGTGAATATGACATAGTCTCACCCCGGACCCCTGCTTTCAACGTATCCCAAACAACCTCTATTGATGTACTATTAATATTTTCTGCTAGGAACTTGTGTTCTTCTTAATTGGTTGCAAACTCTGCATTTTAAAATATCGTATATGATTAAGACACCTTCTGCAGAGATCTTTGTGTGCCCAAAAATCTCACTGAATAATTATAAAGGTAGGGTAACTCTGGAGGCAAATCATTCTGCTGGAGAGACCTGTGTTTTCTCTAGTCCTAGATTTGAATTAAAGTAGTATAGAAGGTTAATGTGCCTCCTGCAAAGCACATTATGTAACATGGAGATGACAGGTAAGTGGGTTACTGCTTTTAACACAGAGATCCTTTTGTTAGTTGAAGTTCACAAACTGTAATCCTTCTAATGTATCACAATGAGCTATAAAGGACATGTGACTCCTACACCTTGTAATCCTCACTGTCTTATGTAACACATCCTGTACATTGATCTACACACGTGATTTATTGTCAATGTATAATGTGTATGTTACATAAAGCTCTCTGACACCCTGATTTGTAGTGCTATAAAAGAAATAAAATAGTGATATTTAAATTGTTATTTGTGTAAATACTGGAACAACCAACACATCTGACATTCTTACAGTGTATGCATATCTCTTCACAGACACTGAACAAAGTCAAATGCATGCCTCGTCTACGTAGTTCTGAAGTAATACCCTGTGAGATTTTCTTTTCTTTCTGTTGCATTTGTATCTTAGTGTGACGCTCTAGACCGCCCCTAGCCAGGACCATATTGGAACACAAGGAGGCGTGATGGCCCCTTAACTTGGCCTTTATCTTTGGCCCAGTTGGATGTGAAAATACATAAGAATGCCCCCTCCCTGCCTGCATGTTGCTGCTGGGAATTAAAAGCCGACAACTTATGAGCGCTGCTGAACATGTCCTGGTGTCTGAAAATTACACCAGGACAAGTTCAGCATATTTCAGAGGGGCCAAACTTCTTGGCATGATAGACAGTCTACCTTGTAAAAAGAGTGAGTGGACGCCATCTAATCCCGTGTACCCTGACTTGTGCCCAGTTTATGCCAATACCAAGTGATCCCCTCACTTAAATACCCCGTGCACACTTGACACATTTCACCTAGTGCACCAATGTTTAGATGGGACACATCGCTCTGTTTTAAATATCACCTCTTTCTTCTCTTCATATCACCATTCTGTGATGCAGTGATGCACATCACCCTGTGCTCATGCTGCAATGGGTTATGAGTGACAGTTTGTGTGCATTGATGTCTGTATGTTTATCAGTCTGAGTGCATGGCTGTTTCAGTGTGTGTTGAGCTTTGTGAAAACGTAGATGTGATAGTCTGTTTCCATATGTGCAAGCTGTGTGGGTGAAGGTGATCCATTATGCTTTGTACGGCTGAACACCTGCGCTGTCATGATCCAAATAAAACATTTCTCGCCTTTGTCATGTTTTTTTTCGTTTATCCTTTTTGTACGACATTGGGCTTGATTCACAAAGCTAAACTTACACATTTGCATGCAGCCTACATGGAGAAAATGCAGAGTGTGCATAACTGGCTTGGTCGGCCCTGGGGTGGGCCAAACAGTCAGCGCCCACAACAGTGCGCTAGCCCCTCCTCCCTTGCCTGGAGCAGGACCTCCCACCTGCCCAACCCCCAAACAAACCTTGCCTTCTGCTTTCTCGCAGTTCGAGCAGCAGAAACATAAAATGGTATAAATAATACCATTTTATGTTTCTGCTTCTCGCACTGTGAGAAAGCAGTGGGGAGACACTCCTCCGCCCACGTTGAGGAGCCGCCCCTGTTTGCTTAGTTGAATGTTTCCCTCGCTACTATTTTTCATGTGTTTTCTACTTCTTCATTTTGTTCGTCAACTTGTACGTTTGTTTCTTGTGAATTTTACAGTGCAATTAGTGTTGTTAAGTCACCTTTGAACATATTTAAATAAAGCTGGCTTTTAACTTTCTAGACTTGGAAATTTCTGATTATTTTTTGGAAATATAGTAGCAGAAATCTCTGAACAAGCCTGTAAAAATGATGCGTGTTTCCGACATATTCTTTTCTTTGATTCTACATTAGAGGTAATCTTGATTAGTGCTTAGTTTTCGGCTTAAAGAATTATAAAACCTTTGTCAGTGCCAAAACTCTAAATCCAGTCAAGCAACCATGTTCAGAAAAAAAATATGATTTAAAGATATATCTAGATACAGATCACAATATTTGAAGAAAGATATTTTCAAATTGTGCAATACCACAAATATATCTTCAGTAGGGAAACAGTTCACTTCAGTCTGTGGGTAATTATCAACAAATAATGTTGCAATGGTCTAATTTCTCATTTGCTTCATATTTATCAATGTAATCCCAAAATATACTAGTAATGCCTTACTTTGGTCAAGTGCATGACTCATCAGTTTTCATGCAGGTGGCGTTGTAACATCAGTAATGGTCAAATAGGAACACTCCAGCTGAGAATTGCTTTTGTCACTGGCGAATCAACAATCATCCATTCAACAGTCTATTGTTGTCTTGTCATACTGTCACAATATGAGGTTTGATCCTCAAACCATTTAGCATACATTGTAATTGATATTGTGATCCAATATTGCCACAATATGGGCTTCGATCCTTCAAGTCACAGTAGGATATCATACTAGAATGCCAGATCCGAAAATCATGTTTTGTACTGTTCATCTAGCTTACATTTTTTACGTTTTAGCTGCAGCAGCTTTAGATTTTGGGCCCTATTAGAGATAGGGTTCACTTTTTCTGTTTGTGCCGAGATGCAATTTAAGCAGGTTCTCCAGATACAAGCAGGAAACATACTACTTATCATGTAGAATGCTGTGAACTCATGCGGTCCCCAGGCGAGGAAATTCAAGATAAATACCAGGTTTAAAAACTGCTGTCTTTGTCTGAGCCGGAGGCAACCCGCTTGCACATTAAGGACAGATTTGAGATCCCCTTGCAGGTGGGTGCAGTAAGTGACAGCACCTGCCTGTAAGGGAATGTCTGGGGGGTCCTCCCATCCTGAGGACTGCCACCTTTTAGGTGGCAGCCCTCTGTCAGTGCGCCTTCTGACAGCTTCTCTGCTTCTGCGACTGTGTCTATAATACAGGGCGGGCACAGAGGCAAAGGGAGTCCCTCATTTGCATTAGGCCACGCCTCATGCAAATAAGGGAATACCCTCTTGAAAAAGCACTGATGCAACTTGTGCACCAGCGCTTTCGATATTACATAAATGGGCGCACAAGCATTTAAGGGTCCTTGCAAAATACCAACATGCCCCAGGGCGTGCAAACCGGGCTCACATGCCCGTTGTGCTCCTGGGGCACGGTTTGAAATACTGCCCCTGGTGACCTTACCTATTGGTTTAAGTCTACAAATGGCGACTCTGAAGTTAGCTCCTTATTCAATGCCTTTCCTTATTATTCATGCATATGCCCTACCCAGGAGTAATATAGTCTCACATTGTTCTGATTGGCTGAGTTATATTCCTTTACTGCTAAACCTGTTTGAGTACAGGCAGTATTTTTTTTCCTTTTATGTAAGGACTTCATGGGGGTGTATGTTTTTTCTCTCTCTCCATGTACTGCTTTTCCCTTCAACATTCCCTCACTGCCTTGCTCTCTGGGTTGTGTTCCCTTCCCCTCATCCACCAGCTAATTTTAGTTTCTTCCAAAAAGTGTTCTATTTTTGTGTCCCATTTCCTGCTCACCTTTCCTTAAGATGGAGAATCACTGAGGGACATTGTGATGAGGTTCAAGTCCTCTTTTGTATTCCTCATTTCCCTCGGATTTGCACATGGATAATTTCATCTGCTTTAAGCTGCTCAAATATGTTTATGAAATTAGATTTGTAGAAAAGCCATGGATCTCATAATTTCGATGGAGTGGGCAACGGCTTTTACTTGCCTCTCAAGAATTAAGCATCAACAAATTGATTGGGCCCAAATGTCAGGAACCCTCAGGCACCAGGATTTAAATAACTAAATAGAGAGTTCAGCAAAAGGGGTTTAGCATATACCAGTGAGTACATGAAACCTGGATAGAGAAAGAACAGGACATGAGCTTAAGACTTAGGCAGGTTGAGGTGGACTGGGAAATGAATTTTAGACAGCACCTGGAAAGACATAACCAGAAAGAAACTTTGTGAGAACGTCATCCTTTGTGCCCTGTTCACCCCCAATTTTTGGGGACTGATACTGGTGATAACTGACTATGACTGCTCCCCGGGCTTTGCTAACCTGGCCCAGGGCCAGTGCTCTGATTAAAAATGTATATGGCAATTAGGTGTAATTGTTATTGGCACTGACAACCTACCTGTAAGTCCCTAGTGCATGGTTGGGCATGTAGATTTAGAGGCCCAGCAGCCAGAAGCTTTGAGGCACTTACCTGTGTACTGCTGTGTTGCCTGCTGTCATTTTAAAAGTCAGTCCTGCTTTGCAAGCTGATTTAAATTGAAATTACATGCAGACTCGACTTTAAATTTAAGGGTACTTCCAAAGTATTAAACTGCCTTCTTTTAACATAGAGGTCACCCCCTAAGGTCTACACTAGGTGCCCTCAGGGTAGGGTGTGTGTAAAATAAGCGAGGACATTTTAAAAGATATTTTCGATGCCCTGCTAAGGGAAAAACTACCAATTTCATTTTCCCCCCTTGCAGACTTTTAGCTCTATGGGTTAACATGGAAATACTTTTAATACAGTGTATCTATTAACAGGAGTGAGCTAAGATAATATTTCAAGGATTTAAAAGATTGGTAATGATAACTCCAACAACATGCCCCTGTTGAAGTTATTATAACTAATACAGAAAAGAAGATATAGAACTTTCTTTTCAGTGAGCCAAAATACTGCCTTCTAGCAGCCTCTCCTGATTGGCGAGCTTTCAAGAGGTGATAAGTGACCTGCACAGAGACAGAAGGTATCTGGAGCGGGTGGGGGGGGTTCCGCAGCTGCAGAGACCAGGCCAGGATGAGGGTGGGTAAATCAAATTGGGCTTCAAAGAGAGCAGTACAGTAAGGAGTGCAGGCAGGCTTATCCCCTCTTCCTGTACCCCCATCCAGATGACAGCCCCAAGAATGGAATTTGCTGGAGGGCTGGAAATGGAGTGTTTAGGGAAATGAGCCACACCAGTGGGTTGATTTAGCCAACTCTTATTCCCAAGGGGAAAGAATCAGCATCTTTAATTTTTAAGTGCAGTGTTATGTAGGGCAAGAAAAGGCCACACATGCTCTGCTGGATACCTGGAAAGCACCTGCAGTCTTGAGGACTTTGTTTTGCTTTAAAAAAGATTAGGGTGTGGACTCCCTGAAAGCAACACGTTACCAGAGCTCACCTGCATCATATCCCCCAAGAAGTCCCCAGCCTGGAGTGCATCCAGTGGACTTTTAAGGTTTTGGCCAGGTGCATTGTGGGAACGATAGTCCCAACTTTTGAGGAACAACTCTGAGACTTTGGAACCTTGGATTTGTGATGTGGACACTTTTAGCCCTCAAGAGGAACTTCAGGAAGATGCTCCTGAAATTGGAGTAGTTTGGAGCAACTGTTGGAGAAAGCTCCATAAGGTGACTGACCCAACGTCGAGAGTCAATCCAACTACGTCGCACCGGGATCCGGCCCGGATTTCTGGTTCGTCCAGCTGAAAGCTCTGGAGCTCAAGACTTGCAGGAGTTGACTGGGGGCTCCAGCTGAACCAAGCCAACCAAGCCACTGAAAATTGGGCCTGCTGGAGAGGCCTGCTTGACATCAAGAGAAAATCCTCCCAAAATGTTTCTAAGTGCGAAGGGAAATTTTGGTGGGGCCTCCCACTTAGTGTATCCCACCAAGGCTCCATCGCGGTCAGCCTCAAACTTTGACTTTGTCCTGGTCAAGTATGTTAAAAGTTGGCACTATATATTTTTAAGCACTAGGAAGTGTTTAATCATTACAAGATCATGGGCCTCATGTAGGTAGCATACCAGTTACCACTTCTAAAATACCGAACGATACCGAATCGGTATTTTAGAAGTGGTAACTGGTATGTAGGTAATGAGTCGGTATTTTTTACCGATTCGTTACTATTCGGTAATTACCGAATCGGTATTTACCGATTCGGTAATGAGGCATACCTTCCCATTGATGGGAAGGTATGCCTCATTACCGAATCGGTAAATACCGATTCGGTAATGGGGGGAACACATACAAGGGTGGCAGGGTGTCACATTGACACCCTGTTGCACCCCTGATTCGGCCATGTGTGCACATGTGGCACACATACATGCCCTAAGGGCATGTATGTATGCCACATTGCACACTGCTACGCGCGTAAAAATGCATTTACACATACATTCATTATTTACCACCAACTATAAGTTGGTGGTAAATACCGACTCATAAACACACACACACACTCCCCCTACATCTCGATTTTGCTTTCGGAATTTACCGAATCGGTAAAATTACCGATTCGGAGAAGTTACCGATTCGGTAACATTACCGATTCGGTATTATTACCGAATCGGTAATTTTACCGATTCGGTAAATTCCGAAAGCAAAATATGTCCCCCTACATACCAATGGCCAAAATACCGGTCGGTAACGGTATAATTACCGAAAATCGGCCGTTACCGACCGGTATTTGGCTACCTACATGAGGCCCCATATCTCCATTTGCCTATATTGGATTTTAGTTGTTTTGGTGTCATTGTGATCATAAACATATGTCCTATTTGTATAAATTGATTGTGGATCTTTATTGTTTGTTATGTATTACTTATTTAGTGTATTGGGGTTTTTAAATGCTTTGCACACCTTTCTTCTACGCTAGGCATGCCTGCTTGCTGCCAGCTACCAATGGTTGAGCAAGGGAATCGTTTATTGAGACCTTATCTGGACTCTATATTGCATTGGTGTCCTTATTGCTAGTGGTAGGTGCACACTTACCCCTAACAATAGTCCGCCTCCCAACAAATATATATGCATAACAGTTAATAAGAGAAAGCCAATAGAAAAGGGATACATAGAAGAACAATAGAGAAACTACTGTTATTGAGTGTGTGTGTATGTTATGTGGAAAATTATCTATATCTAATGGAAAAAGATCACAGTAAGATAAGGAGCAGTAATTTTAACAGAGAATTTGGAGAAAACATCAGCTCCTATGAAAGAGTGACACTAAGTGAATCTCTTTTCATTAGGTACCAAACCACAGAGTTCCCTGGCACCCTCTGGTAATAATAAATAGTCGTAATAACTAAGAGTAGAAAAACTTACAGAAGGTAAAAGAAAGGCAACATAGCTAGAGGAGCAAAATTCAGAAACAGGGTTCAATAAGGTACAACAGAATTCTTACAAACAGGAAATGGGAAAACATAACAGAATACAGAAAGAGCAGATTGACCAATCTAGCCAATTAGCTAGAAAACTAAGAAAGACACGAGAAACTAGGAAAGACAAACATGAAGAGTAAGGATGATTGGTAGGCAACTAGAATAGGGTACTCTAGAATACAGGGTAATGAATTGGGGATGCAAATAAGAATAAGAGTGGAAGTATGTAGATGGAACATGGAACCCCAGAATACAGGACAATAGTATTTTCAATAAATCAAGAACAAAACTAGAAGTATACAGAAAGACCAGGAAACACTGGACTACAGGCCCAAAAATAGGGATACGAATAACAACAGGGCTGTAAGTACACAGACAGAACAAGTAACACTAGTAGAATACAGAAAAAACACATAGCTACAGCATCTCAAACCAGTACCTCACTGGACGGAGAAGACATAGAAGCAAGAAAAGCACTGGGAACCAAGCTACAAAGAAAGTGCAAGTCACATATAAATTAGGACTAGAACGCCAAATAGAGCAGTAAGTAAGACCAGCGATCAGGGGGTATATTTACTAAAATATCATGCATGCAGGTCAGCAACTTACGTTTGTGTGCTGCATTGCATCACAGGGAGAGAACAGAACAGGGCCATATCTATTAGGAAATGGTACTGCTGATCTGTTTCCCAGGAGTGCCACAGTGTCTGACTGTCTAGCGCCACATACACACTTTTGCACCATAGTGCAAAGGTGTCTGTGTGAGTCTAGCATAGACATTCCAGTACAAAATCATGTGCTGTGGCTTACTTTAAAACTTTCCCCACTTTCTATTTGTGCTGAAGAGAGCTCCAAGGGAAGGTATAGGTTGGAAAGGACAAAGGTATTTTAAATAAAACAAGAACTCTTTTGGTTTTCCGTGCTTCAAGGGAAAATATATGTGCACCCCAGAGGAGGAGCACAGGCGCAGGGGGAGAGTCAAATGCCAGCAACTAGTCCAGTGCTTGAGAAGCCAGAAGGAACAAAAAGGAAAATTGGGAAACCAGGCTGAGATTGTGAATCAAAATCTATGATATTATAGTTATAGTGAGGCCCAGGTTTTCATAGGAAATTGATTTTTTGTTTGCTAATAACTTTTGTGCCATTTGAAGAATCTTCAAGAAATGTTCCCAAAAAAAGTTTAATCCATCTCAGGTCCTTCATGGAAAGTTTTTCCTATACAATTTCCCATAGAAACTTTAGGCACTCCTACAGCCAAAACTGTTGAAGGGAATTACACCATATTTAGCAGAAAGTTAATTCTTTACCTAGAAACCATTCTTATTCTATAGCTCATTAGTTTTTGAAAAAATGAAGTTCATAATGTATAGAAATAGCAATGCTGTTCTCCCTAGGTACTTCCATGGGACTCTCACAGGACCACGTGGGTAAAAAATGCAATTTGATTGACTGGTTCTGCAGGAGTCCCTTGGGACCCACCGATGTGATTGACTAGTGGTGACAGAGAAAAATGTTGCGGCGAACTTTACAGGGCTCAGGGACTTTCTACTGGAGTCCCGAAAATGTCAGCATTTTTAATAAAAAGGGATTTAGGGAGGCATGGTAGGCATACACTGACCCTTATCCCTTCGGGTCATTGGGGGTCCCAAAGAGACACACCAGGGGCCAAAATGTAAAAGAGCAATATGTCATGGTGGTCCTGCAAGGCTATTGAGGTACTCAGCTCGGCTTGTGGGTGCACATAAAGGTATACAGAAAACCAATTGACCACCCATACAGCCACTCACGTACCCATGCACCAACACTTACAGCCACATGGATACCAACTGACAGACTGATACAAACAGTCAAACAACCTAGTCACTCACCCATACATTCAGTGAGACACCGAATCACTCGCTTATACAGTCAGTCACGCACCCACTAAATCATCCATACAGGCACTCATACACCCACTGATTTATCAATACACCTTGGTATATATATATTTAACACGCATAAACTTTTTTAAAACACTCACAGTCACTGGATGTTACCATCAATGATGTCACCAGTGATGTCATTTGCGATGTCATCAGTGATATCACTGACCATGTCATGAGTAATGTAATATGTAAGGTCATGAGCAGTGCATTGCAGGGGTGTTAGTTATAGTTAGCTCAGCTAACTATAACTGCTGAATTTGTCTGGTTTTGTACAGGTGAAACCTGCGCCTAACTATAACGTCTTGTTACCTTCGGTTTCAGTGAGAAAAAATATATATATATTAATAGTCAGTCAATTCAGCTTTATTCAGTTTTCACATAACATAAACCATAAATGCACAGTTTACAGCATAAGTTCAAACAATCATTCAGTTATATTAAACAATTAGCTAAAATATTCACATAAGTTAATAGTCACCAGACGTCACTATTATACAATATCGGTTATGCAAATAGGTTTAAAAAAGGAATGGACAAAGGATTAAATGGATCTAATAAATATTCAATATAAATCGTATCTTCAGAGATGCTTTCTATGTCTAATTGTGTTTCTCAAGAATTGTGCAATATTTCTCGTAAAGCAATCCGAATCTGAAAATTGCAGGGCGAGGTAAGCTGGACAACATTGTCTCATGCCCCATATCTTCAGTATTGGTTTGATCCATTTTTTCCTTTGTTCTTTATAGATTTTACAGAACAGGATTACATGCATTGATGTTTGTGGCGAGACCTCGTCACAGGGGCAGTTAGATACATTTTTTGCCCAATCATTCATTGGCGGGAAGCTTACCAAGCGATTGAAAACATCAAGCCTAAGACGAGTCAACACAAATCTGTCGCACCCACTTAGTGTAAACGTTAGGTAGGGTTGGATACTAGTTCCAGATTGCATCATTAGGTTCTTTTGTACTGTTGATTT
Organism: Triturus cristatus; assembly: GCF_964204655.1. Classification (NCBI taxonomy): domain Eukaryota; kingdom Metazoa; phylum Chordata; class Amphibia; order Caudata; family Salamandridae; genus Triturus; species Triturus cristatus. The sequence continues at coordinate 844,575,190 of NC_140587.1, read as the reverse complement.
TTTAGCCTCAGCAGCGAAATTATTTGCCTCCATGTGGGTCATGCATTGTTTTTTAAAGGTTTTTCTTGGGATAGAGGCCATCAATGTAGGATTTTTATAGTAGTTTGATAGACCCAAATCAGTCAGAAACTCCTTTATATAATTTAACCACCCAATCTTTAAAGCATTCTCTAAACCAAGACTATCTCTCAGTACATTCTGATTAAATAATGTTCTAGGGGACGACCAGATACGATGCCATAGTAAAGCCGGTTGGACTTTTTATTATGACAGTAATGTAAGGTATCCCCAACTCTGTATGACAAATATATGTTAAGGGTACCACGTGGACTGCCAATAAATATCTTAAAAAGGCATTCTCCACTTTCTGGATTTCATTTACAGCACAATATCCCCAAACCCCAGCCCCATAGATCGCTATGCTGACACACTTGGCTTGATAGATTTGGAGCATCTCTATTGGAGGCCTCTTACCTAATTTTCCATCACCAAGGCCGTTGTTGAAATCATAAAAAGTAGTTTCCTGACTTTTATTGCTTGACGCCATGAGCCCTTATTATCAATTAAAATGCCTAAATAAGGGTATGTTACAGTAGACTCCACTTTTCTGTTCTCTATGTAGATATCCTTCTGTTTCCTTCCACCTGTCCCACAGCTCATTTTGAAAGTTTTATTGATATTTATTTGTAGATGTAAGTTTTTCATGTAATTATTCTAGGTGTTGAGTGCACATTGTAACCCTATTGGTGTTTGCGCCATAATTACGGCGTCATCCGCATACAGTAGGGCGTAACTGTGTAACTGTGGTAGGTCCCGGCATCCTTCCAACATGACTTGTTCCAGGCCATTACAGTAGACTCCACTTTTCTGTTCTCTATGTAGATATCCTTCTGTTTCCTTCCACCTGTCCCACAGCTCATTTTGAAAGTTTTATTGATATTTATTTGTAGATGTAAGTTTTTCATGTAATTATTATAGGTGTTGAGTGCACATTGTAACCCTATTGGTGTTCGCGCCATAATTACAGCGTCATCCGCATACAGTAGGGCGTAACTGTGTAACTGTGGTAGGTCCCGGCATCCTTCCAACATAACTTGTTCCAGGCCATTAATATATAATGTAAATAGGAAGGGTGCCAGAACACAGCCCTGCCTAACCCCCGCTCTACTTGGAACGCCCCAGTACACTCTCCATTAAGGCCATGGCGTACCCGGGCTTCCGCATTTCCGTAAAGTTCTCTTATGAAGTTAATTAAGGGGGTCTCCACACCCATTTCCTCTAAAATTCTCCATAATTTACAGTGGCTTACGCAGTCGAACGCGGCCTACAAGTCAACAGATGCCAGGTACAATTTTCCCCTTTTCGCCTTTGCATATTTGCCCATAAAAAGGGACAGGTTAAGGCCCTGCTCAATTGTACCCAGCCCCTTCCTGAATCCGAATTGGAGATCCGACAGGACATTTTTGTCCTCTTCCCATTGTTGAAGATGGTTAAGGACTATGCAACCATAGGGCGGTAACAGGTCGGATTCTGTCTGTCTCCCTTCTTAAAAATCGGTACCAGGATGGATTCAGACCATGATTCAATAAGTCTGACTGTGCAACAGGCTTCTATCACCCTTGTTAAAATTGGAGTCCATAATTCTATATTATACTTAAAAATATCAACTGGAAGTACGTCGGGCCCCGGAGCTTTTCCACCTTTACTGGCTTTTATTGCAAGCTCTACCTCTACTAAGGTGACATCCAGGACTATAGGAAAATCTATTGAGCATAAACTGGGACTGGTACTAAGGATGCTTGCTGCAATGTCATTCTCCTTACTGAGCTGGCCAAAGATCTTAGCGAAATGTTCCACCCATTTCATCTTTTTTCAATTTCTATAGTGGGTGTATCTCCCGCTGCCATAAATGGGGATTTTACCACTCACCAGAAGGCGGTGCTATCCTTGTTAACACTTGCTTTGTGTAAATCGGCCCACGTCTCTTTTTTTAGTTCTCCTTTCCTTAATTTCACAGCCTGATTATATTGCTTTCTAAGCTGTCTGATCTCAAGTGTGTCCCTGTCCTTTTTATGTAATGCATATTTTAACTTTGTATAGGCTTTTGTGCAGATATTGTTAAACCACCTCTTATTCCTCCCAATCCTCTGCTTTTATTGAACTTTCAATGATTCCCTAATTATTTCCGTTATGTCTGCATACGTCTTTAAGACTTCCTCATGTGAGGTGGAGGGGTCTAAACACTTCATAATAGGGGTTAAAGATTTCTTAACCTCTGTTTTTGTAAAGTCCTGCGGTTTAACTTTGTCCCATTTTAGGGAATAACCATTAGTTTTGTCAATTACCAAATTTTGTACCCCATACATCCTCTTAATATCACCGTGTTTTCTGTGGATGAGATAGTGACACACTCATAGGGAAATGATCGCTGATGGTGTTTCCGTGCTTACTAAATTCCAACAAACGGGAGGCATACCTATTTGAAATTAAGATAAAATCTATAATTGTGCTTGCTCCTCTGCCAATAAAAGTCTGTGTAAATGGGATTGGAGGGGAAGACAATGTGTTTGCAAAACCTAGTTCCAGAACAAATAGAATTTCATTGAGACAATCTCCATCAACTGTGTGGGGAAAATGTGGTAAATTACTACTATCCTCATCAACCAAAACACATGTTAGATTATAAGGTTTGTTACAAAGATGCAGGTTGAAATCCCCCCCCCCCCCAAAATTAATACAACATTCTGAGAACCATTGTACTGAATTTCTTGTAATGCATTTCTGAGTTGTTTTAGGACAACTTTTAAATGTTCCTTCTGTAAATTATTATAAAAACTTGACCAATACATACAAGTTTTGCCTGTCCGTATCGAGGGTTATTATTTGGTAGTTAGGTTCACATTTTACAAATGATATTTTCTTTATCACCATGAGATTTGAAATATATACACACAGACCCCCCTTAGCCCTCTCGAATGCAGACGGAATAGCTGGTGTATGGTAAGTCTTATAGCCCTCAAAATGGATTTCATTAGTGGCCCAAGTCTCTTGGAGACAAAAGACATTACATTTCCCCACAAAATCATACCATAGATGATTAGTTAGTTTGGACCATAGGCCTGCTATGTTCCAGTATAAGATTATGAAACTGTCTTTGTTTGTTATAGATTTGTTTTGGGTATTGGTTGCAGTAACCGTAGATGGGTATGCGACTGAACTTATAGTCGAGTTTGTTCCGTGATCTATTTCTAAGCTATGGTTTGCTGTTACCCCGGTACCGACCAGATTTTTGCCTGTGCCTATGTTCTGTAGTTCTAACAAATGGTCACCTGCTACGTGTACTCCATTCAAACTTAGATTCAGGGTTAAGTCAACCTGGTGGGGGCCAAGAGGGATAAATCCTACCAATATATATATATATTTTCTCCACTAAAAGCCACTATTTGCCGAACAACTTGCGGGCGGGTGCCGTTTTTGTGACAGTGGCAGTCACGTGCCAATATTCACCAACAACTTCCCAGCGGGATTAACAAAGCACTCCACGGACTCTCCAACTTTCAATTTCTTTATTTGTTTGGTTTCCGCATCACGCCTTCTTCAATGCTTTGTGTGCCGTTAAGAGAATGTCTTGCCCCATTTGAATGCATTTTAGCACCTTCCCATTGATCACGGGACGTGCTGCGAGTGATGATGAACTTGTATCACCATTGCAGAGTCTGCCATGTCATTGTGGTGATAGGATTAACTACTCTTAGTGAGTGTCCTCGTATTAACCTGTTACGCTGTGCAGTACAGTTTTACCTTTAGGAGGCTCAGAATACAGGGCTTATGTGCTCACGATGAAATCATACTCATCACGGGGGTGAGATTGAAAGGTAGTTCCTCGCCCTGCCTGTTACTACACAATATTTCTCGGAATGTCATCCATATTACTAATATTTACATAAAGTTGTTAAGATCATCCGTGTTGTTTAACCCATTGGGTGCTTTACTGTCAAGCTCAAGGATTATTCGGGACTCCAATTGACGCAACAGCCTTTCTCTCTTGCCTCCTCTCCGGAGGTTGGGGATGGCATCTATGACAAAGTATTTCAAGCACTTCAGGTCGTTATTGTGCTCCAACTTTAAATATTGTGCGACCGGGTATGTGGTATTGTTGTTCACAATTGCACGCAAATGCTGCAATACTCTAACATGCACCTGTAGCTTCGTACTTCCCACATATATCACAAGCCACAGGTGCATGTTAGTACGTATACCGCATATTCTGTCCTACCATTGTAGCTGCCCTTAAAAGTAGACATGTTAGGGCTAAATGGGGTGGAATAGTGCATGGTATTTTCTCCAAATTTACATGCTCTACAGGGTGAGCGTTTGAAAAATCCTTGTAGGCACATATTTTTAGTGGTCAGTTCAGGGCTACTCTTTACAATCTGAGATCTCATAGAAAATCCTTTCCTGTAAGTAATGGTTGGTTCTGCTGGGAGTCTATGTGCCAGTACTCCATCTGTGAGTACAATGAGCCAATAAAGTTTGATGATTGACTTGATCTTCCTTTCCTATTGATTATAGGTAGTTATAAGTCTGGGGGCATTGTCATCTACCTTAGGTTTCCTTCCCTCCTCTTCCGTTGGCATAAATGATTCCCTAGGTCTCTCTCCCACTTTCTTTACTGCCTCCTTGAGAATAGAATCACTATATCCTCTCCTCTTGAATCTGGTGAGTGCTTCTTGTGTGCATTCATCAAGATCTTTTTGTGTACTGCAAATTCTTTTGAGTCATAAGAGTTCACCAAAAGGGATGCTTCTGACTAGGTGTTTTGGGTGCGCACTGCTTGCGTAAATCATGGAATTACCTGCAGTGGCTTCCATATGCAGAGTGGTCGCTACCTTCCCATCGTTATTATACACCCTCACGTCTAGGAACTCAATGCTTTCCTTACTCACATTTGATGTAAACTAGAGACTGGCAGTGTTCATGTTGATACTTTTAACAAAATTTATGGCACTTTCCTCATCACCTTTCCACACCACAAACACGTCATCAATATAACGTAGCCAATACTTTACGTATATATATATATATATAATATATATTCACTGAAAAATCCATAGGTTTCAGGGGCGTTATAGTTAGCTGGACTTTTCACGCGTACAAAACCATTGAAATTCCCCCGTTATAGTTAGTTCAGCTAACTATAGGATGTTTAATTCTTTATTAGCATGAGTGACTATGTGTGTGAGTAACTCTATGGATGAATGGCATTGTGTAACAGGATGTATAGGTGTATGAGTACATATGATGAGTGAGTACATGTATGAGTGACTGTATAGGACTGTTGGTGAATGAGTGGATGTGTATGTGGATCTTAGAATTACTGAATAGGTTGTTGTAACTGATATTGGTATGTCCATTGTTTTGAAAATTTTAGTTTCTATTTTTGAATGTGTGTATCAAAGGCTATATTAGGGGGAGAGGAGGTCTGCCACTCTATCACAAGGATGATGTCATCGTGATGTCATTTGAGATGTCATCAGTGATGTCATGAGTGATGTCACTGACCATGTCATGAGTGATGTAATATGTGAGGTCATCAGCAGTGCATTGCGGGCGCGCGAGTTATAGTTAGCTGAACTAACTATAACGGGGGAATTTCAATGGTTTTTGTACGAGTGAAAAGTCCAGATAACTATAACGCCCCTGAAATCTATGGTTTTTCCAGTGAATTTCTAAGGTTTTTTAAATGCTAATTCCTAACTATAATGTGCCTGAAACCTATGGTTTTTTTCAGTGAATTTCAAAGGTTTTTTAAATGCTAATTTCTAACTATGCCTACAGAGATAGGACATGTGAAGAAAGAAGAAAAAACGCACAGAAAGTAAAAAAAGAAATGCAGAAAGAAGCAACAGAAGTCCTCAAAGACGAAGAAAAGTGCAGGAAGAAGGATAACATGCAGAAAGAACAAACAGAAGAGCAGAAAGAAGCCTTGGTGCAAAATCATCCTGTACCCTCAACCTTTTCAGACGGATACTGGTGGTAACTGAGTCTGACTAACCAGTCCTAGAGCCAGTGCTATGTTAAAAGACACTCAGAATACAGTGAAAACACCTACATACACTAGGGAACACTATGCGTTGGGGTCCCCCTGTGATCAGCATGACCTCCTCTGTAAGCCCCTAGTATATAATAGGGCAGGGGATTAAAACTACCTCTTAAACGCGCCACAGGGCGTGTTTGCACACGTCACCTCAGGCCCGTCCCCTCACTTCCCCACTGTGTAAACACGCCCTGTGGCTGTTTTAAGTTGGGAGATTAAGTCCCCTTGAATCCTGAGGGTCTCTAGGGTCCAACTAGACCACTAGGTACCTCCATTAAGCGCCACAGAGCTGCGTTGCAGAGAGATGTAAAAAGGGGCACTGCCTCGACCACCTCTCTGCAACGCAGCGCAGTGGCGCTTACTGGAAGCACCTGGTGGGCTAGATGGCCCCCAGGGTCCCTCAGGATTGAAGGGGAATTATTTCCCCAACTTAAAACGCGCCACAGGGCTTGTTTGCACACAATAACTCAGGCCCCGTCTCCTCCCTTCACCACTGTGTAAACACGTCCTGTGGCCGTTTTTAGTTGGGGGATTAAGTCCCCTTAAAGCCTGAGGATCCCTAGGGGTAAAATAGCCCACTAGGTAGTCCAGTAAGCGCCATTGCAGAGAGGTGTAATAAGGGGCACGGCCTGCACCACCTCTTTGCAACGCAGAGCAGTGGCGCTTACTGGAAGCACCTGGTGGGCTAGTTATCCCCCGGGGGCCCTCAGGATTGAAGGGGAATTATTTTCCCAACTTAAAACGCACCATAGGACGTGTTTGCACACGTCACCTCAGGCCCCATCCCCTCCCTTCCCCACTGTGTAAACACGCCCTGTGGCCCTTTTTTAAGTTGGGAGATTAAGTCCCCTTGAATCCTGAGGATCCCTAGGGGTAAAATAGCCCACTAGGTACGTCCAGTAAGCGCCATTGCAGAGAGATGTAAAAAGGGGCACGGCCTGCACCACCTCTCTGCAACGCAGAGCAGTGGCGCTTACTGGAAGCACCTGGTGGGCTAGTTGGCCCCCAGGGTCCCTCAGGATTGAAAGAGAATTATTTCCCCAACTTAAAACGCGCCACAGGGCGTGTTTGCACTAGGCGTGGGTTTCGCAAATTATCGTGAAAATGTTAAAAATGATCGCAAACACGCGGAAATATCGCGAAGATGCAGAAGTTTTTTTCCCGCATGTTCGCGAGATTTTATGCATGGTTGCGGCTCGCCAACTTACCCATGCGGTTGCTCGCGGGCGCGGCCATCTTGTTTTCAGTTGTCTCGCGGTGCATGATCGCGAGAAGAAAGACGTGATCGCGCGACGCATGACGTCACTGCGGACGCGAACTGTCGCGAGACAGCGCAAATGGCTAAAAACAATACAACATCTCATGGAGAACGCGACCGGATCAAGAAAACTTGTCGACAAAAGCAGGGATTCAGGTAAGGCGATCGCGCGCGCGTGAGAATGTATTATTTTACAGCGCGAGCAAGAACCAAATTATCGCAAAGCTGCGGAATGCGGAAATTTTGACATTTTCGCACTTTCCACGGAATACGAGAATGTCAAATTATCGCAATTTCCGCGAACGGAACAAAATTTTAGCCCAGGCCTAGTTTGCACACGTCACCTCACGCCCCGTCCCCTCCCTTCACCACTGTGTAAACGCGCCCTGTGGCCGTTCTAAGTTGAGAGATTAAGTCCCATTGAATCCTAAGGGCCCCTAGGGTCAAACTAGCCCACTAGGTACCTCCAGTAAGCGCCACAGAGCTGCGTTGCATAGAGGTGTAAAATGGGGGCGTGGCCTCAGAACACCTGTCTGCAACGCAGCTCCGTGGTGCATACTGGAGAAACCTGTTGGGCTAGTTGGCCCTCAGGGACCCCCAGTATTGAAGGGGAATTAATTCCGCAACTTACAACTGGCCAGGGGGCGCGTTAGCAGAGTGCTGCAAGGAGGGGGTGTGGCCTCCGGCGCGATGCCGGTCTTTTATTTATTTTATTTTTTTAAGAAGGAGGGCTGTGTCGCCCCCCTTCTTTTTCTAATTTACTGGCCCTGGGGACCCTATCCCCCAGGGCCTGCACCCTAATTTTATTTGTTGAAAAAATTAATTTGGCCCTCCCAAGGCCTTAATCGGCCCCGGGGACCCCAACCCCCGGGTCATGTCCTTTTTTTTTTAAATTCCTTAGGAGGGGGCTGCGTTGCCCCCCTCCTCAGGCCACTTATGTCCCCTGGGACCCCATCCGCCGGGGCCGGCCTTTGTTTTTTAATATTTAAAAAAATATATATATTTATAGAAACACCTAGGACATACTGGACAAACCGTATGTACCCATCACCATGACGATTTGCGTGATATTCATTAAAAGGCGACTATGCATAGAATGAATCCACATGGAATGTATTTACACCGCTAGTGAAGCTCTGACATGTCTGACGCCCTACCGTGCCTAATCCCTGCGCCCCCGCCGGTGGGTACTCTCCAAGTAGACACCCTTGCTATTGACGGGCACATTTAATATACACGCACACCAAGCCATTCAAAGGGGATTCGACAAAAATTCAACCAAACTATGCAAGAAACCCACCTCACGGTTAATAAAACACACATCCACCGCCGGATGTATAATACTTTTTACTTTACTCTGTAGAAAGGAGACAAACCTCACTTGAGAGTCACAGCGTGCTCCTGGCTGAGCCCAATGCTGTGTTACACCCACCAGTGCCCGCTGAGTGCCTCACACCTCTGTGTTGTATTCCACCAGCTAGTGCGTATGCTATGAGACTCTCTAGCCCATGTGCACTGTAACACCACCCCGTGAATATGTCATGCCACACTTGCCTTCGCACGGATTATATTGCCCCATCTAACGTGCCTTCCTCGATGCCTATGTTATAACGCACAGCGCTATGCCATACATATTACAATCTGGGATCCATATCTATGTCACAGTTCATAAGAAACGTTACACTCCCCTGCACATATTTTATATTACAACTTTAGAGACTAGTTAGGTTACACAACACTGCCCTGTGCATATTACACTCCAAGGCGCATATTGCATGGCACACGCTAGTGCCTGTGCTATCTCGCGCTCTCCAATGAATCTGTCATTGCGCACAATGTATTGAATATTATATTTCATGCCCCAGTTCATCTTATATCACACTTTTTGGTGCATACTTTATACCATATACTATATCTAGTTTTCATTTTCAATCGTGCTCTCAGGACTATGTTCTATATAACACTGCGTCCACCTACCCTTTTCATGGGCATTGCATTTTGCGATGGGGTGGAGGGTAAGGGGGTGTTTCTGCCAAGTGAGCCCGGAGTCACAGTCACAAACGTCCTCTTCTTCCTGAATAAAAGTGAGATTATGCTGCATACTTGTTCATATTTTAAGTAGTTCGCACAGACACACATTTTAAAAACAATAAAGTTCCTAATACCCACCTTCTCTGAACAGTTAGCTTGCTGCCCCATGCACCTCCTCCCTATCCTCTGTTGTCTGAATACATGGACTAGCCTCCTCCCTCCTGCCATGCATGGTCTGATGTGCTGCCACTGCCCTCCATTTAGCATGATGTACCAGTCCACTCCTCCTGACCTCCATTGCCCAATTCTATAACCCATCATTGACCTCCTGCTTAGCCTCTGTGCTTAGCTTCCTGCCCATATTATCCTTCCCCCTGCTCTCCGATGTCTTTGTGCATGCCCCTGCTCCATCCTTTTTGACCACCATGTTCCATGGACCTACCACTCCTATCTACTCTGAGTGTTCTGTTGAGCTGCCACTCGCCTCCCACCTGCCTAGCATTGTCAGATGACTGTAACCTGTCCCTGCCACATCCACCCTGCCTGTCCACATGCCATGCCCCTATCCCCTTCCTCCTGTCCTCCATGGTCCATTTTACTGCCACACCCTTCTGCCCTCCCTGGTCTGTTGTGCTGCAACTGCTCCTCCAGCCTGCCCCACTCGGTCTGTTGTGAGGCCCCTTCCCCTGAACTCTCTTGTCTGTACCCAGGTCCTGACCCTCCCTTCTATCCTCCATGGTCCTTTGTGCATGCCCCTGCACCCTCCTTCTTGCCCAACATAGCCATTGTGCTGCCACTAACCCTCCGCTTGCCATGCATGGTCTTCTGTGCTGCCATGGCCCCTCCCAACTTCCCTGTGTGGTCAGCTAGCTGCCCCTGACCCCTCCGACCTTCCCTCCATGGTCTGTGTGTATGCCGTCATAGTCTCATTGTTGCTCTCCATGGTGTGTCTTGTTTCTAGTGCCCATCCTGCCTGATCTCCATGGTCATCTTGCTGCTCCTGCCCTGCCCCCTTGCCTCCAGCCCTCTGTTTCCATGTGCAGACCCCTATTCCCTCCCTCCTGGCTTGTCTGTTCGATTGTAATGCCCCTGATCCGTCCGTCCTGCCCTTTATGGTCTGTTATACTGCAGCTTTCTCTCCTGTCTGTCCATTATGGTCAGCTAGCTACCATTGCCTCTTTCCCCTCTGTTCTCTGTTGTCCATGTGCATGGTCCTGTCCCCTCCCTATTGCTTTCTATGGATTGTTGTGCTGCACTCCCGTCCCGCATGCGCTGTGTGGTGTATTGTGCTGCTGCAAACCCTGATGCCTGTAGGGTCAGTTTGGTGCACCTCTCCATGTCCCTCCTGTCCTCTGTTATCCGAGTCCATGTCCCTATCCCAATTCCTCTTGCCTACCATGATCCAATGTACCATACTTGCGAACATTTTGAACTTGGTCAGAGGGAGATTTTGAAAAAAAACTGGGGTATTGATTTTCCCCTTTGAGTTACATTGAAAAAGAGGATATTGTAGACAGGAGACAGATCAAATAAAGCCCATTTGAGCTTAAAAACATTGGACGTTTCCTGGCTGAAACGGGTCTGTTGGCATGTATGGTTGTACTACCACTGCCTCTTCCTCCTGCCCACAATGGTCTATTATATTGCCACAGCCTCTCTTGCCAGTCCTGTATTGTTGGTTTGTTGCCCCTGCCCCCCTTTCCACTGCCCTCCATAGTCTGTTGTGCTGCCACTGCCCTTCCTGCCTGCCCAGTGTGGTCAAATTGTTGCCTCTGCACTCCTGCCTTCAATTTTCAGAGTCCGTGCCCCTGGCCTCTGCCTCTCAACAGTATCTCAATGAACGACTAGATTGCTAACATTCTATATTGACGTCATCTTGATGTCATCAAAACTGTAATACCTAGAGTATTTCCTTTAGATATTAAATATATGAGAGGGTCTTATTTGCATCAAAATTATGGTTAGTGCTCTAAGAAACTAAAATGAGGACATATTTTCTGAGTTTTCAAATAGCGACAAAGAACTTTTAAATTATTTGTAATCTTTATGTTTTTTTATCCAGTTGACCACTTGATTAAATGTTGCACCTGGGGGAGAGGATGTGGTGTTACTTCCAGAGCTGCAGACTTTGCAACTGGGGAACCAGGTTGGAGTTTCTGCTTCAGCTCAACATTCTGTGATTTTGGTCAAATCACTTAATCTCCCCGGGCCGGATTCACAGAACTAACTTAAGACAAAATCCTAAACTTACTACCATTTTGGTATTCACAGAAGGCACTTACTCATTTTGGTATTCACAGAAGGCACTTACTCATTTCGGTATTCACAGAAGTTAGAAGTCCTAAGTTTAGGACACCTAAATGCCTTCTGTGAATACCGAAAGTCTTAAAATTAGGATTTTTCTCAGTTTAGTAGTAGTATAGTTAGGACTCCGAACTTTAGGACTCCTAAATGCCTTCTGTGACTACCAAAAGCCTTAAAATTAGGATTTTTCTCAATTTAGTAGTAGTAAAGTTAGGACTCCTAACTTTAGGACTCCTAAATGCCTTCTGTGAATACCAAAAGCCTTAAAATTAGGATTGTTCTCAGTTTAGTAGTAGTAAAGTTAGGAGTCCTAAGTTTAGGACTCCTAAACTGAGAAAAAGCCTAATTTTAAGACTTTCGGTATTCACAGAAGGCATTTAGGAGTCCTAAAGTTAGGACTCCTAACTTCTGTGAATACCGAAGTGAGTAAGTGTCTTCTGTGAATACCAAAATGAGTAAGTGCCTTCTGTGAATACCAAAATGGTAGTAAGTTTAGGATTTTGTCTTAAGTTAGTTCTGTGAATCGGGCCCCCCATGTCTACAACCAAAATGAATTTGATCTTGTGTGATGTAACCAATGCTCATGTAAAGCACTCCAATACCTGACAAGTCTGCACTATATAAAACTGCAAATACACAAAAAATAAGTGTTTTGCACACTTCTGTCATTGGGCTACATGTGGGCTACATCTGGGTGATATTTGTGCTGCATTTGGGCTCTTTTGTCTCTGGTGGCCATCTTGGGAGATTTATTTGTTATGAAGTTTCCTAATTTCCTCATTAACTGCAGTCTCCTCAGTAGGAAATCCTTTCAGTTTTTTACTTTGATTCCATCAAGAAGGTATTCAGATATGTCACACATTTGCCAGAAATTCTGAATGTTAGCACTCTAGTTGCTCATTCGATCACTGTAGTAAAGCTACTGCTCACCACGGAAGTCTGATGCTGGTATTAAAAGTGCATGTTTCAGTCTGCATATCAGAATTTTTTACTGAAATAGAAGAGGATTTGAGAAGTCACTCAAAATGTGCCCTAATTTTTCTTTCTTCAGCACTAATCATAATTTCTATGGCAAAATGAACCCCCTCATTGCGTTCCTTATGTTTTAAGTGTTACCACTTTATTCCAATCAAGATGGCTTCAGGTGTGCCATACTTTTGTCATAAGTAAGACTGTTAGCGCTCTAGTTGTTCGTTAGAACACTCTGGGACATTCTGTCATTGGGCTATACTTGGGCTACATTTGGGTGATATTTGGGCTACATTTGGGCTCTTTTGTCTCTGGTGGCCATTTTGGGATACTTATTTGTTATGATGTTTCCTAATTTCCTCATTTACTACAGTCTCCTCAGTAGGAAATCCTTTCAGTTTTTTACTTTGATTCCATCAAGAAGGTATTCAGATATGTCACACATTTGCCATAAATTCTGAATGTTAGCACTCTAGTTGCTCATTCGATCACTGTAGTAAAGCTACTGCTCACCACGGAAGTCTGCTGCTGGTACTGAAAGTGCATGTTTCAGTCTGCATGTCAGAATTTTTTAATGAAATAGAAGAGGATTTGAGAAGTCACTCAAAATGTGCCCTAATTTTTCTTTCTGCAGCACTAATCATACTTTCTATGGCAAAATGAACCCCCTCATTTTGTTCCTTTTTAAATTAAGTGTTTTAAGAGTTACCACTTTATTCCAACCAAGATGGCTTCAGGTGTGCCATACGTTTGTCATAAGTAGGACTGTTAGCACTCTAGTTGTTCTTTAGAACACTCTGGGAAGCTGCAGTAGAATACAAAGGAATCAACTGACAGTCTCTGCCCTTGTTGGATGTACATGTTTTACTGAGAATCTCAGACTTCATTCTCACATGACTGAGAAAGATAATGTAAATTTACAGAAAATATGCTCTCAGTTTAGCTTATAGATCACCTTCCAAACCTCTGTGGGAAAAGCATGAGTAAATAGTTTTCTCTCAAACATGATTCATGATATCACAGCAGAAGGCTTTTTCACATGGTAAAATCACCTTAGAACACACCACAATTCCTAAAATGAGTATGGTACCATCAACAAATGATTTATAATGTAACTAAAGTCTTAAAACCTTCTATTAACTGCAATGCTTTTTAATGAGGTGCTATCATGTATATTGGTCCCAAGATGGCTGCCAACACTTCTTGGATGAAGTGCTGACAGCCAATCAGATCACACAATGAGATGTGTGGTTAGGCTCCGCCCAGATATATATGTGATTTTACTTTTGATTTTCTCAGGAACTACCGAACGGATTTACACCATTTAAGCAAAAGGCACGAGTCTAAACTGAGGACTACCTCTTTGCCAAATTTGTTGTAATTCCGTTCAGCACTTTGGGCTGTAGCTGCGTCAACAGGTCGTATGGGAAAATGCATGGGGAAAATGCGTTTTGGAACCCCCCTTTTTTCTCGGCCCCCGCTTGACGAATCACCGTGAAATTTTCAGTATAGGAGCAGACCGGAGCTGGCCAAAAGTTTGGAAAATTTCGCGAAGATTCATCAATGGACGCCAACGTTATTCCAAATAGAATGTTGCGATTTCCTATGGAAAATGGGTCCTAACTATAACTACCTACTGGCGACTGCCAGTAGTTAATATATATTTATATATATATAAATTATATAAATTTATATATATTTATATGTTATATATATATATAACATATAAATATATATAAATTTACACATATATATAATTACACGCATCTGCTGTAGTTTCAATCCAGTTAGCATCTTATCTTCTAAGAAACGCACAGGCACTTCTGGTGTCTTTCTTTACTAGTGAATGTAAATATTCTCTGTGCAATCCATTTTCAGTCAATGCGAGGGGCCATTCTTGCAACCACTTCAATTTATGTCCAGCTGATAGTTTTGTTAATTCCATCAATGCTGGAGCCTCTGGACTCAGAAGATAATAACATACCTCTGAAGAGGTTTAGCTCACAAAAGAATATTTTGTACTATCAATTAGATTAGCTCTCAAAACCCCAGAGAAAGCAGGCTATGTTTTCCTTTTGTCAATTTAATTGAAAGCATGAAATGTCAGAGGAGGAAAAATCAGATGAGACATTTCATTCCCTTTCACGGGGAGGTAGAGAGGACTATGTAGAGAGAAGTATGTTTGAGAGTGACTAGCTGTTTTTACAATGCTGCTAGCATAGTCTATGTGTTTGCTTGCATGCTAAAATTAAAGGCATGTAGGGGAACATTTATCATAGGGTTGTGTCACTTTTGTGCCACGGAACGGGGTGTATAAGTGACACAACCCTTAAGTGTGAAAGGTTGCGGTGCGTTGCCTTGGTTGGCTTGATAAATCTAGGTTAGTGCAACGCAGCACAAATCGGTGTGCTGCATTTCTCTGCTCCAGGGAGGCATACCATGGGTGGTGCATGGGTGTTGCCATGCTACACCCGTGGATTTTGGTGCATTCCCAGATTTACCATACGTGGTAGACCTGAGAATGTATCAGAACCGCTTAGCATCCCCATAGGAAGCATAATTAGGAGAAAGATCTTAATTTCTCCCCGATTTCTCCTCTTTCTATGTGTGCTGAATTCAGCAGCATACATAGAAAGAGGAAACGTTTTAAAGGGATTGTTTTTGCGCAGGGAGGTGTCCCTTCCTGCACAAAAACAATCCTGCTTACAATGCAGGCACCCTTGCACCATCGTGCCTTGTTGGCGCTAGGTAGCACATTGTGCACCAGTGCTGGGAATAGACAGGAATGTGCCATATTATGTTAATTACAGCACATTCCTGCCCTTTCCCTGTCCCGAAGCACAGCACAGCAAGTTGATTTGCTGCGCTGCATGACTTGTTAGTAAATATGCTGTGTAGAATCTTTACTATATACTTAGGGGCCTATTAGAATGCGCCACCCTAGCGGTGCTGGGACCGGCCGCCAGTGTTGCAGTGGTCCCGCTCCAGCCATTAGGATGCCACCGCCATGCTGGTGGTGGCATCACCCATCCACAACATTGTGGCGGGCGGTGCTCACAGCACCTCTGTCAGAACTCCAAAGGATCAGAATCATTCAGTCTGTTTTACACATCAAGAACACACGATTTCTAGCACACAGAAGGTAAAGGCCATTACTTGGAAGGAAGCTTGGAGATTGTATAACTCCAAGATGGCCGACGAAGTGCTGAAGTTGATGGTCTTATCTGGAGACTGATGCTTCAGATTTGGCAATCGGAGGAATTCTTTCTCAAAGAAATAGAAAGACTGGACAACTCCATCCGGTTGCTTATAGGTCTAGAAAATTAACTTCGGCAGAGATCAATTATACAATCACCGAAAAGGAGCTACTAGCCATCAAGGATGCATTTAAGGAATGGAGGCACTACTTGATGGGAGCAAGACATGTTGTGACGGTGTTCACGGATCATCGAAACCTGAAGTTCTTGAAATCAGCAAAGAGTCTTACTCCACGCCAACTTAGGTGGTCACTGTATTTCGCAGATTATGATTTTGTAATCACATACAGACCTGGAACCAAGAATGGGAAAGCTGACGCCTTGTCCAGATTAAACACTGATAGTGTGGAGAAACATCAAGAACAACAAAAGATCATTCCAGAAAATAAGATTGTGGCTGTAGTAAATCAAGAGACTGTAGAGACAGTAGAGGAAAAGATAATGAAAGCTATGACATCTAAAAAAATGAAAGAATGGACAGAACAAGGAGCTGAAAGGGAAATTCGACATGGTTTACCATTTCACGCAGGAAAATTATTTCTACCAAACCAGGACTTACGACAAATAGCTCTTGAAGAAAACCATGACCACAGACTGGCTGGACACAAGGGAATACAGAAAACTAAAGAATTGGTTAAGAGAAACTTTTGGTGGCTGCAAATGTCAAGGGACATTGATTCCTATGTGGGTTCATGTGAGGTCTGTGCTCGGGGAAAATCTGAGAGACAATCCCCTAAGGGGTTACTCCAACCCATGCCCACTCCCTCATATCCATGGCATACAATCACTATGGATCTAATAGTGGGTTTACCTTCAGACCAAGGTTACAGCACCATATTGGTGTTTGTTGATGCCTTCACCAAGATGGCTCATTTTGTTGCCCTAAAGAAAATCCCCACAGCCAAGGAATTAGCCAAACTCTTCAGCACTCATGTCGTGCGAGCTCATGGTATCCCAAGGGTTGTGGTCTCAGACAGGGGTTCCCAATTCCTATCCCATTTCTGCAAGACATTCATGGAAGGTTTAGGGGTTGAAACTAGATACTCCACGAGTTTTCACCCAGAAACAGATGGGCAAACGGAGAGGGTGAACCAAGAATTGGAACAGTATTTGAGACTATACTTACTTGATCAAGAAGGGGACTGGCCAGAGTATATTTGGGCAGCAGAATTTGCATATAATAACGCAAAAAATGTCTCCACAGGTTTTACTCCATTTTATTTAAATTATGGAAGACACCCTAATTCCTCTACACATTTTAGAGAAGTTTCAGTTCCTGCAGTCCAAGACATGATTAAAGATCTAACACACGTTCATCAGGTAGCAAAAGGAAATTTGATCAGGGCTAAAGAAAGTTATAAGAAATATGCAGATAAAAAAAGAAGAGAGGGTCCAAACCTAAAAGTTGGAGATCAGGTATGGTTAAACTCCAAAAACCTTAGGTTAAAAGGAACCCGCAAATTTCAACCAAAATTTATAGGGCCTTATCAGATCAAAGAACTAGTTAACCCAGTAACTTATCGATTGAAATTACCAAAAAAGATGAAGATCCACCCAGTGTTTCATGTCTCTCTGTTAAAGAAGACCTCACCACACCTCAGAGTGACACTACCTCCGAAAACTGTACAATTAGAATCTGGAGAGGAATTTGAGGTTAAAAGAATACTGGATTCTACAAGACGTAAGGGAAAGATCTATTATTTGGTTGACTGGAAGGGTTATGGTCCTGAGGAGAGATCCTGGGAACTAAATTCTGATGTTCATGCTCCTCGTTTGGTAAAGGCTTTCCACCGAAAATTTCCAAGAAAACCTCAACCGGAGGGACCTACCTTGCGAGAGGGTACTGTCAGAACTCCAAAGGATCAGAATCATTCAGTCTGTTTTACACATCAAGAACACACGATTTCTAGCACACAGAAGGTAAAGGCCATTACTTGGAAGGCAGCTTGGAGATTGTATAACTCCAAGATGGCCGACGAAGTGCTGAAGTTGATGGTCTAGTCTTTCTTCGTTACGGAGCTCTACTTGTGGCGCTCATGAGAGAACGTTGATGCACTTCACCGAGACTGTTGACAGAAGCGCACGCATTCTTGTATCCCAGTCAGTTAGTTAGTTAGTTAGGTTTCGTTGATAACCGTCGGTTATCAATTCTTGCCATTGTAAAACTATTCCTGAAATATTGCTGAGTCCGAGATATTCAAATTCTACTCTCGTCATAGAAGCTTCGTTGGATTGCTTGCGCAAGCCTCCAGCAGAGACACTATTCTACAAGCCTTGTGCACCGAATCCGGGAACACTACCTCGTCGAGGAAGCAGTGTTCCAGTCAGAATCAGTGCTGTTACTGACGCTCCAGAATTTCGAACTCCTTCATGGAAGCAGCGTTCAAGACTGAAGACTGTTCAGAACTAGACGCTAACTCGTCGAGTTAGTAGCGAACTCTCCACACCCAAGCTAAGTACCACGAGTAATCGATTGAGTGTAATGTATTTCCCCATTAGCTCGTTCTCCTGGTTGCTCTGAGGAGACCGATTGACTGTATATAATTATTAACTCTGAGGAGGTAACATTGATATACATATCATTAACACCACCTTCCAGTTGCCCAGAGAAGGCGACGAGAGGAGGCTATCCGGTTGCCTTGACTTTACTCACCTTATCAGAAAAAACTAGGAAGGAGATATTAATTGATGACTAATAAGAATTTAGGTATGTACAAGTTCAGTTATGGTAATAATTGATTAGGAAGGAATAACAGTCCATTTACAGAATCACTCATAGATATTTATCTTGCTAACAGAACAACCCTATCATTAAATGACAGGAAGATTATGAAGACACGTTGAGGAGAGGCAAAGGCCAAGGTTATTCTGGTATGTACGCAGAGAGAAGGAAGTTGAGAGAGTATTTAGGATTTAAATTTATATTAGAACTAAGTATGCATGTGTTTAGTTTCTAGAATCAACTACCAAGAAAGACCACAAGAGCAGAGAAGAAGCAGAAGGTTGGAAGCAGAAAACCTCAGGCAGTCTCTTTGTCTTCTTTATTATTTTATCCACTCCCCCTTCCCCCACTGGGAGATTCCCCTGGGGGCTAGCAACATTGGCACCAGAGGTTCTCCTGGATGGGGCATTGGGAACAAGCATCTCTGCTCCTGCACAAGTCCAAGACCTGACAGAGTGAAGTGCCCAAGTGTTGAAACTTGCGCCTGAGCAGAAATGGCTGAAGGTTTAGAGTTAAAAGATTTGGGAGAAGTTTTAGGTCTAATCCAAAAAGAGCTAACAGCAGTTAGAGAAGAGAATAAGGGATTGAGGCAAGAAATAATGGACGCTTGAAGGGAAACTGTAGAGTTGGCAGCTAGATTAACTGAAACGTCTAGATTTCCAGACACAGAAAGAGAAAACTTGGGTTCCACTTCCCAATTAGCAACTCATGTGGTGCACTCCCTGTCCCCAGTGATACCATTAGCACCTCCAGAAAGATTTAGTGGGGATCCACAAAAGGCCCAAGTGTTTTTGACACAATGCTCTTTGCATTTTATGTGTCGTCCTACGATTTTTCCGGATGCACAGACCCGCGTGGCCTTCATTTTGTCCTATCTCAGTGGTGATGCCGCCAATTGGTCCATGCCATTGATCTCCAGAGATGACGCTCTGTTATACGATTTTGAGAACTTTAAAAAAGAATTTCTTCGAATTTTTGATCGACGGAAGATATCGCAGGCCACAGATAATGAATTATTAGAACTAAAACAGGGTAATAAGGAACTTGTGGCATATCTGGCCCAATTCAACAAGTTGGTAGTAGAAACAGACTGGCCAGAGAGTACAAGAGCTGCTGTCTTTTATAGAGGGCTTAAGGACGAGTTGAAAGACGTTTTAGCCCAAATTCCAAATCGACCCACTGATGTATCGGCCTTGATAGATTTAGTTTTGGAAATCGACTTTAGACAAAGTGAGAGGAGAGGTGAAAAGAAGAAAGAATTCAGATTCAACACTCCAAGATTTGACAGAGTTAAGGTAGAATCAATGAGAAATAGTGAAAGTCAATCTGGGGTGGAGCCAATGCAGATCGGAACTGTCCGTGGGCCTTTAACTAAGGAAGAGAAGGAAAAGAGACGACAGAATAATTTATGTATGTATTGCGGAAATAGTGGACATTTTGTGAGAATGTGCCCAAAGAAACCAAAAATGTTTTCCAAGGAGAAGGAAAACTTCAAGCACCACCAGTAAAGGGAGTTGGACTGGTGGTTGCAGAAAATAAAACAACTCCAGAAGAACATCATTTGGCAAATACCTTACAGTCATCGTATCCTCACCTTGTGATTTCTATGACATTGAAGTTCAGAAACAATGCCCTGACAGAAGTTTCAGTCATGATGGACTCAGGAGCGACTGGAAACTTCTGTGATATAAAATATGCCATGAAGATTGGTTTGAGAGCAATTCAAAAGGCGAAAAGTGAACCAGTGAGGGCGGTGGATGGAACCAATCTTTCTTCCGGGCCCATCACCAGTCATACAGAACAAGTGGAAATGAGCTTTCAGGAAGGTCATCGAGAAGTTATACAATTTAATTTAATTGATACTCCTCAATTCCAGATTATACTGGGCTTGCCATGGCTCACAGAGCACAACCCGAGTATAAATTGGGAAACAAGAACTGTGAAAATGAACTCTGACTTTTGCAAAGAAAATTGTTTTAATATTACAGACAGAGTTAGAGAACCTGGGCCGGCCACACATTTGAGCGAACAAGACGTATCAGTTTGTGTGATTCACACAAGTGAGATACCACCGGAGTACAAAGAGTTTCAAGATGTATTTGATGAAGTTGAAGCGGAGAAACTGCCTCCTCATCGACCATTCGATCGTCGAATAGAATTGGAGCCAGGTGCGAATCTACCGTGTAGTAGAGTCTATGCCTTAACAGAAAAGGAGAATGAGCATCTGAAAAAGTATATAGAGAAATATCTGGCTAATGGGTTCATACGCCCCTCCCAATCCCCCGTCTCTTTGCCGCTTTTTTTTGTCCCAAAGAAAGAAGGAGATCTAAGAACGTGTATTGATTATCGAGCAATAAATAAAGTCACCATCAAGAACAGATATCCTTTACCACTCATATCAGTACTCTTAGACCAGGTGAAGGAAGCACAGATATACACTAAGCTAGATCTTCGTGGTGCTTACCATTTGATTAGGGTTAAGGAGGGCGATGAGTGGAAGACGGCCTTCAGGACAAATTTGGGACTGTACGAATATCAAGTAATGCCTTACGGATTGTGCAATGCCCCAGCTGCCTTTCAGCACTTCATCAACAGTGTGCTGAGAGAATTCATAGACCAATCCGTTATTGTATATATCGACGATATTTTAATCTATTCAAAGACAGAAGAAGAACACCCAGATCAAGTAAGGAAGGTTTTGCAAAGGTTGAGAGAAAACAATCTGTATGTCAAATTAGAAAAATGTGAGTTCAAAACAAAGGAAGTGGAGTTCCTTGGATTCGTTCTCACACCATCCGGAATAACCATGGATACAAAAAAAGTGATGGCTGTTTTAGAATGGAAGTCTCCAAGGAATATAAAGGAGTTACAAAGCTTCATAGGCTTTGCCAATTTCTATCGAAGATTTGTAAATGAATTCTCACATAAACTCATTCCACTCACTCGACTTCTGAAGAAGGGTGTTCCTTTTACTTGGACAGAAGAAGCTGAAAAGGCCTTTCAACAATTGAAACTAGAATTCACCACCGCACCAGTTTTATTACATGCCGACCCCACTGAACCTTTTTATCTGGAGACTGATGCTTCAGATTTGGCAATCGGAGGAATTCTTTCTCAAAGAAATAGAAAGACTGGACAACTCCATCCGGTTGCTTATAGGTCTAGAAAATTAACTTCGGCAGAGATCAATTATACAATCACCGAAAAGGAGCTACTAGCCATCAAGGATGCATTTAAGGAATGGAGGCACTACTTGATGGGAGCAAGACATGTTGTGACGGTGTTCACGGATCATCGAAACCTGAAGTTCTTGAAATCAGCAAAGAGTCTTACTCCACGCCAACTTAGGTGGTCACTGTATTTCGCAGATTATGATTTTGTAATCACATACAGACCTGGAACCAAGAATGGGAAAGCTGACGCCTTGTCCAGATTAAACACTGATAGTGTGGAGAAACATCAAGAACAACAAAAGATCATTCCAGAAAATAAGATTGTGGCTGTAGTAAATCAAGAGACTGTAGAGACAGTAGAGGAAAAGATAATGAAAGCTATGACATCTAAAAAAATGAAAGAATGGACAGAACAAGGAGCTGAAAGGGAAATTCGACATGGTTTACCATTTCACGCAGGAAAATTATTTCTACCAAACCAGGACTTACGACAAATAGCTCTTGAAGAAAACCATGACCACAGACTGGCTGGACACAAGGGAATACAGAAAACTAAAGAATTGGTTAAGAGAAACTTTTGGTGGCTGCAAATGTCAAGGGACATTGATTCCTATGTGGGTTCATGTGAGGTCTGTGCTCGGGGAAAATCTGAGAGACAATCCCCTAAGGGGTTACTCCAACCCATGCCCACTCCCTCATATCCATGGCATACAATCACTATGGATCTAATAGTGGGTTTACCTTCAGACCAAGGTTACAGCACCATATTGGTGTTTGTTGATGCCTTCACCAAGATGGCTCATTTTGTTGCCCTAAGAAAATCCCCACAGCCAAGGAATTAGCCAAACTCTTCAGCACTCATGTCGTGCGAGCTCATGGTATCCCAAGGGTTGTGGTCTCAGACAGGGGTTCCCAATTCCTATCCCATTTCTGCAAGACATTCATGGAAGGTTTAGGGGTTGAAACTAGATACTCCACGAGTTTTCACCCAGAAACAGATGGGCAAACGGAGAGGGTGAACCAAGAATTGGAACAGTATTTGAGACTATACTTACTTGATCAAGAAGGGGACTGGCCAGAGTATATTTGGGCAGCAGAATTTGCATATAATAACGCAAAAAATGTCTCCACAGGTTTTACTCCATTTTATTTAAATTATGGAAGACACCCTAATTCCTCTACACATTTTAGAGAAGTTTCAGTTCCTGCAGTCCAAGACATGATTAAAGATCTAACACACGTTCATCAGGTAGCAAAAGGAAATTTGATCAGGGCTAAAGAAAGTTATAAGAAATATGCAGATAAAAAAAGAAGAGAGGGTCCAAACCTAAAAGTTGGAGATCAGGTATGGTTAAACTCCAAAAACCTTAGGTTAAAAGGAACCCGCAAATTTCAACCAAAATTTATAGGGCCTTATCAGATCAAAGAACTAGTTAACCCAGTAACTTATCGATTGAAATTACCAAAAAAGATGAAGATCCACCCAGTGTTTCATGTCTCTCTGTTAAAGAAGACCTCACCACACCTCAGAGTGACACTACCTCCGAAAACTGTACAATTAGAATCTGGAGAGGAATTTGAGGTTAAAAGAATACTGGATTCTACAAGACGTAAGGGAAAGATCTATTATTTGGTTGACTGGAAGGGTTATGGTCCTGAGGAGAGATCCTGGGAACTAAATTCTGATGTTCATGCTCCTCGTTTGGTAAAGGCTTTCCACCGAAAATTTCCAAGAAAACCTCAACCGGAGGGACCTACCTTGCGAGAGGGTACTGTCAGAACTCCAAAGGATCAGAATCATTCAGTCTGTTTTACACATCAAGAACACACGATTTCTAGCACACAGAAGGTAAAGGCCATTACTTGGAAGGCAGCTTGGAGATTGTATAACTCCAAGATGGCCGACGAAGTGCTGAAGTTGATGGTCTAGTCTTTCTTCGTTACGGAGCTCTACTTGTGGCGCTCATGAGAGAACGTTGATGCACTTCACCGAGACTGTTGACAGAAGCGCACGCATTCTTGTATCCCAGTCAGTTAGTTAGTTAGTTAGGTTTCGTTGATAACCGTCGGTTATCAATTCTTGCCATTGTAAAACTATTCCTGAAATATTGCTGAGTCCGAGATATTCAAATTCTACTCTCGTCATAGAAGCTTCGTTGGATTGCTTGCGCAAGCCTCCAGCAGAGACACTATTCTACAAGCCTTGTGCACCGAATCCGGGAACACTACCTCGTCGAGGAAGCAGTGTTCCAGTCAGAATCAGTGCTGTTACTGACGCTCCAGAATTTCGAACTCCTTCATGGAAGCAGCGTTCAAGACTGAAGACTGTTCAGAACTAGACGCTAACTCGTCGAGTTAGTAGCGAACTCTCCACACCCAAGCTAAGTACCACGAGTAATCGATTGAGTGTAATGTATTTCCCCATTAGCTCGTTCTCCTGGTTGCTCTGAGGAGACCGATTGACTGTATATAATTATTAACTCTGAGGAGGTAACATTGATATACATATCATTAACACCACCTTCCAGTTGCCCAGAGAAGGCGACGAGAGGAGGCTATCCGGTTGCCTTGACTTTACTCACCTTATCAGAAAAAACTAGGAAGGAGATATTAATTGATGACTAATAAGAATTTAGGTATGTACAAGTTCAGTTATGGTAATAATTGATTAGGAAGGAATAACAGTCCATTTACAGAATCACTCATAGATATTTATCTTGCTAACAGAACAACCCTATCATTAAATGACAGGAAGATTATGAAGACACGTTGAGGAGAGGCAAAGGCCAAGGTTATTCTGGTATGTACGCAGAGAGAAGGAAGTTGAGAGAGTATTTAGGATTTAAATTTATATTAGAACTAAGTATGCATGTGTTTAGTTTCTAGAATCAACTACCAAGAAAGACCACAAGAGCAGAGAAGAAGCAGAAGGTTGGAAGCAGAAAACCTCAGGCAGTCTCTTTGTCTTCTTTATTATTTTATCCACTCCCCCTTCCCCCACTGGGAGATTCCCCTGGGGGCTAGCAACATTGGCACCAGAGGTTCTCCTGGACGGGGCATTGGGAACAAGCATCTCTGCTCCTGCACAAGTCCAAGACCTGACAACCTCCCACCAAAATGCTGTGGATGCACCTTGTGCATTTGCATGCACAACGTGGCAGGCACCGCGTGATGCCTGCCACGTCATGCATGCAAATGCAGGGGGTACCATAGGTACCCCCCATGTGCCCCTCACACACCCCTAACATCCTGGGGGCCTGCAACGGGCCCCCAACTGAGAAGACTGCATACCTTTCTGTGGCGGCAACAACGCCACGGAAAGGTTGCTTCCCGCCTGCATTGTAATATGGATGGCGGTGTCTAGCAGACACCGCCACCATATTCAACCCTTTTCTGCCCGGTCGACTCGTCGACTGGACGGAAAAGCGGCTGACGGTCTTCCCGTCCGCCGCGGTACCCCCGCCATCATAATATAGTGGGGGGGAAATGGGAGGCGGGCGGGGGATAATGTCAGGCGGATTGCGACCGCCATGTGGGCGGTGGCGATCCGCCTGACATCCTAATAGGCCCCCTAGTTTTTTTTCGCCATTTACTATTATGCCAAAAATTCAATACTTTAGAGCTGCACCCTGAAACTGAGTATTTTTGACTAATGGTGTTCACAGTGTCCCCTACTTTCTGTAGAATTGTCCTTATTTTTCCTCCACCTGACATCGCTAACAAATTACCTAAAAACTCACACATCATAAATGGATCCAACAGAATCCCTAGTAAAATTTACATGGAAAATTGTCACCATGATCGATTCTTTAATCATGTTTCATAAACATTTGACATTAAATAAGGAATGATAAAAAATGTGAATGCAAAAATAATATTAGTTTTGTGTTTCTTGTCTTATAGGAATATGAAATCATTATAATTTCTTCAGTGACGTCAGAAGCAAAAACCATACATTTCACAGGATCAAGTAAAACATCATCACAATTGGGTTTCTGTCTCAAAAGATCGCTCTATGAAAAGATTGCGTTCTATGGAGTGTGTCACACTACTGCCACTTGTGCTGGGACTGGCACAGTTCTGGCCATGTCTGAGCATCAGCCCAAAGGTCCACCATTTGCGGGACGACAACGGGAAGTGTCAAAGCCCACACCGAGTAAAGCGCGGCTGGGTGTGGAAACAGTTCTTTGTCTTTGAAGAGCTAGAAGTAACACAGCGGGTATATGTTGGACAGGTAACTCTTTTATCTGTGTTTACTAAACTTATATAGTTGTATGAAAGTGGGGATCTCTGACTTGCATGTAATATGACAAAAGCAGGTAAATGGTAAATTAGTTGGAAGCAGTGAAAACCCAATAAAACGAACAATAAAGAAAAGCAGCTGTGATTTGACAAAAGTACAGCTGTAAGAGCACTGGAAATAATATTAATATACACAGACAAATACGTCCTTTTTTACTGATATTTTACTATGTAGGCAAAGTTACCAGAGGGCATTTGATGCTTTCATCAGAATGTTTTAAACATCCAAAGAAATACAGTGTTTGCTTAGGGGCAGAGCACAAGTTGAGGGTACATGCGGGTAGACGGTCTCTACCCACTATTTTCACAGACTGGACACCGTCTACCCTATCAAGAGGTTGGGCCCCACAAAAATCTGCTGAACATGTCTTGAAATCGATAGTCTCCAGCCTGATTTGGGAGGGTTGGCC
The DNA here is from genome assembly GCF_964204655.1 of Triturus cristatus. Lineage (NCBI taxonomy): Eukaryota > Metazoa > Chordata > Amphibia > Caudata > Salamandridae > Triturus > Triturus cristatus. The sequence continues at coordinate 844,548,667 of NC_140587.1, read as the reverse complement.
TGTATGGTTGCGTCACTTTTTTGGCACAACCCCAATGCAAAACCTAAGTTGTTAAATATTGTAATGCACTCAAATGTACTGATGATATACCTGCTAAACATATTTGGGTTCTTAAGATCTGAGGTTAGTTCCTGGGAGCTCATGGGTTGTGATGCCACTTTCTATGATACCACATGCTTGGTTAGTCCCCTCCATTCCTTGTTTTAGGACCTGTACCCTGCCTAGGTGTATTACATGAGTTATTTGTTTTAATCACAAACAGAATCATTCTAGCGTGTAGGAAAACCAACATCAAACACAATCAACACTAGCATTTACAGAGCTCATAGCCCGCCATGACCCTGACTCAAAAGCTAAGCAAGCAAATGTTAAAAAATGATATTTTATTTTTTTAAAGAAAAAATGTAAGATGGTAAACTCCATCAGATGAGTTATGAAGCCTTTTGGGGGCAACACATCAAGTTACCCATGGAGGGCTCAGTAAAACTTAAAAGCAATATTTACCGTCATTTCCTATTCCCAAACTAGCAACTGATGTATTCCTGATTACTTTGTAATTAATCATATTAATACTAAATCCATTTGACATTAGGACGCTCCAGGAGTTTGCATGGTTTATTAGATTCGTGTGGTTTTATTACACTGGGCGATTAGTCTTCGCTAAATCAAAAAAACACACACATTTTAAGATAATCTCTATAATGAGCCCTATCATCTGCTGGAATGTTTATTTCTGTAACAGAGGTAAGTATTGCCAGTTGTTCTGGTGCCCTTTGTAATGAAGCCCTTATTACATGAATGAACTGCAGCACATTGAAGATCTAATTAGCTAGCCCTTAAATTTAATTAGACCCAAAGGGCGAAGTACTCAAAATTCATTTATTGAATTCTCACAAGCCGTCAGACGCGTAGCAGTGCGACGTCTAACTCATATCACAACATATTACAGAATCTGCTTATGTCTGTCAAAACATACCTGTATCGCATGTAGTGCACCATAATGCAGTTCCAGATGTTGTAAAGATACTAAGACACTTAAGTATTGACTGCAGAGAAGGAAAGATGGGTTAATTTAGCTTCTCCATTTCACAGTTTACTGTAACAATAGACCCCACTTAGTCTTGCTCCTGTAGAATTAATTCTGCACTGTATCTTCTCTTTTGTGTTTTGCTCTGGATCACTGTTATTTTCTCACGAATACTAAATGAATTTCACCTGTGCGAAGATTAATTACCTCAGTTCACACTCAAGTAGAAACAGCTGAGATGGTCTTTGAAGAGATGTATGACACATCTGCCAGACCACTGAGCCAAATATCCAAAATTCCCTGCGAAAGACCTTTTTTAGATGCCTGGGAAATAAAAAGGAGTTAGCATCATCCAAATCTGCAAATTTCAGTGTAATCCGTTTGGTTACACAGTGAGGACTGGGGTTAAATGTAGGTTTATTACAAGTTCAAAGCCAAATTGATGTATACGAGTCTCAAGAGTATGTTGTAAAAATACTGAATTACGACTGGTAATCCAAATGGTCTGACAAAATACTACCTCTGTAGTATAAAGCATAAAGCATAAAAGGAATACAGTAATGGCAATGGAGAAAATAGGAAACATGATTTGATGATCAGTATATGATTTCCGGTCTTCTTGCCTATACGTACATGGATCTAAATCTAAAGATCCAGTCAACAGGATGGTGTCAGCATTGCAGGGACTTTTATTGAAGTCTCCAAAATCAAGAGAATTGCATAGCATAAATCCACACAACAGATGTATAGGAAAGAGGTCTTACCCTTCTGAGTCTAAAGGGAATCTGCCTAATGCTAAAGAGTGACCACTAATTAAAACTTCACAGAACATTTGTGAATCCCACATCACATGTCTCAGTACTTTTCCACTTTCTCACGGTAAAGCTTGGCTTTTTCATCCGATAATCCATTCTTTTTTGTCTGAACATCAGAACGCCTTTAAATTTCTCCTATCTCCAGCTACAACATGAATAGTGGTCCTCCCTTTGTTTATTATTGACTCTAATCCTTGCCCAAAGTCGTCCACTCAAGCCACACTATCTCTCATACACAATGTGCCTTTCACTAACTGGGAGGTCATATGAATGCACCTGCAAAGAAGAGACAACATTGCAAACCAAGCAAACTTTCACGTTGAAGGTTAAACATTAGAATCTAAATTATAAGGCCTTTGGTCAAGTTAAAGTTGCAAGCATCTCAGTACCCGTTTAAATGCAAGTTTATAGATACACATACAGTTATAGAATAAATGCAGGATACTATTCAAATGAATACACAAGTATAAATGTAATGTCAACGAAATCACTCAAACTACATAAATGCAGATAGATATGGAAACCCTAATTTGGTAGTACTGTAAGAAAAAAATTAGCATGCACTCTCATGTAAATATCTGAAATATACAGTGAATGCACCTTCAGTATCTTAATCAAGTGTAGCACTCTACGTTAATGATGTTAAAGCACACAAATATATGGCACTACATGCATGTATAAATGGCATATTTGTGATATGAAAGCGTGGAGCCAAAATTACGCTGCTTCACAACCGAAAAATAAGAACAAGCTCAACAGAGCAGGGATTTGAAGTGAGTCAAGTTGTGAAATTGGTTTAAGGGAGCGGCAGGAGCCACAAACCACAGGAAGGACTGCCACCAGTGGCAGCTCCTTGAGGGAGTTCTGCGGGGCGGTGAGGTGGGGCAGGGGAGGGGCAGGGTGGGGAGTAGTAAACTCCGGCATACGGCTGAACGGAGTTAAGTACATAAATAAACTAATTACATTGGAATGCTGCAATGCCAAATCTGCGATGCAGCACGCACAATGTAGTTCGTTTTATTTATTTATTTAAGTACTTAACTCCGTTCGGCTGTATGCTGGAGTTTACTACCCCCCACATTCCCCTGCCCGCCTCACCACCCCGCAGCTCTCCCTCGAGGAGCGACCACTGACTGCCTCTAGAAGTTAAGAATCCAGAGAGGAGGAATGTGATAGCACTTGGTCAAATTAGTAATAGAGCTTGAGAGGGGCAAACCAGGAGAGGTACAGAATAGGAACTAGGCTGGTATAAGGGTAAAAAGACTACTGTAATGAAAGGGAAAGTAAATTCCAGATGGGCAGGAAATATTTTTATGCAATTATTGAAATAGAAAGCATATAATAGCAACACATAAGCAAAGAAGCAACGTTAAGTCCATCTTAGGGATACAATGTTACCATCTCCAAGTGAGGCTCAGATATAGACATGCTAAGAAAAGATCCAGGGAGGAGAGGATGGGATATCATTTCTGATTTCTTGACTTTATTACTATAAGTTAAGGGAATCTACATTTTATTTCGAGACCACAAAGCATCATTGAATGCCATTTTTAAAGACTGTCTAAAAAAGAGGAGCAGCATATTCAAATTGTTTGAAGTTAAAGGCTCTGAAGGTAGAGATGTTGGACCAGTCAGTCACCTTAATGAGTTTGACCAGGCTACAACCAATTACAGTGGCATCAGAGGCCATACCTTCTTGAGAGATGTATGCACCAAACCTAGAAACATCTACCGCACCTGTGCCAAAACTCAACATTGCCAATAGGAAATGACCGGGTTGAACGTGGGCAAGTAAGACATCCTAAAGGAAATAATTAGCCCAGAGGATGAGTGAAGGTGGTGATGGGTTTGGGCTATAGGTGTCATATATTCTTTGAGGCAGCTATCAACACAAAAATTGTAGTAAGGCAGGAAGTAAGGAAAAGGGACGGAAAAACAGTTGGTCTTGGTCCTTTCAGAAATGCAAACAACAGACAAAGCCTCCTAGGGAGAAGGACCAGTCATTGATGGACAGGGCTGTATCATCAGAAACCTTTTAATATAGACTAAACCAAGGAGGGTGGCTAGCCTGACATTTATTGCTGAAAATCTAGGCTAGCAAACCAACAATGTAAGTGTTGGAAGGCAATACGATGCCACAGGTGGAGGTGCGCCTGAGTAGTGGAGGGCAAGAAAGGCCTATTCCCTTAACTAATTCAAAACCAAGGGATCTTTCCCAGTATGAATTTAGCTGAGAGGAGGGTAGCCAGATGCCATAACAGAAGGGTACCATTAATAGCTCAACAGGAGATGTCCTTGGCATGAAGGGAGGCAGAGTAGTTAAAAACTTGAGAGGTAGAGGAAGCAATGGGATCCACGCCCCATTACAAGCATTTGCCAACTCAATCAGACAATGCTGACATTTAAGCTCACCTGGTGCCAAGAGACTATGACTTAAAGATAAGTCTTGAAGCTTCAGATGGAAGGCCTAGGAAATCAACCAAATCATTTGGAACAGGGGCACTGTAGGCTAGGGGCTGAGCATTCTTCAAGTGGTCCACAAGCTGTTTAGCCTGGACCCTGGCATTTTGAGGCTGTTCGTGGGTGTTCTTAATTCTTCTTTACAGGCAGGGCACATTACTCAGCCATGGAAACATGCCAGGGTTTTGCTCCCCAACTGAAGAAACCCAATCTGGATCCCTTGTATAGGTCCAAATACTGACCCACCTCTATGCTTCCTATTGTGGCTAAAATCATGGAAAAGCATGGTAACAGGGAAATCTCCATGTTTGTGGAGACTCATACCCTGCTTCACCCTTCCCAATTGGGGTTCAGAGTGGATCACAGCACTGAATCCACCATTTTAGGTGTGAAATATTATATTAGACAGCTGCTGGATGACGGATTACTTGACCTCAGTGCTGCTTTTGATACAATGTCACTTTGCACTGCTGGAGAGATTGGTCAGTCTAGGCACACAAGTAACAGACTTATCCTAGATGGCATCCTTCCATGGTGACTAAACTTTTCAGGTTTCCTCAGGTAATGCCTTCTTTTCACATGTCCTTACATCAGGGGTCCCTAGGTCCGACTCTATTAAACGTCTATGTCAGACCTTTGGCAGACCTGGTTGAAAGCTTCGGCCTGACTCTATTTTACTACTTGGATGACACTCAAAGCATCTCCACTATGTCTTCCGCCTAGTTCCATAACTCTGAGGCCCTGAATTCCTGTCTGTCTGTGGTAGCTTCATTGATGAATATGAATTTCCTCAAAATCAACAATAAAGAAACGGAGGTACTGGTGCTGGAAAAGAACCTGCCCCTTTGGGACCCACAGCACTGGCCTCAAAGCCCAGGCACCATTCCTGCACTGGCCAAAAGGTGAAGAACCTGGGATTCATGATTGCCAACAAGCTGTCCGTGAAACCTCAGGCTGCGGAGACAGCTGCCACCCGTTTTGCCATACTGAAATGGCTGCAGAAAATCCTCTGGATTCTTCCTTTCTCAGCCCAACGGACAGTCATCAGGCACTTATTTAATCAAAACCAGACTATGGCAATGACCTCGATTTGGGAGAAGATAAAGCCTCCATTAGAAGTCTGCATGTAGTCCATAACTCGACAGCCTAGATGCTCCACAGACTTCCAAAAAGTGCATCAGCCACCTCTCTTATGAGGGAGCTGCACTGGCTAAAGGTGGAGAAAAGGATCCAATTCAAAGCCCTTTGCTTTGTTCATAGAGATAGATCAGTCCTGTTACTTATAGGGACTAGTTAGACCTTTTCATCCGGCTTGCACTTTACGTTCCAGTGATCTTTACTTATGAAGGTTTCCAAAAGTCAAACAAACTCACATGGGAGGCTGGTCCTTTTCCTCCCTGGGCCCAAGGCTACAGAACAACCTTACATTAACCCTGAGAAGGTGTACTTCTCTGTCTTCCTTTCAGAAATAGCTGAAGTCCTGGATGTTTTGAGGTAGTGGGTTTTTTGATTGCTCCTTATCTATCTCTCAGCACCGGGAAACCCTGTATGGGTAGCTGTTTGTGCTCTACAAATTTTATTATGAATAATAATAATATTAATAATAATAATTTGTAGGATGTTCAGGGAGAGCATGCAGGATGTTTGCTGTGCACTCCAGAGGAGCAGAGAACCATGCTTGGAGGCCAAAAGGAGGAGACCAGTCAAAGAAGATACAGACAGCAGTGAAGGAGAACCATGGCTTAGGTAATCATGCTGAAGGCATCTACTGCCCAGGCATCTGGGTTCAGATGCCAGCTCAAAAAGTGCAGAAGCCGGCAATGCAGACAACAGATGATGTGATTTATTTCCAGGGGATCCAAAAGGTGAGAAGAAGCCTGAATAAAAGAATGCCAGTATCCAGTCACTGAAGTCCCAAAGATAACTTGAGTGGCACATAGAGATAAAGTTGAGGAGACCTGGAAGGGTTTCCACTTGAACAGTGCAGTGCCAATAAAGACAAAATAACCAGTGACCCTGAGCCAATGTGTCCAGGTTCTCTGACCTTGTTTTGCCAAGTTTGTTGATATTCCAAATAGGTACCTGTAGTCTATCCACAAAAGGATGGTGCATTGTGGGTGGTTTGTGGCCAAACTCTTTACAACAAAGATCCCTGTCAATATTTCTGGGCAGTTGATGTAGAGAAAGGTGACTTTGCAGGAAAAGAGATCCTAAAGATTGCACCCCCACCTAACCTTCTGGCATCTGATTTCAGGATGTTATCTGAGTGAGACCCATAGATACCCTTCCCATTCTATGTCTCGATGTTGTTCAGCTTTCATTGATGTTTGAAGGAGTTGTCATCCAAGGGAATCACATCCAAATAACTGAAGCCATGTCTCAGATGAAGGTCTTTCCAACGTTGAAGGGTCCGGAAGTTACAGTGACAATCTCCTTCCTGGTCATTACGGACACTCTTTCCAGTCCTGGACTGTTGTATGGTAGAAGAATGCGTTCTGGGTGTCGTATTTTTGTTTTGCTTCCATTGAACTAATTAGGCTAACACACCTGAATTTGATGATTTGTTTGCAAAACTTTCCAGACTGGAGGCAGTGTCTGTAATGACCTGAAGTGAGTTGGTTACCCGAATGTTAGTGGATTGGGCCCAGAAAGATTTCCTGGATTGAAAAGGACAATAGTCTTGTCACCTAGACTAGACCCTTAAGAGTTTGGATTTCCTGTTTAGAGATAATTGTATTTCCTTTGTTAGATGGTTTCTCAAAAGGATGTTTGACTTGACATAGATTGCTGTCATTTAAGTCTTAGAATTCCATAGACTGTGAGGTGTTGAAGGATGATTTTTTTTTATTTACATGCAAATGGGGGGAAACTCCTTTACCCTGCAGGCAGAACCATGACTTGCCTTTACTCCGCAGTCACTACCCCGACTGTGACGTTACCTTGTGTTCCTTTAGCATGCAAGACATTACAATGACGTGCTTTAGAGGGCGCGTTGTTGGACTGGTGTTGGATTTTAAGTTCAACACCTTCCCTACTTCTACACTGACTGGAGTTGAAATAGTAATTTATACTGTTCCAAAGTTCATCGCCCCTCTAAGTCAAGTTGTTGTAACAACTTGCTTGGTAAAGGAACCCATGGTAACGTCACAGTCCATGTAGTGACTGGGGAGTAAGGGCATGCATGGGAAATGCACGCAGGGTTCCGTCATACATCCAGAATGAAAGCATTTAAGGAGAGACCTGTGGTACCGATGATGATACCATTGGCGAAAAGGACGTTGAGCCATCATGAGGATAATGTTGAGAAAGATTATTAGACGAATGCCACTGGCACAGATGTGACTTACTATCACAAGAGGAGCTTGGTGAAACACCACTTTGTAGAAGAGATACTGAAGGGAAGGACACTGAGCTTCCAAACCTGTATCTTCCACTCGATCTTGAGAAATTGCTGTTCGGCAGCGAAGATAAAAACAGAAAGATAGGTTTCTTTGAGAAACAGATGCACTATCCAGTCATTGGAGACAAGGGTGTCTATATTTTCAGTATTCGAAAGTAATGCACCAATTGACGGGCTTGAGGTTGAATAAAGGGCACAAGTCAATGAGTTCCTTTACATACAAGCAGTAATTCAGGCAGAGCCAAAGGTTATACAAGTGTTTCAGGATCCTGAGGATCAGGTTCCTCTATTTTTAAATCCAGCCACTTAGGGTTCCTAATCATTCTTCTCTGATTAAAACCTCTTGGCTAAAACACACAGAACCATACATGTAACACTCCTTATCAATGTAATGGCTGTTAGAAAAACAAAGTTCTAAGAGAAATGCTGTAGATTTGACATATACTGAGTTCTGGATTCTTCATAAGACAGTGTCAGTGGCAGTGTGACTAATGTCTGCCTGAATTTATTCCTGCACTTGCTCATGTTGTTTTCGAATTAATATACCATCCATTAGGACCTAGAATGCCCCATAACCCATTGATATTGAGACATGGTGAATAGTGAGGTCCACTCATTTAGTCTGACATTTTAAGCATCCTCTTGGCTTTGAGCTCTACAGTTTCGACAAATGTTCCCCCACTTTCACATCCTGATGATGATCCAATAAATCATCTTGAATGGCCGAAATGTCATCAATATAACTGCATTTATTCCAGGGTCATACTGTCTAGCATAAATGCTTTGGTGGTGACTTTCCAGTAGTTTGGTTTACACAAATATATCCTTATGGTCACTTGCAACTTTTGCACTCTCATTGAATTTTGTTTTTTCATACGGTGTTATCAGCATGAGTACTGAGCACTGTTTTCATGCAAGTGAAAAAAAAGATTCCTGATTAAAATTCGGGGGCCCATTTACAAGAACTGGCGCATCCCTGCATATTAGCAGGGATGCGCAAGTTAATTTACGCAACCGGAAAATAGCCTTGCGCCACCATGGATGCCCCACATTTACAATGCAGCGCACCGAGGCGCAAGGATAGACAGATGCATAACGCATCTTGTTGGCGTAAGGATTGCTGGAGTCGTATTGAAAGCACGATGCAATTCCAGCAATGGTTAGGAATGCTATTCCTAATATGCTGCGTCACTCCTTACGCCTGCTTCAAGCACACACAGGCCCTTGGAGAACCTTGGAAACAGGATTCAGAAAGCAAAGTCCAGTCCTTTCACTCCTAGGACAGAAGCAGCAAGCAGCAGACCAGGACTACAGAGCAACAGGCAGACTGTTAGTCCCTCCTGCAGCATCCAGCTCTTCTTCCTGGCAGAATGTCCCCAGTCCAGAAGTCTTCTGACTTTGGTGTGTCAGAGGTCCCATACTTATATCCCTTTCTGCCTTTGAAGTAAGCAAACTTCAAAGGAAAGTATTTGCAGAGCGCAAGACCCTTCCTTTCCCTGACTTGGCTCCAGTCATACTACAGGAGGGTGGAGACAGCTTTGTTTGAGGACGGGCACAGCCCTATTCAGGTGTCCGTGGCGGTGAACACCCTAAATATCGATTCAGAAATATCGACTGCCCAGAATATCGAATTCAAAATATAGAGTGGACAGAATATAGAATTATCAAAATATAGATAGGTCTTAATATCGAAATTGGGGTACGAAATATCGATTTCCATAATATAGAATTTAAAAATATAGAATTCCATAATATCGAATTTTAAAATATAGATTACCATAATATTGAATTTAAAAATAAAGATATCTATAATATCGATTTTTTTTTAGTGTTATGTATGGTAGTATATGTGTTAAAATTATGTATTGTTTTTGTAATGTATGTTTAATTTATATAAACTGATGAATGTTATGTAATTTAATTTTTGCGTAATTTATTTCCGTAGCGTGTTGTGGGTTTATAGGGGAATAGGGTGGGAAGTAATTTAATTATGGCTAATCAAATAATAATTATATTTATATGTTTTGATAATTAATTGATTGATAATGAATTTTAATTGGTAATTAATTTGTATTAATTGGTAATTAATTTATATTAATTGAATAATTGATAATTATGTTAATTGTATTTTTTATTATTAGGAGCGGGTTGTGGGTTTGTAGGGGAATTGGGTGGGAAGTAATTTAATTGTAATAAAGTAAATAATTATTTTTTTATTTATGTGTATTGATAATTGATAATTAATTATTAATTGGTAATTAATTTGTAATAATGGGTAAATAATTTGTATGAATTGCTAATTAATTTGTATTAATTGCAAAATTATTTTTATTAATTGATTAATTGATAATGTTAATTGTATTTTTTATTATTGGGAGTGGGTTGTGGGTTTATAGGGGAATTGGGTGGGAAGTAAATTAATTGTAATAAAGTAAATATTAATATTTTTATTTATGTGTATTGATAATTGATAATTAATTATAAATTGGTAATTAATTTGCATTAATTGGTAATTAATTTTTATTAACTGCTAATTACTTTTTTTCAATGGTAATTAATAATAATAATCGGTAATTATTTTTAATTAACTTTTTATTGGTATTGATAATTAATGTAATCTTATTTTAAATTTAAATAATTACTTTCCCTACTTTTGCACTCTCAGGAGTGGGAATAGTATTTTTTACCCTCCCGCTAACCAACTCTTTCCCTACTGTTGCACTCACTGGAGTGGGAATAGTAATTTTTACCCTCCTGCTATCCAACGCTTTCCCTACTGTTACACTCTTTGGAGTGGGAATAGTAATTTTTACCCCTACACTATCCAGCGTTTTCCCTACTGTTGCATTCACTGGAGTGGGAATAGTAATTTGTACCCCTACGCTATCCAACGCTTTCCCTACTGTTGCACTCACTGGAGTGGGAATACTAATTTTTCCCTTCCCGCTATCCAACACTTTCCCTACTGTTGCACTCTCTGGAGTGGGAATAGTAAATTGTATCCTCCCGCTATCCCTACTGTTGCACTCTTTGGAGTGGGAATAGTAATTTTTACCCCTACGCTATCCAACGTTTTCCCTACTGTTGCACTCACTGGAGTGGGAATAGTAATTTTTACCCCTACGCTATCCAACGCTTTCCCTACTGTTGCACTCATTGGAGTGGGAATAGTAATTTTTCTCTTCCTGCTATCCAATGCTTTCTGTACTGTTGCACTCTCTGGAGTGGGAATAGTAATTTTTACCCCTACGCTATCCAATGCTTTCCCTACTGTTGGAGTCACTGGAGTGGGAATAGTAATTTTTCCCTTCCCGCTATCCAACGATTTCCCTACTGTTGCACTCTCTGGAGTGGGAATAGTAATTTTAACTCTCCCGCTATCCAATGCTTTCCCTACTGTTGCACTCTTTGGAGTGGGAATAGCAATTTTTACCCCTACGCTATCCAACGTTTTCCTTACTGTTGCACTCACTGGAGTGGGAATAGTAATTTTTACCCCTACGCTATCCAACGCTTTCCCTACTGTTGCACTCACTGGAGTGGGAATAGTAATTTTTCCATTCCCGCTATCCAACGCTTTCCCTACTGTTGCACTCTCTGGAGTGGGAATAGTAATTTTTACCCTCCCGCTATCCAACGCTTTCCCTACTGTTGCACTCTCTTGAGTGGGAATAGTAATTTTTACCCCTACTCTATCCAACGTTTTCCCTACTGTTGCACTCACTGGAGTGGGAATAGTAATTTTTACGCTCTCACTATCCAACAAAAGCTCTACATGTTTTACATTACTTTTATTATGTTTACATTTTAAGCTTTTTTATATTATATTATGTATGTTTTATTTAATTGTTTTTAATATTTAATTACTTTTATATTATTTTTAATACATTAAAAAAATTCGATATTTTAGCTAACTATATTTTAACATTCTATATTTTGGAATCGATATTTTAGTACTTACCTGTTTGTAGATAGGGAGTCGATATTCTGTCGTTCTATATTTTGGCGTCGATATTTTGGGCATTCTATATTATGTCCCTCGATATTTAGTCACTGAACCATCAGTGACAACTCCTCCCACCACTCCAGCTCAGGAAGGCGCATCAGCCTGGTGATGGGCCATCAGGATATGCAAGGCACACTTCAGCTCCCTTTGTGTGACTTTCTAGAGTGAATTCACAATAGTCCAACTGTCAGCCAATCCAGACGTGGATTCTACAGACAGGCAGAGGTACCAAATGGTTATGCAAGAAAATGCCCACTTTCTAAAAGTTGTATTTTCAAACACGCAATTAAAAAACCAACTTCACCAAAAGTTGTAATTTTAATTGTGAGTTCAGAGACCCCAAACTCCAAATCTCTATCAGCTCCCAATGGAAAATTACACTCAAAAGATATTTCAAGGCAATCCCCATGTTACCCTACGGGAGAGAATAGTCCTTGTAATAGTAAAAAACAAAATCAGAGTATTTCACTATTAGGCCATGTAAAACACACCAGTACATGTCCTACCTTTTAAATGCACTGCACTCTGCCCATAGGGCTACCTTAGTGGTGGCCTACATTTAGCAAAAAGGAAGGTTTGGGCCTGGCTTGTGGGTGCACCCGCCAGGTCGAAATGGTAGTTTAAAACTGAACACTCAGACACTGCAGTGGCAGGTCTGAGACATGTTTTCAGGGCTACTCATATGGGTTGCACAATCAGTGCTGCAGGCCCAGAAGTAGCATTTGATTTTGAGGCCCTGAGTACACCTGGTGCACTTTACTAGGGACTTACTAGTTAGTCAAATATGCCAATCATGGATAAACCAATCACCAAAACAATTAAGACAGAGAGCATTTGCACTTTAGTACTGGTTAGCAGTGGTAAAGTGCCCAAAGTCATAAAGCCAACAGAAATAGGAGGAAGAAGGCAAAAGGCTTGGGGATAACTCCTCAAAAAGGGCTAGGTACAGCAGCTAGACTTTGTGATTTATACATCTGATAGAGGTTGTGTTCCTGATTGAGGAGCAAATCTCTGTATAGGTGCTGTCAGGGACAAATGGAACTTATCTATGACATTATGGGGAAACAAGGATTTCATGTGTTCTTCCTCCACCATCACAACTCTTTTCAATTAGCCTCTGTAATACGCACTTCCCTGTCAACCAGAGATTGCAAGTCTATCAACTATGCAATCGGAATGTAATTATACTCCATGTGAAAACGCTACCATGAGACTGCATGGTTACTTTTATTTCAGTTACACTCTAAATCAATCAGTGCCAAAACTTAATTTTTGCCAGTGGGTGCTGGTGGGTCAGCAGCACTTAATTGTAGGTACTGTTAAAGTCTCTAACATTGTCTGTGGTCCAGAAGCCCATTAAAAAAATATCTCTCGCCTAGTCTGAAGACTCATCCTACTGGGCCAGCCCAGACCCAAGCATGGATTGCACCGTCTTTGCACAGGTCCATCACATCATCATGGTGTGCCCACCACTTACCGCCCACCTCCTTTCCTCCTATTTTTCCCACAGTCCCATCCTTCCTCACCTCTCACACTTCTCTGACCACATTTCTCAGATCGTGTTACAGAGGTTTTAGGGTGTATTAGAAAGATTTGCGAGTCACACTTTGGAAACAGTATAAAAATGGGGAACTTTTTAAAAATGAAGGCTATATTGCTTGAGGCCACGTTTTTCTTTCAAATGTAAGGGTGGTTTCAAGTCGAAACATGTGCCCGTTTCTCAGAGAAAAATAGCAGTCATTTGCTAATTTCTTAAGATGCTAAAAGAAACATGTTTTTGGAATAAGAGTTTGAATAAAATCCTGTGTATTCATGTTCAACTTGCAATTTTTATGTCGCATTTTGGTCTAATAAACATTTAAGAAATGTTTAGGCAGCTTTAAAATATGGTTGAGTTGAGTGATTTTTTCTTGTATTTGCTGCTCTAAGCTTACTTTTCAAAAAGGAACAAATACATTTATTTGCTTATTTTCTCATTATTTTTTACTGGCATGAACATAAAAATGACAGTCACGCCGCTAAAATACTTGTCCGATGGCAGCCTTCAATTCAAGTGAAATAACTTTGAAAAAATGACTTTAAGATAAGTCTACACAGGCGTTCGGGGATGTACAGAAGATTTCAAAGAAGCTGAAGACATTGATTGTTGATCCCAACTTACCCCCACACATGCAATAGAGAACTTGAGGAACATACGAACCACACACAGAGGGCAAACACCTCCAAGGCAGATAGGCTTATCTTCTATATAAATATTATATTTAATACAGACTGGGAACGAATACATTCTGATGAAGTGCAACCCGATACCTAGAGGAAAGGAGGCTTTAAAGTTCGAGGAGATCACACATATATCACTGTGTAGAGAAGTAATTGTCTAGTATTTACTTAAAGCCTTCTCCTGCACATTAGCACTGGAGAACCCACCGTGGCTTGCCTAACAATGAAAAGTTAAGTCCAAATTCAAGTTAATTAAAAACAAGTTCCACACCTAGAATTTCTAATATATGATGTGTATGTTCTGTTGCAACTCTTCCTTTATAACTGCCAAGTCCAATTGTTTCTTTTTTTCGACATTTTCCGTTTTATTTACTGCACGTTTGTGTGGCATTTCATTGCATTATGTGTGGCACTTTGAATGACACTTTGTTGTGATTAACAGAAAGCACGTATTTACATATTGTAATATCAATATCCTTATAAAAGCAACTCAAGTGCTGGTGGTGACCTGATTCGAACAGCATCTCGACTTATACGTTCATCCTTGAACCACTGCATAAGGTCAGAGCTGATGCCACTTGTGAAGCTGAGCTGTATGCGGGACTATTTAAATATTGCGGGGCATATGTACAAGCCCCTATCGCCAACGGAACGTCACTTTTTCTGATGTTCCTTTAGAGATAGGGCTTCGCCTCATTCACACGACAGCGTTAAGCCACTTAATGCTATGCTTAGCGTGAAAGGGGTGGGCAGTGGGTGTTGCGGTGGTCGTTCCACTGCAACATCCAATGATTTGACACTGCCCCCGAATTACAAGGGTGTCGTAAATAGGAGGCAGCGCTAAAATTAAGACCAGGGAAAACCTGGTCTTAACTTGGCAAAACGAGGAGAAATGCTTTATTTCTCCTCGTTTTTGCTTTTTCCACAAGGCAGCACACATGGAAACAGTAAAACGCCTTGTTTATGTGTGGGAAGGTCCCCCTTCCTGCACATAAACAATCTTTAAACAAAAATGTCACTTTCTATCTTCCATGTATGCTGCATTAAGCAGCACACATAGAAGTGACAAAACAGCATTTAAAGATTGTTTATGTGCAGGAAGGGGTACCTTCGTACACATAAACAATCTTCCCCTGCACACAGACACCTTTGCACTATGGTGCAAGGGTGCCTGCGTGGCGCTAAACTGCTAAACTTAGCGCCAGTGCAGGGGGAAACGCAAGGCTGCACCATATTATTGTAAATATGCTGCAGACATGCGTTTCTGAAGTGGCGGAGTGAGGCGTTAAGCCATGACGGTTAACGGCTCACTACACCACTTCTTTGTACATATGACTCTGAATTTCCTGCTTTCCAAACTCTCTCTAGCAAAAAGTCTGTAGTGTGAAGAACAGAGCTTTCAGGCACACATGCAGTATATCCTGGCGAGCGCAATTGAACTCAAATATGAAGCTACGGAAACCAGGGTGGAAACAATGCTTTTTTATCTGAAAATCTAACATTATGTTGTCAAAGAGGTACATGGAATTTAATTTTATTAACTACCTGCTATGGTTCAGGGAGACTTGGCTCGACCTATCAGTGGAGTAAAATCCAATTCTACTTTTGCGCGCCTGAATCATCCAAGCATATTCCACCCCTCCATTTGTAATGTCGACAATGCGAAGGACTTCATGTGAAAATGAACACATGTAAATGCTCAAATATGTTTAGTACATTGGAGGCACATTGGTCGTATAACACAAAGGCTAGAATCATCACCAGCTTCTGTCATAATTTAAAGGCTATGCAACACAGATCTACTACCAATATATAGTTAATATAGGAAAGTGGATTATTAGTAGGTGTTATAGTTATATTAAATCCACCTTTGGCAAGTTGTTGGATTTAATGTTGACCATTAATGTGATACTTTGAATCGAATTGATAGCAACTTCCAATCAAAAGTTAGATTTTATTAAGTCTAATAAAGCCTTTCTATGTTAGCCTATGGGACTAGCAGCACTACAATTGGGAAAAACAACTTTGGCTGTTTTTCCTCATCAGGGCATCTATAACATAATTGTATTGCCCATGCTTTAATAACAATACATCCTACACTTGGGGCACCTAGGGCAGAAAGTAGAGGTGACATAGGTTATAAAAAGGTAGTTTGGGGTTCTGGAAGTACTTTTAATTCCAAAGTCGACCTCGAACTTAGTTTTTAAAAGGACACCAGATACCACAGCAGTGCACTTAGGTGCATTAAGTCCACTGGGGTCTGAAAAACCTACATGCCCAACTAGATACTAGGGACTTGCGGGTAGGATGTTTTGCCCAATTGGAATTAGACCATTTACCATATACCTTTAGCAGACAGAGCACTGGCCCTGGGCCTGATTAGCAGAGCCCAGGACACGTTCAGAGTCAGTAACCACTAGCAACAGGCAAAACATTGGGGTGTTCAGGGCAAAAAGGATGACTGTCCCACACGTAACTTAGGAGGTCCTGATCTGCCTAAAGCATAGAAAGGATTTTTTTTTTTTACCAAATCCTAATGCCACCATCAAAATCATTTTTAACTATCCCTAATTTGAACGTTCTTGTCATCTCATGAGTCCAAGTCTATTAACTAATGAAGAAAAGCAGAAATGTAATACATATGATACATATGAATTGGCGGACAATACATGCCACAATTTCCATCTTCCTACAGCAAGCCTGTCGAAAGAATGAATAAATAAATGCTATGTTTATAAGTGCTACTTCTTCCCAGAACCAGGGTGTTCACATGCTGTAGTCCAAGGCTTTAGAACGACAATACAGAACTAAGTATGACTTAATTGGACTTAAAGTGTTTTAGAAGCTGCTAAAAGGATGCTTCTGTGGCAGCTAGACATAGGCCCTGAGGCAGAGAGTTCCATTGTGCCATGGCCGGAACTACAAACAATGACCTCCCATTTTATCTAGTTTGAAAAGGGGAGTGTACAGTAGCCTGCCACCAGCGGACCTTAGTAGTTTCTTTGCAACATAATGATGGATCAGATTTTAACAACATATAGGTCCCTCCATTGAGAAGGCATTGAAAGTCTAAACTAAGGTACAAACATCATCCTTTTATTAATGGGGCGCCAGTGCAGATCTCCCAGATGTTAGAAGTCAGATTTATGTCAGAGAAGGTTCAAAATGACTCTTGACACCCTATTACTCTCCAAATTTGCCAATGGGCCTCCTGTGGTTGCTGGATCAATTTGACATATTTTGTAGAGAGCGGGGATTAGAGATAAATGTGAATAAGATGAAATATATGGTCTTGAGTCCAGGGTGTCTAAATAGGGAAATCCTAGACTAGCAGGGACCTCTCTTGAGCGAGTGTTCTCTATTATTTGGGCATGACTCTAACCGAGCATCTGGGGTGGCATTCGCACATTATGCATCGCAGACTCAAATCAAAGTAAGTGGTGGGAGGTATCAATAAGATGTTATAACAATCACAGTTGCGCCCAATTCAGCCGGCCCTAGAAATATACAGTTCACAAACATTAGGAATAGCATGCTATGGAGCAGAACTGTGGGGACACCATTGTATGATCCCCATTACAGCAAAAGAAAATCGTTTCATGCGGCAGTTAATTGGGCCCCCTCCCTGTATGCACTCCCCTGTTTTCGCTCAGGTTAGATCTTGGGCTGAGACCAGTCAATATCAAGGTAGGGCAGCGCCCCTTACTGTATTGGAGAAGAGTCTGGCTCACCCCAGAGCTCTCCTCATGCTGTAAATTCATGGAAGAAATACTGGCTTTACCTGGCTCAACTGATTTTTCAAGGGTCAGATATATTAAAGACACCCTTCAGAAAATAGGGCTTGAGAGCCTGCAGAATTCACCCAGCGCATCAAGGGCAACTTCTAAGACTCTAGTTAAAACTATGTACTGGCAATTCAAGGACACTTTTAGCTGAGTGGTGGTTCTATTGTAGAAGTTTTTTGGGCAGTAAATTCTTCTACAGGAAGGAGAGCTTCTTGGATGAGATCCAACCGCCATTAGCCAGACGACTGTACACGCAGTTTCGGTATGGAACTCTGTCGCTTGGCCATTATACAGTGAATTGGGCCAATCATCAGAACGATCAGGAATCCCTGTGCCTAATGTGTTGGGCTCCCATATGTTAGACCTGTCAGCCCTTTGGGTGGTCCCTCCTCATCATTATTTATTTTGTCCCACTTTTGCCTCAAACCCTGTTTGAATTTTTCCTTTTTGGGAACCACCAGACTTTTTATTGTTGCTACAGATTCAGGGAGCCATTTTATCTACCCCTGGAACTTCTGTCTGAGGGCCTGGAACACAAAATGGTGGCCACCTGTGACATCACCAGCACCCACTGGAACCTACTAGCACCTTCCAGAACATTCCAGAACCCTGTGACAGTTGGAGGCGGTTTAGAATGTTGGGAAGCTAAGACAGAGAGTTGGCAGTTGGAGCTGGCAGTTGGCACCTGACTGGTGAAGAGTGAGCAGCAGAAACCTGAAGGAGGAAGGAGTGAGGCAGCAGGGGTGGAAACTTGTGCCTGGAGTGGGGTCCATAAACCCACCCTTGATACTAGTCCCTACTGACTGAGCCCAGCCTGGAGCCCTGTGTGGGAAGAAGCAAGAAAAACCATCTTAAGGACCTGGACAGCAGGAACAGGCCTTAGAACCCAAGAACAGCAAGATCCTGACCTGGATACTGGTTTCCCTGGAGTCTGACATCGAGTAGCCTGGAGACCTGGAGCCCGAGGTGGAGAAGCGGCGCTGACTGGAAAAGCAGACGTCGTACCCGGAGCCGCCAGAGGTCGAGAGAGGGCGCCGAAGGAGGTCGTGAGGAGTACCAGAGGTCGTGGAGGAAGTCACCCGAGGTCGAGTGAGCGGCGTCGACGGGGGAGTGAAGTCCGCCCTCCGGAGTCGCCGGAGACCGATGTGAAGCGTGCCGGAGGTCGGGAGTGGAGATCGCACTCCGGAGTCGCCGGAACCTGAGAGAATCGTGCCGGAGGTCGGGAGTGGAGGTCGCACTCCGGAGTCGCCGGAACCTGAGGAGAGGAGCACCGGAGGTCGGGAGTGAGGATCGCACTCCGGAGCCGCCGGAAGTCGACATCGAGCCAAGGCCGGCCGACGTCATCGAACCTGAGGTCGCCATCGGACCGGAGCCGCCCGAAGTCGACATCGAGCCAAGACTGCCGACGTCATCGAATCGGAGGTCGAGATCGAGCCGAGGCCGCCGACATCGATCTGGAACCGCCTACCGGCGTCGTCAAGAACTGACATTGCGCCGAGGCCGCCGACATCGAACCGGAACCGCCTCACGGCGTCGACACGACTCCAGCGGCGTCGGAGTTTCAGAAAAAGGGCAGTAAGTGGAATAGAGGGCGCCAAAGGCCCTGTGGAATCCTAAGAAACTACTCTAGGGGTTAGAGAGGTGCTGGAACCAGCTGGACTGTGCCAGGGGTGAGCTGAGACTAATTTAGAGGGGTTGTGTAGAGTAAGAGAGCCAGGTCTCTAGTATTCCCCCCTTGATCTACCTCAGTTTAGGCCTCAGCCTTGTCCAAGCCAGGGAGTAGACACCCTCAAGCCTTCCACATCACCACAAGCTGTGCCTGGGCCAAATCAGCCCATAGTAATCTCAAATGTGATCTGATTCTATAAGTGTCACTGTCAGCTTTTAATTATTTATTGAGGGCACTGTATTTATTGTATTTAACCTCATTATTGCTTCACTGTATTTATTGTTCCACAGTATTTATTGATGCACAATATTTATTGGTTTGCAGTATTTATTGCCTCAGAATATTTAATTGCCTGTATGTATTGCACTTATATTTATGCCTTTATTATTTATGATCACCCCTATTTATTGAATCATTAAGACAGTATTTATTTGACCTGCACTATTTAAAAAGCTTTGTATATTGTGATTGTGTATTATTTATTTAATCAGCAACTAAGAGAAAAAGAAGATAAACAGAGATATTTTCATCATTTTTACGGTGTAGAGTCGTTTTTGGAACGGATGCACGCATGGTTATTGTATGGGTATGTCGTATGCTTAGCACGGTGCCTGATTCCTGACCACTCGAGCCAAGCTACCACTGTATGTCCTGGAAAGACTCCGTTACCACCAACCCTTTCCGGTGTGGGAGTGGAGGATTTCCAACATTAATTGGTGTTCAGTGGTGGGATAGAGCTGTGCCTACGTATACTCGACAATAACTGTGGGTAGTCCATAGGCCTACACCGGGAGTTTTCTCAAAGCGGCCTTCCTAATTGTGGGTTTTTGTTTTTTTCCAAATTTACTCTGGTGGTGGGAGGAGGTATTATATAAGGTAACCCCCTGCATAGTTACTGCAAATAACTGTCCTCTGACCTGAGTGGGCAAGATGGAGTTTGTACTGGAGAATTTAGAAACGTACACTGTGGCCCAACTCAGGGAGTTTTGTCAGCGGGAGGGGGTGTATTGTCCCCCAGGAACAAAGAAGGGTGCACTCCAAACCAGCTTAAGGGCTTGGGGGGAGGCACGCCGAGAAAGCAAGGCTGAGGAGGAGGACAGGGATAGAGAGCCCGACAGTGAGGGAGCTGGTTTGTACCAACCTGAGGTGGGGAACCTGTCAGCGGGGCCCAGGACACTTTCCAGGAAGGGCAGCAGTGCCTCTAGCGGTGGCTTGTCTGAAGTGGAGTTAACAGACCGGAGGGAGAAAAGACAGCTCACATGGGACTTAGCAAGGCTGGAGAAAGAGAAGGAGGAACAGAGGATGGCTCATGAGATAAGGCTGAAAGAGATAGATCTTCAGATCCTGAGAATCGGGGCACACCCTGTACCTAACGGTGGCAGCGAAGAACGAGAGTACACCAGGGAACCCAAACCCTACCTGCCAAAGGACATAGTAGCTAGCTATGGGGTGGGTGACGATATCGCCAAGTGGCTAGCGGCCTATGAGGTCTCGTTAAGGGCCCATGGGGTTCCAGAGAAGTACTGGGGAGGGGGATTGTACAAGTACAAGCCTCCAGCTGGTAGGGATGCTTTATTGGCCCTCGAGGAGGATGAGCAGACCCACTACCCCACCATGAAACTGGCGCTCATAAGAAAGTTTGGACTAACACCCGAAAAGTACAGACAGAAGTTCAGGGGTAGTCACAAACTGGGCACACAGAATTGGGTGGACTTCCTGGACTATGCAAAGAAGGCACTAGAGGGTTGGATTCAGGGCAGTGAAGTGAGGAACTACGAGGGGTTGTTTGATCTAGTACTGAAGGAACACCTGCTCGAGAAATGTTTCCCTGAACTGCGTCAACACCTGGTGGATAGCAAGCTGACCAATCCCCGGAAGCTTGCTGAGGAGGCGGACATTTGGGCTAGTACCCGGGTGTCCACAAGGGGGACTGGAGGGGATACTCAAAAGGCCGGACAGGGCGCCCCTCAGAAGAAAGAGGGAGGGGAAAAGAAAAAGGAGTTCTCCAAAGGCCCCCAAAATAACTTCCAAGGGAAGGGAACAGGATTCACCCCTAGGGCTAACCCACCCAGAAACCCTAATCCTGGCCAGAGTCAGCAGCCAAGGGTTGTCCATTGCTACGAGTGCGGTGGCGTTGGACACTATAAAGGAGATCCGAAGTGCCTGAAACGACCACCCCCTCCCATTGGAGGAAAGACCCCCGGAGTAGCTAGTGTAGTGCTCGGGGAGGAGATGCCCTTAACTAAGGGAAGGGAGTGGGCGGGTGTCACTTTAGTGTCCCTGGGAGAACGGGAGATGGTTCCTAAGATCCAGGTGCCCGCAAATACCGTAAAGTATGGGCAGTGGGTCACCATCAACGGCCAAAGAGGGGAGGCTCTGAGAGACACAGGAGCCAGTATGACTATGGTACGTAGTCAACTGGTGTCTCCAGAGCAGGTAATTCCCGATGTACTCCACCCAGCCGCGATGGCTGACGGCAGAACAGGCCACTATCCAGTGGCCGAGGTTCCCTTTGAATGGGGGGGGGGTTGCAGGTTCACTTCGAGTTGCCGTAAGCCCTGCCGTGCCAGTCGATTGTCTACTGGGGAATGACATGGAGCACAACGCTTGGAAGGAGGTGGAATACCGGACTCATACTGAGATGCTGGGTACACCTGACTGGGCCTGTGTGAGCACAGGGTCCGCGACTACCCGGAGAGGGAGGTCATTTCGGCTGGAGCCTGGAACAAAGGCCCAGCCAGCTGCCAGTCAAGGGAAGAACCGAGGACAGGAGGAGCCTGCCTCGGCGTCCACACCCCGTAGGACGGATAGGCCACCGGAGGTGGTGGACCAGGAGTCTGCGGTGGGGGACGTTACCAAACTGGAGGACCTACCCATCCCGGCCGAGTGGCATGTGGAGGGAAGCCCGTCCAGGGAGGAATTCTGCCAGGGCCAGAGGGAGTGCCCTACCCTTGAGGGGCTGAGGCGACAGGCCGAAGCCCAGGCAGCAGGGAACGTTGAAGGGAACTACAGTGTTTACTGGGAGGATGGCCTCCTCTACAGTGAACCCAAGGCACCCCTACATGGATCGTCACGAGCCTTGGTAGTCCCTCAACGTTATCGAGCCTTCCTTCTGGAGTTGGCTCACGAGATCCCATTGGCAGGACACCTGGGGCAAGACAAGACCTTCGCCCGTCTTGTCCCACACTTTTATTGGCCTCAAATGAAAGTGTCGTCCGATACCTACTGCCGGACATGTGTGTCTTGCCAAGCCAGTGGGAAAACAGGGGTGAAGCTGAAAGCTCCCCTGGAACCACTTCCTGTCGTTAGCACCCCCTTTGAAAGGGTGGGCATCGACATTGTGGGTCCGTTAGATCCACCTACTACAGCTGGTCACAGGTTTATCCTGGTTCTGGTGGATCATGCCACACGGTACCCAGAGGCAATACCTCTGAGGACCATAACGGCACCTGTTGTGGCTAGGGCCCTGATGGGAATCTTTACCCGAGTGGGTTTTCCCAAGGAAGTTGTGTCCGACAGGGGGACCAACTTCATGTCAGCGTACATGCGGGCCATGTGGAAGGAGTGTGGAGTGACCTACCGGTTCACAACTCCTTACCACCCCCAGACCAATGGTCTGGTGGAGAGGTTTAACAAAACCTTGAAAGGCATGATCAGAAGTCTGCCTGAAAGCCTGCGGAGGAAATGGGACGTCCTCCTACCCTGTCTACTCTTTTCCTACAGGGAAGTGCCACAGAAGGGAGTGGGCTTCAGCCCCTTCGAGCTTCTGTATGGGCACCCTGTACGTGGACCTCTCAACCTGGTGAGAGACGGATGGGAAAGAACTCCCAGAAAGCTTCCCCAGGATGTGGTGAGCTACATGCTGGCCTTCCGGAGCCAAATGGCTAAGTTGTGGAAGCAAGCTTCTGACAACTTGGAAGCCAGCCAAGCAGTGATGAAGGCGTGGTATGACCACAACGCTCACCCGGTGGAGTTGGAGCCTGGCCAGAAGGTGTGGGTGATCGAACCAGGAGAGCTTAGTGCCCTCCAGGATCGCTGGTCAGGACCCTTTGAGGTGTTGGAGAAGAAGGGTAAGGCTACCTACTTGGTGGACCTGAAGACCCCTCGTCAGCCCCTACGAGTGCTGCACGCCAACCGCCTCAAACCCCACCACGAGAGGCCCGAAGTCATCTTGATGATGGTGACTGATGGAGGAGAGGACGTGGAAAGCGAGCCTCTCCCTGATTTGTTTGCGTCTCAAGAAAAGGATGGGTCGGTGTAGGGAGTGATTCTCTCCCCATCTCTAACTCCTGAACAGCAGGAGGACTGTCGCCAGGTCCTGGGACAGTACTCTTCGTTGTTCTCCCTTGTCCCGGGTAGGACTCACCTGTGCGTCCATGACGTGGACACAGGAGACAGCCCACCTGTGAAGTCCAAGATCTACCGGATGTCAGACAAGGTGAAGGCCAGCATTCATAGTGAAGTCACTAAGATGCTGGAGCTAGGAGTGATCGAACCTTCTAGCAGCCCCTGGTCCAGTCCGGTGGTGTTAGTACCAAAAGCTGCACCACCGGGTGCCCAACCGGAACTGAGGTTCTGTGTGGACTACCGGGGACTGAATTCAGTGACCAAAACTGATGCTCATCCGATCCCTAGGGCGGATGAATTGATTGACCGGCTGGGAGCTGCCCAATATCTAAGTACCTTTGACCTTACTTCTGGGTACTGGCAGATCTCTTTGACTGATGGAGCAAGGGAAAGGTCAGCCTTCTCCACGCCCAATGGCCACTACCAGTTCTGTGTGATGCCCTTTGGGCTCAAGAACGCACCTGCCATGTTTCAGCGCCTGGTAAACCAGATCCTCACCGGAATGGAGAGTTTCTCTGCTGCTTATCTGGATGACATAGCCGTCTTCAGTAACAGCTGGGAGGATCACTTGCGTCACCTGCAAGCTGTTCTCCAGGCCCTGAGACAAGCTGGATTGACGATCAAGGCCACCAAGTGCCAGATCGGGCAGGGGTCGGTAGTGTACCTTGGACACTTGGGTAGGGGAGCGGTGCAACCCCTCCAGGCGAAGATCGAGGCCATCATGGCCTGGGAACCCCCCAAGACACAGACTGAGGTCCGAGCTTTTCTGGGCCTCACGGGATATTACCGCCGCTTCGTGAAGGGGTACGGTACCATCGTAGCCCCCCTCACGGAGCTCACGTCCAAGAAACAACCTCGACGGGTAGTCTGGACGGAGGCTTGTCAGCAGGCCTTTGTGAGATTGAAGAAAGCCATGTGCGAAGCCCCGGTCTTAAGGGCCCCAGACTTTTCCAAGGAGTTCCTTGTCCAGACAGATGCATCAGAACTTGGCATTGGGGCAGTGTTATCGCAACTCAATGAAGAGGGTCTGGATCAACCCATGGTCTTCCTATCCCGGAGACTACTTCCCAGGGAACAGAAGTGGAGTGCAATAGAGCGTGAAGCCTTTGCAGTGGTATGGGCTCTGAAGAAGTTGCGGCCATACCTGTTTGGCTCGCACTTCCTGGTTCAGACCGACCACAGACCCCTTCGTTGGCTGATGCAGATGAAGGGGGAGAATCCCAAGTTGTTGAGGTGGTCTATTTCCCTACAGGGAATGGACTTTCAGGTGGAACATCGGCCTGGAGTGGACCACGCCAATGCAGACGGTCTCTCAAGGTATTTCCGCCTTAGTGATGAGAACTCCCAAGGGGTTGGGTAGCTCTCCCCACTTTCAGCTGGGGGGGACGCGTGTTAGACCTGTCAGCCCTTTGGGTGGTCCCTCCTCATCATTATTTATTTTGTCCCACTTTTGCCTCAAACCCTGTTTGAATTTTTCCTTTTTGGGAACCACCAGACTTTTTAGTGTTGCTACAGATTCAGGGAGCCATTTTATCTACCCCTGGAACTTCTGTCTGAGGGCCTGGAGCACAAAATGGTGGCCACCTGTGACATCACCAGCACCCACTGGAACCTACTAGCACCTTCCAGAACGTTCCAGAACCCTGTGACAGTTGGAGGCGGTTTAGAATGTTGGGAAGCTAAGACAGAGAGTTGGCAGTTGGAGCTGGCAGTTGGCACCTGACTGGTGAAGAGTGAGCAGCAGAAACCTGAAGGAGGAAGGAGTGAGGCAGCAGGGGTGGAAACTTGTGCCTGGAGTGGGGTCCATAAACCCACCCTTGATACTAGTCCCTACTGACTGAGCCCAGCCTGGAGCCCTGTGTGGGAAGAAGCAAGAAAAACCATCTTAAGGACCTGGACAGCAGGAACAGGCCTTAGAACCCAAGAACAGCAAGATCCTGACCTGGATACTGGTTTCCCTGGAGTCTGACGTCGAGTAGCCTGGAGACCTGGAGCCCGAGGTGGAGAAGCGGCGCTGACTGGAAAAGCAGACGTCGTACCCGGAGCCGCCAGAGGTCGAGAGAGGGCGCCGAAGGAGGTCATGAGGAGTACCAGAGGTCGTGGAGGAAGTCACCCGAGGTCGAGTGTGCGGCGTCGACGGGGGAGTGAAGTCCGCCCTCCGGAGTCGCCGGAGACCGAGGTGAAGCGTGCCGGAGGTCGGGAGTGGAGATCGCACTCCGGAGTCGCCGGAACCTGAGAGAATCGTGCCGGAGGTCGGGAGTGGAGGTCGCACTCCGGAGTCGCCGGAACCTGAGGAGAGGAGCACCGGAGGTCGGGAGTGAGGATCGCACTCCGGAGCCGCCGGAAGTCGACATCGAGCCAAGGCCGGCCGACGTCATCGAACCTGAGGTCGCCATCGGACCGGAGCCGCCCGAAGTCGACATCGAGCCAAGACTGCCGACGTCATCGAATCGGAGGTCGAGATCGAGCCGAGGCCGCCGACATCGATCCGGAACCGCCTACCGGCATCGTCAAGAACTGACATTGCGCCGAGGCCGCCGACATCGAACCGGAACCGCCTCACGGCGTCGACACGACTCCAGCGGCGTCGGAGTTTCAGAAAAAGGGCAGTAAGTGGAATAGAGGGCGCCAAAGGCCCTGTGGAATCCTAAGAAACTACTCTAGGGGTTAGAGAGGTGCTGGAACCAGCTGGACTGTTCCAGGGGTGAGCTGAGACTAATTTAGAGGGGTTGTGTAGAGTAAGAGAGCCAGGTCTCTAGTATTCCCCCCTTGATCTACCTCAGTTTAGGCCTCAGCCTTGTCCAAGCCAGGGAGTAGACACCCTCAAGCCTTCCACATCACCACTAGCTGTGCCTGGGCCAAATCAGCCCATAGTAATCTCAAATGTGATCTGATTCTATAAGTGTCACTGTCAGCTTTTAATTATTTATTGAGGGCACTGTATTTATTGTATTTAACCTCATTATTGCTTCACTGTATTTATTGTTCCACAGTATTTATTGATGCACAATATTTATTGGTTTGCAGTATTTATTGCCTCAGAATATTTAATTGCCTGTATGTATTGCACTTATATTTATGCCTTTATTATTTATGATCACCCCTATTTATTGAATCATTAAGACAGTATTTATTTGACCTGCACTATTTAAAAAGCTTTGTATATTGTGATTGTGTATTATTTATTTAATCAGCAACTAAGAGAAAAAGAAGATAAACAGAGATATTTTCATAATTTTTACGGTGTAGAGTCGTTTTTGGAACGGATGCACGCATGGTTATTGTATGGGTATGTCGTATGCTTAGCACGGTGCCTGATTCCTGACCACTCGAGCCAAGCTACCACTGTATGTCCTGGAAAGACTCCGTTACCACCAACCCTTTCCGGTGTGGGAGTGGAGGATTTCCAACACCATAGAAATGGTTGCGCACATCCTGATTATCTGTCTCCTCTATCATAATGGTAGGGGAAAATGGATTGTTCCACTGTGTCAGAATCTGGGAATTAAAGAGCACAAAGTGGCTGCCAGGATTTTGAGATACGACGAAAGTCATCTAATTGGATTCAGGGAAAGCAGATTCCTGCTAGGCCTGTGGAGAATCAGACAGAACAAGCGGGCAGAGCTATTTGCTAGGGAATTTGAGGGTACCCTACAAAGTCTACTCACTTCCCCTCCACCGAATGATATTAGTACTGTTTGAATTGCAGTAACCACCAACTGCTTTTACGTCGTTGTATCCTACTATTTTACTTGGGGCCCCTGGCGTGGATTACTCAGGAAAGGTTGAATGGCACATGGCACTTTATGACATGAAACCTGATGAACAGCTAACTTTTTCTACAATATAAAGTTGATCAAAATAGATGTGAGGCTCCACTGCATGATTACGGACAGATTATTCCCAATGTTTTTATTCCACCCGTAAATACTATGTCTTTATGATGATTGTTTTTATACTTTTATATGCTTTTTTTTAGTGTTTTTATTTTGCTTTTATGGCTTTGAGCTGAAATAAAGCTTTTCTGACTGACTGACTGACTAACTCTCGCTGTGGCATTCTGAACTATCTAGAACCATTGGATCAGGTACTTAGGGAGCCCTAAATAAAGGGAATTTGTGTCAACAATTCCTGCTATGATTGGGATGTGGATTACAGTTTTGCTAGTAGAAGTAGGGAAAATACCCAATACTTTTCTTAACGCTTTCAAAATAGGAAAAGGAAGTGACAGATACAGAGGCAATCTGAGACTTAATGGACAGATCCTGATTAAGGTTAATTCCAAGGTTTCTCACCTTCTTAGCTGCGATAGGTGTTTTAACCAACTCAGATGGCCACTACAAGTACGACCTGATGTAATTGGATTTGCTGAATATCAAGATCTCTGTTTTCTCTGAGTTTAGCTTGAGACAGCTTTCTTGCACCCAAGATGACACCGAGGTTAGCAGGTCTTAAAGTTCTCTTGAGAGAAATTAATGTTTTCTTCCAAGGAGAGAATCAGCTGCGTACATTCAGCATTTTAAATGATCTGAGGCCATAAGATTGAACCAATTTAGGCGGCAGAGCCACATGTACATTAATAACTTGAGGCTCTTGGAGGATTCCTGTGGCACCCCATATTTAATCTGCATGGGGGTGATCAAAAGGTAGACAGGGTACCTGTTTGAGAGCGATTTGAGAGGAAAGAACAGATTCACTAGAGTGGTGGACCACTTATACCCAAGTTGAACAAACATTCCAGGGGAGTATGAAAAAAGACTTTATTGAATGCTGATGAGAGGTCTAACAAGATCAGTGCCCGAGATCTACTTTCATCCATTAATGAGCAAATGTGCTCGGTCACTGATAGAAGGGCAGAATCCATCCCAAACATTTGTTGTAAACCTGATTGTGAGTCATCCAGCAACTGATTTAATACTAAAGAGGTCAATAATTCCCAATTCACACAAGATGGTTATAACATTAGCCATCAATACTGGAACAGCAATCAAATCTTGGCTTTGGAAGCAAGGGTCTTGCATGAGCTTGCTTTCAGACTGAAGGAAACGGTGAAGGAGTTGAGAGAGGAGTACATAAGCTGACATAAATAAGGGCTATTACAGTCCTTGCCTAATTTTAAGACAAAAGGAGGACATGGGTCTGTGGAAGAACAAGATGTGTTGTTGTCAACAGCTGCCTCAGTCTCTTCTAGAGGGATAGGGGTGACATTGCAAAAATAATGGGGTAAGTGAAGAAAGAAAAGGAAAATCTCCAGGTGTTTTTTGTGTGGCAATGTTGTTGTAAATGTAAGTAATTTTAGTCCCTACACTAACATGATAATGTTTTGAAGGATTGACCCCATATATCTTGCATAAGCTTCATAGATATTTCCTGTCCTCTATGCAGCAGACAGATACTTTTGATTGCCCCTGGTTTATTCTTCAATGGAAAGATGTTCTACTTCCATCATCTATATGGTTGTGGTTATTCGCATTGCTCTGAACGCTGTTTACTCTGCTCTTATGTGCACCAATATGTCACATATTATGATATGCTATTAATGCTCTAAAATAATCATTTGAACTACTTCATCAATCATAAAAAGAGTAATGTGAATACAATATCTGTGAAAAACAAACAGTGCAGGCGAATTCACCATATTCAAACACTGTAGACATCTTTGAAAAGCAAATAATGAATAAACCTTGCCATCTCATTAATCCTCTTAAGACTACATGAGGAGGCAGTCTTGAGGGAATTAAAGATATAATATTCTAGTCTCTGGCTATTGCAAGATGCATTAACCTCCTTTTATCTGATCAAACTAATCTGTGATATCTATTGCACAGTGCTAGATGGTTATCAAAAGTAGAAACTCGTGATGGATATTGCCACATATTTCATTTAAGTGCATTCCCTCCAAGACAGCAGAGATGGTTGTTTCTGTGCAGAAGCCAATTGATTTTACAGTCCACATCCGATTAGAATCAAGATAGCAATGACAATTTATCTTTGAGAGGAAATATTAATGTAGGAAAGTGTCAATTTTTGCATGGTTAGCCCCCAATTTTTGCCAAATGCCTGATGTGATTTTGAACTGTAGGTTTACTAGATCCCTGCAATCCAGGTTCCCAGTGCCAGATCTCTTTCCCAAAACACTGTACCATGATTGGCACAACTTCACCTACCCCTGTAAGCCCCTAATAAGTGGTACCCTTGGTACCTAGGGCATGGGTACTGAAGAGAGTCCTCTGGGGCTGCAGCACTGGTTGTGCCACCCTAGGGCTCCCTCACCAAGGCTATGCACTCTGCCATTGCAGGTTGTGTGTCTTGGTGCAGGAAACCCACAGAGTTGACATGCAACACAGCCCTGTGTGCCATGTTTCCTATGCACAACATAAAATGCATTTAAGTCACCCTACTACAGCCCTTTAGCCATGAGGCAGGGTGCACTTTATTGCATGTGTGCAGCATGATCAGATATGCCCCTACAATGTCCAGTCCATTCTGTGATGTTGTAAATGAAGAGTACATGGGCTGGATACTTTTCAACACATGTTTCCTAGCTCCATGATGGCTCCACTGGTTTCTAAGATGTTTGGTACCAAACATCTTGATTTAATAAATCCTCACTGTTGCCAGTGTTGGACGTATTAATAAATTCACACAGGAGACCCTTTTAGAGGGTCCCTTGGAACTTAACCAAACACTAGTGGGGTCTTTGGCTGGTTTTGACCAGCCTGATATCACCAGACATGTTTCCTACCTCATTGGGTGAGAGCCAGTGCTCTCAAAGGACAGAAATAATACTTGCTCTGGAGGGGGTGTTTCAAACCTACTCCAGGATAGGATAGCCTTCCTGGGCGGAAGGTTTGTCAGGTAATGCTGCTTTTGAAATTCAACCCAGGAACCCCCAGGTAGTGGGGGGGCACCCCTTTCCTGCTCCACATGTGGGAAGGAGGAAAGGTAGAAAGATGTGTTAGGGGGAGGGTCTCCACTTAGCCTACACCACCCCTAGGGCAGGGCAGGCAATGTAAACCTCTCTCAGGAAATTCTACCATCTTTAGATGGTGAGAAAACATCCTATCAGGGCTAGGGTAGTGGCTCTTCCCACAGGAAATGGCCACTAGAGGGTGAAGACACCCTAAAGGTAGGTAGCTCAATGGCTACTGTCTGTCTCCCCTAGTAATGCTCCTAAATTCAGTATTTCGGTGACACCCCGAGACCTGAACATCAGATTCATTCGACCAAAGAAGACCAGGACAAAGAAGACTAACTGCATGAGAATGGAACAACCTGCTGCAGAAGAAAAAAGTGCCAAGCCCTGCCAGCTGCTCCAAGGACTTGACAATCACTGCCTGCTGAAAGGACTCCAAGAACCTCAGAACACCTACAATCTTTGGGAAATCCCCAGGAAGCTCCTTTGGAGTGAAGGTATCACTCCCCTGCACACTGTAGGCATCGATCCTATGAAGTTTGATTTGCTGCTCCTTGATGACCTCCATGTAGCACTGAAGCAACAGCTCCTGTGGGTCAGATATGCCTCTCCAGCAAGTTTGGAGGCACCAGGTCCTACCGGAGCCATGGCATA
The DNA here is from genome assembly GCF_964204655.1 of Triturus cristatus. Classification (NCBI taxonomy): domain Eukaryota; kingdom Metazoa; phylum Chordata; class Amphibia; order Caudata; family Salamandridae; genus Triturus; species Triturus cristatus. Next base: position 844,517,368 of record NC_140587.1, on the reverse strand, counting down.
CCAATACTCGGGGTACCAGACCCCCAACAGTAAAAACCAAAAGAATAGTCCACCCCGGACTCCCAAAGCACCAAAGGCAAGCCCCCATTAAGGGACGTCGAGGCACCTCTCCAAGTTGCCTGCTCCTGACCACAAGGTCCCTAAAGACGTGTGATGCCCGGTTCGTTTGTTCACTCTGCACCCAGCCCCACTGGCCCCAGAACCAACTAACCAGCTCTGCTCTTGTGATTCCCAGGCTTTTGCGATCTCCTCCCTCTAAGGAGACCCACCAAACTTACCTGTAAGTAAACCTGTGTCATTAAGTTTCAAGAGGCTCCCTTCCTCTTGGCGCACCTGTTTCCCAGACCCTCAGCACTCTGCTCCCACCCGATCCGGGATGCTCCGGAACTTCACCTGCTGGAACTTTGGACTTGGTCCTGAAATCAACCTAAAACAAGAAGGTGAACTTCATGAAAGCATTGCCTGATTTTATATGCATTTTTCTGCTTTTCCCACGTCGTTTCCTATGGTGCATAATCACGCACAAAAGTGATATATTTTCCAAACTTTGAAAAATCATAACTCTGGAAGTAATTACCTTAGAACTCTGTTCTTGTCTTAATAAATACATTCAAATCGCCTTTATTTTTGTAACTTGGTCTCAGATATATTCTTGAGAGTGTGTCTCATTTATTGCCTCTCTGAATACAACAAATGCTTAGAACTATCCTCTGATAAGCCTAACTTTCATAAAAAGAGCATAAGAATTATCTGGTTTTACCTCTGTGTACCATATGGGGATTCTCTGGACTCTCTGCACAGTTTACTTCTTTTTAGTATACTATATAGAGAGCTGGCATCCTACAATTCAGCATTCAACATATCCAAGATGGTAATCATTCATTTCAAACAATATTATGTAAAAGCACAGAAACGCTAATACGGCCTTGAGAAGTTTGAAAAATCAGTCATCAAACACAAACATAGATGTATACCATAAATAATTTGGGGACAGGTGGAGGGACTATAAGCGACTAGGAATAAGGGTCTTTGGGCCAGATGTACAACCCTTTTATGCGGCCGCAAACGGGAGATCGGGTCGTTGGCAGCCTCAAAAAAGGTTCCAGGCATGTACAAATGCTATTTTGTGAGCTACTGACTCGCAAAATAGCATTTGCGACTCTCGCTTTTAGGAAGGGGCGTCCCATCCTAATAGCGAGTCACCATGCCATGTACTGTAGTTTTTGCATGCATTTGCCCCTTTCCCTTTGTGAGTGTGTGCGTAAATATTTTTAAGAGCAAGCAGTGGTCCCAGGGACCACTGCCTGCCCTTAAAAATGAAACTGGTAAGTTTCATTTTTGTTTTTTAAGTGCATCCTGTTTTCTTTTAACGGAAACGGGCTGCATTTATGAAAAGACCAACTTTATTTAAAAAGCAGTCCCAGACATGGTGGTCTGCTGACCCCAGCAGGTCACACTCCCTGGGACTGCTAGCTATTCCCAATGGGGTCACAAATTGTGCTTGCCTCATGAATATTGTTGAGGCATGCAATTTGTGACCCCATTGGGAAACGCAAATAGTGTCTGAGACACTGTTGTACATTGCATTTTGCTACTCGCAAATTGTGAGTCGCAAAGTGACGCAATTTGCAAGTCATAAAATGCAATCATTGTACATCTGGCCCTTTGTAATAACAAGCAGAGAAAACAAAATGAAGTTTTCTATACCCCATTTATCAAATACAACAATTGATAATGGAATAGAAAGAATAGAAATAGATGTGGTAGCTTAAAAAACCCAACAGTATTTGCTTTATAGAATGGTGAAACTGTCCTCAAAAGAGTACTACATACGTTTGGGGTTAAATTCACCTAACTTTATGTACTGGGTTGTGTGATTAATTCTCCACTTTTATCTTAAAGGATGTCTTGTACACAGCCTTCAACCAATATTTTGAGCCTTCTTTTTGATATTAAAGAACCTAAATCTTAGTTTGACAATTCATTTGCAAATTAATACATTGATCCAGCTGGCATAGTTTAAATGAAATAGATAAAACATATTTTGTAATTGTATCTACTTAGCATCCCCCATGTCATCATTAATATACTTTGTGTCCTTTAGTCTAATCTTAATTTATTGCTCCTCTGTGACAATCAGTCCCTTTATTGCCACCATTCATTGACGTAGCCAATGTCCCCATTAGTTTTTTTCAATTTCCCACATTGTGTTTGTAATAAATTGGGTTATTGATTGAGAGAGCTGATAACCATATTCAAGCAACAACCGCAATCTTTGTCAGGGTGAACCACAAAAGTCACTAAATAAGCATGTGCCTAACCCTTTGGTAGCTCGGCACAAAAGCAGGCAGACTTAACATGTAGGCACTGAAATTGGGTTACTGGTTCACCAGAGGGTGAGCCTTGATCTAGCAGCAACCACAATCCTAGACAGGGTAAGGCACAAGCAAACCCCAAATTAACCCATGATCACGCTCTGGTAGCTTGGCACACAGCATTCAGGCTTAACTTGAAGGCAATATGTAAAGTATTTGTGCACCACTATGAACAGTAAAACAATGAAAGCACCACACAAAAAGACCACACACCACATTTAGAAAAATAAGGTATTTTTTAATAAATAGAACAAGACTAATATGACATAAATCCAATCATTAACACCAGAGATATTGAATTTTAAAGTATTTAGTTGAAATTAGCACCAAAAAGTACAAAGCCCCAGCAAGGAATACTTGGTTGTGCTGGACCAGGGAAAAGTCACATGGTCAGGCCAAGCACGATGGAGTGCGGTCTGGCTACAAGAACTATGGGGCATATTATCAAGACAGGTGATAAAATTATCGCCGCTTTAGCAGCAGAAAACTGCCGCTAAAACGGCGATAATGGGCTTGATAATATGCTCTATGGAATTCCAATTGAAGCCCATGTTAGATGTCCTTCACATCTAACATGGGCTTCAATTGGAATTCCATAGAGCATATTATCAAGCCCATTATCGCAGTTTTCTGCCGCTAAAGCGGCGATAATTATTTCGCCTGGCTTGTTAATATGCCCCCTAGTTAGGCCCGCTTAACAAAATACCTTAAAGCCTGTTTGCGGACCATTGGGTGGATCTGCAGCCAAGGCGATGCTTTGGTTCCGAGATGCGGTGAGGCTGCTGTGCGAGGATCTTGTTGTGTTGTCATCAAGGATCTCATCGACGGGGCTCGTGATGCGAAGTCCTGGCGTCAGGGATGCTGTGCGCAGCTGGTCATGCATTGGTTCTGAGGAACTGCAAGACTGCGATGTGGGGTCTGGCATTGACGTTGAGGCTGCCATCGGCGAAAGATGTGAGAAGCACTACACCTTTGGAAATGTGTGGGTTCCAAGGATTGCAATGGAAATGTGGTCCTTCTGCACCGGGTCCAATCCACGCAGTAACAGCGATGCATCGGTTCTGCTCAAGGAAGTGCCACTCAGCCAAGGAGATGCATCGGTTCTGCTTGGGGATGCACAGCTCAGCAGAGAAGATGCATTGGTTCCACTGGTTAACACATTAGGCCCACTTTCAAGGGTCGGGGACAGGGGTGGCACCACTTGGCAGGGTAGACTCACAGATGAAAGAGTCCAGTTGCAGGTGCAGAGTGGTTGATAGCCTGTTATGTCCGAGGCTTCAGATCAGGAGGCCAGCCAACTAGCCCATGGAGTCACTCCGGGTTCTGGGTTCAAGAGATGGAGGTCCAGCCCATCTCACCCAGGCAAGAGGGAAGCAGGCAGCAGGTCAGCAGAGCATAACATGAATCCAGCAGGGTGGCAGTCCTTTCAGCAGCACAGCAGTCCTTCCCAGCAGAGTATCAACAGGTCCATAAGTGTACTGAAGTGGTGGTGTCTGAGGTCCATCTTTCATACACCGTTGTGCCTTTCAAGTGGGGAGAAGCTTCTAGTGGCATGTATTTGAAGTGCAAAAATGCCCTGCTCTGCCCTGCCAGTCCAGACTCCAGACCAACTACAGGGGGTATGCGGCCATTTGTGTGAGGGTAGGACACAGCCTATTCAGGTGTAAGTGAGGCAGGGCCCAGCTTCTCCCTCCTATCCTGTCAGTGATGTTCCATTCATTCACTTCTAAGCTCCCATTGTGTGTGGCTGTCCAGGAGGAATTCACAAAGTTCAAGTACCAACTACACCTAGTCATGCGACCAGTTACAGGCTGCAGGCACCACACGGCTAAGGGAAGAAAATTACAACCTTCTAAAAGTTGCTTTTTCGGAATTGTAATTTAAAATCTGACTTCCCCATAAGTTAAGATTTTAAATAAATATTCCAGAGACATCAGCCTTGAACCAGTTACATCTTCCCATTTGGAAATTACACTTATAAAATATAATAAGGTAATCCCAATGTTATCATATAAGCAATATAGGCCTTGCTATAGTGAAATACGAAGTTTAAAGTTTTTGACCATGAGGACATGTAAAACCTAAAAGAACATATCATGTGTTTTGAATACATTGTACCCTGTCCAGGCTCCAAGCTGTCCAAGGCCTACCTTAGAGGTGCCTTATATATATAAAAAAGGAGGTTTTTGGACTGGCAAGTGATTTATTGTTCCAAGTCAACATGGCAGTTTAAACTGCAAACACAGGCTCTGCAATGGTAGGCCTGAGACATGTTTAAAAGGCTACTTAAGTGGGTGAAACAATCAATGCTGCAGGTTCACTAGTAGCATTTAATTTACAGGACCTGGGCACCTGCTGTGCACTTTACTAGGGAATTATAAGTAAAATTAAATGTGTCAATTGGAGATAAGACAATGTTGTCAAATTTTTAGGGAAAAAGCACTTGCACTTTGGCACTAGTTAGCAGAGGTAAAGTGAGCAGAATCGTAAGGCCAGCTAAAGCAAATTCAGCAAAAACAAGAGGTCTGAAGGCAAAAAGTTAGGTGAGACCATGCCAAGGAAGCCAGGTCTAGCAGGCACTGCATAAAGTATTTATGCATAATACAAACAGTAATCAAGTGAAACCCAAACATAAGAAAAGTCCCATACAAATTTATACGAATTGTATAAATTCTAATGTATAATATGATAGTAGAACAACAAAAATCCAATCACTATAAACAGAGATATTTAATTTTAAAGCTTTAAGTAAAAATAGTGGCAAAAAGTAGAAAGCACCAACTGTGGGTATCGGGTCGCAGTGGATCACCTGCCAATGCTCCAAGTAATCAGGTTCCATTTAATACAAGTGGAACACATTCACCCCATCCATCCTGGAAGAGTGGCCCATCATGGCATTGTGGCCCGTCTTGGCACGGTTGTCCTTCCTGGCTCACCCTCCCAACACCTAGCCCTATTTGACTCACTGTCTGTGAGGCATAAATAAAGACCACCTGCCAAGCTTTTCACAGTCATGTGACCCAGAACACAGGCAGCAGACATCAAATGTTTGGAACACAAAAACAACACATTTCTAAAAATGGGATTTTCAAAATTGTGATTCAAAATTCAACTTCACCATTAAAGAGGATTTTAAATTACAATTAGTTTGAGTCCAAGCTAGACATCCCTATCTGTTTCCAATCAATAGTTCGCACTTATTAAATGTAATTAGGCAACCTAATGTTATCAATTGAGAGAGATAGGCCCCACAGTAGTTAAAAACTAATTTAGGAACTTTTCCACTAAAAGGACAGGTAAAACACAGGTTCTACTTTTTACATACAGTGCACTCTGCCTTATGGGGGTTTTAGGGCTTATGGTAGGGGTGACTTCTATGTTTTAAAAAGGAAGCTTTTGCCTGGTAAAGTGTTTATTTTGGCAGGTCAAATTGGCTGTTTAAAAATGCACTACAAGCTACAATGGCAGGCTTGAGACATGCTTTAAAGTTCTACTTTATTGTATGGCACAAAGAGTGTTGCAGGCCAACTAGTAGCATTTGATTTACAGGCCATGGGTACCATGTACTAGGGTCCTACAAATAGTTTTCACTCCAAAAGTCTGATAACAAATTTGCCATATTCTCAATTTATCCGCATTCGGAGGATTTGCTCAGCCACTGATGTCTGCGCTAATAAATTGCAAGAATATCAACAACGGTTTCAAGCACGGGGTTACCCTCATGTGATTTTACAAGATTTTACAAGATTGCCTCAACAAGGCATTGACTAAACCACGCCAAGAACTATTCCAAAAGCGAAACGTGCAGACAGATAAAAGAACAGTATTTTTGTGTCCAGATACTCTACCGTTTCACAAACAATTAAAAAAATTATCATTAACCGATGGGAATTATTACAAAACGAAAAAGACTTCAACGGACTATTTCATGAAAACCCCCTTTTTGCCTACACTAAAGGGAAAAATCTTCGAGCACTATTATCTTCACCCAGAACAATCCAAAAAGCTGAAGGCCGATTAGACACCAAAAAATGCAATAGTTGCATCCATTGCAACAATGTCATAGTTTGCAATACATTAACTCACCCATTGTCAGGCACTAAAATCAGGCTTAATCACACAAGTGATTGCAACTCCTCTAATGTATTTTATTGTATTAAATGCCCATGCGCCAAAGCCTAAGTGGGCAAAACTGAACGGAAACTCAAAGTCCGCATAATTGAACACAAAAGCAAGATCAGAACTAAAAGTACTACATCTAGTATAGCCACCCATTGGGATGATTCTAAACACACAATATCCCAACTGCGATTCCAAGTAATTGAAAGATTAACTGTACGTCCAGGCATGGATGTTACAAAAATTCTACTTCAAAGGGAAATATTCTGGATAAAAAAATTGAATACTATGTTTCCCGCAGGGCTTAATGACCGTTTTGACATGAGTTGCTTCTTGTAATGTCCCACTTAACAAATATATGTCAGTACCAACACCCAGTAGCTTGTCATTCATTCACACTCATGGTGGTGGTTATCACTTATATTTCTTATCTCCCCCACATATTTAGTTTTTTGACTGAACATGTTCACCTGTTTAACTACATGCTTCAATTTTTAGCATCATCAGGCAGTTTTTTATGCCACCGTCCCTTGCATTTTTTCCTGCATTTAATATTGATACCACTAGCTTTCTCGCCATAATTCATTTCCATCACTCTTTTTTCTTTTTTCATTTGTGATATTCCTCCTACCTCTCTATGACTTTCCTTTTTAACCCCTCCATTTTCTAATAGTCTCCTGTCCATTCAAAATCTAGCAGTGACATGCTGCCACGTACTTGACTATTTTTCCCATCACCCAGGATTAATTTTATCATTCCTTCACAATGATTTCCCGTCCATATTTTGATTTATTACGCATTTTCCCACCAATTTTCGTCATTACGCTTGCAATATTCTGCATCTAGTACTTATTTCCCAATACAGCATCCTCATCATTTGGTCCATTTATTCATACTCTATACTCCATTTCAAGATGGCCATCATAGTCTTTTTCATAGTCCCTTTTTTATCTCTTGCTTTTTTACACACGCATTTAGACGCGCGCCTGCACGGGCGGTCTGCCAGTTCAGCTGACTCCAGTCATTCATCGTTACCGCGCTCATATTGTTGAGTGTTTTCGCGCTCCACCATGTTCATTATCTTGCTATCTTGTGCTCCTAATATTGTTGATATAACGCCACTTATTCTTGTGTTTATACTTACCCGATGTGGTTCTAAGCCATACACGCATTTGTACAAGAGTAATTTTGGCCATCCCTCTACGCACCCACCGGGGTGAGTTACTTTCCGTTATAATCTTTTTAGAGTTAACGCTTTTCAGTGTTATGTTCATCAGTTCACTTTTTCAAATCTGCTTACTTTGTAGCATTGCTCAGCCATACCATTCCTCATAACCCCGAGGTGAGCCTAGTCCTATTTCCTCTCACCACAGCTTCTATGCTCACTTTACAGCTATTTCACCACTTTCTTTTACCTTCTCTCGTTTCTAGCCTTCACATTGAAACCATTTTCCAGCTTGACATCTTTGAGACATAAGGTACATCCTTACATCTCGTGTTTTTCCAGTCCTTAATCGGTTAAGCTCTCCACACAATGCCTTATCAATTATTTTCTTATTGACAAGCTAACAGTACATTTTTTAAATAATTTTTTATCTAATTTCAGCAATTAAGCTCATTACTAATCACACAAGGGGGAAGCAATAATTTCAGCACAAAAATCAAGCAGAGCTTTATCAAAGCTTCACGTGATTTTACGTACTGGCCCCCACATGTTGTCCTCCTTTGAAAAAACATTAGAAAATCATTTTGGATGTTGCTAGTAATACTGATATCTTTGTTTACAGGTTGCCCCTGACGAAGGGACATGCCAGTCCTGAAATGCATCGGGCCTTTTCTCAAATATCTTGTACAATGATTTATGTGACTAAGATGATGTAATGTTTTATATGCTATGTTTATTTAAGCAACATGACATGTACTGGTGATACTATCATGTTTTATTAAGTTGGCTTGAGGAAATTTGATGCATATATATAAATACAATGCAATCAACCTATTTATGTTTTGATCCACTTATTATGCCTTATAATAATTTTGTATAAGGTCCAAGGGTTCTATAGCAACCCCCTGCACAGTGCACAATGTACACAACCATGCCGGCTTGTAATCTTTTCCTATATCACAGACGCTTGACCAGACAGCAAGCGTAACACTGTTGCACCTTTTGAGTACTATTTGAAAATATAGTTTATTCTACTAAACACGTGTGCACTTCCCCCCATTTAAACTTCTTTACAACGCGAGTCATTACATTGGGTGCTTTTACAACGCAATACCATTACAATGCAAGTTGTTACACCGACTTGCTCTACATGGCACGCTGGATTTAGGAATAGTACAGTTTACTATTACAACTCCAGTGTGTGCAACTGTAGGGAAGGTGTTGGAATAGTACATTATACTATTCCTTAGTTTAGAGCACCATCTAGAGCAAGTCGTTGTAATGGCTTGCGTTGTAATGGTAATGCGTTGTAACAACGCTGTTGTTGTAACGACCGTGTTGTAAAGGTATCGGAGTGTAATGATCGCGTTGTAAAGGTTGTTTCCCTCTGTTGGCAATATGAAATCAGTCCTGATTTGATACAGTCATTTAATATACATTGGTTGTTCTGGAACTCATTGGTTCCTTGCATATTTCGATTTACCCTATGTCTGTGAGATCTCTGTTTCTCCATCTGTCCCCTGCATACCAATCAGCAACATATATTTTACCCACTGAGTCAGTGGAAGTCTTATTTAGCCATATCAAGTTGATGTCCATTATTTCATTCATCTCTACTAGAATTTTTTCTCTCCATATGTTCCAGAGCTCACTACTGGTTGACAAGATTTTTTAGTTTTTAGGCCTCATTTAAAATGCCATTGTACCACCGTGCATCACTTTTTTTGATACACCAGTGTGCCTGCCCATATTTTCAATGCCACCTAAAGTCACCCTGAATGACTTTTCATGGCCTTGAAAGGGGTGCTCCAGGGGTGTTGCTGTGGATGTTTCCACGCAACTTTCATGGAACCTGACACATTCCCAGATTTACATAGCTTTCTACAGCTAGGAATTCATCATAGTCCTACACCTCCCCAGGGGAGGCATAGGAGTCGTAACCAAGAGAAATACTTTCATCTCTCCTCGTTTTTCCCTCTTTCTATGCAAGCTGCATTCTGCAGCACGTATAGAAAGAGGAAAATGGCATCAATTATTGTTTTCCTGCACAAAAACAATCACCCCCACAACCGAGGCACCCTTGCAACATGGAGCAAGGGTACCTGCGCTGGTGCGTGGCAGTCAATTTTGCACCTTCACAGGGCAAATCACACAGATTTGTCGTATTGTTGGTATTACGACAAATGCCTGTGCTTTTAAAATGACACAGCTCGACGCAGAAAAATGGCTTGCAGCACCGTGCAATTTGTTTTGTAAATGAGGCCCTTTGTGTCCATCTATCACACTTTACCTTAGAGCTCCCTCGGTTCCCTGGACATCCCAGAATTTCTGGGGAAAAAGGTCCTCTATAGGCATTCTACATCTGTATAGATAATAACCATATTAAGGGGTAATTTAGAGGAAGTGGCAATGAGGCATTTATCAACAACTGGTAGATGTCCTGGCCACCTCACTCCTGTGTCCTCCATTTCATTTAGATTCTGGAAACCACTTTGGGCCTTATTTACAATAATTTACTGTAGGGCAGTGCCTCAGGCATTACTGCTGTTCTGCCTTATGGCAAAAGAAAAGGTCAGGAATGCGCAGTATCTATCAGATACAGTGTATTGCTGTCTTTTTCCTCTGCACTAGAGCACAATGGGTTGCCATTCACCAGTGCCAATGTAGGCTCCGTGGTGCAAGGGTTTCAGGCTTTTTCCTCTTTTCTTGAGTGCTGCTGGCGCTCTTTGTTGCACCTACCTTTTTTGGTGCTACCTCAGAGTTACAATTCCTCGTAAATCTTGGGCAGTGTCAAAAAGGCAAAACTAATAAATCTTTTCATTTAATTATTATCGCGTTACTTCTTTTAATATTTTTTGACATAAACTCAAAAATGTTTTTGTTTATTGAGCATGAGATGGATGAAGTATGAGGAATACAGAATATGGATACAAATATTGAGAAAGTCATGTAATCTCAGTAGGAGATGCAGGATTTTTTCAAGGAAGAACTCAAGACTGCTGCATGTGGCAAACTGTGGTAATCTCAGACATTTTACAGGTAGATTCCGACTCTGATAATGACAGCCCCTTGTTGTTTTCCATACAAATAATTAAATAGGACTCAAATTTTAATATGGGGCAGCTATCTCCCAAACCAAACAAATACAAGACTCAGTTACGAGCTCAGATGTGGAATACCCAGGCAATGAAATTGTAGCCTCAATGACCAAAGTTGGTGTGGATTTTTTAGAGGAGGTTTTAAGACACTGTGTCAATTTTCAGAATCAAACCAAACAAGCTACCAGAACTCAAGTAGAAAACACTCCACATATCTCAACGCCAAACCATACCATATGAGTGACGAGCTAGGAGGAAACAAAAAACTGAGCCCAAAAACCGAATGACCTAGTGATCAACATATCTGAATAGAGAACCCACGGTCGCAGGAAATGATCATTAACATGGGCTTATCATTTTGCCCAACAGCCTTAAGGGACCTTACCAAAACCAAGATTGACCTCTTCAAGTTTACATGCAAACTTAAGCTTACTTCATTCTTCCACAATAAACAACCAAGATTGAGAGAGGTAAGACCAGCAATCACTAGTCCATTATCAGTTCAAGACCTGGAAGATATACATCTAGTGACAACACTATCCGTTTACTCAGACAACCAACATTTAACACCACAAACATTAGCCCACAAACCGGGCATTGACATTACTTACACCACTGAAAATAATGTAAATTCCCAATTCATCTTTGGCCCACAACTACCAACTGGCAAAACCATTGACCTGTTCCACACAGCAGTCTCCCGAGACTTGACTCCGAAATACCAAAAAAGGAAGCAATGTCTTCCCAGGCCTTGACAGGCAAGAAATAGTTGCCCTCAAAGAACTCAAACGCAACCCCAACATTGTAATAAAAGAATCAGACAAATAGGGCAACATAGTACTGCTACACTACAAGACTACATTGCAGAAGCCAACAGACAATTGAATGACAAAGCATGCTACAAAAAACTAGAAACAATCCCACAAAATGAATACTCCTCAATCTAAAAATTCAGTTGGATACATGTTATAGAAATAACCCTCTTACTTTGGAAGAATTTAACAATCTTTATATAGAACACTCAACAATGGCAACTCTTTACCTTCTCCCTAAAATACGTAAAAACAGATTTCCACCACCTGGCAGATCCATTATAGCAGGTATAAACTCCATTTGCCCTAAGATAGGGGCATACATAGACTACCAACTTCACCCTTTGATGAAAGACCTCCCCTCATATATACGCGACAACAAAGATGTATTGCTTAAACTGGATAATATCCCATGGTATAATGATTATGTATTTCAGCCATTGATGTTGCAAGCCTGTGCACTTCAATCCAACATGAAGATGGCACCAAAGCTGTGCGCAGAGCAATAGCAACAAAACCAGCAAGATATACCCATAATATTCTTTAGCAAGTGTCTCACTTAATCTTCGATCTTTGTAGCATAGGTAATTTGCTCATCATTATCTCACATTTCCTTTGCCCCATTACAAAATGACTTAGAATAATTGCTACTCCTACACCGTAAAAGTTATCATTCTGGCTCATTAGTCACAAGCACTCCCTAGCTTTGGGGCACTCTAACAATAAAAAAAACAGTTATGCATTAATATCCTCCTGGTGTTTCCTACACTTATGTATTGTTGAACTCTCTGACCTCAATATGAGTACGAATATGTCTGGATCCTTGCATGCCTTGCATGACATCGTTGTCGCCAAATCTCAAATGTCATTTTCAATTGCGCTAATTTTGTTAAAACTAGTACCTAACACTCAGTGATGGCCGCCACTAACAAAGGGTGGTGGGGGAGCACGCCAGGGGGAGGGGACATTTTAATAGTAATAATTTTAAAAACTAACCTGTAGCTTCCGGGCGCCTCCTGCGTCACATCGTTCCTGCTGGCCTCTTCCTGGTCCCAGCATCCCCTGGAACAGACTGCCTTCCAATCCTCATGCTGTTCAGACCTGGGAGGGCAGGAAATATGCTCTGCTCAGGTCATTGAGTCTGTGGGGTTTTTCAGCAGCCGGGCTGGAGAAACCTAAGTGCGCATGTGTGTTTTTGTTGGCCTGAGAAGGCCGGCCAAACACATATTCGTATTTAGGGAGTACGCAAGCACACCTCCTTCCATGCCCCGCCCCTCCATGCACAAGCTGGCTCAGAGCCGTCACATGAAAAAGAAACGATTCTAGGGCATCATTATTTTTTTTGTTTGCTGGCTCTGCGCCAGGCATTGGGTCGACGCTCGCCTGCCATTTCAGGGGAGCCACCACTGCCATCACTGTTTTCATATACGAATATGCTGATTATTCCTATGTTTCCACCGCCCCTTAATTTTGTCTCCCCTGATCTCCTTCCCCACCTTCCTTTCATATATCTTGGCTGTCTTTCTTGGCATTGGTCTTGTCTTTCCCTCAACTGTACCCAATTCCAATTTTCCAGATTTGGCAATCCTTCTGTGCTTTTCTTTTCTCTTAATTTCACCTCACTTTTCTCAAATGTGGCTGTCTTTCTGTATTAATTTTTCCTTTCCATTAATTTCACCCTATTCTACCCTCTTTTACTTACTCTATGTACAAACCTTTGGATCTGTTGATGATCCTGTTTAATATGTAACTATATGAGTTGTATTTACATGTTCTGTACAAATTATGCCTAACACTTTTTAGTTAACCTTGAAAAAGCCCTTGGCCTGTTAGCCACATGGGTAAAACACGTGTCGGCTGTTCTTTGTTTGTCTCGATTTCTGGCATGAAATAAATACAGAACACAATATCGTTTGGACTTTAGGACATGTTACCCCAGGAACTTACATATATATACATTAGGCACAACCTATTATGCGTTTGAAAAATGTAATTATACTTAACTCTTTTAAATGATGCAATTTAATATAACAATATTTTCTTCATAGTTTTAACTGAAGTCCCTACCACCATTATTTTCTATGGGAGGGTGTTGCAGTACTAGTGGCTGGCTATGTGTGGTGCCGAACTTACTCCAGCTCTGAGCTGGAGTAACTTGCTACTGCTTTCAGTTCCCTTGTTGACTACAGTAACTTACTCTTTTGTGGGTGGGTGCATGTCCCTCCATAAACCCCTTCCTAGTTCTCCTAAACCGCTCCCTACTCCTCCTTAAACCATTCCCATTTAATAGTAAGTATACTAGCCATTGGCCTGGTCCTGCCCACATTTACTGCTATGTAGTACACTTACATGTGTGATAAACTCCACACAAAAACTATACAAGAGGTGGTGATTTACACTCATTGTCTTGTGAATAGCATTTTGTAGTACTTTCATAGGAATATATGATGGTACTTAGCAGACCATTACTTCGCAAATTTTTACTACAATGTTTTTACATTGCAAATACTGTTACTATGCAAGATTTAACTGCGCATGCTTGTAGTTCGTAAATACATTTAAAAGTACTAAATATGCATTTACTTCACAGTATATTACTAACTATACAACTTCTATGCATTTCTGACTCTTTTACCCTTACGCTCATACACTACATTACTCTACACTACCCAAACACCACTACACTACCCTAAAACACTACACAAACACTACAACATTACCCTAAATGCCAAATACACTACTCTAAACTACATAAACACAACCCTACATCCTAAAAGACAACTCCCTGCACGACCACCACCCTATACCCAAATACACTACTCTACACTACATAAACACAACCCTAAAACCTAAAAGACAACCCCCTGCACCATAACACTACCCTAAATCCAAATACACTACTCTACACTACATAAACACAACCCTACAACCTAAAAAACAACCCCCTGCATGAACACTACCCTAAACCAAATACACTACTCTACACTACATAAACACAACCCTAAAACCTAAAAGACAACCCCCTGCACGACCACTACCCAAACCCAAATACACTACTCTACACTACATAAACACAACCCTAAAACCTAAAAGACAACCCCCTGCACGACCACTACCGTAACCCCAAATACACTACTCTACACAACATAAACACAACCCTAAAACCTAAAAGACAACCCCTGCACCACAACACTACCCTAAACCCAAATACACTACTCTACACTACATAAACACAACCCTACAACCTAAAAGATAACCCCCTGCACAACCACTACCCTAAACCCAAATACACTACTCTACACTACATAAACACAACCCTACAACCTAAAAGACAACCCCCTGCACCACAACACTACCCTAAACCCAAATACACTACTCTACACTACAGAAACACAACCCTACAACCTAAAAGACAACCCCTGCACGACCACTAACCTACACCCAAACACACTACTCTACACTACATAAACACAACCCTAAAACCTATAAGACAACTCCCTGCACGACCACTACCCTAAACCCAAATACACTACTCTACACTACATAAACACAAACCTAAAACGTAAAAGACAACCCCCTGCACAACCACTACCCTAAACCCAAATGCACTACTCTACACTACATAAACACAACCCTAAAACCTAAAAGACAACCCCCTGCACCATAACACTACCCTAAACCCAAATACAATACTCTACACTACATAAACACAACCCTACAACCTAAAAAACAACCCCCTGCACGAACACTACCCTAAACCCAAATACACTACTCTACACTACATAAACACAACCCTAAAACCTAAAAGACAACCCCCTGCACGACCACTACCCAAACCCAAATACACCACTCTACACTACATAAACACAACCCTAAAACCTAAAAGACAACCCCCTGCACGACCACTACCCTAACCCCAAATACACTACTCTACACAACATAAACACAACCCTAAAACCTAAAAGACAACCCCTGCACCACAACACTACCCTAAACCCAAATACACTACTCTACACTACATAAACACAACCCTACAACCTAAAAGATAACCTTCTGCACAACCACTACCCTAAACCCAAATACACTACTCTACACTACATAAACACAACCCTACAACCTAAAAGACAACCCCCTGCACCACAACACTACCCTAAACCCAAATACACTACTCTACACTACAGAAACACAACCCTACAACCTAAAATACAACCCCCTGCACGACCACTACCCTACACCCAAATACACTTCTCTACACTACATAAACACAACCCTAAAACCTAAAACACAACCCCCTGCACGACCACTACCCTAAACTCAAATACACTACTCTACACTACATAAACACAACCCTAAAACCTATAAGACAACTCCCTGCACGACCACTACCCTAAACCCAAATACACTACTCTACACTACATAAACACAAACCTAAAACCTAAAAGACAACCCCCTGCACAACCACTACCCTAAACCCAAATGCACTACTCTACACTACATAAATACAACTCTAAAACCTGAAAGACAACCCCCTGCACGACCCCAAAAACTACTGCCCCACTTACCTCTCTGTCCTCGTGGTCCCCCGCTTCACTGTGCTTCCTCTCTTCTCCTGCTTCAGGCGTCATCAGAGCTGCTTTCCAAACAACGATGTGAATAGTCAGCAAAGTAATTGACTTTGCTATGTAACAGTATATGCGAAGAAGAAGCATGCAAACTTAAAGCATGCGAAGTGAAAGATTCTGCTAAGTAAAAAATGCATAGTAATGGTAAGTCTTAGTAGTGGCCACGGAGTAATGGTAGATTACCCTTTCATAGTGCTATTGTAGTTCTACTAAATGTACTACAAATTGCAGTTTGTGAATAGGCCCCCATGAGTTTACAATTTTTCTTCAGCATAATTAAGTGTTAAACATCCTGTTCTTCTTTCTCCTTTTTGCTTTTCTGTGGCCATGTCCTCTGTGTACTTGTCTATATGGTGAGTGACTGTGGAGCCTAATGATTGTTGTCTTAGTAGTGCTATGCAGAACACATTCAAAGTCATTTCAAGCAAAGGCAAGTTTCTGGACATTGAGGTTGATAATCCTAACAGTGATGTTAATTAGGTGGATACACGGAAATGATAATACTAAGCATTTATCTTCCACCTAGGAAGGGAAATGTCTCATTGATAGTAAAACCTGAAAAAGGTTTGGATGTAAAAACAGAGTAGGTTTGTAAAATTCTCATGCTCATCACAAGTCACTCCAAGCTGATTGGTTCCCTGGATAGTGATCTCACACATAAAACCTAGTGAAGGCTGGGAAATTCCAGGTAGTGATCATAGGAGATATTGTGAAGCCAAAAAACCTAATTCTGAGGGACCCAGTTCTCTTTCTGGAAGAGGTGATCTAATGGACCCTATGTTTGTGAATACCAAGCATAGGAGTGGCCCTAGACATATGGGCAAATTTAATAGAACGAAGACCAGATATACTAATCATTTTAACGGTCACTATCTACAATTTAATCTCTGTTAAAATGGTATTACGAAAGTGCTAAAAACATTTAGGGAGTCAGTGAAAGTGTATGCCTCCTAAAATGACTTTGCAAAATAATATGGATTCGACGTTTGGAAGTGGTGTGCAGTAGATGTCCCTTCAAAGTTGTGAATTTGTATGTGATGTATTGCTGTTATCCAAATGTAATACATTTGCAAAAGATCGAAAATGTGTCAACTGCTAATTTTGTGTGGTAACGCATTTTCAAAAGTGAAGGGTCCTCTTCAGATGCATTCCCGTTTGCGAATCTTAAAAAAATGTTTGTTGGGGAGTAGGCAAGGGCCCAGAGAACCACTGCCAACACTCCAACAAACACATTTTAAACATAGTCATATTTCCTTTAAGAAAAATGTGCTGTATTAAAAAAGTTTGTTTTATGTAGGAGCAGTCACATAGATGCTAGTCTTATGAACCTTGCAGTCCACCTTCCCTGTGATCACCTCCAATCATGGAAAGTCATAATGGGGGATCTGCCTCATTGATATTCATTAGGTTGTTCAGATTGCAACCCACTCCAAATTAGAATTTACAAAGAAATCTATTAGTACATAGGTTAGTTCGTAAAATACTTTATTGGTTGCAAAAATACTGGTTGCACTTTGAGACCAGATTTGGCCAAGCAGTACCTTGTACAGCTGTACAATTTTCTGCTATGATTTGAAAATGAGGTTCAGCTATTTCACAGAAATATAAAAAAGAATAAGCAGGAATGCATGAAATCTCCCTCACAGCCAACAAAAATGATTGATCTGCACTACAACAACAATTCAAACAATTGTATCATCCATAAGAAAATCAAAGCTGTCAGCAAAATAAAAGTTGTTTGCCCTGAGTGCAGACCCAAAACTTAAGATTCAGACAACAAATATCGACCCTGATACCTTCAACACCTGCATGCATGACGTGTTTAATGGAAACAATAGATCTCACCCAAGAATCCTAACTTGTCAGAGTTCAGGGCCACATTTATAATTCAATTCTAGTTTTTAGAATATAGAAATTCCTATCACTTATCAATACAATAAGAATCATGGGTGATGAGCCCGGTGGGTTTTGAGGAGGAATGCACACTGGTGGGCTGCCATGCTGAAATCTAAGCACAATGCAGTTTGTTATCTATTGTGGCTACCTACAGCCTAGAATGGTTCAATTATCATACCTTTGTTAAGAAGGTGGAACATAGCACTCCCAGGAAATTGCCATTTGCTGGCTACCTTTAGGTTTCCAATTAGGTCTTTGCTAAAACTCTCCACATGAAAATCTCAAGAATGGGTCAACGAATAAGTGTTAGTTTCTAGATTCCAAACCGGTTTGGGGATAGACATATCCCCCCCCCCTTCCCACAACACCTTGATGGTTACCAGCAGAGAAACATTGGGGCATATCAGCAACAACTGGCGATAATTATAGCTAAGCGCACTTAGCACTAGGATAATTATCGCCGGCTAGCGTGGATTTTTATTGCTGAGATAGCGTGCTATTAGCAACGCTTATCTCAAAAGTGATAAAAATCCTAGTGCTAACTGCACAACGTGAGATTATCGCTGGAAACCTAGCGATAATCCCACGAAGTTTGGCGATAGCTTGCTGACAGGGCCTCACATACTTAGCCATGATATCCACCTTCCATAGGATATCATAGCTAAGTCAGTTTCAAAGCAGGCGTAAGGAAAGTAGTGATAACAGAGGTTATCGCTACTTTTCTTGTCGCTATGCTGCTTTGCGTGAGGCTTGATAATAGGAGAAATGTCGCTTAGCAACATTTCTCCCGTTATCCTGGGAGGAACACCCACTTTGCATCTCATTAGAGATGCAAAGATGGGAGTTCGGAATTCAGGCGCTAAGGCAAGGTTTCAGGCGATAGCGTGACCTTGCTGATATAGCGATATAATTATAGCCGCTTTTCAGCCGAAAACGGCCGCAAAAGCGGCGATAATTATTTATCGCCGCCTTGTAGATATGCCCCTTTGTTAGTTGCCAAAAAACACCCCTTTCATTGTTTGTGTTTTGTAGAACTTGAGATAGCTTTTCCTTCCATCGGCCATTCCCCTCTGTGGCACATGTTAAGGCTAATGAGCAAGATCTTTAAAACAAACAAAGTTTTATTCTTGTACAACTGGGCTGTGATTCTATTATTGGGTGGCAAGAATGGTGCTAAAAAGGCAAAAGCCACCTGAGAGGTCAAGCAAGTGAGCACACTCACTCTTTCTTTTCGTATCAGTTTGTCGGGACCATTTGATGGATCTAGACTTCCAATGGACATCTTCCCTGAAGTTCCACTCTGCCCTAGCACAGACTACAATGCAGGGATGATTAGGGTTTACTGAAAATATGAACCCTATCTATCCATCCTTGGTCAAAATCATCCTTTCTGTGAACTATAGGTCTCCTACCTGGTGCTTTCAGAAGAGCTGATGTTTCAACAAAGCATTAGGTGTATTCTCAGGGAAAGTGCATTCCATAAGTAACCCTTTTCTAATGCAATCATTAAGAGTTCAGCTGAGGTTTGTCTTTGCCAGTAGGGAAGTGCGACAGATGTTCATACAATTGGTATATGCTTAGGGCATTACTCTTTTAGCAGTAGTAGTGAATGACATAAGTCTGAGGCAAATCATTAGCAAGATGAAGCAAAACATGCTATTATTTGATCTGATGAAGAAAGTCAGCAGTATCAATTATGGTTGACCAATATTTAACATTCAGCTGAAGTCTACTCTGGGAGATTGTGGCTGGGATAATGATATGGCCTACTTCTTGACCCAGCCTTTAAAAGTGTATTGCATTAAATGTATCTATGGGGTTCTGAATAATTCCAAGCAATATGAATATCTGACCCAGTGTGGAGGGCTTTCCTTCTTCTTGATTCGGTTATGCCATTTGCTGTCCCTAACAATAACCTCGCCCCGGGAGGGCTTTCCTGATAATAAGCGACTGTTGAATCTGTGAGGTCGCACTTAAAACCATGTCTTATACAATGCATTATCCTAAACAAGAGTATTAATGTTGAGGATATGCTGCTAAGTTTTTATATTTGCCTAAATAGGAAACTGTTATATTTCTTAGCGGTATATGTTATTGAGTGCCGAATAATTTTTATTAAAAAGTGTGACTCACAAAAATGAATTGCAGCGCACTAATCTTGTTAGATTTCCAAGAGAAAATGTGCACTGCATCATCCTTTACATAAGCCAATTAAAACATTGATTAACCTTGCTGAAATGTCTCTCCTTTTAATTACAACTTTACTGGAAATATAGTTCATGATTCCATTGTAGAGCACTATATCATGTATTCCGTGCAATAAAACATTACGCACGCTGTGTTCTATGTAAAGCTATCTCACACACTGATCATTATTCGTTCCCCATAAATTCACTGTTACCGCTTCTATCTCTTAATCGTAAACTAAGGGGCATATTTACAAGGGCATTGCGCCACCGGAACAACACATTTTTTGATGTTCCAGTGGCACAATGCTCTGCATCATGTTTACAAAGTGGTGGTAAGACGCTTTTTGTCGCCTAACGCCGCTTTGTAAATATGGTACCCTTTCACACTATCTGTGTGAAAGGGGCATGCAATATGTGTTGCTGTGGGCGTTCCACTGCTTTTTGACGCTGCCCCAGATTTGCAGGGAGCTATAAACCTGAGGGAGAACCATGCAATAGCAGGCGTTAGAATGGCACGACAAGGAGAAATACTTTTATTTCTCCTCGTTTTGCATTTTCTACGTGTGCTGCATTCTGCAGCACACCTAGAAAGAGCAAAACGCCATTAATTATTGTTTATGTGCAGGAAGGTGTCCCTTCCAGCACATAAAGAATCATAAAATAATGACTATTTGCTACTTATATGTGTGCTGCAGAATGCAGCAGAAAAAGAAGTAACAAATCACCATTATTGATTGTTTATGTGCAGGAAGGGATATCTTCCTGCACATAAACAATAATTTCCTGCAACACAGGCACCGTTGCACTTTGGCACTAGGGTGTCTGTGTTGGCGCTACGCAGCTATTTTTAGTGCCAGTGCTCTGGAAAAAACTGAGGTGTGCTGTATTGTTGTAAATATGGCGTATCCCTCAGTTTTGCAAATGGCGGAGCGTGGTGCTGCAAAATTTGTAAATATGCCCTAAATAACCAAAGTTTACGAAAGGAAGGTAACGTAGTACAGGTTTATACATATTACTGTGAATGTGTGGGTAATCCTGTTAAGTATTTTTAACAAATTAGCTGGCCCACATGGCTTAGTCTTTTCTCCTGTTTCATCCTTTCATCTAGACGCCACTTATTTCTTTACAATGGCTCAATTTACTCCTTTGTGCAGTATTTCAAGCCTTTAGAATGGGCCACCTCAGAATTATTGCATGTTTTAAAAATGTACTCGCCACCCCATAGTAAGATTTCGCAGTTGAAGGCGTATTGATTGGATGCTGACAGGGAACTATAGTGAATTTCTACAGCTCAGCTGATGGAACTAGTAAGTGAAAGCGTACTTAATTTCTGCAAATCTGTATGAAAGTGCTCTTTTAGCAAGAACATGTGGGTAATTTGGCAAAGGTAACTATTTACTTAAAACTACTCAAGAACCTACTGTATACAATGGGACAGGGTTAATTATGTCGTTTTATGTTGAACTGGTTTCCAGAAATCGCTGAAACACTGTTGGTTCACAGAAAGTGTAATACTATCAATTCCAATAATTCTGACGAATTAATTCAATGCACACATTTCAGTCTCAAAATGATTTTGAAAAAACAAAAGAATCTCACACCGTTGCACGATTTTATCGTACATATCAAGTAGTCAATGGACTATAACGTTGAAGAAAATTGCCAAATCATACGGAAAGACTGTTTTTAATATCCACATTTACAGTATAGCGTTGGTCTATCGTATCTAACTGTTAGTTTGTGAAATCAGAGGCACGCATGAACCGTCAGGTCTTGTTTCTTGTTTTCTTTGCACATACATAAAGCTGAGCACTACTGTGCAACTTATGCACTAAATCCGCTGTGAATCCGGATACAGCTTTGGGATATAAAGGTATATTTTTACAATGAAGTTACTAGATATATGATTTATGCTATAGGCATCTGAACCTTGCACTGCAGGCGTATGAAGCTTTTTAGTGTAAGAGAAGTGAAATATCTTTCAACATGTATATGTTTTCTGCTGGATAGATTTCTCTAGTTTAGTCTGCTTTAAAAGATTCGGATATTAAATGCTGATTATAAATACTTTACTTTTTTTCTTTTTGAGACAGATGCTGCTGCCACCAGCTGAATGTTAATATTACTTATGAAATAAGGTGTGTCAATATCCAAAACAGGCATCATTTGACCCAAGCTAAATAATTTTTCTAAGTAGTTCCTCTCCTCCAGAGGCTTAATCCCACCAGTGGGAGAGGCAGGGGCAGCTCCTCCGCAATGGCGGAGGAGCGTCGCCCCACTGGTTCAGAGCCAGCAGGTGAAAAATAAAATGATATACTTTAAATCTTTTTATTTTTAATTTGCCGGCTTTGGGCCAGCATGTGCAGGGAGGGGCGGGCCGGGTGCCATGGGAAGAGGAGGAGGACTGGTTTGTGCACTTATAAGAGCGCAAGTGTGTTTGGCCGGCCATCTCCGGCCGGCCAAACAGACATGCGCACTTAGGTTTCTCTAACCGGGCTGTATTGAACAGCCAGGTTGGAGAAACAGCACAGACTCCCTGTCCTGATCGGAGCGTCAAACCAGCCTGCTCAGGCCAATCCCAGTGCTGCTCTGATAGCATGAGAGCAGCGTGGGATTGCACAGGGAGTCTCTGCTGCTGTCTAAGTGTCTGCTGGGACCGAGAAGCAGCAGAACACTGAGGCACAAGGAGCAATAGGGCCGGCAGCTTCAAGTAAGTATTTTTTTTTTATTAATCAGCCCCTTGATCCCCCGCCTGTGCTCCCCCATGCCCCCTTCACCTGCCCTACAACCTCTTTGCTGTGTTGGCCACCACTGAGGAGAGGAGCCACAAGGGGAGACTTTACACGCTTAAATTTGGGTTATTGTTTGTTTACTTGAGAAACGTTTGTTGAGTCTGGTAAGGTCTCCATGTATATTTTACAGTCCCTGGGTTAGTTATCTCTCATTCAGCATGAAGAAGAAACATATGAATTTGATGCATATTCATAAGTTAAATACATATGAGTACCCACAGCTATTGGCAGTGTACAGACGTAGAGACAGCAACATCAGTGTAATAAGAGCAATGTTTTGGTATCTGCAGTACACCTTCCCCCATCTGCCTCCAGAAACTCACCTAGCCTGACAGACTGCTCCAAGCAAGCTAACAGAGCACCAAAGTTAATTGAGAGCCACACATTTTCCATTGGACACCAAACTAACACAAGGGTACTTTGTTCTTCACTGTCATATTGTGGGCAAGTTCTATTTATAATTAATGTGTGATACTAATTTAATGATTTGAAAAATACAACTGAGCAACACAGCTGAAGGAGCCAGACACTATAATAGATGTTCCAACAATTTATGTAACCAGTCAGCTTAACGTGTTTTGCTGAACTGAATATTGTGCTAGGCTGAGCTCTGCCTGTCAGATTATCGCCGCATCCATATTTCCAATAGTTGTGATACTGATTCCTGCGGTCTGTGTATTGTGCTTGCTTGCTTGCCGAATATGGGAAACAGTTGTGGCACTACTCAGGCAGGGCAAGTAGAGTGGTAGGTGATCAAAACAAAGGATCAGAAGACAACGGTCACTCAGGACCATGCTAAGGTTTACTTGCCAACACAGCCTAACTGTGAAGACATATGTGAGCAATCAGGCTGAGCAGCTTGCAGGTTGGCTAGGAGGTCCCTTTCAATATTTAGGTGCTTTTTTGTGTGACAAGGATACCCGGGTTGAAGTTCCATGCCTACAAGCTCTACACTGCGACCAAATGATGGGAGAATCAAGGTGAATCTACCCACTGGCCTCTATCGAGTTGTGAAGGGAGGCCTAGACATCAAGATGCTCATGGAAGATCAGTTGGTGCAGCCTTTGTTGGGTCTTATGTGGGCTCTCTCAAAAGGTATGATGTGCCACGGGACTGCTGAAGCCTCCAGTGTTGAATTAAGCCTTTGCCAACTGCAGCTGTTATTGAAATAGCTTTCCTCTCCTGTTACATATCGACCATGTTTTATTGTTTCACAACATCATATATAGTTTAGGACTGGAATGGTGATAAATGGAGAAGGGGCTCGGATTATTGTTTATTTTATACAATACTAATAATCATGGAGTACATTCAATCGCTAGATTGAGAATGTAGCAGTTGGCTAGATTAGGCAAGTCATTCTAATTCTTTAAAAAATATCGCTAATTTGTAAGTTGTAAGGACAGAAAATAATAGAATTTGAAAGGAAAGTCCTGGAGGCCATGTGGTCTGTCCTGAGCTGGGACCTGAAGACCAAAAACATTCATAAAGAAATGGGGTTTCTAGTTGGCTGAGGTATGCACCCAAGCCAGGCAGAATCCACCACTCTAGTTTGGGTAAGTTAAATACACCACAAAGATAACCTTTGCTCTCTGGTAGCATGGCAGGCTTGTCAACAAAGGCAATGTGTAAAGTATGTGTGCAACATACACAAACACACAGAGTGACACAAAGAAAACACCACAAAGAGACTCCATACAGGTTTAGAAAAATAGGAAATATTTATCTGAATAAAATAGACCAAAACGACAAAAATCCAATCAGTAGATCATGAGATATCAATGTTAAATGAATAAATGCAAAAGCAGTGCTATCAAATCATTAATGACTTGGTTCAGGCTATAGTTGCATCCACAACGGTTAAAACATGTTGCTGCTGGTCTTATGTGCAAAGCTCTTTGTAAGATCAAGTTAGTTAAGTAACCTTTCCAATCAGGAATTTAGTTTAACAGCTATTGTAAGGAATCCCCAATGTTAGCCTATGAAAGGAGTAGGCCTTACAGTAGTAAAAAACGAATTTTGATGTATGTCACTACCAGGACATGTAAAACTTAAAAGGACATGTCTTACCTTTTAGTTACACAGGATCCTGCCCTTGGGGCTACCTAGGGCATGCCTTAGGGGTGACTTATGTGTAATAAAAGGAGAGTTTAAGGCTTGACAAGTGGTTTTAAATGCCAAGTCGAAGTAGCAGTAAACTGCACACACAAGCACTGCAGTGGCAGGCCGGAAACAGGTTTAAAAGGCAACTTCTGTTGGTGGGACAATCAGCGCTGCAGCCCACTTGTAGCATTTAACTTACAGGCCCTGGGAATATGGTTACCACCTTAAAAGGGACTTAAAAGTAAATAAAATATGTAAATCAGGTAAAAACCAACTACACACATTTAGGGAAGAAGCACATGCACTTTAGCATTGACTAACAGTAGTAAAGTGCTCAGATTCCAAAGGCCAGCAAAAGGAATTCAGCAAAAAGAGGAGGAGGAAGGCAAAAGGTTTGCAGTAACCCTGCAAAAAGGGTGATCTACAAAAGGCATGAGGATATTGATTTAGATCTTGTAGACCCTCATTATGAGTGAGGTGGATTTTGGAGTGTTCATAACAGCTGACATTCCCACACCTTAATCCACCATTTGCAACTTTTCTCCCCAACTGGAGGAATAAGCCAACAAGCCCAGAAAAGTTAGGTCTCTTTTCATATGTTTTTCTTGATTTCCAGACTAACACAAATCTATTCTACGTGCTCTGTGCAGACAGAAACTGTCAGGAAAAGGGCTGGTGGTGTTCTGGGGTATGGTGGGGGAGGATGTCACAGGACATGTTTGTTACTGTCTGATGGGAAAAAAAATTCTACCCATATTGCTGGAGGAGTCTGCCGGGATGCAGGTTGTGCTGCTGCATGCATCTCCTGCTACTATAGAGACTGAAAGGGTCTGGTAACTCTGACCCAGAATTATTTCTTAGGAGTTTATGGGCTTTCATTGTCTGAGAGTGAAGGACTGCCTATCAGTCTTGAGCAAATGTTAAACCACAACAAAATATCTATTAGATATAAATGTATGTAAATGAGGCTCTTGAGAACAGAAGGTAGCTAGACAGATATATGACAATACAACTGAGATATCAAGTGTGAGAAGTTGGCCTGATATATGCTGTCCACTAGTTATAGTGGGCACCCTGTATCAGTCCAAACAATCCCTTATTGGTTATAGGTTAAAGACAACCTTTATTGAAAGCTATCCTAGTGGTAGCTATGGAGAGCAGCCTTCAGGCTAAGTCTTGATGGAATGTAAAGCAGCTGGTTTTACCCATCTATAATCTCTTGAGTCACTCAATTAAAGATATTCACACCAGGTATATATATAAAATATATGAATGTATTACTAACCACACCCTCCTAGTCTCTTTATGAGACTAGAGGTCAAAACACATAAGTTACACTTCAATAATCACAGTAAAATAGCAGAAATACATGTCAGGCCCTAGGGGCGAGCCAAACCATATACTAAAATAGTGGTATAAGAACCACGACTTAACTAGACACAAGGTCTAGAGTCTGTAGAATCGCTGGGACCCCAAGGAACCACCCAAGGTAGTGACACAGGGGACCCACGGGGGCCGTGTGCAGTGTATGAACACAGCCGCGAGCTCCCGTTAGCTTCTATGGGGAAAGTCGCGGTTAGATTTTTAAAGATTAGGGACACTTAGAAATGAGTCAGGACCAAACCCTTTTGGAATTAGGAAGTTCTAGGGCTAGCACCTACAGGAGCACTGGAGTACTCGTGTTACCTCACCCAGGGAAGCCGGGTGCATAGGTGTCTTTTGGTGTTGGGTCGGGTCGTGGATTGCAATGGGAGTTGACGAAGAAGTGCTGCTGCCATAAAGATGCGAAGTGTCCGAAGAGATCCAAACCTGGATCGACGATGAGAAGAACCGGAAAGCAGAAGGGACAGAGTCTGGGTCACTAGCCAGTGAGCAGGAAGGCGATGAGCAGATGCCCACCGATGTGGGGTGATTTCAGGTGAAAGAGGTGAAGCTTGACTCTTCAGCCACGAGGACCAGGAAGTGTCGATAACAACCAGGAGCTGGATTCGAGCTGCCCACGAAGGATGTTGAGTGCTGCAGCGTCAGTGCCCGGATTGGACACCACAAGCCTTAGCAACAGCAACCCACGCAGAAATGAGAAAGATGCTTCAGTGCAGACCACCAAGGTCTGTGGGACTCACCACTTGGTAGGGAGTCGGGGCATGTCTGGAGCAACCAGGAAATCCCAAGGAAATACAAAGTTACCCCCTCAGGGACCCACCAGTCAACGGACCAGGGATCGCGAAGGGTCCTCGAGATGAAACACAAAATGGTGGCCCATGGGTCACTTGGAATGACCAGGCTGACAATTTTCAGTGGATTCAGTGCTCAAGGTGGGGGCTATAAGTCAGCCTAAGCACGACTTCAAGAGATGTCAGGAAGTCAATGCACTTGCAGAAATGTACGGTGACCAGATGTTCCAGTTCCACGCTACTCACGAGGGCTGTGGGTCCCAGCTTTGCCGGGGACTCAGTTCGGCCTCTGAGATGTCTGGAAATCCTCTTCCTGGGCTGCAAATACTTCGGAGTCCGGTGGGAGCTTCGGAAATACAGACCAGCAAATTGCTCCGTTGGTGCCTGCCAAGCAGGTGAGTCATTCCTTGACCCCAAGGGAGATTTCTTCAGTCCTCTGGTCTTGAGCAGAGCGTCGAAGGTCCAGGATTTGGCTTCAGAGTTTCGTCCAGGGTAATCTAAAGTCCTAAGGACTGGGGTCCCATACTTATACTAAGGTAGGGGGTTGGACATGCTCTGGGTACCTACCTATGGGAGGGTTTGGAAAGAGGGGTGGCTACACCCATTTCCTTTGTCCAGTTTCACGCCAGAGCAGGGGCTGGAAGCCCCTGAACTGGTTTGAGCTGGACTATGCACCAGGACACCAAATGTGCCCCCAGTGCAGGACTTCAAAGCACTCAGAGAGTGCTCCCACCCAGCCCCAATACACATAAACTTGTCTGGGAGGTGGTTACACCTCCCTGTGACAGGAAACCTATTGTCCAGGCCTTCCCTGCCAGAGTTTCGGTCAGCAGCAGGAGGCCAGACCCGTGTCTGTGGCTGCAGCATCCATTTTGTGATGCCAGGGCTCTATTAATTTTCTGCCGGGGTATAGCAGTGCTGTCATGGCTCTCCCTCTAGAAGGGTGGGATCATACTCCCACTCCAGTTACTGGTGTGGCGGTATGATTCCAAGGTGTTTGACACCAAACACAACATGTTTCCGTGCAGCCAGTCCAAAGTTAGCATTTACTGTTTGGTTATAATGGACTTAAGAGTATATGGTCAGGCTGCACTACTGACAACCCCGGAGAAGAGATTCCGAAGGCTGCAGAGGGGCTCAGCTCATGCCTGGGCACCCCCTCACATATAACCAAGCACCCTGCCTTCAGGATTGATAAGGCCTGCCATAGGGGTGATTGATAGGTTTGTATGTGCAGTATATGGTGAGATATAGTGAACCTATATCTTAGTAAGGGGTGCATGCACCACCTTACTCAGGCTGCAGTAGCTGACCTGTGGTCTCCTTTTGGGTGGCTTCCCAGGGGTGGCATAATACATGCTTCAGCTCCTGGTAGGCCTCTGGGGTACCAATGCCCTCGGTACATAGTATACGATATACTAGGGACTTATAAGGGCACCTCAGATCCAATCTGTACTGTACCTAAAGAACATGGAATCATTTTAGAGAGGAAGCAGCTAGGCTGGGGCTCTGAATAGCAGGGTCCCAGCCAGACTAAAGTCGAAAAACAGTGAAGCACAAGCAAAAAGTGGGGGTAAACATATGAAGCAGATCCTACTCTCCTACATCAAGCTGATAAACTATCTAAGCCCGTTGACTCAAACATTACTGTGTATAGCTGTATGCAATTGAATGAAATCAATTATTTACATTAAAATGCAACCTCATTGTAGTGCAGGCTACAATTGATAATATGTATTTGATACACAGCGACTTAATGTAGGTATTTCTCTTAGACTACTCGAAAATAACACAGTTTAAAGTGGCTTATAGTAGCTGGAATATCGGAAAGGCTTCTATGACTCATGCAAACAAAATGGGTCTGAGTGAAAAAAGGAGGAAAGTAAGGGCTGAAAATTAAAAAAACGGTAACTGTGTTTATGTGTATATTTTGTTTATATTTTCATTTATCTTTTATTTCTAATAACTTTAAGGGTCAACTTTTACTGTTTTTAAACACTAGTGAACAAACACCACATGAGACCGAAGCGCATACAAATATCCCACATCAACCTAATAGCCAGCAGACGGTGTATCGCATATGGGACTGCCAAGACTTTTGGCTTACCTATGGTTGAGCGGTAGATTCTCCAGCAAAGACCTTTGACATTGACAGAGCTAATTTCTCATGTGGCTTGGGCTGGTGTGTGCTATTCTGCTGACCATGTATTCTATTAAAGTCTATCATGATTTTTTGATTTTGTATTGAAGAAAAAGATTTTTTGAATAACCTATTTGCATTACTATCACCTAACACAGAGTAAGCCAGTATATAATTGGAATATGATAAGATGCACAATGGAATTATTTAATCAGGATTGGATTGAGTGAGTCCAATCCACAATTATTAGATGCATTCATTAAAGTAATCACTTCTCCAGGAGCCCTTCCTCATATTATTCCAATATTGCCACATCTGTCATGCCTGGCATAAATTGAAATTAGAAAACTGCAGAACATTTGGAAAACGGTTGCCGGGAAGCAGAAATGGAGAGATTAGAGAGGCAGCAGTCAAAACCACTAAAGACTCCTACTAGAATGTAGTGGTAAAAAGCTGATTAACAAAGGTTCTAAGAAAGCCCAATCTCTGAAAGCAATGGAATCAGTTTGTGCCCTGCCATAGGCCTGTTAACAGTAGGAGTTTTAGGATGGTAGTGATACAAATATAAATGTCCTTTTAATGAAGTTGACAGGGGCTCAAAAGCACTTAAATGCTAATAACTGATTTTTTTTTTATTTGATGTGAAAACGTGTCACTGTTGAAAACAACAAAAGGAAAGAGGAAAAAGAAAGAATAAATGAGGCTTCATAACTCTGATCTGGATTAACAATTTCCTAGATATAGTTTTGGTATTAACTTTCTATCAGTTCATTTAAATAAGCCGTGGGGAATAAAAAAATCACCGGTTCCTCCTATTAATTATCTCATAAGTTAAATCAGGTCAAGCATTTGTTTAAAGGAATTGTAATGGACAAAGCTGTTGTCTCACTAACAGTGTCCACTTAATTCTGATGGGGCCAGTGACAGCAGCTACTGCCACCGTCAAAATTATGAGATCCACAGGAACACTGAATACCTGATAACTTACACTCATAGATTTAGGGCTTTTGAAAGCATCTGAAATCTCCGGTTAAAACCCCAGGCTAAAATTAGGAATTAGCAGATGATTCGAACCCAGAAATTCTGGTTCATTCATTCTTTCCTAATTCTTATTGGACATTGTTAGAAATTGGGTTTCTGGTTAGAAGAGGTATGCACCCTGTCCAAGCAGGAACCACAATCCTAGTCAGGGTCAGTCAGATACACACCATAATGTAATCTATGCTCACCTTCTGGTAGCTTGGCACAGAGCAGGCGGGCTTCACTTAAAATGCAATGTGTAAATTATGTGTGCATCTCTTCAAACAGTTACACAGTGAATACACCACAAAAACACTCCACACCAGTTTAGAAAAATAGATAACATTTTTATGAAAAAACTGCAAAAATCCAACAATTATAACCTGAGTTATGATTTTTTAAAGAATGAACTGAAATATAGTGCTTAAAAGGATAAAGTGTCAGCAGGGCTATCTGGTCACACTAGACTGGGTCAAATCCAAAAGTTCAGGCCGACCACGATGTAGCGCAGGTCAGATACAGGGACCAACCTTGTCCCTCTGCAAAGTACCTTGTTTGTGTCATTGATAAATATCCAATGCCTGGAGCAGAAGAAGCAATGAGTCATTGTCGATCCTTTGGATGTAAGTGATGCGTCAGTTCCGGGCTGCGAAAAGTGAGATATACGTCAAAGCAATAGGTGATGCACTGCCGCCAAAGGCGAAGTGCTGTACTCATCAAAAGAGGTGCACAGGTTCCGAGCGGCGCAACAAAGGTGATGAGTGGATTTTGGAAGTTGCAGCCCTTCATACCCACTTCCAAGGGCCCAGGACTTTATTGGCACCACATAGCAGAGCAAGGTTCTCAGATTGCAGAGTCCAGGTGCTGTAGGTAGATGGGTTGGAAGTCTTTGATGTCCCTGAGACTTCAAAGAGGAGGCAAGCCAGGAAACCCTCTGGTTCTGGGTTTGAGAGATGCAGTCCCAGGCATTCTCACTCCCATGCAAGCAGGGCAGCAGGCAGCAGGTCAGCACAGAAGAGCAGAAGTCCCGCAAGGTAGCAGTCCAGCAGAGAGGCACTCATGTTAACTGTACAGCAGTCCTTCTTCCTGGCAGAGTGCACACAGGTCCAGAAGTGTACTGAAGTCATGGTGTGAGAGGTTCAGTACTTATACCCAGTTGTGCATTTGAAGTGGGGTAGACTTCAAAGAAGGCCTTGAAGTGCACATAGGTCATCCCTTCCTGTCCTGGCTCTGGACTCACTAGAGGGGGGTCTGCAGTCCTTTGTATGCGGACAGGACACAGATCATTCAGGTGCAAGTGTCAGCTACTCCCTTCCATCCTACCCAGAATATCCGATCAGGATATGGATGGCCCATCAGTCAAACCTAAGCTCCCTTTGCGTGTGGCTGTCTAGAGGGAATGCACAAAACCCAGCTGTCAACTACACCAGACATGTCTTCAGAGACAGGCGTGAAATGATTAAAGTAAGAAAATGCCAACTTTCTAAAAGTGGAATATTCCGAATTACAATTTAAAATCTGACTTCACCATTAGTTCAAATTTTAAATTGTGATTCTAGAGACACCAAACGTGGGGCTCCCATCTCTTCCCAATTGAATATTCCATTTATAATATGTAATAGGATAATCAGAATATTAACCTACAGGAGAGATAGGCCTTGCAGTACTGAAAAACAAATTTAAGAGTTTTTTAAGTACCAAGACATGTAAACCCTAAAACTACAATTTCCTACTTTTTATGTACACGGCACCCTGACCTTGGGCTGACCAGGGCCTACCTTACAGGTGTTAAAAAGAAAGGATTGGGCCTGACAAGAGGGTTAACTTGCCGGGTCAACATGGCAGTTTAAAACTACACACCCAGACTTTGCAGTGGCATGCCTGAGACATGTTTTAAAGGGCTACTTAAGTGGGTGGCATAATAACCAGTGCTGCAGGCCTACTAGTAGTATTTAATTTACAGGCCCTGGGCACACTTTACTAGAGCCTTAGAAGCAAATTAAATCCAATTGCAGATAAGCCAATGTTACCATGTTTTAAACAGAGAGCACATGTACTTTAGCACTGGTTATCAGTGGTAAAGTGCCCAGAGTTCTAAAGCCAACAAAAATTAATTCAGTGAAAAGGAGAGGAGGAAAGTAAAATGTTTAGGGGTGACCCTGCAGAAAGGGCCATTTCCAACAGACCTTAAAGGTACAACTTGTAATTAACTTGATTTTACACATCTTAGGATTTAATGTTGCTCCCACTATCTGCTACTCCACTGTGATGAAATACTGCCATTTTTCATGCAACGAGGGCCTTTGTAGCAGAATGGGTTGCTTTCTTGGCCACAGTGTCAACAGCCTCTAGTTTCGACCTCAAGTCTCCAACTGATTCAGATCGAACCTTCCCTTGGTTATCTCTAAACCTGCATTCCACACCCTCTAGCAATTGGACAGTAGAATGTGGAATGCGGTGTGAAAGACAAATCACCTCACTTTTCTATTCAAATCTGTAATTAAATTGAAAGAAGAGTATTACAGTGTCCATACACCTTTAGCTTTAGATGTAATATTGTGCTACACGGAGGCATAAACCCATGCTGGTGAAATCAGGCAGCATTCGAACAGATAGCTAAATTAGAAATCAATCTGCTGTGATAGCATTTAGCATATGTACCATCAGGGGCATTCAAGACAAAAAGATGTCTCCTATGAAATGTGGCCGCAACAAGAATTGACAGATTTCAGTTTGCTTAATAAATAAGTTAAATCAGTTTAATCTCCTCAGACAAATTAAGTGATTTAACTGCCATCTGAAAAAATTGTTTGGCTAAAAGAAAAGTATTTTCACAGTAGCTATAAGTAATTAAAATGTTCATAGTATTTGTGAGTGGATATTCAGGAGATTGTTGAGGTGGGTCTGAGGAGGTTAAAAGGATTGCCCCACCTCAATGGTGGCAATAATTGATAAAGTGGAACACAAAGGGTGGGGTGGGAAAAGAACATAAAAAATCAAACCTATAAACAGTGGTATATTGATATTTGTCAGCAACAGATAGACATGAAATCCGGGCCTTAATGGTCAGGATTCAGATATTTTTAGACTCTAAGCTTGTGAGCAATGGGCTGAACACAGAAAATTAAAGCAATGGCAGGATGCTGAAAAACCAGCATTCTGAGTAAGAGGAATTGTGCTACCTGTTTAGGAAAAAGCAGCCTTCTTAGGTTGCTACAGAGCAATTATCTGAGAACCTATACATGAAATGGCTATTTAATACTGTTAAGGCATATACTGCTATGGTAAATAGTATTCCCTTTGATCAGGCGAAAAATCACACTGGGCGTTAAAGAATCAATCATTGCATAATATCTAATTACATTCGTGAAAAAATACACACAGGCAATGCAATGCAATTTGATTCCAGATTTGTAAAACCGAACACAGTGCTATGCCTATATTAGTGTGTCAGTGCTGAGTGGGATATTGACAGCATTTATTTATTGTCTTATATATTAATACGCAGTTTTGTACACTAAATACCTTTCTGAATTTGGTGTGTGATTCCTAACAAAACTCACAAATTCCAAAGCAGTAACACCTAAAACATATACAGTCGGAGTTTCTTATTAAAGCTCATGCTTAATATTCTAAAGTCCAATATATTACCTCTCTCAAGTTCTTCCTAATCATTCCCCCTATCAGAATTAAAAACTCTGAAAAACAATGCATGACGATAGCACTGTTCTATGCACCTTTAAATCATTTTCTGCTTTCCCTAAACTTGATTAGCATTTCATCAATTGTGGTCCTCAACTAGCTATAACACAACTTACAATATGTGTGGCCTTGAGTCTTTATCACAGTGCAAGAAGGGGTATTTATGCAAATAACACGTTTGTCCGGATCCTGAAGACAGGGGGGCATATTATCAAGAACGGCGTTAACATTATCGCCGCTTTAGCGGCAGGAAACTGCCGCTAAAGCGGCGATAATTTTAATGCTGTTCTTGATAATATGCCCCATGTTGTCTTAAGGACTTAGGGGCATATTATCAAGACGATTATCGCCGCTTTAGCGGCCGTTTTAGGCCGTAAAGCGGCGATAATCCTAACGCTGTATTAGCAAGGGCACGCTAACCAGCTTTAGCGTGTGCCATCGCACATTTCACTAACGCCTTGCATCTCATCGCTAATGAGATGCAAGGTAGGCGTTCCTTCCCGAAATAACTGGAGAAATGTCGCTAACCGACATTTCTCCAATTATCAAGGGAATCGCTAACAATCATAGCGATAAAAAAAGTAGCGCTAAACATGGTTTTCGCTACTTTCCTTACACATGCTTGAGTTCTGACTTAGCAATGTAATCCAATGGGAGGTGGATTACATGGCTAAAACCACCCTGCCCTATCAGCAAGGTATCGCTGGTCACAGTGCGATTATCGCTGTATTTCCAGCGATAATCACACTGTTTTCCAGCTAACGCTTGCATTTCTATCGCTTTGGAGATAAGCGTTGTGATAGCACGCTATCTCCACGATAGAAAGCAGAGATAGCCGGCGATAATTATCCTAGCGCTAAGTGCGCTTAGCGATAATTATCGCCGGCCCTTGCTGATATGCCCCCTAACGAGTTACATGCACATACACACATTCATGAAAATGTTCTAATCGTGCTGTGGCATTCATCCTGGTTCTTGACACTTTGTTTGAGTAAGTTCTTTCTTAAAATGTATTTTATCCTTAATTCCTCTGTGTATTTCTTCTGGAAAATAAAAATAAAAAAAATAAAAACCTTTCGTCCCTAACAGCTAAAATCCGATACAGATAAACAGGATGGATCTTACAAGTATGTCCTGACAGGCTATGGTGCTGGAGAACTCTTCACCATCGATGAACACACTGGGGATATCCATGTTATTAAGAAGCTCGACCGGGAGGAGAGAGCATCCTACACCCTAAGAGCCCAAGCCATAAACAGGTACACTAACCTACCCATGGAGCCAGAGTCAGAGTTCATCATCAAAGTGCAGGACATCAATGACAACGCACCACAATTCCTGCAGGGGCCGTATACTGCCAGCGTGCCCGAGATGTCATCTGAAGGTAGGCCAATGATTGCCATTAGGAATAAATACCAATATAGATTGCTGAGCGAAAGTGTTCCCATTTACCTGCTTTGTTATGTGGCAATTAAAGTGAGAATGAAGAATGACGATGCATATGCAAAAGCTAACACTAGAGTGGTTGTTTAAAATCACTACAATGACTTCAGAATCCCAAATTATCTTATTATGTGTCCAATATAAGTGTTTTCATAGCTTAACGTATATATTTTCCCAGTCACATGTGTGCATCGTGTGAACACAGATCTGAATGGTTTATTTCCATGATTGTAAATCCCAAATTATCTTATTATGTGTCCAATATAAGTGTTTTCATAGCTTAACGTATATATTTTCCCAGTCACATGTGTGCATCGTGTGAACACAGATCTGAATGGTTTATTTCCATGATTGTAATTTAAATTAAAAAAAACAAAAGTGATCTTAAAACTCATTTGCTACTAACTCCTTGATGCATATGGACTGTATACTGCTGTTCTTTTTGGAGAGAAAGACATTATGCAAACCCATAACCTGAGGGATCTAGGGAATATATTGTCTGTCAAAAGGCTGGCTCCTGTTATGATCAGTATAGTGAAGGTGGAACCAGCGGTTGTTTTTCTTTGACTGCAGTACTGAGATTTGCTCCCTAAATTGCTTCCTTGGGTTTGTGGAAATGCTTCACTCTGCAATCACGGAAATGTACACTGACATTGAATATTTTGGGGCAGATTTACAAGCCCCTTGCGCCACTCTTGCGTCACTTTTCCCATGTTAAAAATGCAAAAGAAGAGCAAGGGGCTTGTAAATCTGCCCCTTTGTCTATATGAAAGTATGCTATTTTCAAATGTCATGAACTGGTCCACCTTGATAAAGTTTTGTTTGAGTTATTATGTGACTAAAAGATGAATATTAGATTTTCTTACTTTTCAACCATCCAAATTTATTTTTCTGGCCTTTTTCCTCAAATGGCACACACTCTTTGGAGGCATCATTTATCCTGGACGCTCTATTTGAATAATATTAATAGAGTGTTTTTTGCCCATAGTTTTTACGCCTTGTTTGTCACTTGGATTATACAAAGCACTGCATCATTACCCCACTTTTTTTAATAATGTTGTAGCACCTTAGTCATAATGGGGCAGATTTATGTTAGACTTGCGCCACTTTTACGCCGCTGTTGCATCACTTTTGTGACGCAGCGGCGGCGTAAACCCTGCGCCCTATTTACATCGTGACGCATCTTTGGAGATGCGTCATGGTGTAAAGCCCTGCGCCACATTAAACCTGCGTCAGGTTTAATGTATGCAGGGTGGGCGTTCCATCGGAAAAAGCCTCGGAAAAGTGACGCAGTGAAATCTTCAAGATTTCACTCAGTCACTTTTCCGACGCTGCTGCATCAAAACCTTGCGCCTGCTTGAAGCAGGCGTAAGGCATGACGCAGCATGTTAGGTATGGGCAGCCCCTAAACATTGCTGGAGTTGCGTCGTGCTTGCGACACGACTCCAGCAATGCGCCGCCCTTACGCCCTCAGATGAGTCACGTGTCTGTTTATCCTTGCGCCATGATGCGCTGCATTGTAAATGCGGCGCATCTGTGGTGGCGCAAGGGTAAACTTGCGTGACGCATATTTCCTGGCACATCCCTGCTGATTTGCAGGGATGCGCCAGGAAACATAAATCTGCCCCAATATTCTTTGTATAAATCTGATTTCTAATTGGACTAGCTGGTTGTTCTCCTTTGTGCAATTTTTCATTTTTGATCCCCGCAGAGGTTCCTGTGAGACACAATGTTTGGTATCAACTAAACAAAATACTTCTTAAGTTCAATTGTTTGGAGCTCCTAATAGTTCCCACTTTTTTTTACAGAGATTGGCGCTTTTTAGGTCTAATATACATTATGTTGCTTGCTTTGCAAATCTCGGGGCAGATTTACAAGCCCCGTGCGCCGCCGGTGCATCATGTTGCGTGACGCACCGATGGCGCAGCCTGCTGAGTGATATTTACAAGCACAGGTAAAGGCACCCTGCGTGACTTAACCTGTGCTTGTAAATATCTCCCCTGTTCACGCAACACTTTGCATGTTAGGGCCGTGACATGGGTGTTGCTGTGGGTTCTCCCACGCTACACCCATGTCCACTGATGCATTTCCAGATTTACGAGAAATCATGAATCTGGAAAGGCATTAGAATGCTACGCTATCCTAAAAAAAAGTAATGTAGTAGTGTTTTGCATCATGCGGGCTTGAAATGTGTAATGAATACAACTTTGTTCCATACAGGGGCCTCCAAATTATATTGTGCCCGGGGCCCCCAAAATCCTTCACATGGCACTGATAGAGCATGGTGCAATAGGTCAGCACACTTCAGTCGTTGCCTCTATTCACCGTGAGTGACGACAATTTTCTTCTACACACCTGTCTGAAAAGTTTGCCTTCTATTCCTGGAGCTACAATGCCACACTTTATTTGGCAGTGACTACTAATATAAAAAATATACTAGCATAACTTCACCTTATTTCACAATATACAAGACACAAATGAAAAACTTCAATAATGACTATCATCATTAAGAAAGACCAGCATTGGAGCTGAATAAAGAGCTATTTGAAGAGCTAGTTATTTTGCAGGAGGGCACGCCTTGCACAGCCAAGATGGCGGACACCCTCTAGTGAGGATCTGCTGCAAAACCCCATTCATCTGTCTAATATCCTGTACATCGCCTGCCATCTGCAACTTAGACTCAAATTGCCACACTCCTTGACCTAAATTGCATCGGTGGAGCCGTTTCTTCTTCCCTCATGGTGTTGAGGTCACTGGCTGTGGGCAGAGACGCCATTATGCCACATTGGCTGACACTGGGACCCAAGACCTCACACACACTACCCCTCAGATGGGAGCCTTGTGGTGCTGGCAGTGCTCTGCACCAGAGTGCGCTTCTCACCTTTCTGCCACCTTCACCTGGGGGCCTCGGGCCCATGTCTGGGAGGCAGTGTCGGAGACTCCTGCAGAAAGACCCACACTCACACTGATGGGGCCAGCAGCTGCACTGAATCACAGTAGGCCTGCACTTCCTTGGAGGGCCGCCTGCAGTGCCCCTACAAGGGCCCCTACCTCCATCTCCTGCTCTGCTGAGCCTGCTGGCCCATCCTGCCTTGTTGATGCTGCTCCCAATTGAGGCCTACAAGAGGGGGTGACACGGACAATATATACTCACTGAGGGGCTCAGCAATGGAGGACCCCCCTCCTTCTTCCCCCCCTCCGTCAAATATTACCACAGAGCATTGCTGCTTGCCTCCGGGGGTTGCAGTGTGGATACGGTGGTGTGGGCCACATGGGACAGTGCTGAGGTGAGACTTTGCTCCAGCATAGCACTGCTATCATTTCTCTGCCTGCACTTCCCCAATTGACTTGCAGCTGGCTTCCTTTTGGACCCCCGTGTGACCCTGCTGCAATCTACCTGTGTGACTGGAGTCAAGGGGCATCTGCTTGGACCCCCCCCCCCCCGGAGTCTGACACTGGGACCAACGTTGCCTGCAGGAGCTGTACCTGCACCACACCTATCCTTCATCAGCCCCTCATCCCCTGGGTCTCCGTGACCCTCATGACTGCCCTAACCTGCTCGGAGCATGCGCAAGGCACTGGGCTGCCGCATCACTGCCAAGCATATAACAACTTTGCTCACTGCAACACTTTTCATGGTGGTGAGCCCGCCATTAAAAGGGTGGCTGGAAGTGTACTAAGAGGGCCCTACAGGCCCCCCTGTTGTCTCTGTACATGCGGGTGCATGCAGGGGTCATATTTTGTGCCCCCTGTATTTTTAGACCCCCTGTTTCTGCACGGACAGAAATGCACAATATTGTGCATTTCTGTCTGTGCAGGAATTGACTGCAGGGCACTTACTGGGGTGCCTTTCTAAGGCTCTCTATAAGCCTTAGAAAGGCCTCGCAGTGGGACTGCAGCTGCAGGGCTGCCCCCAGGATTATACCTAGTTATCCGGTGGGTGGACTGACTAGAGGTTTGGCAGTCTTAGAGTAGGGATCTGGTGTTGTGTCCCACTCCAAGATCCCCAAACTCGTATTCAGGCCCCAAGTTTGGTAGATGTTTATAGCATTGCTTAACACCTGTGAGGGTATCTAGACGCTGTCTATTGGCATGGGGAGATTAAGTGATTTGCCCAGAATCACAGAATGTTGTTCGGATGCAGAGACTCGAACCCAGATCCCCAGCTCCTGAATCGGCAGCTCTGGCCGATGCCTCACATCACTCCAGTGGGCGTCTAAATAGTTAGTGGTCTTGCATCCATCTGACACTGCCAAAATGCTACCAGCCTGGAACCTACTGAACAGCCTTCACTGGTTCCATCCTTTTACCATGGCGACAGCGCATGCCCCTATACTACTTAGAGTGGCGCACTGTTGCTTCTTCCGCTGTCTTTACATCGCAAGATCATCGATTCCCTAAGATCCAGAGATGGTCTTGTTCGGTACACCCTGGGGACACAGTATCACCTCGTTGGGAGAACTGACCGCTTGCATGAGGTGGGTCTTTACACCATAGGGGACCTTCACCGCAATAGTACTCTCCTCCAATATGAGTCCTTGATGGAGGACAGGAGTCTACCCCTGGCCATTTCCTTTTATAGAAATCCCTGATTAGGAAGCTAGGGAACAGATTGGACGACATGGCACAACAACACCTGACACACCTCATCATACAATATCCTCATGTTATGGGAACGGGCAGACACTTGATACACTCATTTGCTGACTTGCTGCATGCCCACACCACATTGCAGCTCACGTCCCTACGCCATCACTAGGAGAAGAACCTGGCCTGTCCCTGCATGTACAAAGAGTGGTCCGCCTTACTGGAAATCCCAGCCTAAATTCTCCATAATGCTCAATACTGACTTATTCAATTTTAAATTATACACAGTGCCTACCTTACCCCAGCCAACATTAACCGCTCTATCCACCACATTGAAGCTGGCTGCCCTCGCTGTCATTTGGTTATTGCAGATTTACTCCATATGCTGTGGGCCTGTCTGTCCTTCCATCGATACTGACTGGGTGTTACACCTAATTTATCCAACTGCACAGGGTGCCCTGCATAACACTTGGGAATAATGCCTCCTAGGTCTTTACCACAGCAATAAAAAACAAAGGCCACCTCCTGTTTCCTTGGCCTGGGATTACTTATAGCTAAATTTCTCATTACTTGGAGATGGAAATCGAATGAGCCCTCAGCTGTTGCAGCCTGGACACAATCCGTTACCACGTGGACCCAGGCAGAGTGTTGTTATGCATAGGGAAGACAATCTGGGGCTATGCATTTCCTAATAGCAGCCAATTGGGACACTATCCTGGTCGACCTTCAGACTACTTACTATACAGCGTGCTACCGATGCCCCAGGTGGTTCTCTGGAGGACAGGATGGAGACGCCAGGTGAATGAGGACCCATTTAGCCACATGGCATTCATGGGGCATGCAAACTTCCCCTAGATGGTATGTTCCAAGATGCAGAACCTCTGCTTTGCCTGGTTTAGTTGTGTGCTCTCCTGACTAGTTACAGTGCATAGAGTTGTGTGGGTGGAAACGTACTCAGGTTTCATTGAATGTTCTTGTTTTTATTCAAAATTGGAATCGTTTGTCTTTTTCTCGATGCATATGTTGTTGAATTTTTCAGTTGACAAAACTGCTTGCATCACACCTTATCTCCTTTGTGGTCATTCTCAATCTGGCAAACACCTTCTTGCCGATGTATTGCCAGTTCCACTAGGTTCCGCTTTTATACTGTTGGATTATTATTTTTTTTGCCATAGTTCTTAGAACTCTGCTTCTGGGGAGATGTAATGACTGTGTAATTGTACTATGTCTTGTTGTCGGAACAGATTCAACAAATAAAGCTATTTATTTTGCATCAGGACAAGACTTGTGCACAATATAGTTCCAAAAAATGATCATCACCATAATAAGCCAAAATTGGCATATTTGTTAGTACATTGTGAACGAGCATGAATCATAAAAGTAGCAAGAATGAATATGCAGATGTATACGGTGTACCACACCCACTCCCTGAGCTATTATGCTGAAAACAAAAGAGCAATGATGGTTGGTTCCCATTGTTATGTCCCCTTTTCAACAAAATGAGTTACTCAAGGGAGTCTGCTGTGTTCCTTAATCTCTTGTATCCTGAGGTTGAGTTGGCAGTGGTGGACATTGGGTAGCAGATTATGCTATTGCCACTTTATGTGTGATTTTGCAAACCTTTCTTTCTGACTCCAGATTGACAACCAGTAACATCTTGTGAAAGACTTTTCAAGCTCTTGTGTATGACTCAAGAGAGACATCTTGTGGTATTGCAGCTTTATAAAAGACTGTATCTATTGGGCTTGCCAATGTTTCCGCAGTCTGAGGTGAGATCTTCAGTACTGAAGTAGGCATATGATTTATTTCCAATTTAAAGAATTTAGCTTTTGCAAAAATGTTTTAAAGGGAAAAGGTACAATGCAGAGTAACATTTGGTGTACTATGTGTTAGTTCTTGGCATCTTCTCGACTAAAACAAACAGAGCCGTTAATAACAAGTAAAGAATTAAAGATTTATTTCTGTTCATTTTGTGAGCTCCTTGCTATAGAAGTGACTGGGAGAAGGTAGATACTAAAGAGACTTTTTTGCCAGGCATCAATTTAACTACCACATTTCACGGTAAAATATTTGTTATGAAGGTATAGTAATGTATAGATCATTTAAAGTAAGAATAAAAAGTAATGATCTGGCTGCCACCCTTTTTGAGGTTAGTGAAAACTCAATACATCGGTATGTGGTTCAAGTGAAGAATAATATATTCTGACAACTCAATATACAGGTAGATGTTCCAAGTGAAGAATAATATGGATAAGTGGATGTAAATGAGGTGAAGGAGTTAGAAAGTATATATTATTTATAGCAAACCTGTCAACACACATTATTTTCATCATTCATAGGTATTTGGTTGTGACTGTAAATAACTCAGTAAGCGTTTAATCACATACTCTTCAAAATGCTGATCTTGCTTCACATTCACAAATGTGGTTGGAGATAATTAAGACATGGACATGTAGGTTGTTTTCTAAAATTATATTGAAATGTAAAAAATAAATCATTCTGAAATCTCATCTAAATTGTTCTCTCTCGAAGTAAGTAAATTCCTTGTGTTGCAATTGTTTATATACTATATCTATGATTTCAAAAAAATTAAGTTGTATCAGTACATTAGTACATGTAATTGCTTCTCCTGTACCGAGCACCTAAACAAAATTAAGAAGGCGTATCAATCCATCAACACACTTCGGCCTCAGTTCAAATACCTTTTCTATGAGTAGTTGTGTCTTAGATGTGAATTATCCCTAATTGTTAAAGTTAATTTAAAATGCTTTATTTTTTAGTACTTACATCTTAATGCAAGCATAATTGTGGCTTACATGTGGTTTTTAAGGAGGAGGACATGGCTGCTATGGGAAGTTTCTTTCTAAATTGATATTTGTACTATTCAAGACTTGTAATGCATAAATACCTTTTAGAAAGGACCTTTTTTATTTCTGTCCTTTTCATGCTTTTTTTGTACCATCCTAAGAAGCTGAGTTAAGGAAACATTCTTGTGCTTGTAATTGAGGATTGCACTTCCCAGTTGCCATTGAAGTGCCAGAAAGTATGTGTTAGGAGAGAGGAGGCTAGTGACAAATCAATAACGCATTCACATGGCCACACATGTCTCAATGTGTCAAAATAT
Organism: Triturus cristatus; assembly: GCF_964204655.1. Taxonomy (NCBI): domain Eukaryota; kingdom Metazoa; phylum Chordata; class Amphibia; order Caudata; family Salamandridae; genus Triturus; species Triturus cristatus. Next base: position 844,474,007 of record NC_140587.1, on the reverse strand, counting down.
TCAAAAATATTCACTCTAAGCGATATGAAACATTTGCTGTTGCTATCCCCTCCTGTATTCCTAAAATGATTGTGCATTGTAGTTTTCATATCAATGTTGTTTTTATCGTATATACACTCCTTCCATGGTGTTTATGTGCTTCAGTGATTAGCTGACCTGAGCAATTATCCTTCATCCACTGGGCCAGCATAACTTTATTTTCCACTTTGCATTATGTATGCACCAAAACCATGACCAGATTGCAATAATTTCCCAATAAAAAGGCATAAAACAGCAGAATGTGTGATGGCTGCACTGTTAATTCCTCCATGCTACTTTCCAGAGAGAGTCAAGGGCTATCAAGCATCAAAACCAGATGGTTAGAGATTTTATTGTTTCTCCAATAATGACAAATTTGAGTTCCTTTTTTGACATGACTAAGATTATAATTTCAAATACTGTTTTATAACTTTTATATTCTTGCATCAAACCTATAGGTGTAAAGTATAAAAGTATATAATTTACAGATTCAGGCATTGCCAGAATTCAACTATTCAAGCTTAATGTGGATTCTGAAAAATAACTCTATCAGGGTAATTTACAGCCAGGTGTACTAAAGTATTTTGCATTAAAAATGTCTGTGGGGGGCTACAATTGAGGCTTTGCTAATGCAAATCTTCCCATCGCAGTCTCCTGTACAGAAATTGGGGTTCTCAATTGATCTTTCCACTCACAAAGTTCACAATATGTGTCCTTGCAAATCATGCAGAAAAGGAAGGTAAACATGGGATACATTCCTTTCCTTGGATCTCCCAAAGGATTAGATCAATGGGTTGGGACTGATTCTGCAGTAGCCCACCATATATATGATACCAACACCTGATAGAGTGTGGTTTCCATTTATAAAGTAGACGCAGTCTATGAGGGATAGCTTTCATTATGTGACTGTTAGCTGTGGGCATTGAGAGGGAGTGGATAGAGTGGTTTAGTAAGCCTATATGCTTTCACTGATAATATAACCCCATTCTCCCTCTAGAGCACTCAAATGCCAAGTGTTGCAAACCTTTTTGGAAGATGTTGGAGCTCTCAAGCACTTATGATAAAGTTTGTCAACAAGCTGGCTCCAAGCTTAAAAAGATTAAATATCGATGTTACATGGTGGCTAGAAAATGTGGCACAAGCTCTATGTCAGGTCAAGATATGACTCTTAAAGTCACTATTGTATTTAAGAGGGCTGACCTCCTTAAGAAAAATTGAGAGGATTTTGAGCCTAGAATTCAAAAGTAAATGCTTTAAATCTATGATTGTCTTCAGGGAAAGATAAAAGAAGATTGCTGTATTAAATATCTAAATGTAGCACAACGAATGTAGGACAACTGAGAAATGCCTTAGACACTAACAACAAACCACACTGGTTTGTAATGTTATTTCTTATTGGCCAGATCAATTAGTGAGTTAGATGCTCACCCCCAACACCTGCTCTGAAATGAAGCAACTTATGTTATGTTGTGCATATTTGTAAAGTGCACTATCACCTGTGAGGGTATCCTGGCACTGAGCAGGTGTGCGTGGCAAACCCCTATGGCAGCTTGGCTAACTGAAAAGCCATGTCTTCAGTTTCTTGCAGAATTGAAGAGAGGAGGAGGCTGTAATGTGGGAGGTTGTTCAACAATGTAGAAGTGATGTAAGTGAACCTCGTTCTCCTGATTTGATTCTGTGTATGCGTGGGATGTGTATGAGTAGGAGTTCTGTGGAGCGGAGGTGTCTGGGTGGATGGTGGAAGGAGATGAGATTGTTCAGGTAGGTGGGCCCTAAGTTGTGAAGTGCCTTGAATGTGTGTGTGAGGAGTTTGAAATTAATGTGTTTGTGTATCAAAAGCCAGTGGAGCTCCCGGAGGTGTGGTGTGATGTGAGTTATGTGTAGGAGGCTTAGGATGAATCAGGCCACTGAGGTCTGGGTAGTTTGCAGTCTTCTAGTGAGTTGCTTGGTGATTACGGCTTAGAAGGTGTATCCTGTAGTCCAAATGTTGGTGACTATGGGGTGAGCGACAGTTTTTTTAGTGTTGATTTGAAGCCATTTGAAGATCTTTCCTATCATCATCACGGTATGGAATCAGAATGTAGTAATGTTGTTGACTTGTGCGGTCATGTCTATTTAAATCGAGAAGCATTATAAATGGAAACTGTAGAATGTATATTTAAAGTAGTTAGAACCCCATAGAAGTGGTGCATGAAGTCTTATACAGAAATAACGTATGTATTATCATGGATAATTCAAAATCTAAAAGTAATAAAGGTTGGCACAAAGACAAATGTCACAGATAATTTGAACTGTGGACTGTGTGTGATCCACAGAATTTCTCGGAAGATAGGTGCTTTTCTGCTCTTGTACCCAAAAATGAACATCTGAGCGCAAGCAACAGATTATTTTTACCCCACATTTTACAAAGTGGCCCTAAATAATAAAGCATCCACATTTGATGTTGCAGAAGAATTGTATTTACAAGATGAGAAAAAAGGTGTTAAAAGTTCCTTTGTGGTAAAATAGTTGGTGTATTTTCTAACATATTCTGCAGTTTTCATGTTCATTGTCAGACTTAATTTTTGTTTTAATATGTTGATACTATCAGTAATTTCAGATATATATTTTGTGACTTGTGACACCATTTCTGGCTGTTTGAAGTATTTTTATTTTCCTCTTAAATTGGATATGGTGAGGCTAGATTGCTTTGAGCTTGAGAAACTTCTCATAGGACACTCCCCTTAAAAAACACATGGCTGGATAACAGCTGCAACTAGGTTCTAAGCTGCTTTTTGTCCTAGATGCTCTTTTTCTTCTACTGCATTTAGAAAACACATGTTGATTTGAAGGGTAGAAGGGGACAGTTAGAGGTAAAATGGGAGAAATTGCATGAAACATGGTAGATAAGGTCACCGGGGTGATATCAGTGTTATGACAATTGTAATTTGGGAGCTGTTGGACCAACCAACAAAAACTGCGTTGCTGCAGATGGCATTAATGTAACTTCCATTTTATAACCAAAAGGGCCCACTCCCTACATTTCCACATTCTGTTTATTTCCATCCATCCATTCCCTCTAACCGCTCACTCTTCTCTCTTTCATCTTCCTCACTCTCTTCTTCTCTCTCATCTCTCAAAGATCCAAACACCTGTGACTGCTTCAATTACACTCGAGATCTGGGGAAAGTGACTGGGGAGAGTCACCAGCAGCAGCCCTTGGCTTGCAAAACTAGCCTCCATCGGCTCCGGCCCATTGAGGAAATGCCCAATGGAATAAAAGGCCAATCCGGACCTGGCTGGAAAGAATTGTGGTTTGTACATCTGAAGTAATGCCAAATATACCACATGCTAACCAGACAGGCCCATTTTGGAAATGTTTCTGCATGGACCTTTGGAAGAATAAACATGCAGTATGCTAGAAGATGGGATGGATCCAGTTATGAAGTATTAAACAAGATGAAAAATAAAGTTCTATTGAAGATATGGACTACTTACATTTCTTCTGCAGCTAGCACTCATTTAGGCTAAATGCAATGAAAAATTATTCGGCCCAGATTTACTAGTATTTGATGCATGCAGTGTAACACAGATATGTGTAAATCAAGGGAGGGAGAAAGAAGGAGTTGCGACCCACTCGGCTTCTTAAAACGTGATTGAGGGTTTCTTAACAGTTCATGAACTGTTGATGCTAACTTTGGTTCTTTCAGGACCAGTGATCCACTCTCAACTTGATATTCAGTGTAACACAGATAGACAACTTTCTGTGGTGCTTCAAATGGGGAGAGCAGCAAAGTGCCAGATCTACTAAGCTTTTTTACTTATTCCCAGGGTTAGTACTCTTAGTAAATCTGGTAATGCACCAACAACCATGAGTGAATGCGTGGGAATTCCTTCCCCACGTAGAGAAATGCAAGGCAGCGCTTTGCACTACCTTACGTTATTCTAGATTAACTAAGCCACACACCACCACTCAACGTGGGTTTGAAGGGCTTAGTAAATCTCATTTAAATCCTTGTCTTGCCTTGCGTCGCCTTGCGCGGTGCAATGGCAATGCAAGGACTTAGTAAATCTTGCCCTATGTTTTGGCATGAGCTGAGCAGAGTTCAGAAAATCCACATTGGTCTTGAAATCCTTTCATGCTAAAAGATGTGGAGAAAGAAAATTACTGTTCTATTTTTTAATTAATTCAAGTTAAGCCTTTAGCTTTTTTTGTAGGTGTGTGTGTTGTCTTTTACTGTAGAATGAAGTCATCTAGATGAGCACTCTAAAATAGTTAAAAAATAAAGGATTTGCTATTTGTTTTTAAGTGAACATAGCAAACAATTTAGGTGCAAATCACAAATAGCACTGCTTCAAATATTTCCGTCAAAGCTATAGGCATAGATCGATGCCTACATCAGTCCTATGATTTATGGTTAGTGCATAGTAGTAGCTTTAGAGTTTACACATCCTACATTCTCATGTAAGGGGTTTGGGACTTGTATTCCTGCTAGTAGGTGCAACAGCTGCTCAAAGTTACTAAATTACATTTTGGTAGCTATTTACACGGGGGTATAGGCCTGTGGATTTATCTGTGTGAATTAGCCCTTTTGATTCAAGAAAGAACTGGGTGACTTAACTTTTCTGTTTATTTTATAACCAGAAACTCTTTTGTGATTATAACCGTTGCTGAAGTCCAGAAAGACATTTGAGCTAATTTGCAAATTAGGGGCCGATTATGATGTCGGTTGGAGTGGCCTCCGACCGACATCATTGCTGAAACGGGACCGAACGACCGACCTCCGGCCGGTGGTCCCAACCACAGAATTAGGATGCAACTGCACATGGTGCGGTCACATACTCACATTTCCGTTTGGGAGCTTGTGCTACGGCCATAAACGGCCTGTAGCACAGGCTCCCATAGGGAAATGGGAGGTTGTATTCATCTCTGCACTTGGTTGTAATTTAGAGTTTTGCCAATAGTTTTCTCCATTACAAATGTGATGGATATCCCATCCACCATATTACATGTGCCATAAGATTTGATGCACCTATAATACGGTGGACGGGATATAGGCACTTTATCGACAACCATATTTATATCCCTACATTAATTAAATCCTATCATTTGAATCCTATATATGCTTACACACTCATTATTAATTAATGATAGTATGGCAGTTGTATTCAAGTTATTGCATGTGCCCATGTGTCAATAGATGATAATTTCCAAGATCAGTGGCAATGTATCATAATGATCCCACCTATTATCACACAGCACATACAAAAACAGGCAAGAGGTCTTGATTGAAATTGAATTCATTCAGTTATAGACCCCTTGTATACAGGGCTGGACTGGCTGTAGCGGGCACCAGGCATTTCCCAGGTGGGCCACCAGGGTGGGGGTCGGTTTTGGGCCCCTCGGGGGGTGTTTTGGTTACAGGGCTGTTTTTGCAGCATAGCTGCAATATCTGCCTCTGTAACATAATCGGCCAAAACTGGCCCTGGCAAACAGCTCGCTGCACCCCCAACTCCCCGGGGGCGGCCAAGCCCTTTGCCAGGGCCAGTTTTGGTTCCCAGTCCGGCCCTGCTTGTATATATAAGATTGTGTGCATAATTATCCTCAATAAAGAGCATAGGTCAATTTATCTTTGGGAAACTAAGAGATGAGGACTCTACCTTTTGCTCACATAATCTAATAATTGCTGTTACAAACAGAGTAAAAGGGAAAAGGGGTTGCATGTAAGACATTTAACCAGAAATCAGTTTAGGTGCAGAAAGTAGCACTGAAAGCCAAAGGAGGCTGTAGTATCCAAGGCATGTATTGTGAGTTGAGAAAGGATGTACCGGCAACCGACAAAATAGGTGAATGGTCACTGGGAGGTTATCATTCACCTATTTTAGTGACGGAGGCACTGGCATAGAAAGTAGAGGTGATGAGCAATGGCTAAATAGACCCTGACAGTGCCTATTGTGGGCCACTGCGAACTCAATTTTTAATATAGGGAAGGTGAGTGCACTAGAAGCCAAGTGACACACTGGGAGCATTAGTCCTGGCTGTGAGTGAAGCAGGGCTCAGAACCTAGTATAAGAGTAAGGGAGATGGGAGTCTCAGGAGGTATGGGCAGTAGAAACATGAGAAATGTAGGAAGTGTCCCTTTTTGACATAGTCACCCCCACTTTTTGCCTCCTATTTCATGCAATTCTGGCAGAGGTGCACCGAGTTCCTGCTGACCTGGTCCCCAGTTCCAGTGTTCTTTCCCAAAACAAGGTAACTGTTTTATTGTACCTCAGCTGGCAAGACCTTTAGCCTCCCTGTAAGCCCTAGCAAATGGTACCCCTGGTACCTAGGGCATGGGCACTAAAGAGGGTCCCTAAGGGCTGCAGCATGTACTGTGCAACCCTAAGGTACCCACCACCAAAACCCATGCAGACTGCCATTGAAGGCTGCATGAAGTGGTGCAAACAAATGTTAAAACACAACATGGCACCCACCCACTGAGCCATGCCCACAGACACTGCATGCAATATATATAAGTCACCCCTACAGCAGGTCTTATAGCCCTAATGCAGGGTGCCTTATATTTTATGTGAGGACATATCTGTATGAGCAGATATACCCCTGTGCTGTCTAGTTCAATTGCTAGATAGTACAAGTGAACAAGGAAGCCATATTAAGTAAATGTACTGGGCACTGGTCCTTACGAGATCCCCAGCTACATGATGACTTCAATGAAACCTATGTTGTTTGAGATCAAACACCTTGTCTTAATACATCCCTAATATATAAATAGTAAAGTATATCACAGCTTCCAACTGTCTTGCAAACTCTTTGTCTGCCTGTGCCGGAGGTTACTCTGTGCACAATCCTCAACCATGGAGCCAGTTCTTATTTGACCTATTCTTCAATTATCTTTTACGTTTCAATGTTTAGCTGAAGAAAACTCTCTACACCAGGGGCAACTGAAGGTTGGAAAGTTGTTATGGTCTGTAGATTCTGCTTCTGTGGTTGTTATGGGAGCAACATGTGCTCTCAAGCTACACTAATTACACATTCACCGCTGCTACTAGAGTTGTACACGTGCCCTTTGTACTAAATGATGGAAAATGGATTCTATTATCAGTCTAGCCCAGGATATTCACTCCTATACAGCTAGTACTAAAGATTGTGAGGGCTTTTTTATGAGCCACTTGCACTGCCATAGCGTCATATTTTGTGATGCTCCAGTGGGGCAAACCACAAAATTATATTTATGATGCCATGCAAAGTCACTTTGCATGGCATTGAATGGTCTCATTAATATGGAGTAAGGCAAGGCAGCGAAAATCCCTGTGTTGCCTTATTCTGCACTAGGGAGGCTTTCCATGGGTGCTACGGTGGGTGTTCCTACACAACACTCATGGATTTTCATGCTTCCCCAGATTTACAAGACCATTTAAACCTGAGGATATGCCAAAATCTTATGCCTCCCCAGGAGAAATAACTTTATTTTTCCTCGTTTTTACCTCTTTCCATGTTTGCTGCATTCTTCAGTACACATAGAACAGTAAACATTCTTCCAAGATTATTTTTGTGCAGGAAGGTGCCACTTCCTTCACAAAAACAATCCTATCGACAACCCAGGCACCCTTTCACCATGGTGCATGTGTTGGCGCTCGGCTGACAAACGGTACCAGTGCAGGGGGAAAGGACAGGAATGCACCACATTAGATAAATTCGGTGCATTCCTACTCTTTCACTTTGATGTAGGGCAGCGCAGCAAGGTGACTTGCTGCACTGCTCTATACAAAACCCCCATAAATCTGCCCCATTGTTTTTAAAGCCTTCTAAATAAAGGACTTCTGAGTTCTTCGGATTTTCCTGTAGCTCTTTCAAGCTGATGAGAAATTGTAAGTTGAATGTGTAAACTATATGTAAAATCTGTGCGTAGAAAATAAAATGTTTCTTAGAAGTTCTACCATCCAAAAATAAACGATGAAGTCAGAGGCTACGTTGACATTCTGGATCTTACAACAGGTAGGAATGCTTTCTGTTGTAACTTACTTACATTTAGGCGCATCACAAATGCATCTAGTTAAATCTTGATTTACATGTTTTGCTTACACACCTGCCAGATCCCAATTTTAAAAAAATCTATTTTAGCGTTTGTATTATTTGAATTCAGAAACGTTATTTTATTTCTCTGTAGTATCTCAAAGACTTTGGAGTGGCCGAAAAGCTGCTTCCAACCCTGGCTGCTCAGAACTACCTTTCAGAGATCCATGTGCATTTGTGTTGTGATGGATTACCCGGCTCGTATTGGTTGTTTGAAATTCTTATTGCCACTGACAACGGTTGCAATCTCCTGCAGTTTATAACTCACTCCTCACTCTCACACTGGTTGCTTCAACATAAAAGGTATTTGCCATCAGGCAGAGATGCTCTTAGCAGCTTCAATTGTTGAGCCACTTTTTCTGAAGAATTAAGACTAAATTAAAAAAATTCCTACTAACCAGCAAATTTCAGAACCAAAGAACTTTGGAATTCAGCAGTAACAGTGCAATTACCTTTGCCATTTGAAATAAGAGTCCGTGAGTAAAGAACACTTAAAGGCAGATCTTGGTTTGAAGGTCACACCCAACCCATCCTCAAAATGTGACAAGCAATGAGAAACATGAACTGTAAATAATATTCTCTAAATAGGAATTTTTCCTGAGTAAGCAATACATTGTAAACTCTCAAAGATAGCAAGTGGTTGGATACCCAAATTCTTTGGAATCCCTAAGTAGACATTAGGTGTGCAAAACACCACTTAAAAGTGTAAAATGAGTATCTGTATTAAGGGATCAGGAATTGGGAGATTTTAACTATTCAATTGAATTTTGGATATATGAGCATTCACAAACTATAAACACTGTTAGGCTCCCTAGCTTTACAGGCAGGGGGGAAATCCTTTACAAGGTGTGAATAGAGAGCCAAATCTGATGTGTACTGGAGAATTAGTTTGTTTATAGGAAAAATAGGTTACCAATGTAGAAAAAAAGGTTACATAGTAGGAATGCACCTTTGTATCTCTTTTTGCATGAGGAAATATACTTTGATACATTTCCATGTGTGTAAATGGGTATGCATGTGAGAAATCTTGGAGATCTGTTTCAAACGTTTCCACCAGGAGAGCTTCTAGAATTTGTCCAGACTTCCTCAAATGTTGGAAATTCACTTAAGACCTTGTCACAAACCAACACAACTAGGCGTCCGTTTCACAAAGATTTTGCAATTGCTCACTGTTGTATGATTCCTGAATTCTGTGAGTAATCCAGGAGTAAGATAGGAGGACTCCTGGCTTATTTCAGAAATATACGAGTGATCATGCGTATTCATGAGTAAATTAATATGCCTGTTTTTGTGCATCAGGCCCTAAATTTCTGAATTTTCAAGTGGCACAACACTGAGTCAGGCACAATGTGTGGAAAAAGAGGATGGAAAAGGCTAATGTGATGGCAAATCCTAGAGATGAGTGACGCAGCAGGAATTTGAGGATCTAAGTTGCTGTTATTGATGCAGGTCATGTGTTTTATCCTTCAGTCAGGAGCCATCAATATGCGTCAATGAGTTGACTGTTTGCTACTGGAACTAAGCAGTGCTCGCAAGTGCACCAGTCTGAATCCTGGCAAGGCTCACTCAGCCTCCCGACTGTCAGTAAACTGAGTATCAAATTAGATAGCTCTTATATACGGCACATAGAAACAGTTGAATTGGTGTTTTATGAAGTAGTATATAGAAAACCATGGGCCTTATTTATGAGGCCTTGAGGCACTTTTACGCCGCATAAAAAATGCGCCATGTTGCGGCCTATTTACAAAGTGACACATCTTGGCAGATGAGTCACTTTGTAAACCCCCGTGCCACATTATACCTGCGCCAGGTATAAGGTTTGCAGGGTGGGCGTTACCCCGCAAAAAGCCGCGTAGAAGTGGCGCAATTGAAATCTATAAGATTTCGGTATGCCACTTCTAAGACGCTATTGCGTCAATATCTTACGCCTGCCTCACAGCAGGTGTAAGACTCACGCCGGCCCTTTCACTTGGGGCTTGCCCCAGGTGAAAGGACACATTGCTGGAGTTACGTCTGTTTTCAGACACACCCCAACAATGCACCACTTTTGCACCTACAGATATGTCAGAAATACTGACCTATCTGTAACTCCTTGCGACATGGAACACTGTACATTAAATACGGCGCGTCCATCCTGTCGCAAGGAGGGCGCAGTTAAAACAGTTGTATCGCTGTTTTCACAAAGCGATGCAACAGTTTTCATAAATGAGGCCCCATATTTTTATTACTGCTTTTTAAGTTGAACAAAGAAAAGCAATCCCTCAGCCTTGAACAATGATAGGCCCTGGCCAAACATTGTGCCAGTGAGGGGGGAACTGTTCAGGGGAGCTTTAGAAAAGCAACTCAACTGAAGAAGATGAAAGATGCAGGCAGATCCTGGCATCCATTTTCACAACGCAGTTACTAAATGCTACACGTACCAACGCATAATTGACATAAAATACCATTTCAGAATTAAAGATAGTCCAATTGCCTTTCTGCTCAGAATCACTTCTCTTCTTTCCATTAAGGGAGACTGGAGACATTCTGTTAATTAAAGGCTGCAGAACCTAAGCTCATTAGCACCAGCTCAATGTGGCCATAAGAGGGTCAAAGAAACGGATGCATCACCCCGCATAGACGTGCATTATTCGTCTGTGTAGTAGAGTGAGCTAGCAATCTGGGTTGTAAATGATTATCTACTTCCAGGAACTCCTGCTTATTCCCACACTGCATAAGGAAGATAAGAGAGAATTTTTTATCTGCGGCGCTCAGTTCTTAAAAGCGCGATATAGTGACTCCATTAGGATGACACGTTTCCCATCACTTTCCTATCATTTTAATATTTGATTGTCACCTGCAGAGCACGCCAGGAAAGTGCCGCCGAGCTTGGGATTTAGAGGGAAAACAAACACTGTTTATTTATGTCACCTTGCCTCCGAGGAAGAAAACAACATATAGTAATGGGTTATTTACTTACTAAACAGATGCAGACAGTTCTTTCCTTTCACCTCGCATGGGGAGCTTTGTTGCATTGCAATGTATTGTCAAGGGTTTTAATACACCATGTAGTTAGGACTACAATCAAAATAGGAATATTTACATTCATTGGGCCTCATTTACGAGGCCCCTAGTGGCACTTTTGTGCTGTCGGAGCGCCACTTTTTTGACTCTCCGGTGGCGCAATGTGCCGCAGCATATTTACAAGGCCACGCAAAGCCACTTTGCGAAGCTTTTCATGGCCTTGTAAATATATGCCCCTTTCACGCAGAAGAGGGGGTGTTCCCACGCAACAGATTCTAACGCCACCCCGGGTCTGGTGTTTGGGAGGCGCAACGAGGAGAAATACCCTATTTTCTCCATATTTTGGCCTATTTCTATGTGTGCTGCATTCTGAAGCACACATAGAGAGAGGAAAACCCCTCTCATGATTGTTTCTGTGCAGGACGGTGTCCCTTTCTACACAAAAACAATCACCCCTACAACGCAAGCACCCTTGCACCGCAAGGGTGCCTGCCTTGGCGCATGGCAGCCCATTGTGTGCCAGCGCAGGAGGAAAAGGACAGGAATGTGCCGTATCTCGTACATACGGCTCATTCCGGCACTTTTCTTTTGATACAGGGCAGCTCAGGAAGATTTCTGCTCTGCAACCAAACCTCGCAAATGAGGCCGTTTGTGAATAGCCATTACCGATCTATTAGAGTAAAACTTATCTGTGCTTGTGTCTTTCTGTGGTTGTAATTTTGACTCTCTCAATGTGAGCTAAGAGGACTTAGGCCCTCAGTGAGAAGGCGGTGGCCGTCAGTCAGTTTGCCTGGGCAACTGAGGGATGTACACCAATGGCACCACCAGGTGGAAGATGGGCAGTCATACATAAAGATCCCAGCCAAGCAGTCCAAGATCTTTGTACCTTAACCGGAGCCGCAATGCAGCAACTCGAGATATGTTATGGGATGAAGATTTGTAGAAAGCGCTATCACCCGGGAGGGGATCCAGGAGTCATATATCCAGTGAAGATACGGAAACCTTTCTGAGTGGGCGCCATGTGTCATGGCACTGAGAAATGCTTTCTGTTTTTTTAAAATCAAAAAATAAATTCCCATGATACGCTACAGTGTTTCTTCGGTATGTGAGAGACATGCCTTTTTGTTTCTTGTTTCATACAGCCAGGTTTTTTCTACTGGCCCTAAGCAGGTATGTTGAAATATGTGCCCTAAATGGGGTGGAGAGTCTGATGTTTATTAACTAATATTAAATGGGCTGTTGGTGAAAGGTCTTCCCTGGTGATGCCAGAATAGGCTCTGCCATCGGAAACATGTTTTTGATGGCCCCTGTTATGACAAACTTTAATTGGGCCCATAAGTCCTTGAAAAAACAATGTGAATTCAGATCAACAGGGGTGTTAGAACTGGGGTCACCAATTCCGACGTGGTAGCTTGGCGCGAGGTAGGAAGGCACCCGAAGGCAATGTGTGAAGCACTAGTGCAGCACGGTGAACAACCTTTACAACGCAACTATTACAACGCACTACACTTACAACGAAATTTTTACAACGCAACATCCACTACAACGCATTCCATTACATCGCATGACACTACAACACATGTTTAAAAACTACCTTTACAACGAATTCCATTACATCGCATACTACCTTTACAACGCACACCATTACAACGCAATCCAACACTTACCCTACTGTTGCACCCCCTGGAGTTAGAATAGTAATTTTTACCCCTATACTATCCAATACTTACCTTAAATGCAATTTAATATTATGCGTTGTAATGGTATGCGTTGTAAAGGTAGTATGCGATGTAATGGAATGCGTTGTAAAGGTAGTTTTTAAAAATGCGTTGTAGTGTCATGCTATGTAATGGAATGCGTTGTAGTGGATGTTGCGTTGTAAAAAATGCGTTGTAAGTGCATGCGTTGTAAAAGTGTGCGTTGTAACGACATACATCCGTGCAGCACTCACCTACGCGGACTCAGCCGTGCGCACACAATAAAAGACACAACAACAGATGGTTTAGTGAAAACACAAGATTATTTATCTACTTCAAAGGGGGAAGATCAATTCCTTTCATGAATAAGCAGTTACAATCGCAAAAACTTTGAATTCATTTCAGTGAAGGTACCAGACTTCTGCAGGGCAACAGTCCAAATCATCACAGTATAACTCAGTGCCTTTCAGGGCAACAACCCACATCAGCGTGGCATAAAACAGGCATAAGTTCATCCCGATATTTACAACAGATAATCACTGGGCAATATTCAACTCAGTCAGATCAGGACAGGTGTATATTCCCCTCAAGAGAATTGCATCTACAGCCTCTTAGCGACGAGTAATCCCTTCTAGCCTCCACACAGGCACAGATCCAGTGAGGGGCCTCAGGGAGTGCACAGATCAGTCACCCAGCTCTTGAATAGGGGAACATAACGGGGTCAGACACCCCCAGGGCACGCATGTACTTTATTAGCCCAACTCTGGGGGGCATAGTGCATATCAGCAGTCAGCAGGGAACAGCAGTCCACTCCCTCACTCATCCCCCCCAGTTCTTAACTGTACCTGGGGCAAAAAGCAGTTAATCGGGGGTTCTGGGGGCCCAGGGCCAATGTCTTGAAGGAGGGGCGGTAGCGGGGCTGCCTTGCTGGACAGGGGTGACTCCGGGGCAGCCCACGCTATTTCGGCACTCTCTCCGCCCTCCTCCTCCCGGGGTTTACCTCGTGCTGGGGCCTCCGCCCTGGGTAGGGTGTTCCAAGGACAGTGGGGGCCCGCGCAGGCAAAGTGGGCTCCCCGCGGCCCTCAGTCTCGATGGGGCGAGGCAGAGGGGTGTCGGAACCAGTCCCGGCTCTCCGGTGTCCTTCTTCGCCCTGTACCGGGCCGAGGCCAGGCCAGGTGGGGCGCACCCACAGCGGCCAATCCCTACGCGGCTCGCTGGGGGCGCGGCAGCCTCGACCAATGGCTACTCTGAGATAACGGGGGTGTGGCTGGTGACGCGACCGGCGCCCCCGTCACCTGACCCAGGACACGCTGGCTTCGCCAGCCCGGCGCGGGCCTTCTCAATACCACGGCGGCCCTCTCCCAGAGCCGGGGGCCGCGGCGGGGAGGTCGATAGTCGGCGATCCTGGAGGCAGCAAGCGGCGGGCCGCAGCGGGGATTTCACGGCCTACAGCGTGCTCGTCAGTGCCCCCCCCCGAAAGCGCTCCCTTCTTCCCAGCACCCGGGCTGCAGCGGTGATCCTCGGCAGGCAAGCGCTCCCCGGTCCCAGTGTGGGGGCGGCAGGTACCGGGCTGCAGTGGTGATTTGGGGGTATGCAGCGCTTGGCAGGCTTAGCGCTTGGAAGTCACCACATGGATGGGGCACAGCGGTAGCTCCGCTAAATCCTGGGCAGCGGCGGTGACGGCTTTCAGCGCTCGGGACACAGCAGGGGGGAAGAGAGGCACGGCAGCAGTTCAATGAGGCTAGGGCGAGTAGCGCCCAGAGGCTACACAGCGCTTTGGAACAGTATGGGTGGATCAGTCTTCTGAGGGGCACAGTCCTGGCAGTGCAGCGCTAGGTGGCACAGCGCTTTACCTGTGACTCCTGCAGGGCTCATAACAGACAGTCCACGTCTCCAGGGCAGCGCTCTCTTAGGGGGAAATGAAAGATGGCAGGCCTCAGCAGCAGGCTTTTGAGGGGAAGAAGGGGGTTGAGTTGGCAGGCATCAAAGGCAGGGTGGGTCCCTGCAGCACACGGGAGATGGTCCCCTGGGTTGCCCCTCACCAGGCAAGATCAGTAGGCAGGCAGAGTCCCTCATCTAACTTGGGTACAGCAGGGGCTAGACTCAGTCAGTCCCAGTAGTGTAGGTTCGTCCCCCTAGGCCCAACCGCCTACGCTCCGGCAGAGGTTCCCCCAGGTCCAGTGGTGCCCCAACTGACTAGTCAGGTTTCCCTCCTTTCCACTTATACCCCCAGGTCAGGTGACCCTCCGGCAAAGGCGGCAAAGCAAAATCCCTCCCAGGGCTGGAAGGTTCCAGGAGCTTCCACATAATAGTCTATGGGACAAAGAGGCGGGATGGCAAAAGATACTGTATCCCAATGTCCCAGCCAGCTCCTGACTACTAGTATGTGTGCGCGATGGCCACTCTGCAGTAGCAGGGGCCTGTGACAGCCATGTAGGTAGGAGAGCACCTGCATTAGCAGTGCTAAGGCACCCAGAGACCTAGGGCCAACAAAAAGATGGCGGAAAAAATGAGGCACAAGGGCAAAAAAACGGGGTAGACCACCCTAGGGCTGACAGGTCTAACATGCGTCCCCCCCAGCCAAAAGTGGGGAGAGCTACCCAGCCTCTAGGGAGTTCTCTTCACTAAGGCGGAAGAACCGGGAGAGACCGTCAGCGTTGGCGTGGTCTACTCCGAGTCGATGTTCCACCCGAAAGTCCATCCCCTGTAGGGAAATGGACCACCTCAACAATTTGGGGTTTTCGCCTCTCATTTGCATGAGCCAGTGAAGGGGGCGGTGGTCGGTCTGAATGAGGAAGTGAGAGCCAAAAAGATACGGCCTCAGCTTCTTCAGGGCCCAGACCACGGCAAACGATTCGCGTTCAGTGGTACTCCACCGCTGTTCCCGGGGGAGTAGTCGTCGGGAAATAAAGGCCACTGGCTGGTCTTGGCCTTCCTTGTTCAGTTGAGAGAGCACAGCTCCAATGCCATGCTCAGAGGCGTCTGTCTGTACGATGAATTCCTTATTAAAATCTGGAGTTCGAAGCACCGGAGCGGTGCACAACGCGTGCTTCAAGGTTTCAAAGGCCTCTTGACAGGCAGCCGTCCAAATGACTCTACGGGGTTGCTTTTTAGAGGTCAACTCCGTCAGAGGGGCCACGATAGTTCCGTACCCCTTAATAAACCGGCGGTAGTAACCCGTGAGGCAGAGGAAAGCCCGGACCTCCGTTTGGGTTTTGGGGGGCTCCCAGGCCAAGATGGTCTCAATTTTAGCCTGGAGGGGTTGCACCTTACCCCCGCCCACCAGGTGTCCCAGGTAGACGACAGATCCCTGTCCAATCTGGCACTTGCTAGCCTTGATGGTTAGGCCAGCCCATTGTAGAGCCTGTAGCACCTCCTGGAGGTGCTCCAGATGGTCTTCCCAGCTGCTGCTGAAGACGGCTATGTCGTCCAGGTAGGCAGCCGAGAAGGCCTCTAGGCCAGACAGCACCTGGTTAACCAACCGCTGGAAAGTGGCCGGAGCATTCTTGAGCCCAAAGGGCATCACCCGAAATTGAAAGTGGCCCTCAGGGGTGGAGTACGCAGTCTTCTTCTTTGCTCCATCGGCCATGGCAATCTGCCAGTATCCGGACGTCAGATCGATGGTATTTAAATACCGAGCTGCTCCCAGCCAGTCAATCAGCTCATCCGCCCTAGGGATCGGGTGAGCATCCGTCTTGGTCACGGAGTTCAAGCCACGATAATCCACACAGAACCGAAGTTCTGGTGTGGTGCCCGGTGGGGCCGCTTTCGGCACCAACACCACAGGACTAGCCCATGGGCTGCTGGAAGGCTCAATCACCCCCAGCTCCAACATCTTGGCCACCTCACCCTGGATGCTGGACTTGACCTTGTCGGACAGCCGATAAGACGTGGTTTTCACAGGCGGACTGTCCCCTGTGTCCACATCATGGGTACACAGGTGCATGATCCCAGGAGTGAGGGAGAACAACGAGGCGTACTACTCCAAGACCCGGCGGCAGTCCCTCTGTTGCTCCGGGGTAAAGGATGGGGAGAGTTCCCCTCCCTCCACCGATCCATCCTTCTCTTGAGTCGCCAGAAGGTCTGAAGAGGCTCACTCTCTTCCTCTTCGCTCCCATCCGTCACCATGAGGAGAGCAAGCTCCGATTTCTTGTGGTGTGGCTTCAGGCGGTTGATGTGGAACACCCTATGGGGTTGTCGGGGGGTCTTAAGGTCAATGACGTAAGTGGTCTGGCCTCCCTTCTCCACGATGCCGTACGGCCCAGTCCACCGTTCCTGGAGGGCACTAAGCTCTCCAGGCTCCATGACCCACACCTTCTGTTCAACATCCAACTCCACCGCCCGAGCGTTGCGGTCATACCACTCCTTCATGACGGCTTGACTAGCCTCCAAATTGTCTGAGGCTTCCTTCCACAGCTTGGCCATCTGGCTGCGGAATGCCAGCATATAGCTGACCACGTCACGGGGAAGCTTCGCCAAAGTCTTCTCCCACCCCTCCTTCACAAGACTGAGGGGCCCCCTAACGGGGTGGCCATAGAGCAGCTCAAAGGGGCTGAACCCAACTCCCTTCTGCAGCATCTCTCAATAGGAAAATAGCAGACAGGGTAGGAGGACGTCCCACTTCCGCCTCAAGTCCTCAGGCAGACTCCGGGTCATCCCCTTCAGAGTCTTGTTAAAGCGCTCTACGAGCCTGTTAGTCTGGGGGTGGTAAAGAGTAGAGAACCTGTAGGTCACTCCACACTCCTTCCACATGGCCTGCATGTAGGCCGACATAAAATTAGTGCCCCTATCTGACACCAGGACCTTGGGGAATCCCACACGGGTCAAAATCCCCATCAAGACCCGCGCAATGCAGGTGCAGTGATGGTCCTCAAAGGGATCGCCTCCGGGTACCGGGTGGCATGGTTCACTAACACCAAAATGAACCGGTGTCCCGAAGAAGTCGGCGGGTCCATCGGCCCGACAATGTCAATACTTACCCGCTTGAAAGGGGTACCAACCACTGGGAACGGTTCCAGAGGGACCTTAAACTTGGTCCCGGTCTTGCCACCTGCCTGGCAAGTCTTACAGGTCTTGCAGAAGGTGTCAGAGGCAACTCGCATCCTGGGCCAGTAAAAATGTGGGACCAACCGAGCAAAGGTTTTGTCCTGGCCCAGGTGTCCTGCTAGTGGTATTTTGCGTGCCAATTCTAGCAGAAAGGCCCGGTAGCACTGGGGGATCACTAAGGCCCTAGATGACCCATGCACCGGAGCCTTAGGCTCACTGTAGAGGAGACCATCCTCCCAGTAAATATGATAATTGCCGGTCTCCTGGTTCGTTGCTTGGGCTTCGGCCTGTCGCCGCATACCTTCAAGCGTGGGGCACTCCCTCTGTGCCCAACAAAATCCCTCCGTGGTAGGCCCTCCTTCCACCTGCCACTCTGCAGGGGTCGGCAAGTCCTCCACGGGAACAACATCCACCTCTGCGGACTCCGGGATCACCTCCGCGGGCTCCCCATCCATCTCACAGGGTGCGTCTCCCACAACGTCCTCCTGACCAGCATCGGGCTGGGCCATTGTTCCAGGCTCCAACCCGGGTTGAGTTCCTTGCCGGGCAGCCATGGACCTCGTGACTATGCAAGTCCATCCTGGTAACCCCAGCATCTCAGCATGAGCGTTGAACTCCACCTCCTTCCAGGCGGTATGTTCCAGATCGTTTCCGAGCAGACAATCCACCCGCATGGCAGGGCTGACAGCAACTCTCAACTGACCTGAGACTCCTCCCCACTCAAAGGGAACTTGGGCCACGGGGTAATGACTCAGGCTGTTATCAGCCATTACCACCGGGTGGAATACCTCGGGAATCACCTGCTCTGGGGACACCAGCTGACGTCTTACCTTCGTCATGCTGGCACCCATGTCCCTCAGAGCCTCCACCTCCTCCCCGTTAACCCGTACCTTCTGCCGGTACTTGGCAGTGTTTGAGGGCAACTGGGTCACTGGGACCATCTCTCTATCCCCCGGTGAAACCAGAGTCAGGCCGGTCCACTCACCCCCCTCATCTAGGGACAACTCCTCCCCCAGCACTACACTAGCCACCCCGGGGCTCTTACCTCCTGTGGGGGCTGGGGACCGTTTGCGGCACTGGGGATCCCCCTTGTAGTGCCCAACCTCCCCACATTCATAACACCGGACAGTTCTGGGCGGCTGACTCTTGTCAGGGTAAGTGGGTTTCGGTGATCCAGATTGAGGCGGGGAACCTATCCCCTTCCCTTGAGGTCAATTTTGGGGGCCCTTGAAGAACTCCTTCTTTTTATCCCCCCCTCTCTCTTCTGGGGTGCGCCCTGTCTGCCCTTCTGAGTGTCTCCCCCGGGTCCCTTGTGGGACACCTGGTTGCTAACCCAGGTATCTGCCTCCTCCGCTAGCTTCCAAGGATCGGTCAGCTTGCGGTCCACCAGTGCTACCTTTTTGCCAAATTTGGTGTAATTCTGTTCAGCAGTTTCAGCTGTAACCGTGTCTAAAGTTTCCTATGGGAAATTTATTTTTTGACGTCTATTTTTTAAATTTCTCAGGAACTACTGAACAGATTTACACCATTTAAATAATTTATTTTTCTGAACCAAGGGCTACCTTTTTGCAAAATTTTGTTTAATTCCGTTCAGCAGTTCGGGCTTGTAGTCGTGTCTAAAGTTTCCTATGGGAAATAACATGGAGAAAATGCGTTTTCGGACCCCCATTTTTTCTCGGCCCCCGCTTGGCAAATCACCCCCAAACTTTCAGGATAGGAGCTGACCGGAGCGCCCCACGTTTTTTGAAAATTTCGCGAAGATTCGTCATCTGGCGCCAAAGGTATTGGGAAAAAAAGACTCTTTTCCTATGAAAAGTAGGTCCTAACTATAACTACTTACTGGCGACTGCCAGTAGGTAATATGTATGTATGTATATGTATGTATATATAAATGCTAACTATAACTCACGCCCCCGCAATGCACTGCTGATGATGTCACATATTACATCACTCATGACATGGTCAGTGACATCACTGATGACATCACTGATGACATCACTGATGACATCACTGATGACATCATCCATGTGATAATCTGATGCACCTCCTCATACCCTAATATAATCTTTGATACACCTACTCCAAAATACAGAATACCATTTTCGAAACCATAGACACACCAATACCACTTACTACATATCTACTCACTGGTTATTAGAACTACACATACATCTACTCATTCACCCATACAATCACTCATACATGCAGTCACTTATCAATACAACACTATCATGTACACTCATACACCTACACAGACACTCACACACCTGCACTCATCCAGAGTTACTTACACACCTAGTCAGTCATGCAAAGAATCAATCACACTTCCATTTACTGACCTATAGAGTTATACACACAACATATCACTTATTCAAATAGAAACAACCGCATGATTACTCTCTTATACAATCACTGATACAAGTACACACTCATCTATACAGCCACTCTCACAATCACTGACACTCACATATAGTAATTTTTATACTCCAACTCTCACATACACTGCTTTTTACATATGTAGTTACTTGGAAATGTACCACTGAGACATCCATTCACTTAGTAACACACCCACACACACACTGACCCACCCATACAGCTGTTTCCACATGTACTCTTGAAACCATACAGCCAGTGAATCAATCACTCAAACATGTATGCACAGAGTCACACACCTCCCACGCACCCACACACACACTCAGGCACCCATACAAATACTCTTGCAAGCAATCAATAACCCATATAGACACTCAATTAGCTACTAACCAATCCATGGAGCAGCTTATACAACAGCAGACAGACTGATACACAGTTTAGTCACTAACCCATGCATTCAATAAGACACATGTAATAACTCACTTAAACAATCAGTCACGCACCTATTAAATCCTCCATCCAGACACGTATACACCCACTCATTCCTCAATACACCTTGGCATATATATATAATACATATTTAAACTTTATTGAAACACACATTCACTGGAAGATGTCATCAGTGATGTCATCACTGATGTCATTTGAAATGTCATCAGTGATGTCACTGACCATGTCATGAATGATATAATATGGGACGTCATCAGCAGTGCATTGAGGGGGCACGAGTTATAGTTAGGTGAAATAACTATAATGGCGAAATTTCTATGGTTTTGTAGGAGTCAAATGTCCAACTAACTATAACATCCCTGAAACCTATGTTTTTTTCAGTGAATTTCTAAGGTTTTTTAAATGCTAACTTCTAACTATAATGGGCCTGATACCTGTTATTTTTTCAGTGAATTTCAAAAGTTTTTTAAATGCTAATTTCTAAATTTAACGTCCCTGAAACTTATGGTTTTTTCAGTGAATGCCTAAGGTTTTTTAAATGCTAATTTCTAACTATAACGGGCCTGAAAGCTATGGTTTTTCAGTGAAGGGCGCTTTTTAGAGCCACCCAAAAACCCAACATATAACCTAGGTTTATATAAAAAAAATCTAAATTATTTTTGTTTGGAGTTGCGCACCCTTCGCGCTCACACTGGGGGGCCGTGGTGAGCAACGCGCACCCCTCGCGCGTTCACACTAGGGGGCATGCTGGGAGCCACGCAGCCCTTGCGTTCACACCAGGGGGCTGCGCTCGGAGCCATGCACTCCCCACATTCACACCAGGGGGCCGCACTGAGCGCAGCACTAGGGTCGCGACTCCAATTTTCTTTTTAAACCGTCCACTTTTATTAATTTACATTTTCCCTGGGGACCCCGTCCCCCGGGGCATGGCCTCATAGTTAGGGGCCGTGCGGGGAGCCCCACCTCCTGCAGGAGCCGGCATTGCTTTTCAACACGGGGAGATGTTAACATGCAGCTCCCCATGTGGAAAAGCAATCGGCTTTGGATTTTGGACGAGAGAGCAGGTTTTCTGCTCTCGCTTCCAAAATCCAAAACAAGTTTGCTATGACAGGGCGGGAGCCACACGGCTCCTGCCCTGTCATAGCAAACAGCAGTGTCCCGGGGGTGGGCAACCTGGGACACTGCAGGAGCTGGCCCTGGGGGGTGGTGGTCCGCAGGGCCATCAAGGGCTCCTGGAGGGGGGCTGCACGGCCCCCTCCCAACTAGTGCACAGCCCCAGGGAGGTGGTGGTACTTGGGGCTGTGGGGTCCGTAACAGACCCCTGAATTTGCATGATTAGTGCCCCAGGAATGTGGCGGTCCCTGGTGCGTGTGGGGGGACTTGAACCCACACACAGGTTTAATTATTAAAAAAGGAAGCCCCGGGGGATGACGGTCCCTGGGGCTGAGGGGGACCATCTGCCCCCGGCGAAAATTTGAGAAAAGCCCCGGGGGTGGCGGTCCCCGGGGCTGCAGAAGGGCCGGGTGCCCCCGCTAATATTTTTGGGCCATGCCCCCGGGACCTGGCCCACCCAGGGGCCTCAATTAAATCAAGCGCGGGAGCCCGTGATTTTTTATTTTTTTTAAATACAGCGTGATTCGCAAACTCAGCGCGCATTTTGCCGAATTCTTTTTTTTTTAATGCTTTTTTTGGACCAGGCTGTCTTTGTGGGACCCCTGAACAAGCCTAGGGGGGCAGGGTGTTTCTGCCCTGCACCCTTTTCTTGTTTTCCAACTTTGTTTTACTGTTTTCTTGTGACTCGGTATTGTGTGGAAACCTTCAAGATGGTAACAGACATCTACTCTTCAAATGCACGGCTCAAAACTGCGCTTGCAGTTGCAAAATAGAAATACTCAATGCAGGCTCTGTTTCAAATGCCTTACAACACTACACCGCATAAACAAGGTATTCTTATCTGTTTTCCTCAGCGGTCATCATAGTGTCTATCGTGGGTTCTTGTGCTGCTCCACTCCGACCGTCACCAAGATATATAGGTAGCCGCACTCATATGAAATAACACCACATTGTAGCTGGACGCTTCCAAATGTGAAGTTTATTTGTTATAGCTGAGCTCTAACACATCACAGCCTCATACAGTAACCATTGGGGTCCAACTTTCTCCTGTTAAAGTCAACATTTCACAGTGAGTCCTACTGCATTCCATGGAACACTGATGAGGTGTTCCACGGACCTTGAAGGTACAACTCACAATACTACAAAACCCTGCTTTAATCTTATTTTATGCAGCTAATAAAAACTGTAAAGATGCTGAAGATTCTTCTCTTCAACTGCATTTTTTTTGGTGTCTGGAACCCAGGCCTCCAGTACACATTGCTTTGTCCTTGTTCAGCTAATAAAAATCTTTGAAAGATATAGAAGATTCTTCTCTATGGTTATCCTTTTTCGTGATCTCAATAAACCAGGCCTGTGGTAAATGCTGCTGTGTTCTTATCTCGTGCAGCTAATAAAAATTTGGAAAGGTGCTGAAGACTCTTCTTTCCAGCAATTTTTTCTTGGTATTAGTAAAGCAGGCATACAGTACACATTCCTTTGTTTTTGTTCAACTAATAAAAAACATTCAAAGATGTTGAAGATTCTTCTCTGCGGCGACTTTTTTCTTGGTGTCAGTAACAAAACATATACCTGGATTTTGGATTTCACCAGTAACTGTCACTGATTGTATTTTCATTGAAAATGCATACAAATCATTTCAGTGAGAGACGTGACACTGCCTAGTGACCACCAATCCCCTGTAATCTGTGGTATAGCCTGAGAGGGCAACTCTAGTGAAGTCATTCAAATGCTCCTCAGTCAGAAGTGTTTGAAACTTAGATTTTACAAAGTTCATTTCAGAAAGCTCTTTTTCCCAAAGATAAGTAGAGCCAAACAAGGGAAAAAGTTTCATTGCAGCTGTTTGGATGTTGTTATACTTTTTAGCACCCAGAAATTAATGTTAGAATGCCTTGGTTTCAATGCGATGTCATCTTGCAGTGTGACTATCTCCATGTCTATGGTGGCCTGAGTCAAGGTTATGAAGCACACTAATTTTCTCAGAAATGTTACTAACATCCACTTCTATGAAGGTGTTTGGAGTAAACATCACGCAGGGCTTCATTTGCTCAAAATCACTAAATCTGTCACTGAACTCTTGATTAAGCCTCACCAAGAGGTCACTGTATTTTTCTATGTTCAGAAGCTTAGCCTTACTTACCTTTGTTTTCCAAAAGGATTTGGAGCACAGATGGAAAGTGCTACATCTTTCTTTTCTGCACATGCTGTATGAAAAAGTTTTGATTTTAATGATTTCACAGAACTAATCATGTTGATGATTGTCTTGTTTCTTCCTTGCAACTCGCAGTTTAATTTGTCTGTCACATCTGTCAAAAATGCTAAATAGAGCAACAAGTGTTTGATAACTGTGTAGTATCTTCATTTCTAAACTCCATGAAAGCTTTGACCTCTGTCAATAGTGAAAGAATCTATGCAGTCTTTTCCCCTGCTGAGCTATTGGATCTGAGTATGCAGTAAAAGGTCACCATACTCAGCTGATATCTTTTCAAGGAATAATTTGAAGGTTCAGTGCTGCTTGGCCTTAGCACAAATTGAATGAATAAATTTAACAAGACTCTTCACATGATCAGACCCTGTTACCTTGGCACATATTGCCTGCTGACGTATTTTGCAATGGTAGTTCAATAATGAAGGGAAGTCTAGATCTGCTTTACAATTGGCAGTGAAAGCAGAATAACGCCCTATCATTGCGGGTGCGCCATCAGTTGTTATTGTCACTAACTTTTTAAATGAGACATTTTGTTTCACAACATAATTCTTCACCTCATTATGGATGTCAGTTTCATGGTTGTAGTTTTCAGAGTCAATAACATAAAAAATTACTCTCTATCAGTGAAGTCTTCAAAAAACACTCTAAATAACATTGCCAACTCGGCAGTATCGCTTGCATCAATGGATCCATTACACTGAATTAAAAAATATTTGCATGTCTTTAATTCCTGCTCTAGCTGCTCTATCATGTTAACCGACAATGCAGATACCCTTCTTGCCACAGTGTTTGACCCTAAATGAACATCTGAGATGGCAGACATAATTTCAGAGCTATTTTTGAAATCTTTTTATAAGGACCATTAGAAGCATTGCTTCCTTCACAAGGGCTTCATCTGAAAATGTTGCTTTGTGCTTGATCAAGTGATGCGTCACTATAAAAGATGCTTCACTTGATGCAATGGCTTTCTTAGTCCACTTTGTAAAAAAAGAGTGCTATTTCTGCAATGCAGATTTGAGTTAATTTACTTTTTGTACCCTCAGGCTGCTCCCTTTAGGGAACATCCTCTCAAAATGCATGTGCATCGTTGAAAAATGCCTCTCAGCATTGCCCTTTCTTCCCACTGTCTTTTTGCTCCACAGATTGAACATACACTATTATCTTTATTTTGTGTAAATAGAAATGTGTTCTCCAACTTTTAATGGAAGTAGTATGTCTTAGGGCCTGATTATGAGCTTGGCGGTCCTAGAGAGTGCCGCCACACCAGCAACCCTCTCCAGGACAGCCAGATTCGACCACTGGCTGCCCACCAGATTATGAGTAATCTTGTGGTCTACCGGGCGGTCCTTTGGCATTCCCATGGCGGTGCCTATTAAAAAGGCACAGCAATGGGAGCACCAAAGTCTGTTTCTGCACAGCATGGACTGTAAAGTCCATGCCGTATAGGAAAGGGAGTGACTGCACACCTTGGCCCTGAGGCAACAGGAGGCCCTCCTGTGCCCCCTTTCTTTCCTCTCCGCTGCAGTTTTCATGGCAGGCTCACTGCCATGAAAACAGTGGTGGAGCGGAAACTCATATCATGGTTGGGGTGCCAGAGTGTCCCGCCAAGCATATTGTGGCCTCAAGACCTTTGCGGTGGTCTGGCCGCCAAACTTGCAATAGGGCAGTCAGACTGCCAGTGCAGCAGTTCCCACACCACCACCGTGACTATGGCGGTCTGCCTAATAGGGCCCCTACTCTTTTGCCTTTTGGAGGGACCTGGCTCTTCATCCATGATTTTAGTAGTTTTTAAGCCTGAAAGTAAGAGTAGAAAATGATAATGTAGTCAACATCCAATCCATAACAGGCAAGAGTAGCACATGGACACCTATAATGATGTTGAATTTCGGTCCATTTGTGATTAGCAGCCACACTGGTAAATTAAACAGCACTGTTGGAAAGTGAGATATTTAACTCACATTAGCTATAATATGTACACTGAATGACTGTTTTTCACAAAGGACCCTACATTTTATTCAGCATGACCTAAGAAGAGGCAAAAACGTTGGGTTGTGTGGATGTTAGCAGATTTCTGCAAATAGGAACAGGACTACAATTTGCAACATACAAAGCACCCAATTCACAAAGGTGAACGTTTTTCAATACATTTCGATTGGGTATTCCTACATTTGTAGCAAACATTTGACTTTTTTGAATTTGAACAAGCTTCTAAAACTAATCCAGATAATGATATTCCATGACAGCTGCAGATTTGGTGACACAACCCTGTGACCTCTTACTTATGGCAACTGGGATCACCCACATTTCAAACCAATTTCACCGTCCTAAAGAATATTCATTCTCCATTCCCTCTGGATCACCCTCTTAAATGCCTGCCTTCACCTGCATTTTGAGTCAAGAAGTTCACACGTACGCAAGGCAGGTAAAAATGCAGAATATTCATTAAAATAAGTACATCCTATTTTTTTGCTATGTAACATGAAAGCAACAATTACAAGAAGACACCCTAGACCGAAAACCAAACTGAGTTTTAAACCAAACATTGCTTCATTGGGTGTGACATGACATATTCATACTCCATATTACACACAGCTGGGTGAGGCAAGGAATAATGGTATCTAATTATCCCAATTTTCCTAGGACTGAAAATGTCTCAGTATCATGATGACCAGCTATTCTCTGAATGGCCCTGCTGCGAAGGGCAAAGTCATTGAGCACTGCTGCTCTGAACTGCCCTTGTGCTTAGCTAGTATCTTATCTTCTTCTCCAGTAGGTCATGGACCACAACTCATCCAATGAGTTGTGGTCCATGTCTCCTTATGGTGGTCCATGTCACTTATGTCTCCTCATGAGACTTTGACCCAGAGAAAGAGAAAGAAAAATCAAAAGAAGAAAAGGAGGAGTAGGAGAAAGATGGAAAAACATTGAAAGAGGAAGAAAGCAAAGATGGGAAATAACCTAAAAGACCCAAAATAATGGAACAAGGAGTGTGGAGTGGTGGAAGAAAAACACATACTGCGGTATAAAGACTAGTAATTTGTGAGTTCCAGCTTTTGAGAAAAACTTTGGAAACTAGCCTTTATTATTTTCAAACTAAGCACGCGCTAGGTCTATGTTCAATTCCCATGTCCACTTTTCCCTACACACCACTATGTCCTGTGTTGGTTTGAACATAGTGCACTAGGATTAGAATACAGAGACATGGAGGATGTGCTGTGCTTGCCAAAAGTGATGAATTGTTTCATTGTGGAAACTCTAATAAAAAAAACTCTAATTGCTGCACTGTTCACAGTTTATTTCTCATTATCAAATAACAGTCAAAATTAGATACATTGAGCAGCTATACATCTTATCATATTTTGAATGGACTTCAAATTTGGTTCACAAAGAATTGGAACTAAACTTTACTGCACTTTCACAGAATATTTGAGAATAATATGTTTTGATTCAAATGCCAGATTCTAAGTACCCCCTTAAGATAAAAAAACTTTCAAAACCAATATGAATGGTCTAGGGAACATTAAATTGCATTAGACCTCTATATCCAGTCATATGGCTATACTGTCATTATTTAAAAAGAGGTGACGGTTATGATTTAGTTTTTATTTTTGCCACTCTTGTGTCATTAGAGAATAGATAAGACCACATACAAATTCCTTTGCCCTTTATTTCAGTACATTTACATACAACTAGAGATGTTGATCCATGATTTCAAATGCATTTAAACTATATTCTTCTACATTTTTAAACCCCCTTTTCACATTATTAATTTGACATATTTATTTTTTAACACAGAGGCTGAGTTTCCTAAATTCGGGCTTATGGCTAAACAAATTCTATATTAGTCATTCTAAGTAACCCAAAAAGGTGCATCTCATTTTCTAATTCCATTGTGTCTCCCAATTAAATTTACCAAACCTTTTTCTAGGAACCACATTACAGATATGCGATTCTGCCCTTTGTGCACAATGATGCAGACTTAGGTGTGTCCATTGGGTGCTGTCAAGGACAGTGTGGTGTGTAATATCAAGCTAACTGTTTAAAAACCTGTGCCAGCACAAGGAACAGCAAATTAGTGAAAGGCAGACAGGCTCTTTCAAGCCACCTGCCTGCTTTTCACGCAGGGTGGTGACTTGGCCCCTTTTTCAAAAATGGGCAGGGATTGTCCTGCAAGCAGTTGCAGTGAATGACATAACCCCCCAGCATAGTGATGCCTCAGAGATTTCTAAGACCCCCCTTATCATTTGTCCAAGGATCCCATTAGGGGACATCTGACTGCACTGCTTCTACTAGCACACAGTCAGTGTTTTTCCCAACTATCTCTTTTTGTTCTTTGTCTATTATTTGGTGCATGTGCAAAGGATTTCATCTTTTGCATGTACCCACACACCCTTGCAAATGAGAGAATGCGCCCATGAGATCATACTGGCACACATTTAGTGCCAGCCTGACATGTATTACTCAAGGGGCTGCACATGTCACTGCAGTTTCTCTTCTCTAACACCAAAGTGGCCCTGGGGTGCAAAACGTTGGCACAAACACCAAATATGCTACACTGCCACCCAGGCACTTTCTATAAGATTCTCCAGATTCCAGCCAGGCATTGAAGCAACCCAACTATTTCTGGAATATCAAAAGGGGTCAAACTTGTATTAGGGGTACACTGTCAGTGTTCACAGTACCCATCTCTTGGACCTGCTGTGGGATTTTTCTTTTATTAGGAGAGGGCCTTTTTCTTTGGTTGTTAAAAAGCTTCAACGGAATATATTTTCATCTGAAAAGACTCCCATTTTTCACAAGATTTTCATCTTTTCTCACATCAGATTTACCAGCACCTTTTTCGGATTTTTCACAACTCCATATGAGAGACTGTGGCAGACAGAGCATAGTTAAAATGCCGAACTTTGTCACCCACCCCATCTTTGTTTGTCAGCACTCTAACTTGTTATTTACACAACTCCTGGGAGATGCCAATCATTCACTGAAATTTTGGCATATTTTTCAAAAGTTCCCTCTTCCAAAGTTGGCCCTTAGTATCAGTAATTGCTGCCTATTTGCTTACGTCTTATGTTTCCTGTCTTTATTTGGAGACAGACAACACTTTGGGGCAGCATCGTAATGGGCCACTCGGTTTACTTTCTGAACACCTCATTATGTTGGCAGAGGTCAGAGAATAAACTGGCCGGTCATTCCGGCTGGCTTCCGAAGGGTTAGGAGAGCCCACCCTCCAGTCGGAAGCCCATAAGTAATCTCAAGGGCAGGTCTTTCCGCCCTTGAGATTACAATCACGGTTTGCGACATGGCTTCCATGCCGGCCTGTCTGACATGGAAACCATGCCGGAAAGTGTGTTTGGGGCCCCCAGCAGTGCTCCCTTTGGTGCGCAGCCTCCAGTTGGAGGCCGAGGGGGAACCTATGGTGCCTGCCTGTTGATCTCTGCACCTTGTGGCAGGCACCTTGGGGTGCCTGCCACAGGGTGCAGGGATGAACTGCACCTTCCTTTTCTCGATGGGAGCTTGTGTTACAGACAATTTACGACCGTAATAAGAGTTCCCATTGAGAACAGTTGAATGTGACTGAACAGTGTTTGGTCACATTATAATAGGCCGGTTGGGACCACCGACCGGGTCTATTTCAGTCCCATGACCTAGTTGGTGTCGGGCAGAAGGAATTCCGCTCGACATTGAAATAACCCCCTTTGTGTTTATCAGTGTGTTGCATAGATATCCCTTGTCACCGTACATTCGCTAGAACCAGTTGTACAGGATTGCTCCATTGATTATTGTTAGAAATAGGATTTCTGGTTGGCTAGGGCATACGCCTAAGCCAGGCAAAAACCACCACTGTAGTCAGGCCAAGGGAGTTACACACTGAAGATAACCCCTGCTCACCCCCTAGGTAGCTTGGCACGAGCAGTCAGGCTTATGCCAAAGGCAATGTGTAAAGCGTTTGCAGAGACACACTAGGCACACCACAAAAGAAACTCCACACAAGGTTATATCAAAAATAGCCTTTGTATTACTATTAAAACACATCAGAGCATAATCACATATGTACACTGTGCCACCTGGCACTAGGTATTACTTTACAGGGGAGTATATACATTACAGGGCCAATCGGGCCACTGTCATAACCATCAGAACATACAAGTAGTAAAACAACCAGTAACTACTAGTAAACACTGTACTTGGCATAAACACATTATGCATAGATCACCATAGACATACATCCTAAATTATCAGTGCACCACAGTACACTCATGAGGTGCACACATCACCTTAGGGCCTTACGCCTCAACACAACACACAGTGACCTCGAAGCCAACTGGCCTTCCTTGGGGGCGCGCATTGGGCTGTCCCGTAATGTCCTCTATTCCAAAGGTCAAGGCTCTCTGAGCAGGTGGATTTGTCTGAGCCACTAGGCTGCCGATGCAGCAGAGTACGGGCCCCAGTGGACCGGTACTGAAATGGGCGCAGGGGTGCAACTCATCCGTTTCTCCTTGTGACACCAAATTGCCTCCCCCATGTTGCAGTTGCCGCGATCTGGTGGTGCAGCTGTATCATTTGCAACAGGCACCAACAGCGCCTTGTGAGACCCACTCACCGGGCTTCTCTAATGCAACTAGCACAAGCAGGCACTAACAGGGTACCTTGGGAACCCCACCCACCGGGCTTCTCCGATGCAACTGGCACAAACAGGTACCAACAGGGTACCTGGGGAACCCCACTCACTGGGGCTTCTTCTCTCTTTGATGGGCGAGGGGCGAGCACTGCTTCCCCCCGTGTGGAGCAACCAAGAAGCTCCTTCCCAATGTTGCGGCGTGTCTGGGACCCTTGGGCTCTCCCAGACCGCTGTTTCGTACTCCCACAGTAAGGACGCAAAAGTAAAGACACAGGTGTCTCTTCAGCAGCTCAGATGCTGCTCTACCAGCCAGGCAATGGCCTGACTTCTTGTCCCGGGTACGTCCGACTCTCAGCATCTGTTTCCTCTGCACGAGCCCCGCCCACAGTCAGGCTAAGCCTCCGCCCGACTTCCGGCCTGTGGGGAATTAAGGAGTGAGGTCTCGTCTCATTTTTGGGAATGGTGCAACTTGTTGACCTGCGCCTTCCAGGTAATGGGAGCACACGAGTCACCGTCAGGGCACTAAATGCCCAGTCGCAGCAATGTTGGGGAACCCTCTCCACGCCTTACCCCTCCTGTTGCAAAGGGAGGGAGAGGCCGCACTTCTCCTCAACACTACCTCTCCGTCTGAAGAGGAGAGAGGCTGCACTTCTCCACACTGCTACTGGCGACCCCAGCAGCTTCCAGCCAGTCTACAGCATAAAAGACCTGGCAGTACTCTTCCAAGGGTAAGTGTGCTTAGCCCTCTCCATGCAGCTCAATCAGCCCAGGCAGGCCAGCACAACGGGGCTCTTCAGCAGGGCAGCAGCTTCACTCCCACAAGTAGGGAGCCCCAGAAGGCAGTTCCTCCTGGCAGTCCAGCAGCCTACCCACTGCAAGTAAGCATGAAGAAGCACATAGCACTTTCATGGGGTCACAGCCCCAATACTTATACCAATCAGTGTCTTTGTTCTCCCCCTGGCACAGGGCTCAGTGCCCGGTCCAAACCAGTTCTGGGGGGTACTTAGGAATATCCTTTCAGTGCACAAAACACCCTCATTGTTAGTGTAGGCTCTGGCCCAAGACACACCTCAGGGGGGGCGGAGCCAGCATTGTACAAGACAGGCATAGACCTATTCAGGTCAGGGGCTACTCCTCCCACTACTCCAAATGCAGATCAGGCCCATTCAGCCTAGAGCTGAGTCACCCAACCCCTCTGGAGACTCTGCACCTCCCCAGTCTCTGTCACTCAGAGCCAGACATGCAATACACAACAGGTAGGCACAAAGACACATAGCACACAGAAATGCCCACTTCTAAAAGTGGCATTTCTAAAGTAGTGATAATAAATCTGCGCACACCACCACGAAGCATTTATCACCACTTTTTTAAACATACCAAACTTGATCAAGCTACTCCTCTCATATCAGGAAAAACCACTGAAACACATATCAGGGATTACCCGATGCATTCCTATGAGAGGGAAGCCTCGCAGCTTTGAGAAACCAAAATGGCTGATTGTCACCACCAGGACCTGCCATACAATTAAGGCACATGTCTTACCTCTTACCTACAGCGCACCCTGCCCATAGGGCTAGCTAGGGCCTACCTTAGGGGTGACTGATACGTAGAAAAAGAGGAGGCACAGACGTGGCAACTTCTTTATTTGCCACGTCCCAGCAGCAGTAAACTGCGTGTGCAGGCTCTGCAATGGCCGAGGCCTGAGACAGATTTGAAAGGCTACTTTGGTGTGTGGTGCATGCAGCACTGCAAGCCCACCAGTAGCATTTAATATACTGGCCCAGGTATATGAGATACCACATTACTGGGGACTGATAGGTAAATGTAATACGCCGAACAGTTGTAGACCAAGGTCACCACGTTTACCATAGAGAGCACATGCACTTTACACTGGACAGCAGTGATGAGGTGCTCAGAGTCCTAAAATCCCCAACACCAGGTCAGAAAAACAACAGGAGCAAGGCCAAAAGTTCATGGATGAATCTAAAAAAATGGCCAAGTTCAACAATTATGTTGGCAATTTCATTACATTTCTGACTCACCTCTTTCTTATTTCTCAAAATTGTTTACCATTGCAAAACAGCCCTTGTTTAGAAAGCGAGGTAAGAACACGGGAAAAGGATCAGTGGTTACAAGAATTTCTAGTCTATTGATTAGTAAATGTTCATTTTTATTGCCGTTCTACGGATTTGCACCAAAGGAGAAATGTAGCAGATTGTTAATAAAATCATTTATTTCATTCAAGAACCTCTCTCATAAGATATTATTATGTTATTATATTATTATGTGTGTGTTGAACGCACCTCTGCAAATGTGCTTTAGTATCCTATTCAACTTATACACAAAATGAGCTACCTTCCATCCCTTCTTTATAAACTAGTTGTCTGTAATGTAGAATAGTTAAGATAAGGACTGTTGGGAATGTATAAATGTTAGTCTCATTGAGACACATATACTAGCACTTTCTGACAAATCCAGATCAAATATTGAAATAGTTCAGTTCAAAAGCTTTATTTCGACAGTTAGTCATAAAAGCACAACAATACAACACATATCGCACAATAAATAAGACATAATACAATACAGTTACAAGATAAAATGATTATTAAATTCCATATACTGTCGGATTTCTAAAAGTTTAAAAAAAGGATATTACTGTAACAGCTGTTTCCTTGCAGATCTTATCCTCCAAGCCCAACCCAAAAATTTAGCTAAACAGCAGGCAAAGAAGGGACGAGCGTCAGAGTGCAATATGCGTAAAGCTTCCAAGTATGATCTTGTACCTAGGCTCCTACATAAAGGCTTCAGCCATCTCGACCTAGGCACAGAATAAGCATGACACTCGAACAACAGATGAACTATGGACTCGACCCTTAAATTACAAAAGGGACAGTAAGGGACAGTTTGGTATAGAGGTTTCCAGGTAGACGTAAAAAGACCTAGAGGAAGAACACCCACCCTGAATTTAAAGTATAATGCTCTATCACCTGGGTTGGAGATTGCATCCAAATAAGGTTCTCTGAAAGGGATCTCCTTGACTAACAAAAACTGGGCGACAGATTTACAATGATTGGGGTTACACAACCTCTCATTATCCACCCAGAGCCAATAGATCTTTTTGGGCAATTGTTTTGAGGGTGCTGTTCTATTGACCCAAGCATCTCCTAAACCCAGGTCATAGAGAAGTCGCTTAACCTCCCTGAGCCAGATTACCTTATGCCAACCGGATGAGGATAAGATTTCGCTCAGGGCATCTGCGTAACTACTCAATTCAGGGACATTCCATATCCTGGCCCATAATAAAAGGGGACGTAGCCTGGCTTGCTCGCTGATTGAGCGTGTGCCTGCGTCAAACAGGAGGGGAATTGTGGGGGTACTGTGGGGTAATTTCATAAGGTCTTTATGAAAGTTGTTTTCAAGGTGTGTCAAAATGTCAACTCTTTGTATACCCCACAATTCTGCACCATACAGAGCTGCACTCACCACCCTTGCCCTGTATATATCAAGAAGTGCCCCAATAGGTTTTTAAAGCTGAGGCACGTTGTTCCTTGAGCAGGGCCCCTGTGACCCTCTTGTGGGTCAAGAACACCTTTTGGTGATGCGCCTTCCAGCTCATATTGGCACATAGACGGATACCTAGATAGTCAAATTCGTTGACTCTATCAAGGGGAACAGAGTCCAGGGAAGGAGGAACAGCCGCTTTCCTGGGAGGGTTGAGAACAAGGAATTTGGTCTTGCTTATATTTATGGACAGGACCTTGGTATCACAAAAGGCCTTAAAGCTAGAAAGCAACTTTTGGATACCTGCTGGTGACTTTGAAATTAGGAGGGTATCATCCGCAAAAAGGAGCGTAGGTACTTTTCTGCCAGCCAAGGATGGTGCGTCTGACGGCTGTTGGAGCAGATGTTCCACCACTCCGTTAACATAAAGAGAAAACAGAGTGGGGGCAAGCACACATCCCTGGCGGACGCCCCTATCTACAGAGATACGAGATGTTTTCTCCCCCTGGGTACCCCACCTAATCTGGGCAAAGTTGCTTTCGTGAAACTTTATAAGCAAGGCCAACAAATAGGGAGGTAAACCCAACCTACCTAAGACATTCCACAGTTGGACTCGTGGGACCAGGTCGAAGGCAGTTCGCAAGTCTATAAAGACTAAATACAAGCTGCCCCCACCCAGCACAACCACTTTCCAATATATCATTAGAAGGCGAAACGTCTGCTCGATGGTACCCATCCCTGCTCTAAAACCAGCCTGGAAGTCTGACAGAACCTGATTTTCTTCAATCCACTGCAGAATCCTACCTAGCACCACTTTGCCCGCAACCTTTTGTGTAGAATCAAGCAAGCTAATAGGACGATAATTAGCTGGGTCGTCCCGACAACCTTTTTTGAAAATAGGGACGACCTCAGCACCCCTCCATGAGTCAGGGAGAGAACCTCCCGACACAACCTCATTCAATAGTGATGCAATTAACCTACTCCAGGGTAATGGGTATTTCTTCAGCAAGTCACCCGGGATTCCGTCCGGTCCGGCAGCCTTGTTAGAAACAATACAACTAATTGCCCTTGCAACTTCCTCAGTGCTGAAGGGGCAGGGATTAATGGAGGTCTCAGCTGATAAGCTGGCGAGAAGGCCCATGTTAGGATGGAGTACCCCACTTTGGGCAGAGTAGAGTTTAGAGAAGTGGGCAAACCAAAGATCGCCAGGAATATTGCAGGTAAGCAGGGAATCAAAAGGTTTGTCCCTAGCTCTCAGCAGCTCCCAGAACCCCTTGGTGTCTTTCCTGGAGCTTGCCTCCACTAAATCCCACCAAAAACTATAATCATGGGCCTCCTTTGCCTCAGCCATAACTTTTTTATAGCGTTTCCTCGCCCATCTAATGCTGCCTGCATCCTTACTTTTCACTGCAGAAATAAGTTCCCCCTTTGCGGCCCGACATTTAGAGGAATACCACTTGTTTCTTGCCCTAGGAGCACTTTTCGCAGAAACATTCGCGCTGGGTTGGGGTATAATAAACAAATCACTTAACAGCGCAATGGTTTCTGTGAATAATGATGAAACAGATTGGCTGGTGGTACCCAGGGCTTCAAGGCGCGTGCCCGATGCTGCCATAGTGGTCCCTGCCTGTGCCATCCTTTCCTCATCCGCTGCAACTTTAGCCCACTTTAGGCGCCTGCCACAGCGCGAAGGAGCAAGCTCATGGGAGGTTTTCCACTTGTAGGGGAACTCAGCTATGTTCCCGGCCTGCCAGGGGGAAATCAATGTTAAGGAGAGAGGATTGTGGTCGCTATCGCAAGACGCAATAACCTCCATATCGTAATGGAGTGGCCACAAGTTATAATTCAACAGAACATAATCTATTCTAGAAGTGTGTCCCATCCTGTTATAGGTGTGCGCACCCAAAAGATCCGATTTGGATCGACCATTAGTTGATCTTAGGTCAAATTCCATACAGAGAGCATTGATGTCTACCGCGCTCTGGGACCATTTAGGGATCGGGTCTAGGGTCAGGGTGGGAATGCCTC
Organism: Triturus cristatus; assembly: GCF_964204655.1. Lineage (NCBI taxonomy): Eukaryota > Metazoa > Chordata > Amphibia > Caudata > Salamandridae > Triturus > Triturus cristatus. The sequence goes on along the minus strand of NC_140587.1, from coordinate 844,437,897 downwards.
TCCTTATATCCTCATCCCAGGTATCCAAAATATCCTCCCTGGCCAATGGCTCGAAACAGCAATTAAAGTCGCCTGCGAGAAGAATATAAGAATCAATACAGCAGGGGAAAGATCGTTACTTAATCCTGTGGAGGATAGAGTAGAAGACCCGCCCCTAGCCCCCCTTAAGTAGAGGTTAAAGACCTCCAACTTCCTGCCCCCTGGGCAAAGGATGGATATCCTCTGGAGATCAGGAGAATGCGTCGGCTTTTGGGTTACACTTAAACCTAAAGCAATATTAACCCATATAAGAAGGCCACCCGACGGGCGGCCTTTACGTCCATATTGAAGGGAGGCTGGAACAAAGTAGGTCGTAAAGCCCACTCTGTGCTTAGGTTTAAGGCACCACGTTTCCTGCAAAAGACAGATGTTATAAGGGTCCAAAAAGGCATTCCATTCAGGGATTTCAAAGTTACGGGCGAGCCCTGCTACATTCCAACTTATAATCTTTAGCAAAGGGACGTCAGGGGTAATCTCCCTTGGAGGATTATCTAGTGTGGCCAGAATGGACGCAGGTCCTACCCCCTCCGCAGTAGATCTGTTTAGCCTAGGTAGTGGCTCAAACTGGTGGTGATAGGGTGCTATTGCTACATCAGACAACCTCCTGATTGATGAAACATTTTGAATTGGCAAAACATCCTGAATTGGAGGCAAGGGGATCGTACAAGATGGATTCAGTTGATCCCCTACTACTTGGGAGTCGGAAATACATGGCGTATACAAACTCTCCTCTATAGGTAAAACAGTAAACGTTCCCTCTAGACTAAGGGAGCTAACAACCGAAGGAACAGACACTACAAGAGAAGAGTCGTTGTGCCCCAAGGCCTGTAATAAGGGGACCTGGGGAACCGGTTGGCATACGAGTCAATCTACCTCCTCAAGCCCAGCAAACCGATTCGAGGTGGAGAAACCATACCAATTTATACATGAATCTTGAACTTTTTTGAGATGGCTCCTCCAGTTATGGTGGTGTACAACAGACCAATTCTCTTCCCGTGTGTAACTAGGACACGGAGGGTAAAAAAAGGGCAATGGCCTTGGTGTAACAAGAGAACCTTCACCAGTAGGCCAGGAGCAGATGTAATGTGCCGTGTGAGGGTCCTCAAAGGTCACCACTATACAGTCCCCGGGACTAGATTTCTTTGAGGGGCCCACCCAGGGGGTTCTGCGTACCATCAAGATTCTACTTCTCTGTCCAATAGGGATTGGTCTATTCACGTTAAGCCAATGAACTGTCTTGTTCTTCAGAGACTCATAGTTCTCATGATGGCCACTTCCTAACTCAGGGACACCCGTCAGCACAACCACATGATCATTGGCCTCTGGAGGGAGATCAATGTAACCCCCTCTAAAGTTGTTCTTAGCAGGAGGGCTCTTAGATGAATGTAACGCCACTTCGCTAGGAGGGGGCCTACGCGGTGCACCAACTTTGGATTTAGCTAATAGTTGGGGGGTAGGACGCTTTAGAGCCTTAGATATGGAGGCGGTGTTAGTAGGATCCACACCCACAGTCCCTGATGTAGGAATCAAACGTGCAGTGGCGGGGACAGGAAGGGGGGTTTGCGGGACTTGAGGGGTTAAACCATGGGGGGGTGGCTCAACAGCAGGAAAACCCTGGTTTTCTAGACTTCTCAGGCCGAGAGTGGCCAGAGCAATGATGCTCTTTTCCATCTCGAGCAGATTATTCTCAATACGTGAGAGTCTAAGATCGAGAGGAGTAAGAAGTTTTTTGAGGGTTTCCCAAACTAAACCTATGAATTCTCCTTCATTACTTTCCCCATTCTCTACATGTAGGCCCTCAACCTCAACCTCTGACTCCGTGACCGTAGAAGCAGTCAAGGGAGCAGAGACTGGACCCTCTTTAGCTCCCACATGATGTGGTTGATCCCTGGGCACACGCCCTTCTATGGAATTTAATGCCGGAGCACTAGTCAAATTCGGGTATTGTGCAACCACAATTTTAGCCTTCTTGCGACCGTAAGCAGACCGGGAGGTGCATCTTTTTTTGGGTTGATATTTTTTATTAATAGAGCGCCTGAGTGGAAACATAGCAGGGGTAGAATTATTAGAACTAACATCCTGCTTAAAAGGCGTATTAAGAGAATTCATTGCACTATCCTGGGTCAGTGGCTCTAAAGTGGGGGGTAATGTGGGGAGAACCGGGGTGTGATGAACTTCAACCTGTGCAACTACACAGTGGGGGATAGGTGGGCGCACCGGGATAACCACAGTAGCTATATGGCCCAGGGAAGATTTTTTTGACTGATCAATTACCTGGGACAATCTCCTAGCGGATGCCAGTTCCAGGGAAACTCGAGTCTGGAGTTTAGAAATCTCATAGTCTATGGCTGTGTTAGTACGAGTAATAAAATCGTCCATAGGACCAATGATTGAGGGGCCGCCATTTGCAGCCTTGCTCCGTGTTTGCCTTGTAGACATAGCTTGGTAAACAACAACGGCAACCCCCTGGCTAGACTGTGGGTAAGAAATAGTAACTAATCAACAAATAAGGAGCAACAGAACTGTTAAAATGATATACAAAAGAGGGTAGCCCCGACCTGACCTCGCTGACCTCGAACGGCGTCAAACGGCCGGCTCTTTGCCCGGTCTTCGCCCCGGGCTGCGTCCCGCGCGCGTCCCGCTAGCGCGAGTAGGCAGGGAGACGTTCATATAATGGAGGGCAACAGTATTGGGGGAGGAGTGAGGAAGAGGACCAGGTGCGGCTGATCTGCTTCGTGCACAGCACCCTGGTCCTCGCAGTCCTGAATACGCCGGTTCTTGCAGGGTCAGTGTCAGCACACCAGCAACAATTCCCCAAGTGACTGCAGCAGAGTCCCGGTCCCTCGAGCGGCTCCCGTGAAGCGGGGGCCGCGAGGCGCGGTGTTGATTTCAAAAGAGCTGGGATGAAAGTCCAAGAAGTCCCTCCGATGGGCAGCAGCACCAGCCTAGATCACAGATGGAGCCCACGATCAGGGGGCTGCACCGCCTGTTTAAGGTGTTGGGGGAGGAGTCAGGAAGAGGACCAGGTGCGGCTGATCTGCTTCGTGCACAGCACCCTGGTCCTCGCAGTCCTGAATATGCCGGTTCTTGCAGGGTCAGTGTCAGCACACCAGCAACAATTCCCCAAGTGACTGCAGCAGAGTCCCGGTCCCTCGAGCGGCTCCCGCGAAGCGGGGGCCGCGAGGCGCGGTGTTGATTTCAAAAGTGCTGGGATGAAAGTCCAAGAAGTCCCTCCGATGGGCAGCAGCACCAGCCGAGATCACAGATGGAGCCAATATAGGCAATCATATTTTTTTAAGTTAATATACCATCAGCTGACACAATTTTGCTTCTCAATATTAATACCTATATGCATTAATCATCAAAAACTGCAGTTCCTCAAAATGCTAACAACCAATACATACACAAACCATCACTATTAAGAAGGTAATTAATGCAGTTACTCATCTGAACTGACAAAAAATATCGAGGAGACACTTTGCCAGGTACTGAAATACTGTATGCATGAGAAAAATGCAGTGGCAAGTGAATAAATAGAAAAAAAAACTGGTTTTGTTGTTACAAATGAGAGTAACACAGTATCTTTGTACATTCATGTGAGATAAAAACAAGTTAAGAAGCTTCATGACCTAATGAAAACAATATTTATTTTGAATCTGTTATTATACAGATGTGAAAACCATTTACAAATAAAACTCTTTCGATTCGTAAGGTACTAGCCTATGCCGTTTCAACCCAGTTTGTTATAAAGGTCCTCATCAGGTCTGTTGAATTCATTATGGCCTGACAGAATGCAAAGAGGCAGGCCAATGGGTCATTGTTCAGCTTATGGTGCAGTCCATCCAGAATGGCGCAGTTATAACTGATAACCACCACTAAAAATACAAGAGGGCCATTGGTAAAATGGTCCTAGTAGCTGGTATGGAAGATCTCTCAACCGTAACAATTTCACGATATTTTATCTGATTCCTTACTTGCTTAAAGTTTTTGTTAGGCTAGCCTTCTACCAGATTAACAATAGTGCGGAAAACAATGGCATCTTAGATCTATTCCATGCAGGTTTTAGGCCAGGATGAAGCAATGACATTGTGGAGGTAACAGTCCAAACACCTGCGCAGATTGGTGAATAGAGGCGGAATTGGCCATTAGTCCTCCAGACTTCTTCTGCCAGTTTTAATATGATTGCCAACTCATTGCTGTTTTTTTTATTTTAATGAGTGAGAATTTAAGGCAGTGAAAAGACTGATTAACCTTCTACCTGACAGGCAACCAGCAAATATTCACTTCACCAACATTCAGGTCTAAACTGAGAGCTTTCATCTTTGATGTCCCCCATGTCTTGATTTTATCACTTCTCTTATCTAACATTGATATGCACCCGGTGTCTAACCTCTATCCTATGTTGGTGCAAATCTTTATGTGTACACAGATAATACACATTTGGTCTTTGGTTTTGATTGGTGCTCTATTCAGTCTTCTACAATGTCTCATAGTCTTCATTTGGTTCAGTAATGAATTACCCAAATGTCTATGCAGTTATATATTTATAAAACAGAAATCCTTATTTTACCACATGCACTTCTTGCCCTTGTCAACATCTCCTGGATTTTTGTCAGGGGTTCATGCCCCATTCCCTTACCAATGGTCCTAAACTTGGGAATTTATATGGATTCCAAATTATCACTTGTTCTGTAAGTTTCCAAAGTGACAAGATCTAGCTTTTTCCATCTCAAAATGCTTTGGATGATCCTTCCTTCCTTGAACAGAGATGTTATGCCCCTGTTATGAATGCATTAGTGTGATTTAGGATGAACAACGGTAATATGATATACTAATCTGCTCCTAAGCCAAGCCATCTCCAGCTGATCCAAAACACTGTGGCTCACCTAATCTGCAATGTATTCAGAAATCAGATCCTTTCTTCTGTCATTTTACAGCTCCATTGTCTATCCATTTGCAACAGAATTATATTCAAAGCCATGGTAATTATTCACAAAGTCAACCATTCACAGTTTGCCAAATTTAGCTGGCAAAACAACAAACTTTTCTTAGCAGTTCCAAGAACTAAAACTGTCTTTAGGCGACTGTGTCTTTTCTATGGCAGCAAACAGAATGCAGACCTTTTATTATTGGCCTTTCCTTTGGAATATTCATTCATCTAAAATTATTAAAGTATTTTCTACTTAACTGCTTTACATCTTTGCTATACAGAGCCACACATGTCACATAAAAGTCTTAAAACTGCAATTTATTTGCACTCTATAAATACTATGGGCCATATGTAGGTAGCCTCACATTTACCGATTCATAAATACCGAATTTTACCGATTCGGTATTTATGAATCGGTAAATGTGATGTAGGTAATGATTCGGTAAAGTTTACCGAATAGGAAAAATTCGGTAATTATGAATCGGTATTTACCGATTCGATAATGAGGCATACCTTCCCATTGATTCCTATGGGCCTGGAGGCCCATAGGAATCAATGGGAAGGTATGCCTCATTACCGATTCGGTAAATACCGATTCGGTAATGGGGGGAGCATATACAAGGGTGGCAGGGTGTCACATTGACACCCTGTTGCACCCCTGAATCTTGCATGTGTGCACATGTGTCTGCCACATGGCACTCTTAAATCAGCAAAATATTGCTTTTTGCAAGGTATTCGTTATTTATCACCAACCTGTATTTGGTGGTAAATAACGAATTCTTAATACTGATTTTCACTCTTTAGAGTGCTCCCTACATTGCATTTCTGGATTTGGTATTTACCGAATCGGTATTTTACCGATTTCTTAATTTCCGATTCGGTAAATACCGAATCCAGAAATCAGCCCCCTACATAGCAAATGCCTAAATACCGGTCGGTAATGGGATATTTACCGAATTTCGGCCGTTACCGACCGGTATTTGGCTTCCTACATGAGGCCCTATATAACATAACCTGTGGGTGCAGAGCAGAATGCTTCTGTTTGGTAAGAAAACCACTTGGGTGGGACTCGTCCCAAATTGCATGGAGACATTCTAACTCTGCTGACAGTGTGTGTTTCTAGCACACCCACACAAGTAGTAATTGTTGGACTTGACATCCTTGATGTGGTTTTCTCACAGCGTCTTGCCTTTATTCATCTTGTTTTTACTAACTTCGTCTTTGCTGCCATCAGGACTCTGCGCACTTTGCCTCTGATAACCAGTGCCAAAGTGTTTGTGCTCTGTATTTTAAACATGGTAACATTGACTTACACAATTGGCACATTTAATGAATTTTAAAGTCCTTAGTAAAGTGGTAATACATGTACTCAGTGTCTGTAAACTAACGTCTACTAGTGGGCCTGCAGCAATGATTATGCCACCTACCTAAGTAGCCCTTTTAAAACATGTCTCAAGCCTGGCATTGCAACCTGTGTGTGAAGTTTTAAACTCATCTACACACTTGGGATCAGATGGGATCTGTGAGAGCCAAGAAGTACTGATCCCGAGAAGAATTACAATTCACAATAAAGTATGACTGGCTAAGTCTTAGGGAGAGGAAAAAAGGAGAAGATACTGAAGGACGAGTGCTCTGTGGAGATCTATAAGGGGGAGATATCCCTCAGGACAAGAACCCTCACTCACCATTAGGTGACATGCTTCATCATTTGGGTTTTTTCTTCACACCAAGGTGTAGGCTCCGACTCCATTAGGGAAGGAGCTGTTGTGTTTTCTCCAAGGATGAGCGTGAATAGAGGGTGAGTGAGGGGCAGAGTGCATACAAGAGTGAAAGGTGTGATATAAAAATATCTGTCTGAGTCCACTGAAAATGTGTTAAGTGGTCACAGCGACATCGTTAAAATGCGTGGCGAGTAGGGATTAAACAGATATACCCTAGTACATTAGGTCAACATGTTTCTGCCAACAGGCATTCATCAGGACCTATATATCAAATCACTCTGCAAAAAGGCGATAAAAGTGAAATTATTAAAGCCACCACTGGAACTGTGTGTCTCGATGTTCAACGTCCCTCTTCTTTTTAGAGGGAAATGTGAAACTATTGTGCAAAAAAGTCATGTGCATTCTTCATGCTCTTGGACCATCTAGTGGTGCCCAGTTAGTAATCCTGGAGCCATCCCTGAATGAGATTGCAGGCGAGAGGGACGTTGAACATCGGGTCACACAGTTCCAGTGGTGGCTTGTATAATTTCACTTTTAACAACTTTTTGCAGAGTGACTGGATATTTAGGTCCTGACGAATGCCTGTTGGCAGAAACTCGTCCTTCAGTATCATCCCCTTTTTTCCTCTCACTTAGGCAGTTGTAATTTATTGTGAATTGCAGTTTTAAACTGCCATTTAAACCTAGCTAGACAAACCTCCCTTTTTAATACACCTAAATCACTCCTTGGGTATACGCTACACAGCCCAGAGGGCAGGGTGCAATGCAATGTATTTAAAAGGTTGGACATGTACATTTAAGTTATACTTGACCTCCCCGTCTCATAGGATAACATTGGGCTTTCTTATTAATAACTAGTAACTTTCAGTTGGCAGCAGATGGGAATATTGAGTTTGATGTCCATGGAATTGTAATTTAAAACCCTCTTTGATGGTAAAGTTGTATTTTATTTAAGTCACCATTCTGAAAAAGCCATTTTCTTGTCCTAGCCATTTGGCCTCTGCAGCCTGTATTGTGGGTCACATGACTAGGTGTTGTTGGCAGTTGGTCGTTGTGTATTGCTCCTAGACAGTGAACCAAAGGTGGAATAGAGGTTGCGAGGATGGTCATCTCTGACTTGATAGGGACGGAGCTGTCACCTACCACACTAGCGCATCATAAAGTCTCTGCCTCAGCACCCTCACGAAGGGTTTGAGAGCTGTCTTTTGTGACCCCAGATATGCTGGGCAAGGGTGGGTGGCAGGAAATTCCAAGTACTTATTGGGGTTGAAGCCTTAGAAACTACTCCTATTTCAAAGTGGGCAAAAGGTATAAACATTGGACCCTCAGACTAATTCCTTCAGATCACGTCTGGAACTGTGGACTCTTCCAGAAACAATGACTGCCCAACTGTGAAGTCTGCCCAGCTGACCTGCTTGCTGACCAAGGGCTGCTTTGCTGTACCAGGACTCTTCTGCTGCTGTGAACTGCCCTGCTGAATCCAGTCTGCTTGTGTGCACCCTAAACTGAAGTAAATCTCCAAAGGTCAGTTGGCTGGCCCCCTGCTCTAAGCCACAGGGACATAACAGGATTCTTGGACAGTACCTCATCCCTTTATATCTTGATACACCACAGTGCAGCTTGCCATCGACTACGAGCCAGCATAACGCAGCTCGTCCTTGACATCGAAGTATCCCATCATAAGTTGTCCGCAGCTACCTGGTGGCTACCTTGATGCCAACACAGGACATCGCATTGCACCTGTTTGTCAATGACTCTGCAACCCATTGCTGTGCAGCGCATCTCCTAGATGACTTCTCATCGACTCCCTGCTTTGCGATGTATCCCACTGCCCGTACCTTGCATCGCAGATCCTCAGAGACGGCTCTTTGATGCTGGCCCACGCAGCTCAGGTGCAAGGACTTAGCCTCTTGATGCCAAGGCCCACAAGATACTTTGGCTGCGGATTGAACTCAGCCATGTATCTGGCCCGTGCTCTATCATGGTCAGACGTTAACACTGACTTTTCGAGATGAATCTTTCATTTTGTGTTGCAATTTATTTGCTCATAGGTTACAACATAAAATCTCTAGTCACTGAAGGGCCTCTACATAAATATAATTGGGCAGGTCATTTTTTGCTTCCCTCTGTGATTAGCTGCAAACACAAGGGTGGTACCTTGCAGACTGCTATCCCTTTGTTTGAGTTCCCGAAGAGACAACTTTTTTGTTTACTTTAGATCAGATCATGTTATTTACACAAACCAGTGCTGCTAAAAAAAAAATCCATTTGGGAACACATCATTGTTCGACATTACCTTTATAACCCCCAAAGAAGGAGCTGTGTAACAGGGGCAGTCCCCTGTCCAAATCAGTTACCACCTCCTTTGAGGCGTCGGTAACTGTTGCAGTGTTTGCAACCGGAGCCCCAGTTGCAGACCATTCATACATAACATATCATACTGAACATACCAAATCGTAACTAGGAGGAAACACCCCAGTCACTCCCTTTACTAATTATGATTAGGTAAGGGTTGGTAAAACCATTTTTGTGAGTCAGAAATGTTTTTACAACTCACAACATGGATGTATTTCAAAGCAAAAAGCTGTATGGCAGTCGGAAATCCTATGATTTTACTAATCGCAGGGTTTGCATCAAAGAATTGACTGATAGATTAGTCATCAGGTCTGCTCAGTAACATGCTATGAATTATAGAAAACATAGATGAAATATAAACTATATAGTTAACTTAACAATTGCTAACAAACCACACAATTTAGCATTAAAGTGTCAAACCTAGACACACCAAAAATGCTTCATTTAATTATATCTCAAAATATTTGGTGTGGATTTACTTTTAAAAATATATGTTGACTAAGACTTTACAATGTCTATTATTCGATTTCCTAAACTGCCTTTTACATGTATAACTTCTTAGCAAAATGTATATATGAATGCCTTGTAGTAAAACTGCTAAAAGTGAGAGCAACGAGGGACTGGATTCCTCCCGAGATTGCACTTTCAAAACTGTGAAAGAGCTTTGTTTCAAAACAGATACATTTCCCCTAGGCTGTATGAACTAGAAGGCTGTTTCTCATAACCAATGCATGCATTTCAATGTCTTAATGCAAGGATGCCTCAAGCCAATTAGCTTAGGTAATGTGCTCTTTTTAGAAATGTTTGATTTCTTGTGGTGACTTCAACTAAAATCCCTTTTGATTGTTTCCTGTTCTCACTGGGCATTGGTTTCTATTATGCCCAGAATCTGTTATTGAATCACCTGCATTCTGCATTGCTTGCTCTTTTTTGCAGGCATTATTTTTAGTGGCAGTATTTAGTTAACATTCCTATTGTTCTGGTGCTATCCAACAAGTCATTTGATTGAATGGATGAACATTAGTTGATTAGTATAGATCATCTCACATTCAACCTATGTTATTGTTAACGTTTAAATCCATTTTCAATATGCAGTCCATTATACCATTCCTTCCATCTTGTAGATTCTGGTCTTTCTCAGCAGGGGCCTTTGTGAAGAATTAGCCGCAGTTCCATTGATCAGTTGAAAATGCAGAATCGTCTTGCTCTTTAGTGAGACTGACCCTTTCCTAGAGAACAAGCATTTTGAAAGTCAATAGGCATGGATTTTTAGTAAGTATTTGGTAATGTTAGTGTGTTGCCCCTAGCAGCATTAAATAACATTATCATAATGATTGTGTCAGAACCCCTTTCAGAGGGTCATGAGGCAAGCTGGAGCTACTTTGCCCTACCGTGGGGATTGAGCCCTTTTACACCTGATGTCCTGGGGTTGACCTACTATGGGTCCTGCACAACTGGGCTCAGTACCCCTTCAGTACTTGACTCTCATTTTAGCGTGGGACGAGCAGTCAAAGGCTACTCGAGGGGCACTGAGGGGGGCAGATGCAGGGTATGAACACCGGCTCACAACTCAAAATATGTTCAATAGCAGCAATAAATAAATAAGTTTATATATAAACACAAAGTGAAATATGGCATTCACAAAAAATAACCAATGACCTTCCGAGGTCAGCGGTCTAGTGTTAGATGAGCAGGCACCTGAGTCCCACTTCCCTCTCTCTGATGGTAGTGGTTATTCCCCATTCCCAACAGGCGACATTCAGGTTAGGCAAACACAAGGAGATGATGGACGGAGCGCTGAAACTTTTCAGACACTCACCCCCAGTCACAGATCTGGGTTGAATCCATCATCGTTCTTTAGCTCACTTCGCCACCTCAGTTCAGACATTCAGGTTAGGTCCCACTAGAAATACTATTTCTAGGATGCTTTGCCAACTCTCTTAAAAGTCAAAAGTGTTTACGTGCCCACTGCACTGCGACTCAGAACAAATTCCCTTAGGCTCTTTGGCCATCTGATCAATCTTACCCGTTCCCTTAGGGTTGATCTGTCAGAGTCCTTAGGAGAGTTCCACTCTTAGGCGCTGTGTTGGTCTGAAGCGGTTGCTCATGGTGAGTATCACTCCTGGTGTTGCAGGAGCAACAACTGGTCATCCATGACATTGACACAGTAAGCTCATCTAATCCCTTTCATATGTGGGGAAACAATTGTTCGGGTTCCCTATGCTTCATTTGGGGGAACAAGTGAAAAAGAACAGATGATGACGGAATTCTGAACAAATCAAACATTCTCCCCCAGTCACAGATCTGAGTTAAATCCACCATCCACCATTTGTTTTGTATGCCACACCATTCCAGTTTAGACCCAGCCATATGCAAATCAGTCTTGACCCTGCTCCCCAGCAGAACAGTCCAGCCAGAACTGCCAGACCCGGTCCTCCCTGGACCAGAAACAAGCATCCTGGGACCGGTTTTGGGGTATCACCACTCATCAGCCAGGCTAACTTGAATCTGGTAGCCTAGCGAGCCCAGGACCCACGTCTTGGCATTACCCTTACAACTTAGGGCGACAAATGCAAAAGATCAGATGATGAATGGAATGCTGGAAATATCAAACATTCACCCTCAGTGAAACATCTGGTTTCATCTCAATGTTTTCTTGCATGCCACGCCATTCCAATTTAGACCCAGCCATATGCAAATCAGTCTTGACCCTGCTTCTCATGGGAACAGTCCATCTCAAACTGCCAGGCCAGGTCCTACCTGGACTAGAAACAAGCATCCTGGGACCGGTTTTGGGATATACTCCTCATCAGCCAGGCTAGCTTGAATCTGGTCGTGTAGCGAGCACAGGACCCATGACTGTCAGGCACCGTGGCGCGCGCTGCCCTAAACGGCACCTGCACTTGCACACGGAGCAGAGAGCCACGCCAGCCGTTCTCTGTCAGCAGGCGGGGGCAGCGCTTAAGGGATACTTAAGGACTGTGTTGGACTTGGCCCTTTTTGCAGGGTCATCCCTAAACTTTTTGCCTTTCTCCTAGCCTTTTTTCTGACATGGTGTTGGTGGTTCTAGGACTCTGGGCACTTTAGCACTGCTGTCCAGTGTAAAGTGCATGTGCTCTCTATGTTAAATATGGTAAGATTGGTCTACACCTGTTTGGCCTATTTAATTTACATGTCAGTCCCTTGTAAAGTGGTATCTCATATACCCAGGGCTGGTAAATTAAATGCTACTGGTGGGCTTGCAGCGCTGATTGCGCCACCCACCAAAGTAGCCGTTAAAACCTATCTCAGGCCTCTGCCATTGCAGGGTCTGTGTGTGCAGTGTGACTCCCTCTGTGACTTGGCACCTAAAGTGTGTGCCATGTCCGTGACCCCCCCTTTTACTACATGACAGTCACCCCTAAAGTAGGCCCTAGCTATCCCTATGGGCAGGGTTCATTGTAGGTAAAAGATAGGACATGTACCTTAAGTGTGTGACATGTCCTGGTAGTGACAAACAGCCATTTTGGTTTCTCACTATTGTGGGGCTGCCCTCCCAAAGGAATGCATTGGGGAATCCCTGATAAGTGTTTCAGTGGTAATTTCTGATATGAGAGGCGCAGCGTGGTCAAGTTTGGTATGTTTGGAATAGTGATAATAAATGCTACGCAAAGGTGTGCATAGATTTATTATAACTATTTTAGAAATGCCACTTTCAGAAGTTGGCATTTCTGTCTGCTGTGTCTACCTGCCTGATGTGAATTGCATGTCTGGCTTTTGAGTGACAGGGTCTGGTGAGGTGTGTGTGGCTCCAGGAGGGGCAGGGTGAGTCAGCGCTAGGCTGAATGGGACATCTGCATTTGAAGTGGTGGGAGGAGAAGTCTCAGGGCCTGGTGCTCCAGACTCTAGGACAGGTGGTTTTGCATTTGCCTGGTTGGTGCCTCCTCACCCAGCCAGGGGAGTAGCAGACCCTAGTTCCCATCCCTGGTCACAAGTAGATTTCGTGCAGAGCTTCTCTTCACACAGCCTGACTAGCTGTTTGTCAGTTGACAATTTTGGGGGCCTCGCGCTCCCTTTCTTTTAGTCCATTTCCAGACACAAACTGTGATTTACTTTCTGAGTCTTTGAAGTTTGTGTTGAGGGCCTGCTTCCTTTTGAAGTGCCCACTGCTCTGCCCTGCCTCCAGAAAACAGTCTGACATGGCAGGAGTGACTCTAAATCTGATAGCCCCATAACACAGACAATGGGAGTGACTAGAGGTTCACAACAGAATGTCAGCGTAGTGATATGTGCTCAAAAGGTTACCCCTGGATCGCAGCCCTACTTTTTATGATTGTCTTATCAGCAACATCTCCTTCCTAAGATGTGGCTAGGCCCCTTTCCAGAGACCTTTTTCCAGAATCAAAGAGCACCCTTTGAATTGTGCCAAAGAACCTGACTCTTCCCTCCTCCGGTTTGAGTCCTACCCAGCTCTCAAGAATGCAGCAAGCCACAAATCTGTTTGGGGGGGAATCCTCTATATACTTATGCTCCTCCAGTCAGCCCTGGGTCTCCCAAAATAGAACCCAGAGTCTTCCATACATAGTATCACTCACAGGCACAAATACATCCAATACATGCATTCAACCTCCCAGGTACTGCACAGCACTACATACCTATAACGCAGCTCGACCTTGACATCGAAGTATCCCATCATAAGTTGTCCGCAGCTACCTGGTGGCTACCTTGATGCCAACACAGGACATCGCATTGCACCTGTTTGTCAATGACTCTGCAACCCATTGCTGTGCAGCGCATCTCCTAGATGACTTCTCATCGACTCCCTGCTTTGCGATGTATCCCACTGCCCGTACCTTGCATCGCAGATCCTCAGAGACGGCTCTTTGATGCTGGCCCACGCAGCTCAGGTGCAAGGACTTAGCCTCTTGATGCCAAGGCCCACAAGATACTTTGGCTGCGGATTGAACTCAGCCATGTATCTGGCCCGTGCTCTATCATGGTCAGACGTTAACACTGACTTTTCGAGATGAATCTTTCATTTTGTGTTGCAATTTATTTGCTCATAGGTTACAACATAAAATCTCTAGTCACTGAAGGGCCTCTACATAAATATAATTGGGCAGGTCATTTTTTGCTTCCCTCTGTGATTAGCTGCAAACACAAGGGTGGTACCTTGCAGACTGCTATCCCTTTGTTTGAGTTCCCGAAGAGACAACTTTTTTGTTTACTTTAGATCAGATCATGTTATTTACACAAACCAGTGCTGCTAAAAAAAAATCCATTTGGGAACACATCATTGTTCGACATTACCTTTATAACCCCCAAAGAAGGAGCTGTGTAACAGGGGCAGTCCCCTGTCCAAATCAGTTACCACCTCCTTTGAGGCGTCGGTAACTGTTGCAGTGTTTGCAACCGGAGCCCCAGTTGCAGACCATTCATACATAACATATCATACTGAACATACCAAATCGTAACTAGGAGGAAACACCCCAGTCACTCCCTTTACTAATTATGATTAGGTAAGGGTTGGTAAAACCATTTTTGTGAGTCAGAAATGTTTTTTCAACTCACAACATGGATGTATTTCAAAGCAAAAAGCTGTATGGCAGTCGGAAATCCTATGATTTTACGAATCGCAGGGTTTGCATCGACGAATTGACTGATAGATTAGTCATCAGGTCTGCTCAGTAACATGCTATGAATTATAGAAAACATAGATGAAATATAAACTATATAGTTAACTTAACAATTGCTAACAAACCACACAATTTAGCATTAAAGTGTCAGACCTAGACACACCAAAAATGCTTCATTTAATTATATCTCAAAATATTTGGTGTGGATTTACTTTTAAAAATATATGTTGACTAAGACTTTACAATGTCTATTATTCGATTTCCTAAACTGCCTTTTACATGTATAACTTCTTAGCAAAATGTATATATGAATGCCTTGTAGTAAAACTGCTAAAAGTGAGAGCAACGAGGGACTGGATTCCTCCCGAGATTGCACTTTCAAAACTGTGAAAGAGCTTTGTTTCAAAACAGATACATTTCCCCTAGGCTGTATGAACTAGAAGGCTGTTTCTCATAACCAATGCATGCATTTCAATGTCTTAATGCAAGGATGCCTCAAGCCAATTAGCTTAGGTAATGTGCTCTTTTTAGAAATGTTTGATTTCTTGTGGTGACTTCAACTAAAATCCCTTTTGATTGTTTCCTGTTCTCACTGGGCATTGGTTTCTATTATGCCCAGAATCTGTTATTGAATCACCTGCATTCTGCATTGCTTGCTCTTTTTTGCAGGCATTATGTTTAGTGGCAGTATTTAGTTAACATTCCTATTGTTCTGGTGCTATCCAACAAGTCATTTGATTGAATGGATGAACATTAGTTGATTAGTATAGATCATCTCACATTCAACCTATGTTATTGTTAACGTTTAAATCCATTTTCAATATGCAGTCCATTATACCATTCCTTCCATCTTGTAGATTCTGGTCTTTCTCAGCAGGGGCCTTTGTGAAGAATTAGCCGCAGTTCCATTGATCAGTTGAAAATGCAGAATCGTCTTGCTCTTTAGTGAGACTGACCCTTTCCTAGAGAACAAGCATTTTGAAAGTCAATAGGCATGGATTTTTAGTAAGTATTTGGTAATGTTAGTGTGTTGCCCCTAGCAGCATTAAATAACATTATCATAATGATTGTGTCAGAACCCCTTTCAGAGGGTCATGAGGCAAGCTGGAGCTACTTTGCCCTACCGTGGGGATTGAGCCCTTTTACACCTGATGTCCTGGGGTCGACCTACTATGGGTCCTGCACAACTGGGCTCAGTACCCCTTCAGTACTTGACTCTCATTTTAGCGTGGGACGAGCAGTCAAAGGCTACTCGAGGGGCACTGAGGGGGGCAGATGCAGGGTATGAACACCGGCTCACAACTCAAAATATGTTCAATAGCAGCAATAAATAAATAAGTTTATATATAAACACAAAGTGAAATATGGCATTCACAAAAAATAACCAATGACCTTCCGAGGTCAGCGGTCTAGTGTTAGATGAGCAGGCACCTGAGTCCCACTTCCCTCTCTCTGATGGTAGTGGTTATTCCCCATTCCCAACAGGCGACATTCAGGTTAGGCAAACACAAGGAGATGATGGACGGAGCGCTGAAACTTTTCAGACACTCACCCCCAGTCACAGATCTGGGTTGAATCCATCATCGTTCTTTAGCTCACTTCGCCACCTCAGTTCAGACATTCAGGTTAGGTCCCACTAGAAATACTATTTCTAGGATGCTTTGCCAACTCTCTTAAAAGTCAAAAGTGTTTACGTGCCCACTGCACTGCGACTCAGAACAAATTCCCTTAGGCTCTTTGGCCATCTGATCAATCTTACCCGTTCCCTTAGGGTTGATCTGTCAGAGTCCTTAGGAGAGTTCCACTCTTAGGCGCTGTGTTGGTCTGAAGCGGTTGCTCATGGTGAGTATCACTCCTGGTGTTGCAGGAGCAACAACTGGTCATCCATGACATTGACACAGTAAGCTCATCTAATCCCTTTCATATGTGGGGAAACAATTGTTCGGGTTCCCTATGCTTCATTTGGGGGAACAAGTGAAAAAGAACAGATGATGACGGAATTCTGAACAAATCAAACATTCTCCCCCAGTCACAGATCTGAGTTAAATCCACCATCCACCATTTGTTTTGTATGCCACACCATTCCAGTTTAGACCCAGCCATATGCAAATCAGTCTTGACCCTGCTCCCCAGCAGAACAGTCCAGCCAGAACTGCCAGACCCGGTCCTCCCTGGACCAGAAACAAGCATCCTGGGACCGGTTTTGGGGTATCACCACTCATCAGCCAGGCTAACTTGAATCTGGTAGCCTAGCGAGCCCAGGACCCACGTCTTGGCATTACCCTTACAACTTAGGGCGACAAATGCAAAAGATCAGATGATGAATGGAATGCTGGAAATATCAAACATTCACCCTCAGTGAAACATCTGGTTTCATCTCAATGTTTTCTTGCATGCCACGCCATTCCAATTTAGACCCAGCCATATGCAAATCAGTCTTGACCCTGCTTCTCATGGGAACAGTCCATCTCAAACTGCCAGGCCAGGTCCTACCTGGACTAGAAACAAGCATCCTGGGACCGGTTTCGGGATATACTCCTCATCAGCCAGGCTAGCTTGAATCTGGTCGTGTAGCGAGCACAGGACCCATGACTGTCAGGCACCGTGGCGCGCGCTGCCCTAAACGGCACCTGCACTTGCACACGGAGCAGAGAGCCACGCCAGCCGTTCTCTGTCAGCAGGCGGGGGCAGCGCTTAAGGGATACTTAAGGACTGTGTTGGACTTGGCCCTTTTTGCAGGGTCATCCCTAAACTTTTTGCCTTTCTCCTAGCCTTTTTTCTGACATGGTGTTGGTGGTTCTAGGACTCTGGGCACTTTAGCACTGCTGTCCAGTGTAAAGTGCATGTGCTCTCTATGTTAAATATGGTAAGATTGGTCTACACCTGTTTGGCCTATTTAATTTACATGTCAGTCCCTTGTAAAGTGGTATCTCATATACCCAGGGCTGGTAAATTAAATGCTACTGGTGGGCTTGCAGCGCTGATTGCGCCACCCACCAAAGTAGCCGTTAAAACCTATCTCAGGCCTTTGCCATTGCAGGGTCTGTGTGTGCAGTGTGACTCCCTCTGTGACTTGGCACCTAAAGTATGTGCCATGTCCGTGACCCCCCCTTTTACTACATGTCAGTCACCCCTAAAGTAGGCCCTAGCTATCCCTATGGGCAGGGTTCATTGTAGGTAAAAGATAGGACATGTACCTTAAGTGTGTGACATGTCCTGGTAGTGACAAACAGCCATTTTGGTTTCTCACTATTGTGGGGCTGCCCTCCCAAAGGAATGCATTGGGGAATCCCTGATAAGTGTTTCAGTGGTAATTTCTGATATGAGAGGCGCAGCGTGGTCAAGTTTGGTATGTTTGGAATAGTGATAATAAATGCTACGCAAAGGTGTGCATAGATTTATTATAACTATTTTAGAAATGCCACTTTCAGAAGTTGGCATTTCTGTCTGCTGTGTCTACCTGCCTGATGTGAATTGCATGTC
The DNA here is from genome assembly GCF_964204655.1 of Triturus cristatus. Classification (NCBI taxonomy): domain Eukaryota; kingdom Metazoa; phylum Chordata; class Amphibia; order Caudata; family Salamandridae; genus Triturus; species Triturus cristatus. The sequence continues at coordinate 844,419,755 of NC_140587.1, read as the reverse complement.
TGGCTTTTGAGTGACAGGGTCTGGTGAGGTGTGTGTGGCTCCAGGAGGGGCAGGGTGAGTCAGCGCTAGGCTGAATGGGACATCTGCATTTGAAGTGGTGGGAGGAGAAGTCTCAGGGCCTGGTGCTCCAGACTCTAGGACAGGTGGTTTTGCATTTGCCTGGTTGGTGCCTCCTCACCCAGCCAGGGGAGTAGCAGACCCTAGTTCCCATCCCTGGTCACAAGTAGATTTCGTGCAGAGCTTCTCTTCACACAGCCTGACTAGCTGTTTGTCAGTTGACAATTTTGGGGGCCTCGCGCTCCCTTTCTTTTAGTCCATTTCCAGACACAAACTGTGATTTACTGTCTGAGTCTTTGAAGTTTGTGTTGAGGGCCTGCTTCCTTTTGAAGTGCCCACTGCTCTGCCCTGCCTCCAGAAAACAGTCTGACATGGCAGGAGTGACTCTAAATCTGATAGCCCCATAACACAGACAATGGGAGTGACTAGAGGTTCACAACAGAATGTCAGCGTAGTGATATGTGCTCAAAAGGTTACCCCTGGATCGCAGCCCTACTTTTTATGATTGTCTTATCAGCAACATCTCCTTCCTAAGATGTGGCTAGGCCCCTTTCCAGAGACCTTTTTCCAGAATCAAAGAGCACCCTTTGAATTGTGCCAAAGAACCTGACTCTTCCCTCCTCCGGTTTGTGTCCTACCCAGCTCTCAAGAATGCAGCAAGCCACAAATCTGTTTGGGGGGGAATCCTCTATATACTTATGCTCCTCCAGTCAGCCCTGGGTCTCCCAAAATAGAACCCAGAGTCTTCCATACATAGTATCACTCACAGGCACAAATACATCCAATACATGCATTCAACCTCCCAGGTACTGCACAGCACTACATACCTATTTGATGTAGGTCAGTGTTGAGCTAGGCACATAGCAGCAGAGCTTTACATCAGTGGGCCTGGAATACTCACTCCAGTGACACAGATAAAACGGCCTGTTCACTCCTGTTGATCAATACACGGTATGCTGCAACCACTGTGATTGTGCCACTTAACTCTTGGTAAAAGAAGAAGCCTTTCAACATCATGAGGTTAGCGCTTTGGGCCCCCTGCTGGTCAAGGAAGACTGCATTCAATGAGACAGGCCAATGTCATGCTCACATGCATGATCTGTGTTTACCCATGACAACAAACATCTACACCAGGGATTCAGCTGTTGTAACTGGGACACTCAGGGCAGGGAACGTGTTAAAAATGTGTATCTCTAGTTGGCAGTGGAATGCACCCTGTCCAAGTAGGGACCTTTCCTTCTAGTCAGGATAAAGGAGTTCCATACCTAGAAAACCCCTGCTCACCCTCTTGGTAGCTTGCATGAGCTTATGTCAGAGTCAATGTGTAAAGTATTTGTACACAACACACACAGTAACACAGTGAGAACACTACAAATGGTTACCACACCAGTTTAGTTTAGAAAAGTATCTTTATCTAAGCCAAACAAGACCAAAACACCAAAATCCAACACACATAACTCAAAATATGACTTTTAATAGGTTTTAAGCAATTCTGTCAATAGAAATCTATGGATGTGTGAGTTTTACACAAAGTACTTCAAATGCATCAAAATCCACAAGGCAAAACAGGAATGTGTTGGAAACACAGGGATGCATCAGTTACTGGGTCCTCAGGGAGGCAATGTGACAGTTCTGCTGCACACAGGGGAAGTGATGTGTTTAATCCACACTTTAGGGGGAAGTGATGCATCAATTGCAAGATGGTTCTGTTTTGCGGGTGCTGCCGTCAGAGATGTGTAGTGCACAGGTACGATGCGTGGAAATCTGGGATGCACTGGGGGTCGATGCAGCAGTGGCAAACAGGCGCTGCTTCGATTTCTTCAGTCGCGGTACCACGATGCGTCGCTTCTTTTAGGCACACAACAGGGTCTGCGCTCAGGGTTGGTGTGGGGGTCTCGGGCTTCGGAGACCGGTGCTTTGAACTTGGCCCCGGGAACTTCGGGCCCCAGACAGCTGCTGTATCAGTTTCTTCAGCCACATGGAGGTGTGCATCAGGATTTTCTCCTGCACAGCAGTGATGTGTCAGAAAATACAGCCACAAGAAGGGTGAAGCGTTCCTTTTGTAGGTTTCTTCAATTCTTTGTAGATCTATGCAGTAGCAGCAACCTCTGAGGGCCCATAACTGGAATTAGCACCACAAGGCAGGTCAGTACTCCCGGTAGTGAAGTTTAAGGATGCTGCTGGTGAAGTCTTTGTGTTTCCGAGGCTTCTTAACATGAGGCAAGCTCTACATCAAGCCCTTGGAGAATCTTCTTAAGCAGGATACCACAGCAGGCAAAAGTTCAGTGCATCCCACTGCCCACAGACAGAAGCAGCAACTGCAGGCAAACCCAACAAAGCAACACACAGCAAAGCAGTACTCCTCTTGGCAGGGTCCTCTTAGTCCAGAAGTGATCTAAAGTTCTGGGGTTTTTGGTCTAATACTTATATCCCTTTTTCCTTTTGAAGTCTTTGTTCAGAAAGTCTCTCTTGCTCCGGAAAAGCAGTTCTGTCTTCCCAGGTCCAATCACACAGCAGGGGGTGCAGACAACATTGTGCACGCCAGCCATACCTTATTCAGGTGTTAGTGACAACTCCTCCCACCACTCTAGCCCAGGATGACTCATCAACATATGAGGGGCACACCTCAGCTCCCTTGGTGTGAGTGTCTGTACTGAATGCACAAACAAGCCCCTGTCAGTCTAAACCAGACATTTATTCCACATGCAGGCAGAGGCACAAGATGGTTAAACAAGAAAGTGCCCACTTTCTAAAAGTGGTATTTTCAAACACACAATTCAAAAACCACCTTCACTAAAAGATGTGTTAAATTCTGAGCTCAGGGTGCCCACACTCCAAATCTCTAGCTGTTCCCAATTGAAAGTTACACTTGTAAAATGCTACAAGGCAGCTCCAATGATAATCTATGGGAAAGCTAGACACTGCAATAGTGAAAAACAAAATGCTCAGTATTTCACTGTCAGGACATTAAAAACACACCACTTCATGTCCTACCTTTCACATACACTGCACCCTGCCCATGGGGGTACCTTGGGACTACCTTAGAGGTGACTTACATGTAAGAAAAGGGAAGGTTAGGGTCTGACCAGTGGGTGCACTTGCCAGGTCGACATGGCAGTTAAAAACTGTGCATGCAGACACTGCAGTGGCAGGTCTGAGACACATTTGAAAGGCTACGCGCGTGGGTGGCACAATCAGTGCGGCAGGCCCACTAGTAGAATTTCATTTACAGGCCCTGGCGAAAACGGTGCACTTTACTAGGGACTCACCAGTAAATCAAATATGTCAATCATGGATATCCAATCATAATCACAATTTGCACAGAGAGCATATGCACGTTATCACTGATTAGCAGTGATAAAGTGCCCAGAGTCCTAAAGCCTACAAAACAGGTAGAAAAATAGGAGGCAAATATTTGGGGATAAACCTGCAAACATAGGTCAAGTTTGAACAGGGAGCAACATCTTGGGCTGCACCATTTTAAATCTTGGAGTAAAGAGGTTTTTCTGAACAGACTGAATTAGCAGGCTTAAGCTATACCCTCAAAGAACAAGCATTTGCAATGCAAAGGACTTGCATTTATGCGAGACCTATTACATTGCAAGGGGGGTGAGAAGGCATGAATGGGGGGTGGGGGGAGGAGAGAAGGTACAGACAGATGGAGGGAGGAGAAGGCATGGGAAGAAAATAGTGCTCATGCCACACTCGAAGTAAAGGGGCCAGTAGCCATGGAAGGATACTAATGACAGCATGGCTGTCATAAGGAGGGACTAAGAAGCCTATAAACTAACCGGAAGGCAGCATTTAGAAAGGACAAAGACACAAGCCAATGAAAAATATGGGCAGGGGAGTGGGCGTGGCTTCTCTCCCATACTCTACTACCACAGATCAACCCCAGAGAAGCACTTGCGCACTGGCTCAGGGCTCGACCTAAAAATGTTATAAACAGGAGCCAGAAGATGACGTTTGTGTTCTTAGTAAACTTAACAGACATACACAGCAAATAGTTTCATTGTAGACACTTTTGACAAAGGTCCAGTGTTTTCATTGCATTCTTGAGAAAATCTACTTGTACACACATTTTTATTTTAGGAACAAAAAGCTGTAAACCAAACAACGTTATTTTGTAAGCAAAGTAAGATATATGCATATGCAGGGGGGATTAATAAGCATCTCTGTTTATAGAAGACTAATGCATTGAAAAAGCATTGCATTTCTTTAACAAAAAAGCCATAAACCAGCAGTTAAAATGGTTTTCACCAGGAAAGTAAATACAGCAAAGACACACCCTGGCTCTCCATTTCCGGCTGTGCTTCATTTTGCATGTGCATTCTAACAAAAGCCCTACCGTATACCCTATCGAAAATTGAACAAGGTAACTATCAACACAATGCCATTACCTTGATAGACTGCTTATTCAGGCAAAAGTAAACCATGAAAAACACATGAAAGCCTGTGGCTGAAGGAGAATGTTCAAAAGCCCATTTTCTTTTTGTACATCTTATTGTTCTTTTCCAAAAACTGAGGCTTGAGGCCTACCTCTATCTAATGTTCTCTGTGGCCACAGTCAAAAAGAAATCATTAGACACAGCAACACTAATCGCTTTAGAATATGTGCAGGAGTTGTAATTTATAACACTCATTAAGCGATCACACAACGCAGCAGTAATGATATCAACTGAACCCCCATTTTCATAATAATGCAGTGCTTTCCTTTAAAAGTGATTGTATTCTGTTAAATGTGTACCTTGGATATTTGCACCAAAGATTAAACAACTCAAGAGGGAGGAGCTAAAGAAGCAATAGGACAGGCCTATATTTTTATGTGCAGAGTTCTCTGCCCCAACTGAGGATTCTCTACAGTCCTAAAATTACTGGGCCCGATTCACAGAACTAACTTAAGACAAAATCCTAAACTTACTACCATTTACTCATTTTGGTATTCACAGGAGGCACTTACTCATTTTGGTATTCACAGAAGGCACTTACTTATTGATGAGTAAGGGCCCGATTCACAGAACTAACTTAAGACAAAATCCTAAACTTACTACCATTATGGTATTCACAGAAGGCACTTACTCATTTTGGTATTCACAGAAGGCACTTACTCATTTCGGTATTCACAGAAGTTAGGAGCCCTAACTTTAGGACTTCTAAATGCCTTCTGTGAATACCGAAAATCTTAAAGTTAGGATTTTTCTCAGTTTAGTAGTAGTAAAGTTAGGACTCCAAACTTCTGTGAATACCGAAATTAGTAAGTGCCTTCTCTGAATACCAAAATGAGTAAGTGCCTTCTGTGAATACCAAAATGGTAGTAAGTTTAGGATTTTGTCTTAAGTTAGTTCTGTGAATCGAGCCCTATGTGCTTTCTGTGAATACCAAAATGAGTAAGTGCCTTCTGTGAATACCAAAATGGTAGTAAGTTTAGGATTTTGTCTTAAGTTAGTTCTGGGAATCGGGGCCGATGTTAGTAAAATTAAACTAGTAGTTTGTGAATACCAAAAAATAGTAAACTTACACCAAAGTGTAAGCTAACCTTTGTGATTCAGGCCCATGGTGTAAAAATATCAACACATTAACTATTTTCTGGATGTGAAACAGTGAGCAGCGAGATTGAAGAAGTCCTCTTCAAGATGGATGTTTACTGATCCTTGGAAACATAGGGCTTTTATGCAAACCAAGGAGGGCAACTATTCTGCAGTAAGTTTATGTAAATAGCCTTTAGCCTCGTGAGAATAGAATGATAATGATGGGAATGGGAATATAGATAATGTAACTGACAGAGAACATTAAAGGAGAGGCTTGTGCACAACATTGAAATTAAGGCATTTCACAAATAAGGTTACAAATAAACATGAATCAGGTTCAATTTACAAAAGATTTCACACACTTAACCGATATTTGGGTGCACAGAAGGTTTAATTTGCAGTCATATATGTACTCATTTCGATGCAAAGAATCAGAATCGATATTTTAGAAATGGCAAGTTTTGCTGACTATTGGGGAATAAAATCTGAAAATGTCCTGAATTTTCTACAGCTTGTTTAACAAAGTGGATAATAAATGAATTTATTTAGGGAGTGTCAGGAGGATGCTTAAAATACCCACACCAGAAGTGTGTGAGCCTTCTTAAACCTTTTACATGTCATTCCTATCCGGAAAGAAATGTACATTTAGGAATAAATGTGTTTCTTAAGCGGGAAAGTATATTCAATGCCCTTGCTAAAATAGGTGAACATCAATAGGTTTGCACTTTTTGTGTATTCACAAACTTTTGCAAATCTCCTCCTCACCATGCGTCCAATCGGAGACCAAACGCTTGCTAAGAACAGTAGTAAGTCTGCAACTTTGTTAAAGGGGTGGAGAAACAATTCCAAAATTAGTGAGGGTATAGGAAAAGAGGTTTACAAAGGAGAAAAAAAAATACAGTAGCAAGTGCATCTGCACTTAGTTGACCACTTTTGCATGACCTAATTTACAGGTGTACATTAGCAAATGCGATCATTACATTCACAAAAGAATTGCAGAAGTACCCCAGGAAAAAGCGTGGCAGTCACATTATCAAAGAGGCACTCTTGTAATCCACTTCTTCTCCATAAGTAAAATGACGACTGATGTTTTTTGTTTAATCAAAAATAGTTTTTTCAAAATCTACTATTTATACAAATCGTAAATTTGTCTCGATCTATGACTTTCAAAATATGTTAGTGATTTTACCTCAAGTTGTCAAATAATTAACTGAAATGAAACAGGGGGATTTCAAGAAATTTGAACCCAGCATGTAATTCGATGTTTCTTCTCATCAAAACGAGGCCAGGAGGCATGCATGATATCTTTGGATAGGAAAAAATTAAAGGTCACCATGACAAAGAATTGATTTTTATTGTGTGTTCAACAGGATGCATTCTCTTTTTTCTGCATTGCACTGTCAGCAGAACTTCCTTGTTTACTTCTTTTCTCACTCCTTGAAAACAACAATAATTCAGAAATAAAGAATGCATTAGTGAAAGGGTGTAATTGAAATGCTGTTAGAGCCGATCATGAATAATATAGCTTGACATGTTTCTGCCCCTTTAAGGAGACGTCTTACAGTTAGAATGTCAAAATAAGCATTCCTCTCTACACCATGTACTTTTATATTTTACAAGAACACGTGATTTATATATGAAAGAAATTGGTTAGCAAATTATACTCAAATGTATACTCTAAGGGCCCGATTCACAGAACTAGCTTAAGACAAAATCACAAACGTACTACCATTTTGGAATTCACAGATGGCACTTACTCATTTTGGTATTCACAGAAGGCACTTACTCATCAATGAGTAAGTGCCTTCTGTGAATACCAAAACGAGTAAGTGCCTTCGGTGAATACCAAAATGAGTAAATGGTAGTAAGTTTAGGATTTTGTCTTAAGTTAGTTATGTGAATCGGGCCCTAAGATAAAAAACGCAATACAATTAAATGAATGACGGTGATGACAGCTTTTTTCCCACCACCTCAAGTAATGTGTCTTGGGTGAACTTGGAAAATCTCCAGACCACCACCTGCCCCACCTCAGGTGATCCGCAGCAGAGTAACAGTCCTGTGTTGCCCCAAATGGTTTTACACTTATCTTTATAATGCTGTAGATTGTTTCTGTTGGCCAGTGAATTGCATCACCACATAGTGAGAACCTTTCTTTAATCCATTGATCTACTTTGAAAACTTTTCATTCTTGCTTTCAGAATGCATTATAAGGGTAGGTGTTAGAAAAAAAGAACTAATTAATTTGAACAACATTCCGAATGACTCTTAGAGACTGAGGGGCCATTTCCTGAGAATATTTTGCAGTGCAGCGCTGCAAATCCCCTTGCTGCGCTGACCTGCGTGACAAGGAAAAGGTAGGAATGCACCATATTCAAGGCACATTTCTGCCATTTCCCCTGTGCTGGCCCCCTTTTGGCAGCCTAGCGCCAATGCAGGCACCCTTGCACCATGGTGCAAGGGTGCCTGCGTTGCAAGCAGGATTGTTTTGTGTAGGAAGGGACACCTTCTAGCACAAAAACAGTTCTAAGAGGCATATTCCTCTTTCTATGTGTGCTGCATGCAGCACACATAGAAAGAAGAAATAAAGAGGTAAAGAAGAGAAATAAATATATTTCCCCTTGTTACTCCTCACATGGAAAACGTATCTGTTTGGCACATTCCCAGGTCTACCAGTTCCTGTAAATCTGAGGATGAGCCAAAAACCATTCAAGTTGCATGGGAACACCCACACAACGCCAATGGAGCAACTTCCCAGGGCAGAGCAAGGCAACGCAGTGATTTGTGCTGTGTTGCTTTATGGAGCCACTCAGGGCGACACAAAATGGCCTTGCTTACCTTCATAAACCACATGTAAGGTTCGCATCGCTCTTGCTAAACGTTGTGTGGTGCAAGAGCGATGCAAACTGGCTCATAAATGGGCCCCTGAGAGTATTGGGCAAACCCTAACCTTCCCAAGAAGGTCCAGGAGAGGTCATCAAAAAGAGAATATTTTTTAATATGAGGCAAAATTGTGCAATCAAAGCCTAATTTTCAAAGAACTTGGCCAAATAGATGAACGGGTTCTACACATTTGTCAGCGGGCACTCAATAGCTAAACCACACAATCAGGGTCTAATTACTGATGGACTCTTCTAAATTTTGAAGTTAAGAACATTGAAGTACAGTAAGGTAAAGTTGTTTGCTACAGGGTCACACAGTCTGCCCTATAGTGAAATGTGTAATATCAGCTCAGATTTCTGGTCACAAAGTCTGTAGATCACCTGCGGAACTTATCACGTCTCTAGGGATATTGAATAGCTCATAAATTAAGCTAAGGAATTTAAAGAACAGAATTATACAGTGTATGGGTGCTACAGTTCATTTAAAAACTACAGAAAGCAGGACCACTGTATTGGATTTATTGGTCTTAGTGATTTAATTCACCTTCAATTTTTACTTTGCTTCGTAGAAAAAAAGAGTCATCGACATTTCAAACATGTCGTACATGAAAGAACACTGGTTCAAGACATATATGAAACATACATAATCACAAGAATAAATACAAAATGAATAACATGTGAATACACAAACATAACAATTGACAGGCAGACCTATACTTAATTTCTAGTTAAAAAGAATGGCGGTCAACAAATGTATACACTAGTCAAAATGTGATTCCTGCCATTACAAGCTTGTTGGGAGCGAATGGAACAACAGTCTGATGTAATGGCAGGATTCACATTTTGACTAGTGTATACATTTGTTGACCGCCATTCTAGTCTGGCAACAGTAGAGGGGAATGTTATGTTATGTTATGTTATTCCGTTTTATATAGCGCGGCTAATACCCATGGGTGTCCTGGCGCTGTAGAACAGAAAACTATCCTGAGTAAAGGTGGTGTAACAGGTATTAAGAGGTAAAGAGGCTGGTCTTGAGCGCCTTCCTGAATTCTAGGTAATTGGGAATATGTCTCAGGTATAGTGGTAGTGCATTCCAGGCAGTAGCGGCCTTTACCAGAAAGCTGCGTCCTCCCCAGTTGGCTTTGTTTACTTTGGGGACTACAACCAAATTAGCCTGAGAAGACCGCAAAGTTCTTCCAGGAGAATACCATCGGAAGAGCCTAATTAGGTGGAGAGGTCCATTCTTATGAAGAGCTCTGTGAGTCATACATAACGCCTTGAACCGGATTCGTTTTTTTATTGGAAGCCAGTGTAGTTTTTTTATTTCGGCCGAGATCGAGGCATATTTAGGAATGCCTGATATAAGTCTTGCCGCCGCATTTTGCAGTAGCTGCAGCTTTTTCTGTAATCCTTCCTGCATGGTGATGTAGAGACTATTGCAATAGTCGAGTCTGGATAGGGCAAGGGCAGAGATGACCGTTCAATGTGATTCTTTGGGGAGCAGTGGGAGTATCTTCCTACATGATCTAAGAATGAAAGATGTGGAGGAGATAACGGAATTAACCTGGTCCTTGAACAAAAGTTTATCATCTATGATAATGCCCAGGTTCTTGACTTTCCTACTGGGCGTGGGTAGTGAACCCATTGAGTCTGGCCACCAGGTAGGTGTCCAGAAACTAGGATTGTTTCCAAACAAGACTACCTCCGTTTTGTTGGAGTTACGTTTGAGGCAATTTAGGGTCATCCAACTGCCCACTGCTGACATACACTCTTTAAAATCATCCGCAACATTGGTAGGGGTCGCAGGTAGTAAGGATACCACTATCTGGGTATCATCTGCGTATGATGTGAGGTTGAATCCAAAGGATTCAACCAATGATGCCAGATGTTTAACATATACGTTAAAGAGAGTAGGACTGATGGAAGATCCCTGTGGCACCCCGCATGGCAGGGAGAAAGCTTTAGCAGTAAAGTCTCCCAGCGAGACCGCCTGTGTTCTGTCTGCTAGGAAAGACTTGATAAGGCAAAGATTTGTCTTTGACTCCAATTTCTTGAAGCCGGTCCATCAATAAACCATGATGGACCGTGTCAAAGGCTGCAGACAGATCCAACATGATCATAACCGCCTTACCACCCTGGTCTAAAGTCTCTCTAATTTCTTTGGTTGATTTGACCAGCGCCGATTCGGTGCTATGTCCTGATCTGAATCCATACTGCGTAGGGTCTAATCCCTGGGCCTCATCCAAGAATCTGCTTAGTTGTGTGTTCATGATTTTCTCAATTAGTTTGGCAGGGAGAGGCAGCCTTGATATGGGCCTGAAGTTATTTGGGTCCAGAGGATCAAGCTGGGTTTTTTTTAATAGCGGTATAATAGAGGCTGTTTTCCAGGTCCTCGTAAAGTAACCCTTGACAAATATAGAATTAAAAATAGATGTGAGGGTTTCCGTGACTGGTTCGGGGGCTAGCCTGAGTACTGAAAGGGGGCAGGGGTCCATCGGGGAGCCTGATCTAGTCGAATCTAGAAGTTTAAGAACCTCCACAGGGGAGGTGGGTGAGAAAGTCTTTAGCGTCCCGAAGTTATTAGAGGAGTCGTGTGAGTTTGGTGCCCCAAAAATGGTTGAATGGGTAAAGGTTGAAAAAATATTATCCACTTTTTCAAAGAAAAAGTTTGCTATTTTGTCGCACAATTCTTGGCTGGATTCGAACTGGGGGGTGGTAGGTTCAGCTAGGGATTTAACCGTTTTAAACAGTTCCTTGGAAGAGTTTCCTGCTTTTTTAATTTTGGCCGCAAAAAAGTCTTGGTTGGTTTTAAAAAGATGTTGTTTATACTGAGCTAAACAAATCTTATAGCGTTTTTTGTCCTGTGAGTCGTAGTTAATGCGTCATAGTCTTTCCAAACGTTTACACTCACATTTCAGTTCTCTCAGGTCTTGAGAGTACCATGGGGCGGATGGATGAACTCTGAAATTGCGGCGAGTTATCTTAGGGACCAATTGCGTACATGCTGAGTCCAACCACATGGAGTAGTCAGTGGCTGCGGCCTCCAAATCCTCCGAAATAATGGGGAGAGATTTTTTCAGCAGATTATTAAGGACATCGACATTAACTTTTTTCCAGGAGCGATACTCCGTGTGGTTGGTCGTGGTTTTTATTAAATTTTGCATTGAAGGTGAGATCAGGAAAATGATAGCATTGTGATCCGACAAAGTCATTGGTAATATTTCATTCACGGTAACTTCTGTGTTATTGGTGAAAATACCGTCTAAGGTGTGACCTGCTTTATGCGTGGGTCCAGCAACTCGTTGAGTTAGATCAATTGTCTTAAATAGATCGGTGAGTTTAATAGTGTCTGGATCCTCTTCCACTTCTAAATGGAAGTTGAAATCACCTAGGATCGAGTAAGAACTCAATCCTAGTTCGTTTTCAACCCAGGTACTAGCTTTTGTTAGGAACCCTGCTTTAGGACCAGGTGGTCTGTATAGTAAGGTACCTCTAAAAGTATATCGATGAGAGAGGCGAAAACAAAAGTCCAATGCCTCACAATCAGCGTTAGTGGAGTTGTTAAAAGTGACTTTAAAAGATTCATGGTAAATTATGGCTAATCCGCCCCCTTTTTTTAAAATTCTATTCTGGGTATGGCAGTTATAGCCGGGGGGTGTGGCTTTCACAATGTCAGGGCCAGAAGCTTCATCTGTCCATGCCTCCGTTATAAATGCTATTTTAGTCCCTTCGTTTTCTATGAGGTGGGCCAGTTCAATGCTATGTTTTACTAGGGACCTAGCGTTAAGTAACAGACATTTGATACTGTTACTTATACCTGCCCTAGTTGTGGGTGTTTTGTTGTTGGCTATCTTATGCCCTAGGAGCTGAATCTTAGTTCCGCAATTAGTACAAGTGGTCATACTGGGACCAGTTGAATTATCCGGAAAGATGCATTTTCGATTACAGGTGGAGTTAGTAATGCTAAGCCTATACAGCATCTCACTTGAATAAGTCATGCGCCCTGAGAAATCCATAGGGAGCCGGCCAGGAGTACTGGCGCGGAGCGCGGGCCAAGCGCGGACGGGCGCAGACGGGCTTGCCTTGGGCGCGCCTTGGGCGCGCCAGCGGCGCGCTCTCTCTGGCATCGGCCTTAAGCAAAAGAGTACCGTGGAAGCCTAGAGCGCCAACCCCAGTACAACAAAGATGGCGGCCAGCCCTCGCTTCACCAGGTAGAGTAAAGGTTGATGTGCAAATTAGCAAGCCAGTGGTTTCTATGTGCAAAATTCGCAATCACAGCCTTAGAGTAAAAAATGGTTAAAAGCAAGTTTAATTTTTTTTACCAATACCTCGCTGACAACGCGCCTGCTGTCACACCCGGCTCAAGCCTCAGGTGTCTTCTGAGCACGCTCGCGCTGGCATCGGCCTTAAGTAAAAGAGTACCGTGGAAGCCTAGAGCGCCGACCCCAGTACAACAAAGATGGCGGCCAGTCCTCGCTTCACCAGGTAGAGTAAAGGTTGATGTGCAAATTAGCAAGCCAGTGGTTTCTATGTGCAAAATTCGCAATCACAGCCTTAGAGTAAAAAATGGTGAAAAGCAAGTTTAAAAATATTTACCAATACCTCGCTGACAATGCGCCTGCTGTCACACCCGGCTCAAGCCTCAGGTGTCTTCTGAGCGCGCTCGCGCTGGCATCGGCCTTAAGTAAAAGAGTACCGTGGAAGCCTAGAGCGCCGACCCCAGTACAACAAAGATGGCGGCCAGCCCTCGCTTCACCAGGTAGAGTAAAGGTTGATGTGCAAATTAGCAAGCCAGTGGTTTCTATGTGAAAAATTCGCAATCACAGCCTTAGAGTAAAAAATGGTTAAAAGCAAGTTTAAAAATATTTACCAATACCTCGCTGACAACGCGCCTGCAGTCACACCCGACTCAAGCCTCAGGTGTCTTCTGAGCACGCTCGCGCTGGCATCGGCCTTAAGTAAAAGAGTACCGTGGAAGCCTGGAGCGCCGACCCCAGTACAACAAAGATGGCGGCCAGCCCTCGCTTCACCAGGTAGAGTAAAGGTTGATGTGCAAATTAGCAAGCCAGTGGTTTCTATGTGCAAAATTCGCAATCACAGCCTTAGAGTAAAAAATGGTTAAAACACATAAACATGACAGCAAGCTGGCTTTAGTACTACGAGGAATCTGCACAATGCTGAAATGCTCCTTACATATGAGGAACACGTAAACAGCTATGGGTTACACACTCACTAATTTTTGAGATACAGGACCCTGGTGGAGGTGATCAGAGAAACATGGGATGGTAGGGTGACTTAACCTCCTAAGTCCAATGCTTTATCACTCTTCTAATGCACGGAATACAGCGTGAGGTAGTGACAATAATGCACAGAGCATTGGCACCTGCATTTTATTCCCCCACAGCCGCACTGAGAACATTGTGGAAACAAAAGATGGAAGGAGACATTCCCAATAAGGAATTGAGGCGGATTCTAGATTATACCAAAACGATAAATAAAAACCCATGCATTAAATTCACACAACTCAATTATCTGCTTTGTATATATCTATCCCTGTCAGGTCTGGCCAATAGATACCCATGAATGATGACAGCATGCCCCATATCTTGAACAGATTTCCAAGACCTTTTTCATATTGTCTGGGACTGTCCCCTCATTGAATTGTAATAGACATTCTTGTTTTCAGCACTGGCAGAGCACTCTGGCAGACAATTAGATAACACTATTGCAGTGTGTTTACTGGGCATTTTTGTGAGAGCGAAGGCATCTAGGGACATGCCTTAATTTATTGGGTGGCTATGCAGTGGAAGGCGCCTGCACGTCCTTCAGTGCTGGCCTGGAAACAAGAATTGATAAAATGGACTTCTACTGAAAAAAATGTTATGAGACACACACAAAGACAGGAAGAAACCGGTGGAACTATCACTCAGTGGAATAAAGTCCTGCTTGTACTTCAGAACAAGACAGATGAGATGTACACCTAAATAGGGAATGGAATCGTACCCTTGTGTTTTCATGAGACACGACATTGCTTGACTGTGACCTCGAAGTGTAGGGCGGAGGAAGATGTACCTTTGTTGCCACAAATGACAGGTGAGGTGGCAATACAGGACAATGATGAAAGCTGAAGGTGCAGCCATGGATTTAGTTCACACAAATGATTTTACACATACAGACAAGTGAGTAAAATGTGGTGTGTGGGTGGTATGTGGATGTATTCTCTTTGTGAGGTGATAAATACAAAGGCGATCGTGTTATAGTTATGCAGTTGTTATGACAGAAGAAAAGGTCAATGGCTCAGGATGTTTGATGTTTTACTATGTGAATGGAACACACATATGATGAACACATCATTGATGTACTGCTTTACTAAAGGATCTATGCCGGACACAAAAATCCAATTTATAAAAAAGCAATGATAATATAAAAGGCCTCCATTATAATGCAGGAAACAGAAACGTCATTGTTTCTTTATGCTTAATAATAGATGTTATCATTATTAAGCAGTCCAGTGATTTGTGATTTGCCTGCAAAAAAATCTCTGGACATGTATCAGTCACACAAACTCCTTGAGAGTCTGTTTAGAGTGATGTGGCATTACTTGACCTTGGAAGACCCACTGGAAGTTGCAGTCTGAAACAAGCTAGGTACCCAAAAGAGAAATACTCCAGTGGACTGCAATTCAACTAATGAGAGCTGCATTTAGTCACAGATATCTGTACGGTCTGTAAATTCTAGTTTCCGGCAAGCACCTGTGGGTTTATCTCTCACGGAGCTGGCTATTTCATCTGCCCAGTGAGGCCCACCCATGCCCTCTTTCAGTTGACAGAACGGTGGAATTCATGATGCCACTGTGCATGATACAAAGGGTCAGTGCTAATTTTCTAAAGGCTGGCCTCTGTCTAGAATGTCAGGATGGGCAAAACTTAATGGGCTGGAATGCAGCCCTGATTGATCACCAGTTGCTCAGATAGATTAACTCAAGCATTCCACCCATCACCTTGTTGTTTGTTGTAATTCACATTCCAAATGCAAGAAGTATACCAAGACGTGGGTCCTGTGCTCACTGTGCCATAGGATGCATCTGTACCCTTTTGAAAAAGCCCAGATATGCAGAAACTAGGATGGGGTTGCTTGTGGCTCCTTTTGGAGAGGGCTTGCCTAGCAGTTCGGGAGAGACTGTTCCCAAGAGGAGCAGGGTTAGTACTGATTTTAGTAAGGCAGACCTCTGTCTCAACCCATAGTTGTGATTTTTGGTCCTTTTTTTGCTTTGCAATGTTTCCCTAGGCCTGATCTAATGAGATTCCCAATTCAATCTACACTACTGGGACAAGTTACATAGTTTATTGGCCAGCTGGTAGTTCAAAGCTACTCCTGGACAAAAGGCCCATTTGTGTGGGATTTGCCTTCTTCTAGTAGGGGAAGGAAGCTGGAGAGAAATCTACACAGGGTGAATAACTGGCAAGCCTGAGCTATCTTTTCTTAGCGGTACAAAGGAGGTTCTTGGAAAATTCTGGCACCAATCACCAAGGGTTCCATTTGAAGTCTTGGGACTAAGAAACCAGTTTGGAGGGTCAGTTAGGGAAAAGCCAAGACATGGAGAGAGCTCTTGCAGCCCGCAGGTTGAGTCCGCCATTTTGAAAATCCCAATGATGCTGTTCAGTGAAGTAGGCCAGCCAGTAGACTGCCCCTAAGAGGTATCTGTCAAGGGTGGAGGTGGCATCTCTGGGATAGATAAGGATGTCCAGCTTGATGAAGGAAGGACCCACCATGTGGACAAGCCCTTGACCAGAGAGGACCATAGGTCTGTACCTCTTGAGACACTGTGGGACTTTGGCTCCAGGGCAAGTGGCAATGGCCTCACCATTCCCTCTGGGGGACAGTAAAGATTGGGCTTGCCATGGACTCTGAAGGAAAGGGTTCTTAGTGGATCACTTCTCGCTAGAGGTACCCCAGACTCCTGCAAGACACACATGGACCTTACAAGTGGCCAGGAGGTTGTGGTATCTGGGGGTGTAGGCAGGCAATGAAACCTGCTCTGAAGGGCCAGAGGTCATACTGTTGCGAGACCCTGGACCATTAGTTTATCTGAGGGCCAGGAGCACGTGGACAGGCCCTGAGACTGGAGGGAGCCAATGGAGGAAGAGCAGTGCAAACAGGCATCAGCAAATTACTGCAGCTATGGAGGCCAAGTAACCCTAAACAGTTATGCCTGCTGTATGGGGCACTCCACCAGGATTTCAACAATGCAGACCCTGTGGAAAAAGGCTCAACAGGGCCTTAAGTGGCTGCCATTGTATTGCCCGTCTCGTGAGTAGTCTGGCATTTTGTTCCGCAAGGCTGCCAGGCCTAGAAGACCTCACTATGTTCAGCAGTTTCTGAGATGTTATCCAACGAGGGTCAGAATTCCAGGGGACCAACTGGAGAACAGTATGCCACACTCCGCATTTACCTTTTTTTTTCTATTATCCCAGCTGAGGGCCAGGTCTCTGGAATTCCATCTGTGTTGTAAGCGCTGTCACACTTTAATTGATTATTACACCTGGTTAGAGTTAGATGCACTGGTCAATGTTCTTTTCACCTATGGAGAATGAAGGAAATCCTCTCCGTTTCCAAGAAACCCTCTGGCTTGTTCCATTTTCCCTGTGCTTGGAGGGGATTCCCCAGGTGGGCAAAGCACTGCCACATTCCCACCTTTACACCATGTGCCATGTTTAGAATGAGTGGTGGCATTATGAGAAGAACTAGAGGTGGCTTCCATGCATGTTTGCTGGAGCCTGTGAAGGGTAGTGGGGAAAGCATTTGGGCTGCACAGCACCTGGGACTACAGCACAACCCTATCCCCACAGTGCCCAGGTACCACAACGTAGAGAGCATGTGCACCTATACAAGTAAGTGCTACTGGGTTTTCAAACAAAACAAAAATATTGAAACACACTAGCTGGCACCTGTTTTTACAAAAAAAGTAAAGCCAAAATGAGAGGAAATATTTTCTGGTACTTCAAGTTTGGGAGAAATAATACTCAAAGGGAAATGGCAGATCCCAGGGCACAGGGATCACTTTGATTTGCATTTTGATGAGGCTCCTCAAGGTGGCAGGGGTGCCACATGAAAAGTTGAGCTTGGGCAAATGGGGCATCCAGTAACAGCATTGTGGATATTTCTAGTAGCATCTAAAATGTTGAAAAGTATTACTTCTGAAGGGCTTATTTTTTGCATTTGCTATTATGGTGACACCCTGACTAAACCCGTTTGGCTTACTTTTTAAAAGCGCCCCTCACATGTATTAGGTGCATGGGAAGTATTTTGTTTCTATCAGTTAGGTGTACTGGTAATGGGGCACAGACCAATAAATGTGTGTCAAGCATACAGTAGATTTAGAGGGTCCCTTGACTTACCTGACCCGTTATTTGTTGTGTTGCATCTGTACGTTTTGTGTCCATTAATGTATTTTCACCTGAGATTGTGTATATGTTAATTGCATAGTAGGATTTATTTTTTTTGTAATAAATTGTTTTCCTTTTTTATCAAAAAAGCAATGACTGTACAGTGACATATATTAAGTATTGTTGGTTGCATTGCTTAGATTTGTGCATCTAGCCAACAGCACTTCAACTGGGTAATCCTTGGACTGTTCACCCTCACTACTCTGAGAGTGCTGAAAAGGGTTACTTGGTTTCCAGTTTGGAGGATTTGCCTTAAGAGGGCCTCAGTACTCCAGAGGCTAAACATTCCAGGTGCTACCATGTTTTGCTAGTTACTTCTTGGCGCCCTGAATCTAATTCCATTCTTTGAGTGACAACATCCCAAATCAACAGCTCAAATCCTTAGCCTGAGCCTGTAGTGGTTTAGAGACTAAGGGCCTCATGTAGGTAGCCAAATACCGGTCGGTAATTATACCGTTACCGACCGGTATTTAGGCTTTTGATATGTAGGGGGACAATTTCTGTATTCGGAATTTACCGAATCGGTAATAATTACCGAATCGGTAATTTTACCGATTCGGTAAATTCCGAATACAGAAATGAGATGTAGGGGGAGTGTGTGGGTGTTGTTATGAGTCGGTATTTACCACCAACTAATAGTTGGTGGTAAATAATGAATGGATGTGGAAATGCATTTCATAGCGCCTACAAGTGTGCAATGTGGCAGACATACATGCCCTTTGGGCATGTATGTGTGCCACATGTGCACACATGGCCGATTCAGGGGTGCAACAGGGTGTCAATGTGACACCCTGCCACCCTTGCATGTGTTCCCCCCATTACCGAATCGGTATTTACCGATTCGGTAATGAGGCATACCTTCCCATCAATGGGAAGGTATGCCTCATTACCGAATCGGTAAATACCGATTCGGTAATTACCGAATTTTAACGAATCGGTAATTATTACCGACTCATTACCTACATAGCATTTACCACTTCATAAATACCGAATCGGTAAAATTCGGTATTTATGAAGTGGTAAATGCAAGCCCACCTACATATGGCCCTAAGAACATCATGTTTAGCTGAATACCTAAATGGGCACCTTGATTGTTTATGAAAAGGCTGGTTTAGTCTTTCCCTGTGCACATGGACTTTGACTAACAATTGGATATCAGTAATTCTTAACGAAAAGGCTAACATAATAATAAAGGTGCACTTTCATCAGTAACAATGCCTTCAGACCATTTTTACATACCTTTTAATTCCACAAAACTGTGGCTAGCCAAGAAAAGCCCTTGGTGCAGTTTGGTTGGATGAATAGCTGACTGGATTTTAGCTCCTTATGCTGTAGTAAACAAAATGCAAACAATTAATCATTGAATTATATGAAAGGCTAATTTGGGCATGGTCCATTTTCTAAGAGTTGTGGCAAGAGCAATATCGCATTTTCTGCATGATCAACCAAGACTTTGTGCCTATGTTGGGACTCCTATATTTGCTGGATGTGGATCGCTCTGTATTTTATCACTGCTAAACAATAGTACTGTGCCTATGCTTTCCCTCCAAAACATGTGTGCACATTGCTCTCCATGTTTGGCCTACTTAACTTCTATATTTGTCCACTGTAAAGGGTGTTTAGAGTGCTCCTGTAGCTTTGAAAGTTACATGTCATATGTGAGCTGCATTGTATATTTAAACCCACTCCATATGTTACAATAAAATATTTCTGCCAGGTGCTTCAATGTGCCCTGACTTGGCTACAGTTTAAATGCACTTCGTGACACAATGCACTTGAAAATGCCTTTACCATGTAGGGAAAGCTGATTTTCATACATTCATAAGTCACCTTGAAGGAGTGAAGTACAAGTCCACAATGCAGGGTGCTGATATAGAAAAATAGGGTACACTACAAATTAAAGTTAGTCTGCCCAAAGAGGGAAGTAAAACCTAAATGCTATTTCACAGTGTAGGCCTGGCTCGACTTTTCCTTAATAGCCTTAATAGGCCTAGGTGGGATTAAAATCTTTATTTTTCACCTTTGCTTAGAAAAGGGTTAGAAAGGTGCTTCAAAGTTGTTACCTACTAGTTTTTTTAAATCTGATTTATTAGTGAAATATGATTTTTGATTGCTTAAGCTGAAACATTACTTTATAAAACTGTACTTTAGCTGTTATCACACCTCTTGAGCTGGGAAACACATTCTTGGCCTTTCCCTGAGCACAGGAAGGACCAATCGGTATTACTACGGACCACTTAGCAGGGATTAGCTATCTCAGAGTGCACAGAAACTCTTGGCAGAACAAAGGGCAGCATTAGCATTACCTCTTTAGACTTGGATATGCAAATTGGGATTATCCCACTCATTCCCAGGACTCTCCTAGACAATTAGGCACCAGCCACAGTAGGAGAGAAAACAATTTTAACCTGACAGGTAGGGGAGTCACTGAGAAACTGAAGACAGGCCTACTCAGTGGCAGTGAGGCCTGCCATTTTAAAACAGGCGAGCATGGGTAATTTTGCAATAAGGCAAAGAAAAAGTGCTGCAAAAGTAGTTGGAGGGCATTGAGAAAGTAGTTAGAATTTGGTGGTAGATTTTCTCCTGTCACTGGATAGTGCACAGGATACATCTGGCATTTCAAACACCACCGCCTCAGAACATTCCTGACTCTGGGAAGTCTTCACCTCAAGAAGAAGGCCCAGCTGGAAGATTAATCCTGGCTTCTGACTCCTGACAGTATTTATTTTAATATCATTTAATGTACAATTTTTCAAGACTTTAGTAAAGCCCTCCTATATTAGAAAACATATCACACAAAGATAGCAAAGTAGATAAAGTTAACCCACCATATCAGCTGACATTTGTATTTTAGAAATGTTTTTATAGAACATTGGATCATAGGAAAAATATGTTTTGCTATAGAATCCTTGACAGTGAAGAGAACTATTTTGTGTGTGGATGTACCCCTTGTGAAAGCAGAATGCTGTTACTTGCAATGCAACAGAGCCAATGGCTGAAATGTGCTGACCCATTTCTCCTTGCTGTATGCTGTAGTGAGTGGAAAATAATCATGACTGACAGAACAACGGACCAATGGACAAAGAGGTCTGGATGAAAGCCCCTTAAGTAAGTGTAGTATGTAAATAAATATAGGATTAGGGTCTTGGCAATGTTTTGACTAACACAGGACCTAACAACATGCTGGCAAGGCCAAATTACCTGCACTTTGAGATTCCATTGAGCTTTGTGAGTTTTTATTTTTTCAGATTGATAGAATGTGTCATGTACATTAGGCATCATGATGTAAAGGAACATACAGAATTATAGATGGGCAGCTATCAATAATTGTTGTGGTCCTCTGAGTGTTTCCAAGGGATGTCATGAACCCTGAAAGTACATTTTTTTCTGTGATTCCACAGAAAAGGTAGAGATGGAAAACTTCCCATTATTGACAATTACTTCACCTACAAATGTAAAATTGCTTGTAACCCTAGCAGTCTACCTACATTGTCGGCTTATGAAATGCAGAGGGAAGAAGTCGTGGGGTCCAAGCATTTGACTTCCCTCACCACCTTCCCCCAGCCTACATACCTTTAGAATCTGTAAATGGTGTTCTATAACTCTCTCCCAGCTACATGTGGCCTACCTTATCTCTTCCCCTAATATTTTAATATACCTAAATACTAGATCCAGCTACCTTGTCATACATCTCTCAACATCCCCTCGTCCAATATTAAGAAATAAGGGGCAATATTACAAGCCCCTTGCGACACATTTGCGCCACAGTTGTGTCACTTCCGTGACGCAGCAGCGGCGTAAACCATGCACCACGTTGCGACTTATTTACAATGTGACACATCTAAGCAGATGCGTCACGCTGTAAAGCACTGCGCCACATGAAACCTGCATCAGATTTCATGTGGGCGTTCTGTTGCAGGGTGGGTGTTCCATCGCAGGAAAGCCTCGTAAAACTGACTCAGTGAAATCTACAAGATTTCACAGAGTCAGTTTTACTACGCCGCTGCAACAAACCCTTACGCCTGCTTGAAGCAGGCGTAAGGAATGATGCACCACGTTAAGTATGGGCTGCCCCTGTGCATTGCTGGAGCTGCGTCGCGCTTGTGACACAACTCCAGCAATGCGCCGACCTTACACCACAAGATGCAACACGCATCTGCATATCCGTGCGCCACGGTGCGCTGCATTGTAAATGCGACGCATTGGTGGTGGCGCAAGGGGCGAATTGTGTGTCGCATCTATTCTGGTGCATCCCTACTGATTTGCAGAGATGCACCAGACCTTGTAAATATGCCCCTTAATACCTAGCATCCTCTCATCCTTCTTGTTGCGCACTGGGAGGCAGATTTACAAGGAAGTGCCACGACGTGGCACTGCAAGCCCTTTGGCTGCGTCACCATGCAGTACTTCCAAAGCACAGGGATGTGACTTATTTACAAGAATATGTCGCATCTCTGTGCTTCCCCCAGCACTGGCGCACAAACTGCAGCCATGCGCTGGCGCAGGCACCCTTGCACCATGGTGCAAGGATGCCTGCGTTGTGGGGAGATTGTTTTTGTGCAGGAAGGGGCACCTTCCTGCACAAAAACAATCACTACAGGCATTTTCCTCTTTCAATGTGTGCTGTAGAATGCAGCACGCATTGAAAGAGGAAAAAACGAGGAGAAATTAAAACATTTCTCCTCGTTGCGCCTCGCTACGCCACCTCTAGGGTGGCTTAGCATTCAGACGCATCTCTAGATTTACGTAAATCTGGAGATGTATCTTGTTCCATGGGTGTTTACGTGGGAAAACCCACAGCAACACCCATGGAACACCCCTTCAACGTAAAGTGCTGCGTGTCAAGGGGCCTTATTTACAAGGAGAGGAAAAGTCACTCGTGGGTGGCTTTTCCTGTCCTTGTAAATATGGAGGAGCCGCCTGTGCCACCAGTACGTCACGAAAACTGACGTACTGGTGGCGCAGGGGCCTTGTAAATCTGCCCCAGGATTTTATACCCCTCTCTCATCCCTCCCGTTTCAATTCAAGAGCAGAGAGGGATTGCCAGTTTGACAGTGGCTCTTTCAGAGCTATGTGAAAAAAAGGCATATACATGCCTTCTCACTGGTAAATCTGCACTTACTTTCATTTGGCAGGGAAGATGGAGGTTTCTGATCGTAGGCGAGGGAAAGCTCTTCATAGGACAGTGGGGGACTAGATTTGCATTTGAATACAACTAATAAGATGCCCCCTTACTGATTCAGTTGAAACATATTTTAAAAAGTCAGGCTGATACAATTGTCACTTGCTGGTGCAGTAAATAATTTGTTATCCATATTCATAGAACATATTGTTACCAAAAAGACCACCTTTTTTCTCACATTCAATGAGACGTGTTTGAACATATTTTGCATTAAAACACATATTTTGACCATTCTTATTACAAAAGGAATTTTCATTAAAAAATAAAACGAGTGAGGATTTTTGTGAATCAAGAAATCGCCATGAATGTGCACACTAAGCAGGCTCTGTGTAATCAGGATTAAAATGAAAAAACATATTTTTCCTTTATTTGTAGGCAATGATGGCTTTGATTCCAGTTAATTCGTTGGGAGTAGGGCACTTTAGATTCTTGGACAAAATGGATGCACAGGTGCTCCCTTAGTGCAACTTTCTACAGAATAGGGATGAGTGGGTGGAGAGAAGAGTCATTACCAATCAATATTTATTCGGTCATCCAGTTATCATATAGGAATCAAAATATAATAAAATCACAAAAAATACATTAAAAGCAATACAAACAATTGTAGCGTCAAATAAAATCATAAATCCATAAAACAGAGATATAACAAGCAAGAATGACATTTCATGCAGGCGCGGCCGCTACAAATAAAGGGTGGTGGGGCGGATGGAGGGAGCGTGGGCGGGCTCGCGCAGGGGGGTTTGGAAATATATATATATTTTTTTTAACGGACCTTTAGTCACCGGCCGCCTCCAGCGTTACGTCGTGCCGTATCTCCTCTTCCTGGTCCCAGCAGCCCCTGGGACAGACTCCCATCCAATCCCCGATCTGCAGAGCAGCGCGGGGACTAGCCTGAGTGGGCTAGAAAGACGCCCTGCTCAGGCCTGGGAGTCTCCCCAGCGTGGCTGCTTAATGCAGCTGGGCTGGAGAAACCTAAGTGTGCATGTGTGTTTTGGTCAGCCTAAGACGTCTGGTCAAACACACATGAGCACTTAGGGAGGGCACGTATCACTCCTCCTCCCCCTACCATGTCTTGGCCCTGCCCCTCCTTACAGCGCTGGCTCAGAGACGGCAAATGCACACTAAAACAATGCAAGAACATTGTTTTATTTTTAATTTGCTGGCTCTGAACCAGGCATTGGGGCGACACTCCTCCACCATTTGCAGGGGAGCCGCCGCTGATTTCATGATACAATTAGAAATCTTGTGCATTTAGCTAGCTGTGTATAATTTCCAGTTAAAAAACGAATTGTTACTGTTGGCAATGTCTGTAAAAACAACATGGCAGCCCAGAACTGCCTTAAGTTAGCCTTCTTCAAAAAATGTAAAATAAGTGTTTTTCTTAGTGATGAATCAAATTTGCAGAAAATCATAAAGTGCAGTGTGCTTTGTTCAGAATACATATCACATTGACAGGTAAGCAGATAGCAGCAAACATACCCTGTCTGGGGTGTGCAACAAGAAGTGAACAGTGGTCAACTGTAGTCTGGTTAGCAACAATCTATGTTGCAGGTTATTGACCCATATCAAATAAAGCTCGCTGTCAAGTCAGGTATAAATTTGAGCATGAATGGCAACAGTGGGCTTTCCTGCATTTTTGGACATTCTCTCCTCTGCTCATTTGTTTAAAAACAGTTTAGTCAATGATCTGTAAAAACTAGCAGAGAAAGTACATAGATTTCTAAACAATTCACTTAGATCCAGCCAATTGCAAATCTTATATATGTATGAGCTCCAAGGTGTTTTTAAGCCCTTTTAAGACAGTCCACTATAATTAATTGGATCAGTGAATTTTCCTCTTTGGTCCAAATGTTCAACCACATCAAGAGAGGTTGCAACTTCACATTGTCGCTTAGAGACCCTAGATCAATTTCAGAATGACATACCTAGCTGCTAGTAGACTTAGGAATGGCTTGCAGCCTTTTTAAAAATACATTTATCACCTTCTCCGGCCCAGGTTGGTCGCAGAGGCTCCATACACAAGCCCCATTTGTGGCCCCTGGACAACACTTATCTGTGTAGATTGTTACCAACTATTTGATCAGCCTGCTACTCATTCTGGCTGCAAAACCTAACATGGCCTCTGTACTACTTGCTAATGCAGCTACCCTGCCAGTTGTCACAGTACCAAAGGTGAGCCTATCTTCAGAAAGTATTCCCAGGTAAGGGTACCAAGATACCTTGCTGATATTCATGGTGTTAACAGTACATGCCTTACTTTTTTTTATCTCGGGATTCAAACACCATTATATGAGTTTTTTTGGGTTTACCATCAGGTCCAAGCTGTTCATAAAGCCACAGAAATGATCTAATAAGCGCTGCAGACCAATTGCATTTCTGGCCAATAGGACAGTGTCAAACACAAGGGAATGATGGACGGAGTGCTGACACTTTTCAAACACTCACCCCCAGTCACAGATCTGGGTTGAATGCATTATCATTCTTTAGCTCACTTTGTCACCCTAGTTCAGACACAGCTATATGCAAATCAGTCTTGACCCTGTGCCTCATGGGAACAGTCCAGTCCGAACTGCCAAAGCCATGTCTTCCCTGGACCGGCAACAAGCATCCTGGGACCGATTTCGGGCTAACAGCCCTCTTCAGCCAGGCTAGCTTGAATCCAGTGGCAAAGTGAGCAAGGGACCCACTACTGGGCATACCCTGCCAACTTAGGGCGAACAAAGCAAACGCAAAGAGATGATGGACGGAGTGCTGAAACTTTTCAAACACTCACCCCCAGTCACAGATCTGGGTTGAATCCATCATCATTCTTAAGCTCACTTTGCCACCCCAGTTCAGACACAGCTATATGCAAATCATTCTTGACCCTGTGCCTCATGGGAACAGTCCAGCCCGAACTGCCAAGCCAAGTCTTCCCTGGACGGAAACAAGCATCCTGGGACTGGTTTCGGGCTAACAGCCCTCTTTAGCCAGGCTAGCTTGAATCCAGTGGCAAAGTGAACAAGAGGCCCACGTCTGGGCATACCTTGCCAACTTAGGGCGAACAAAGCAAACACAAGGACAGTGTCATCTGCATAAATCAAAGCAGGTACACTGTGATCGCCAACCCTGGGACAATTAATGCTGTAACTCAACATGTATTTTTCCAGACCGTTAATACAAATTGTAAAAAGAACTGGGGTCAATGTGCATCTCTGGTGCATGCCACAATCAAGTTTAAAGGCTTCAGTTATTTTACCCTGCTGGGCCATAGCCGCCATACCTCACACTGGCAATTATCTCGAGATGGAGCTTCCTCAGAAAGTTTATAATACTCGGCTCGACCCCTAAAGCAGTCAAAATTTCTCAGAGTTTTGACCTATTGGCAGAATCAATGGCTGAACTCAGATCTCTAAAAGCTAGGTACATGTTGGCTTTCTTTGCTACAGTATACTTATTAATCAGAATATATAGGTTGAGGCACTGATCAACAGTACCAAAGTCAGTGCGGAACCCAAACTGGAGATCTTAAAACACGTTGTTGTCAGTCACCCAAGTTTCAGAAAAGTCATCTTTGGGTTATTTCTTGTAATTGTTTATTTGTCTGATCAGTTAACGATTATTACTGCTTGACTCCCCTATTACATGTTGGTGCTTTTCAGCTCCGTTGTTCTAACTATTCAGTTGTGTCATCATAAGGCAGGGAAGCAGATTGTGTATCAGTTGACTCAAAGTTCCTTTACGTCATGATAACTGTAGAGGTTTTACCTGTAGTTTTGGGAGCCTTGAGGCAGTTTGTACCTCTGAGTGATATTATTCTTTTGTATAAAAAGGCATGTAAATCAACAGGACTATGGGGGTCATTAGGATGGCGGAGGGGCTGCCACCGCCAGCCCGGTGCTGGCGATCACTCCGCCATCTGCATGCCCATTTCCCCCGCCAGATCAGCATGGCGGGGGGGGTCGTTCAACAAGCGTGGCAGGTGCAAAGCCCAACCACCACACTTCCGCCACAGGCAATCGTAACGGTTGCATGGCAGAACGGATAAGGCCGTGGATATGGGCGCGGTGCCTCGAAGGCACGGCCCGCCCGATCACGATGCTGGTGTCAGCCAGCCTGAAAGGCTGGTGAAGGCTGGCTTGTGTGGCCCGTTATGGGCCCACTCTGTGGGGGGGCAGTTGTGCACTGGAGGGGTACCCATGGTACCCCCGCGATTTCCATGCACAAGGTGGCAGGCACCGCGCGGTGCCTGCCACAACATCTTTGTTGACTACAAGCATTTTTACCAAGCCAGACATATGTAAAAATCTTCCAAAATGCATTATTTGGCAATTTATAAGTGTGAAAATAAATAAAATATTGGTGCATTTCAACCCATCGGCTTTTTTGGTATAAGGACCGTAAATAGGACATAGTCTTTAAGGGTGGTAGCAGATCAATTGTTGTAAATATGCAGCAATGATTGTTTCTTCAGCTCCATCTGTGAAGAGTTCCATTCTGGAATGGTATTATACATTTTGCCCTTGATGTGCAATGGGCATGTTTGCCGACTTTGTGTGCTGCCTGGACACAATAGTATCACAGAAGGAGCTGCGGACAGTTGTGCAGCCCCTTCTGCAAAACTGATAGTACAGACACACAAGTAGCACCAGCACTATCAAGAAAAGGTATTCTCTCATTTGCATCAGGGCTAGGCCCCATGCAAATGAGGAAATCACTTTGCCTCTATGCCCATACTGTATTATAGATGCGGGCACAGACACAAACAGGCCCTCAGGAAGCGTACTCACAATGAGCCACAAAAACGTGGTCAGAGTGCCTGCTAAAGGAGGCTCTTTTGTGGGGGGGGAAAGGGGTTCCCATGGACCCCCAAGGTATCCGCCTGTGGGTGGGTGCAGTCACTCACTGCACCTGCCTGCATGGGGATTTCTAACCACACTGTAAAGAAGGTTGCTGACTGCACAGAGAAACGTGGAGCGGCTTTGAAGAAGCTGCTCTGTATTTTACTGAATCTGCTGTCCCTAGGGCAGCACCAGTTCATGGCTGACCTGGGGACAGAGCATTCATTGTAACAGAGTGCACTGCCACTGTTTGTGTATATATAAATTGGCCTAGCCATACTGAATATGGGCCAGAACCCTGTAATGTTGATCATCACTGTTTGTGCCCAGCGCACCTTTTGATAGATGCGCCATGGAACAAAGAGGGAAGGTACGCCCTGTGCGTAATATGGCCCCAGATAGTCATAGCAGTCGCAGGTATGATGCAACAGGTTTATCTTAGGCTGCAGCTACATATTAAATTAAATTCAGATCAGTCATTTATTTAAAGACCCCTGCTTATAAACAAGTTATAAACCATTTGCCCTATTTCTTCACATCCCTTCACAGTTTGTTCTGATGAACAATTATTGTGACATCCCTATGACGACTATTGTTCTGCTACCACACATGAAAGGAAAGTCCTTAGGAAGACCCAGTTTCCAAACTGATTTTAGGGGTCAAAATACATTAGCTCATACTTTTCTTGCACACTTGTTGAACCATACAGTTCATACTTGCCTGGCAAGTGTTGCAAATTGGTAATGATACTTGCAATCCACACTTAATGTACGCATAGGGTTGACATTTGAATAACCACAATCTGCATATGACAATTGTTGCAAAATGGGTTCCACTAATTTAATACGCCCAGATTTTTTGCTTTTTGGATCACCCGGTTGTGGACTTGTTACTGTGGGTGAGTCTCACTACATGTGTGTCACCCACAGAATCACAGGGCAAATGGACTGCATATGTTTACTGCCAGAGTCTGACTTCAGAGAAAAGGCCACTGCAATTCAGCTAGGGTAGGAGGAACTTGGCTGGTTATATGGAAACACGTGCACACGTGTGTGAGCTGGATGTGTGAGACTACCGTTGTGTGCAGGCCGGTAACTGCGCATAGGTAGCCTGGCACAGAGGGGATTCGCAAGGCTTAGATATTGACCTAGCATTTGCCTTATAATATTAGTGGGACTTATAGGTAAAGTCAGTGTGATTTACTGCAGTGACTATTTATTATGCATATAGGGGCAAACCTGCCTTAGAGTGCAGTTTTGCTTCCCTTAGGTCTATAAAGTCCTATGAGGTATGAAACTGGGGTGGAAACGGTACGCCCAGTTCATATTTGCAGGTCTCAAGAACAAACATGTTTATCTTATGGGTCATCCAGAATTGTCATATTTCTCTGGCTGAGCTCAGGATCAGAGCCCAGGCCTTTTGTCACCCTGCTTGGCCAAGTTTTGCATTTCTCTCCAGCACACAGTGCCAGAATGGAACAGGCCCAGGCTCACTGAACAAAGGAGGAATCCCAGACAACTGGAGCCAATATGAGCTGAGACCCCCCAAACAGCAGATGTGTCCAGTGACTACTAGATGACGCATTTTGATCTGTCCGAGCATGCTGTGCACGAGGGTTGGGACAGTGGCGGTGATGTGATGGGTCATCCTAAGATTGGCAAGGTGTGCCCAGCTTCTAGAACCTTATACCCCCTTTTAAAAACTCTTGCACAAGGTAGAAAAAGTGCTAATGGTGCTGTTTGTGCTTGTTGCTGCTGGACCCAGAGACTGCAACAGTGATGAAGGAGAAACATCCTGATGCCCAAAAGGACCAAGGACTATGCCCCAGTTGACCTCAGGACCAGTGGGTCTCTCCAAGGACCAATAAGGCTGCCCCCCCTTAGATCCCATCACAAACAGTTTAGAGAAAGAATCAAACTTCTGCACCCAGAGACAAAGACCAGGAGGAAAACTGGCTTGAGGAGCCTATGGAACCAGCTCCTCACAATGTGTGTCCCTTTTTGGACCAGGAGGCTTGCTAGAATGGCTCCTGGTGGCTTTAGCTTGCCACCAGGAACACACTGAGCCCAAGATTGTCCAATTTATCCCAACTGGGCCCGAGCTAATGCCTTTTAAGTGTTGA
Organism: Triturus cristatus; assembly: GCF_964204655.1. Lineage (NCBI taxonomy): Eukaryota > Metazoa > Chordata > Amphibia > Caudata > Salamandridae > Triturus > Triturus cristatus. Next base: position 844,389,721 of record NC_140587.1, on the reverse strand, counting down.
TGACCATTGATCTTTTCTGAAATAGAGCACGTGGGGCTCTGCCGTGTGGTGAGGAATTACCCGCATGGTGCGCCATGGCCCGGGGGTTGGCACACGGTTTCATAGAGGAGGCATTAGATAAGATAAGCATAAGATATGCAAGGCGGAGCACCATGGCATCCCCCCCTAAGGATGGTGGCCTCACCAACCAACAAATGCAGCACCCTGCCCTCCAGAGGGAAAAGGCAGAATGCTAGGGAGTCTGCCGGGGTCACAGAGGCTTTGGGGCTCCCCCTCCAGCTTCCATAGCATCAACCACCTTGGGAGTGTTCCTGTTGAAACCAGGTACCCCTGGATAAGTGAAGGAAAAAAACAAAGATAAAAGACTGCTTCTGGCTTGAGCACCCCATAATACCCTGTATGGGTTTCGTATTTGCAAATTCTTCTTGTCATGTGGTGACCCAAGAATGGCAGTGGCATCACCAACAAAACAAAGAAGTACGGCAGGAGTTGCAGGAGTGCAGCTGACTCGACTCTGAGAACTGTGTATGGTAATGACCCAAAGTTTACTTGGTCCAGGAATCCATGACCATCCAGGATTTCCAAATATTGTTTTAAAGCATTTGCAAGGTTGGAGCTTTTGCTCTTAAGCTGGGAGTGCAGTGCTCTTTAGGGGCTTGTTCAATCGTTGCATTTTATGTGTTCTGAAGTTGTATAAAGAAGTCATATGAAATATAGCACCTTCTAGGTGCTGGCTTTATGTCTGTATTTTATGTGACCTGAAAGTGGTGCTCTCTGTGGGCTGTTTTTATGGTTACATTTTATGTGGCCGGAAAGTATATGAAAAGCACACAACACGTTATGTTCATTTGAAAATGCTTTAATGGTATAATAATGTTGACAGTGATTACTGATCAAGGTTGATAAGCTTTATTGATATTAACATTTGCATTTGCAATTGTCTATTATTGATTATTTCATTATGCAGAAGATGATGGTGTTTTTAACATGTGGTTTGCTGTTCTTGTAATATGGGGACCCATTGATAGAGCCAATGGGCCTGTTTCATCTAAAGTGATACATGCATATTGTGGTGTGTTCTCTGGTATAGGTGGAGGGGGCAATGTGGTTTTGAGGGTCATTACCACTGAGGGGGTCAATGTGATTTCATAATGCCATCTAAGGTATTTTCAATATGACCTATGTATATATTTGTAACTTAATGGTGCCAATTACGATCCTGTAAAAAACGGGTACGAACCGTCGGACGGAGGCTTTTTTCCGTCCGACTCGTACCCGGTTGTAAAACTTTACAAACATGCAAGTACGATTCGCACGGAAACACCATTTCCGTACGAGTCGTACAAAACACCGACCGACGAAAAGATACATACAAATGTGATCCGGGGAAAGCGCCGACGTGACGTCGGGACGCTCTCAGGCAGCGTTTCACGAACCAGGAAGTACGATTCGAACCGACAGCGGTCCGGACGGCAATATTTTTACAGCACCCAAAAAGTGCCGGAAAAGCGAAGTACGCCGCAAAACGACCAGAATAGGGGGCCCGGTACGTGCCGTACCCCCCCCCAGCCCCCGTGAGTACGTGCCGTACCCCCCCCCAGCCCCCGTGAGTACGCGCCGAACCCCCTGTGTATGTACACCCCTGTACGTTCGAGTCGTACCCCCACCCGTGTATGTACACCCCTGTACGTGTCGAACCCCCCGTGTATGTACACCCCTATATGCGCCGAACCCCCCGTGTATGTACACCCCTGTACGTTGGAGTCGTACCCCCACCCGTGTATGTACGGTGCATACCCCCACCGCGTACATACACGGGTGGGGGTACGACTCGAACGTACAGGGGTGTACATACACGGGGGGTTCGACACGTACAGGGGTGTACATACACGGGGGGTTCGACACGTACAGGGGTGTACATACACGGGTGGGGGTACGACTCGAAAGTACAGGGGTGTACATACACGGGGGGTTCGACACGTACAGGGGTGTACATACACGGGTGGGGGTACGACTCGAACGTTCAGGGGTGTACATACACGGGGGGTTCGACACGTACAGGGGTGTACATACACGGGGGTTCGACACGTACAGGGGTGTACATACATGGGTGGGGGTATAACTCGAACGTACAGGGGTGTACATACACGGGGGTTTGACACGTACAGGGGTGTACATACACGGGTGGGGGTACGACTCGAACGTACAGGGGTGTACATACACGGGGGGGTTCGACACGTACAGGGGTGTACATACACGGCTGGGGGTACGACTCGAACGTAAGGGGGTGTAAATACACGGGGGTTCGGCGCGTACTCACGGGGGCTGGGGGTGGGTTCGGCGCGTACTCATGGGGGCTGGAGGGGGTTCGGCGCATACTCACGGGGGCTGGGGGGGGTTCGGCGCGTACTCACGGGGGCTGGGGGTGGGTTTGGCGCGTCCTCATGGGGGCTGGGGGGGTTCGGCGCGTACTCACGGGGGCTGGGGGGGTTCGGCGCGTACTCACGGGGGCTGGGGGTGGGTTCGGCGCGTACTCACGGGGGCTGGGGGGGGTTCGGCACGTACTCACGGGGGCTGGGGGGGGTACGGCGCGTACTCACGGGGGCTGGGGGGGGTGGGTCGGCGCGTATGTGGGCACATGTCTCCATGGTTGCAATGGGAGTTCGGTGCGGACGGTGTTTTTACCATACGGTTGTGACATCGGACGCACGGGATGGATCGTACTTGCGCGGTCGGACTTCACTTTTCACGTTTGTACGGTAAATCGTCTGGGGAGGTGTCGGACACATTTTCCGACCCGAGGACGTGTGGGGAATTATTCCCAATGCGACTCGTATGGAGTTTTTCCCATGCGAATCGTAATTGGCAGTTTGTACGGCACTTATACGATTCGTACGGTAAAAAGACCGGATACGAGTCGTACGGGGAATTTTTTTTCAGGATCGTAATCGGCACCAATGTGTAGTATTTAGCGGTGTGTGTTTGTGTGTGTGCGTGCATGCGTGTGTGTGTGCGTAATAAATGTACTTTTCCTTTTCCTGAAGAACATTTACTGACCGGAGAATCATTTATTTAGTGTTATTATTGTGTGCCAGCGAATAGTGATTACTAAAAACACACAACCTCTCCTGAATAGGCCTAAGTCAAGTGCTACAATGGGCTGCTTGGTTCCCAGTAAGGATAATTTGTGGAGGCACAGGCCTGACATCCTGCACAATACCCCAATTTCCTACATTGGTGTTCAACATAGGGAAAATAGTTTCCAGTTCCAGTAGGCATGGATACATTCGATAAGGTCAATTTTGCTACACATTACCTATGCATTAATGTGCAAAAATCAAAGCTCAAGGCTCTGAAAGGGGTTCAAATATTTAATTGGGTGAAATCCATATGTGAGAGAGGAAAGCCCCCGCACATATATGTCGTTTGAAAAACTTGATTGTTGGTTGATATATTAACTGCGGTTGTTAGGACCAGTTTGCATTTTTTTTCAATGATGTGCTGCTGGGGTGGGTTTTCCCACACAGTGTTCTGATTAGAGTGTTACAGATCATAGTGTCCTTTGAACCCCAGCACTATACACTATGCCTGTATAAGGAGGGTTATTTTCTGTAGGTTTAGGGACTACAACAGATACCCACACCATAGATCTTGGCGAAGGGGTTGGTCCTACTTCTGGGGGTGTAGGAGGTTATTGAAGTCAATTTTTCCACCATTGTGCCAGCCAGGAACCACTGAAAGGGTGAGGCAGGCTGCTACTCAGAAGTAGTTGACCTTCCCTAGGAGCTCTCATCAGAAGGGTAGGGGTCCCCATGAAAATATCTTGTGGTGTGGGGTGTGAAAATTATGTAGGTCCCATTGCCCCCATGGGTTATCCGGTGGGGAGGGGGAGCTATCCAAGGGTGGTCCGTAGAGGTGGGTGGCCCTGTGGAGGGCATAGTCCCTAAGATAGACGGTGTAGTGGCTGACCATGAGGAGATCTGAGAGGCAGATAGGTCTTCCTAAATTCCTGGGATGTGTTAGTGGTGGACCCTGAAATATAAGGGCTGGGTAGACAACTCCCAGAGAACAGTGGAGGGTTTCATCCTAGTACCGTTTTGTTTACCTTTTACTTGAAGTGGTGACTGTGGCGATGCCCAACTGGATGTCCAATCAGGTAGGGCTTGTGGGGACACGCCACAGGCCTGGGGATGGGAACCCTGTAGTGGAGGGTTTGCAGGCACATCTGTTAGGGGTTGTTGCTCTGAGCTGTGAGCCTTGCCTTAACAATGGACTTCCAGTGTACCAGCCTTGGGGTTCAGTCCTGAGGCCCATTGAAGTCCTGCCTTGCCATGCATTGTTTTGGCTGGTGGGTGCAGCCCCAAGCGTGGTGTGATGGTACAGGAGTCAGATGCTACTGCAGTGGTTTTACCAGGTGGCCAGGTTGGTCCCATCTTACGTGAAGGGACCCAGTGCCTCAGTCTGGGATTGTATTAGCCACTTCTGTCTGGAAGGTTTACTTTGAGCTGCCAAACAGCAGCTATTGAGGACTGTACCCAGCAGACTGTTGGTGGGAGCCCCCTCAAGGTGGTCAGTTGGAGGGGATGCATGTGTATTGTATGTTGTTGGACTTGGCCCTTTTTGCAGGGTCATCCCTAAACTTTTTGCCTTTCTCCTAGCCTTTTTTCTGACATGGTGTTGGTGGTTTTAGGACTCTGGGCACTTTAACACTGCTGTCCAGTGTAAAGTGTGTGTGCTCTCTGTGTTAAAAATGGTAAGATTGGTCTACACCTGTTTGGCCTATTTAATTTACCTGTCAGTCCCTTGTGAAATGGTATCTCCTATACCCAGGGCTGGTAAATTAAATGCTACTGGTGGGCTTGCTGCGCTGATTGCGCCACCCACCAAAGTAGCCTTTCAAACCTGTCTCAGGCCTCTGCCAATGCAGGGCCTGTGCACGCAGTGTGAATGCCGCTGTGACGTGGCACCTAAACTGTGTGCCATGTCCGTGACCCCCCTTTTACTACATGTCAGTCACCCCTAAGGCAGGCCCTAGCTATCCCTATGGGCATGGTGCATTGTAGGTAAAAGATAGAACATGTATGTTACTTGATTGTGTGACATGTCCTGGTAGTGACAAACAGCCATTTTGATTTCTCACTACTGTGAGGCTGCCCTTTTATAAGAATGCATTAGGGATTCCCTGATAAGTGTTTCAGTTGTAATCCCTGATATGAGAGGTGCAGTGTGGTCAAGGTTGGTATGTTTGGAATAGTGATAATAAATGCTACGCAATGGTGTGCGCAGATTTATTATAACTATTTTTGAAATGCCACTTTTAGAAGTTAAACACACAAGATGATGGACGGAATGTTGCACATTGGCAAAACATTCACCCCAGTCACAGATCTGGGTTTAATCCATCGTTATTTTGCTCACCACGCCACCCCAGTTCAGATATGCAAATCAGTCTTGACCCTGTGCCTCATGAAAACAGTCCAGCCCGAACTGCCAAGCCATGTCTTCCCTGGACCGCAATCAAGCATCCTAGGACTGGTTTCGGGGTTTCACCCCTCTTCAGCCAGGGTAGCTTGACTCCAGTGGCGTAGTGAGCAGGGGACCAACGTCTGGCCATACCTTTCCCACAAAACGATGGATTTAGGCCCAGGTCTCTGTACTGGGGTGAATGTATGACAATGTTCTGCATTCTGTCCATCAACTGTTGTTTTTGCATTTGTCACCCCGAGTGGGAAGGGTATGCCCAGACGTACGTTTCGTGCTCTCCATGCCACTGGATTCAATCAAGCTATCCTGGCTGAAGAGAGATGAAACCCCGAAACAGGTCCTAAGATGCTTGTTTCCAGTCCAGGGAGGACCTGGCTTGGCAGTTCGGGCTGGACTGTTCCCACGAGGCACAGGGTCAAGACTGATTTGCATATAGCTGGGTTCAAACTGGAATGGCATGGTGATCAAAAAAACAATGCATTTAGGCCCAGATCTCTGTACTAGGGTGAATGTATGACATTGTTCTGCATTCTGTCCATCAACTGTTGTTTTTGCACTTTTAGAAGTTGGCATTTCTGTGTGCTATGTGTCTGCCTGCCTGATGTGAATTGCATGTCTGGCTTGTGAGTGACAGGGGCTGGGAGGTGTTTGTGGCTCCAGGAGGGGCAGGGTGAGTCAGCACTAGGCTGAATGGGACATCTGTGCTGGGAGTAGTGGGAGGGGTAATCCTTGGTCCCTGAATAGGTCAGTACCTGGCCTTTACAATGCTGGCTCTGCCCCCCTGTGGTGTGTCTGATGGCAGAGCCCAATCTCTGAAAGGAGGGTGTGAGCACTGTAAAGCAAAATGCTTCAACACCCCCCAGAACCAGTTGGAACTGGTTCCCCCCCCCCCGATCCCTGTGCCAGGGCAGACAATGAAAATGCTAGTACAAGTCCTGGGGCTGTGACCCCAGGAGAGGTGTGCTTTTCTTGTGCTTAGGCTTGCAGCCCACAGGCTGCCGGACTGCCAGGAACCGCCGCTGGGGTTGGACTTCCTGCCCTGTTAGGCAGCTGATGGTCTGCTGGCCTTGGAGTCCTCAGAGTGCTGGCCTGCCAGTGTTTTATTTTGCCCAGCTTCTGCCCTCATTAAGCTCCAAGACGAGGGGAGCGTGAGGGCGCTGTAGCGCTGTGCTGCCGGAGCATCCTGAGGAAATCCCAGCGTGGGGATTCCCCCGGGTTATGAGGAAGAGCGGGAGCCCACTCCGCGTTTTTGCTAAATCGCGTTTACAGGAGAGAACGGGTGCCCACCCCACGTTCTGCATCTAACTTGGTAGGTGTCCACCCCGCGATTGCTGTTTATCCAAGGCGGGAGCCCACTCCGCATTTCTCTGCCAAGTGAATCACCGCCGCGACCCGAGGAAACAGGAAGCCAGGCAGCCTGGCTGGTTGGAGGCGGGGCCGGAAAATACGCGCCAGTCGGAAGACCCAGGTGGGAGCCCACCCCGTGCTGGGACGTAAAAAAGAGAATCGCCGGCCAAAAGACCCAGGCGGGAGCCCACCCCGCGCTGGGACATACGAAGGAGAAGAGTGAGGTAGAGTTGTGCCAGAGAGCGGTAGCCTACCCCGCCTCCGTGCACACTAGGAAGAGAGGCAGCAGAAGTCAGGCTGTGGTAGCCTGGATGTGGGCGGGGCTCCCATGAGCTGGAGGGAGCCCTGCGTGAGGCCGCAGAGATCGCCGGAACAAGAGGACTTCAGAGCTGGTTGTCGGCAGTCTCTTGAGGCTGCGGGAGCCTACCCCACGTGGCCGTGTCCGGAGAAGTACAGAGAGGAACTCCCAGGCAGAGTGGGAGAGAGAAGGAAACTGACGAGGGACAGGACCTGCAGCAAATGGTGCCAGCCCCAGAGGAAGCCGGATGGGGAGGTGAGTTCCCCGGGGAAGAGCCCAGTCCTTCCTTTGCCACAAAAGTGATGCCGCACCACGGGAAAGCGGGCGGCTGCCTTGGGGGCCATCCCTTAGGTTTGGAGGGGGAAGGAGACCAAGTGAGGTTGTCCCACCCTTGTGGGGGCATTGGCAAGTCTCCTGTGGGTGCAGAGAGAGCACCCAGGATCCCGGGAACGGTCCCCCTCTGAGTGCAGTTGCACCGCATGGTCACGGGCAGCTGCCTGATTTGAGATATCTGGGCAATTTTGATTTGGTGGCATTGCAGGGCAAGCCCAAGGAAGAGGCCCCCGGGACCACGTGAGACGGCCGGATACCCACCTATGTGCCCAGGTGGGACATGATGAAATGAGGTGATGGTTGCACCCTATCGGGGGGGTGGTAGTGCGCTGTTGGTATGATGAACTGCCTAATACTTTTTCTTAGTGAGTGCACTACTGCCAATTATATGTATGCATAGTGTGCTTATGCTAATGGGATATAATGCCTAAGGTCATGCTATAATGTCATAGGATGATGTCTAATGTTATGCTCATGAGGTTCATGCATACTATGTTCTATGCCTAATGCGTAGTGTGGTTTAGGCGTAATGTGAGTTATGCGTAATGTTATGCCTAATATGATGTCTACTGCATAATGTGATTTATGCACCATGATCATTGCCTAATGTGTTTGGGCTGGTGAGGCCTATTGTGTAATTTGTTTATGCTAATGAGGTTTGGGCCTAATGTGATTTATTGCCTAATGTCATGCTATGATATTTTAGAATGGTGTCTAATGTGACTGTGATAAGGCTTAGATCATAATTGTACCAGTAGTTACTGGTTGTGGTTTATATTTATTACCTACTTTCTGATGATTCTGACTGTGGCCCAATTGGTCTGGTCCTGTATATAATCCCCTGTGAATATTGCCCGTGCCAGTTGGCAGACTGTAAATGTGTAATATGTTTCTAATGTGTTTATGACAATACAAAGGCTATTTCTTTATATAACCTTGTGTGGAGTTCCTTTTGTAGTGTGCCTAGTGTGTTGCTGCTGTGTGTGTGTGTGTGTGTGTGTGTGTGTGTTGCGCAAATGCTTTACACATTGCCTCTGAGATAAGCCTGACTGCTCGTGCCAAGTTACCAAGGGGGTGAGCAGGGGTTATCCTCAGTGTGTAACTCCCTTGACCTGACTGGAGTGGTGGTTTCTGCCTGACTTTGGCGCAAGCTGTAGCCAACCAGAAATCCCATTTCCAACAAATGTTTATATTATTCAGCTTGCTTTTGAATGATTAATATGTCATTTCCTTCCTCACAAATCGATTTTAGAGTGGTTTATAATTCATGATTTAGACAAAATTATGCTTATTCTTGTATACCTGCATTAGGAGTGCTGCGGTCAATGTTAGGAACCAGACCAATTTCATTCAGGTTTTTGTAAAGTAAGCATTTTTCTTCAAATTATGGAAGTTTACATTCTTCTAAGTCTGCATCACATTCTAGTGGCCTTGAAAATAGAACAGTGCAAGTATCATACATATATCTGTTTAAATGAAAATGCATGTTATTCCTGCAATGTAGATAAATTCTAGCAGATGCTAGGGGAATTGCTGTTCTTGGCATTCTAACATAGAATGCAAGAGACGTCTGCTGGGCTGGCGGACATCTCAAAACTTGGTGGGCAGGTACTCCTTCAGGTGATGGTGAACTATACGCTGTCGCTCTGACGGAGTCAATTTCCATCCGCCAATCTCTAAATCCGGCCCTTAGTGTGTTATTTGAGCCTGTTAGGCCTATCTTGGTTAATTAAATAGGGATCAAAGGCAATCAGTTTTGCTTCTACCACTTTTAAGGTTGGGCCCACAGATGACACAGCTATTTCCTTTGCCAATAAATGCAAGTCATAATTAAGAGAGACACTTTTATAAATGTAAAGAGGTGACATGTTTAGATGTCCTAACTTCTTCAAACTGTACTCCCAGATATGTGTAGCTATTCATTCTCTCTATCAAATACCATAGGTTACTCCTATTAAATTCCTACTAAAAATTACTACTAATATTTTAGCTATATTCTCAACCATCCCATTCTATAAACAATATCCTGCTAATGCTGTTAATTGATAAATGACACGGCCTAAATAGTGACACCAAGATGTATGAATGTTAACGATAGGAAGATAGATAGATAGATAGATAGATAGATAGATAGATAGATAGATAGATAGATAGATAGATAGATAGATAGATAGATAGATAGATAGATATATAGGTAGGTAGGTAGGTAGGTAGGTAGGTAGGTAGGTAGGTAGGTAGATAGATAGATAGATAGATAGATAGATAGATAGATAGATAGATAGATAGATAGATAGATAGATAGATAGATAGATAGATAGATAGATAGATAGATAGATAGATAGATAGATAGATAGATAGATAGATAGATAGATAATTGCAAGTTCCTTAGATCATGGAATTGCATCATCGCAATTTATTTTTATTGCAGATTCTACCCAATAAGATGCAGGGTTGCAATGGTCACATATTGCGAATTAAGTTGCAAAGATGAAGGTCTACTCTTCCTCGCAATTCTGCATCACTGTCTCTAAGTAGGATGCACAGTCGAAATTACTGTACATGAGGTAGGATTTCTGCAAGTTCAGATGAAAGGCTGTTTTATATTGTGTGAGTAGTATATTCTTTGCAGTGCACAGCAACAGCGACTGCTTGGCGAGCCAATTATTAGTTGATCAGGCTATAATTTAATTCGCTATTTTAGTAGGGAACTTTTGAAACAGAGAACAGCATGCATATTTTCTTTTTACTTAGTTAACGTATTTTGACATCCATAGCATTTAAAGAGAAATAGAGGGCCAACTAGGGGCTACACACTTGATTTGGACTCATCACCATGCACAGCATATAAGGGGCCATTTATCATGGAATTACCGGCTCCTCCACTTTTCACATTACAGAAATGGACAGTGCTTAATTTGTAAAATAATAAGTGCCAGGGTCCTGACTAGGAGGCCACTGTAGCTTGTACCACTCATTTCCCCTGTCATCACTGCCAATCACGGTACCAAAACAACTATGAACAATCTCTCTAACCTGAAAGTGCCACAGTTTATTTTGCGAGTTTATACCGCGCTGGAATCGACTCCCACAGGAGTATCTCTGCGCCTTTGGCCAACCATAATACAAGAAAAGAGTCCAAGCAGTATATCATGTTAGTTTTGAAATAGGAAAGTTTTTAATTGTTTCTTGAAAGGGAGGTGATCATCGCAGAGTCTCAAGGATATTGGGAGGCTATTACAATATTATTATATAATAATAATAATATAATATAATATCATTACAGGTCCCCAAAGCTGAAGGAATGGCTGGGGACGCAGGTATTAGTAATTTTTTTATGTACGTTGCATTCATAAACAACTGTTGTTCTGCTCCTATCTAAATTAAATGAGGAGCGCCACCATGTGGCAGACTGTCATAAGTGTGGTGTTGACAATTAAGTGCTGGTGCCGACCTGGAAACCAATTAAGTGCTGGTGCTGCACACCGGAAAACTAAGGCTCAAATTAAGCACTGGAAATGGCCTAGCACAAAATCCAGAAGTGGTATGATAAAAAAAAACATATGTTAGAGCTTCTTCAAGCTGGGATACTACATCTGCAAAGTGCAAAGAAAAACATTGGGGCATATTAGCAAGACCGGCGATAAAATTATCGCTGTTTTAGCGGCAGGAAACTGTCGCTAAAATGGCGATAATGGGCTTGCTAATATGCGTTATAGAATTCCAATAGAAGCCCAGGTTAGATATCCTGCACATCTAACCTGGGCTTCTATTGGAATTCTATAACGCATATTAGCAAGCCCATTATCGCCGTTTTAGCGGCAATTTCCTGCCGCTAAAACGGCGATAATTTTATCGCCGGACTTGCTAATATGCCCCATTGTTTTTTTTGTGACAAAGCAGGCCTGACCAGAGCAAAAAGAAATTAAGCAAAATAGTGAATCATTGCAATATGTACATTTAGATGTATAGCACATTTGTGCAATGTAACCCTAACCTGAGAAATGTATTCATTTATTCATTTCAGCATACGTTGTGTCAATGTGTCTTCTTGACCGTGATAGGGTTTAAGTTCGTGTTCGCACCAACATCGTGTTGTGTTGGTTTTTTCGGAATGATTCATTCTTCTTTTTGTTTTATCATTAGAAAACATTAAATTACACCCTTACTACTTGTAGCTGTCTGCAGGGAGACTGTGTAACACTGCTCCTTCGCGATTGCGTTGCTTCAGTCTTCAGTCTCCGATACACGTGGAAATATCGATCGAAGCCTTTGGCACAACACATATGGCTGCATTTGAGTAAACACCAACAGGGGTTCGTCTTTCATATCCACACCTATGGCGCATCTGCATTATTACAAGTGCATTATATCCTATAGCACTTATAATGAGGTGGACAGCATAACTTAATTCAACTCTCTCTCATGTCCCTCAAGACTGCATGGCATTCAATTGAATGCAACGCTGTAAATATGTCCCCTATACCTGTATAGTGAAATTTCAACTTCATCATCAACAAAAACGTGTTATTCAAATTTCACAAATCATGTGACGTCCACTATCATGCGTCCCCTTTCTTGGTGTTACTGGGCACTTCTGGAGCAAGCTCAGGCCACATTTACCAGGTTATTTGCAGACTACTAGACTAAGGACTGATTTAGAGTTTGGTGGACAGATTACTACGTCACAAACGTGGCAGATTTTTATGCATTTTATTTATTTAATGCAGTTTTATATAGCGCGGACTTTACCCAAAGGTGTCAGAGCGCTTTACAATAGAACTAAGGGGCATATCATCAAGGGCTGGTGACATAATTATCGCCGCATTTGCGGCCGTTTTCGGCCGAAAAGCGGCAATAATTATATTGCATTATTTGCAAGGACACGCTACCGCGTGTTTCCTTGTTTCAGCTCCCGTTTTGTTCACGCCTCGCTTTGCATCTCTGATGAGATGCAAAGGAGGCGTGCCTGACAAAACACTATGGGAAAATATCACTACCCCAGCTTCGTGATATCATCAACGAGGGGTAGCGATATTTTAAATCCCGTTAACTATGCCTTTACGCAGGAATTTAACGTCTGTTAAATTCCTGACTAAGGCATAGCTAACATAGGAGGTGGATTATGGTGATACGACCACAGGGTCGTATCACCAAGGCTATCTCCGTTTTGGGCGCAACATCGCTGGTTTTCCAGCGATGTTGGCCCATTTCCCTGGAATATTATCGCCCTGGAGTAACGCGTTGTTAATAACGCGTTACCAGGACGATAAATTCCTGCGATAGACGGCGATAAATAAACAAGCGCTAAGCGCGCTTTGCCTTTATTTATCGCCGTCCTAGTAAATATGCCCCCAAGTACACTACATAAGGAAAATAACAAACTAACAAGTTCCAAATACATTACAATAATTAAAAAGGTAAAGATAAAATAGAAGGTGCAAGAATTAGGTTATTACTAAAACTGATGTCTCTGAGGGGAACCTTAAAGGATTTGGTATGGTCGGGTTGATATCTACGCTGCCACCGATGTACATTTTTTTTATAGAATTATATTTCATAAACATAAGTGTTGGACGGACACCGGCACACCTCAGGCGCTGCGCGTCCATGCCTTGACAGGGAACACCTTAGTTCCCGCTTCTCTTGTTCCGCAGATAACATAATTGCATTTTTACTCATCGCAATGAACAAATACATTCTTCCAACTGGGAAATATTTCATGTGTACAGTCACTTGCGCTACAGCTGACCCAGATATAAACTCCAGCTGTCCTTGTTGATTACCTGGGAGCCCTACAAAACCCATAGTCTCTGTTATGATATACCTTCAAAGTCTATGCAAAGTCCCCCTGCTCCTTTGTACGGTTATTACAGACAGCAGCAGTATTACAATGCATTACATTCACTATGCAAAACACGACTCGGTAATTTTCTTTCGTCAGGCCGTTTCAGAATGTTTAATACAGCTGGCCCAGAACCGCTCCCCGGCTGCCATGCAGGGACTGCAATATGTATTCCGCCTGGAGGGCGCTCTGCACTTAAAACAAATATTTCTCCTGAAAACACATTGGCCGGGGGATTCAGGACCAGCATAGGTGTTTTCCTCGCAGGGGGGTCAAGAAGGATTTATTGCATCTTAAGCCCTAGGACTTTTTTTTCCTTTGAACCCAAAGCTTTCAAATATTAGTTTTGGTGCCGGGGGTTCAGCATCAGACATGACCTGACTGAATGAGACCCCAGAGAGTGCAATCCTCATATTGCAGGCACGTAAGCAATCTCTTTTCTTGTGTTTCTGTATCTTCGGATCCACCAGGCCTTAATCCTACAAAGCGGCGCGTTTCTTTTGAGTTCCCTTCCCCTGCGCTGTTTCTCTCCCTGGCTAGATGTAACATCACTCAAGACCCATATCCATAACATTAGCGGCAGATATAGCTCCGCGAATCTGCGTGCGTGGCGTGATCAGATGACCCGCATTAGCTCCAGAGCGCTGAAGTGGTGATTTTCATATGCAAACCATGGTAACAGAGGCGCATCCCAGGTGGCCTTCGTTTCCCGTTCTGCATCAGGTGCGGCTGTGACATTTATTCACTCGGGTCTTTATGCAGCAAACTGTTCTGTGAAAGACTAAAATGATGTTGGCGTAGTAAATTACAATAGTTAAACAGCAGTGGGGAAAATGCGCGGGAGGCGCGTCTTGCGTCGTCGCGTGCGAGGCTGGTTACGTTCGGAACGCGAAGGCCCTTCAAGCTGAGGTGTGAGGGATCCCGCTTTCAGTCAAAGCCAGGAGAAGAGAATTTATTAACAATACTGTAGGATTGGAAGGTTATTTATATCTCTCAGAACCAGGCTTGTTATTCAAGAAAAGAGATTTTCCACACTTCAACATCTGATTAACAGCCTCGCGCGCACTCTATCTCCTACTTCGATAAGGATTGACAGAATAATGCGAGACGCTCTATAAATAACTTATTGATGCCGTACAAAAATAAACCGCCGTGCTCTGTCCCATAAATATAGAGCGGAGTCATTTCTCTCAAAATACAGTGCAGCGCGCTGCCTGGCTAAAAACAGAACTTATGCTTTCACCTTCTCGCATTGCCTTGGCATTTCTTATTCACTTGAGTTATTCAGGGCATTGATAGATGTGTCATCACTCAAATAGCCAAAATGTAGGCAGTAGTACAAGCCACAGTGCATATTTAAATTTAGCAATAATTAGGCTTGAAAGGAGGGCTCGCAAGAAATGTACCGATTTACCTGTGTACATAGCGTATAAGAAATTAATAATATTCTAAAACAAGTCTGCTTTTTTGGATTTAGGAACATTTATGCAAGATAATTTTATTTGAAAGCAAGCTATCGTGTGGATTTCTGTTTCCAACGAGGAAGACATACTTTTGCCCCATGTGTCGCCTCAGTCTTCTCTGTGATATGACAGCTCATTTGGTTGGTTTAAATTTTGCCAGTTATGAGAAGCACATGACACTGAGGGACTTCATATCTCAAGCTTAAGGAGGCAGTGTGTGTGTGGCTGTGCCCACCCCAGCTGATCAGCCTGACTCAAACATGCCTGCTTGTCGAGATACAGTAAAAAGGAATCTACTATGAACTTGGAAGTCTCGTTAGAGACATATGTATTTGTGGCAGACTGTCAGCTTTTCTGTGTCCGCCTAGGCTAGTCTGAAACATGTTCTCAACTATGAATGCTCAACAGTAAAATCACTGGCATCCAATTACCTCAATTTAAGGGATGTGCAATCTCATGCAGACAACTCAGGAAGTGATATGAAAGGAGGTCATGTCTGAAGACGTGATCATGGAGCGATCGGAGAGTTGGATAATGATGCAAAATGCAGAGTTGCAGAAACATAAAAACAATTCTTACATTAGGTCAATGTGCAGTAATGCGCAGTAGAGTGTACACTAAACTTAGCCAATCATAATTATTGGCTAATACTCCACCACACACACACAAAGACACACACAAAAACACCCCCCCACACACACACATGCTTGAGGGTTTAATTAAGTGTGTGCGTGAGAGAGTGAGTGAGTTATAAAGGGAGTGAATTGCTGTGCTTACATTGTGCTATATCAACTAATGGTCTCAGGGTACCCACTTATATTATTTCAAATCAGAAATTAGAACAGCAGGGATTTTATTCAACATTTCATGGCCAGGACTGGAGGATTCAGCAGGTGTGTAGCTGATGTGATTTCCAGGTCCATGACATTTAGATCACATAAAAGCCTTAGCTTTAAATGGAATTTAAAATCAGAGGCCTTGAGAAGATTTTTTATCAAGATTTCTAGGAGCTTACCGAAGGAGCATAAGGCTGCGCCATGTCTGCAGGATAGGCTGTGATACCATGTTGTGAAGATGCCTGTTGACCAAGCAGGTAGACGTCAACTAGATTCTGTCACTGATTGACTTTTTTAAAAGTAGAGAAACAGTGTCCTTTGTATGCCATATAAAAGGCTAGCAGAAGCAATTTGTAAAATGTGTAGATCAAAAAACCTGGGAAGGGTAGAATAAAAGGGCATTGCCATAATCCATTTAGGAGTTCATGTCAGCTAAAACAGCTGAAGCAGTGAGTCCTAGCGAGGTGTCTGAGAACGTTCATAGTCAGAGGACTGAGGCAAGTCAACTTCCATGAAAAAAAACATGCAGTGTTCTAATTTTTGGGCATTGGGAAACCGTTATTCACAGTGGGTGGGTAATAAAATGGAAACTCTATAAGCCTCATTTGCAAGCCCATTGCGCCGCCAGTGCGTCACTTTTTTCGACGCACCGGCAGTACAATGGGCTTGCTCATATTTTCAAGGCCACGTAAAGTCACCCTGCGTGACTTTTCATGGCCTTGTAAATATGAGCCCTTCTTACAAATTACTCTGCGTGAAAGAAGCGTCCCATGGAGGTAGCTGTGGGTGTTCCAACTCAACATCCATGGAACCTGACACATTCCCAGATTTACAACGTTTTGTAAAGCTGTGAATGTGTCAGAATCCTACCTCTCCCCAGGGGACGCATAGAAGTGGTGCAACAAGGAGAAATACTTTTATTTCCCCTCTTTTTTTCCTCTTTCTATACGTGCTGCATTCTGATGCATGCATAGAAAGATAAAAATGCCATAAAATATGATTTTTGTGCAGGAAGGGGCCCCTTCCTGTACAAAAACAATCTTCCCCGCAACGCAGGCACCCATGAAACATTACACAAGGGTCTTCGTTGGCGCACGGCTGCTGTTTGTGCACCAGAGAAGGGGAGAACAGGAATGCACTGTATCTTGTACATATGACACATTCGTGCCCTTCTATTTTGATGCACGGCAGTGCAGCAGGAAGGCTTGCTGCGTTGCTGTGTGTCAAAATATAGTAAACGAGGCACTACGTATGTGGTTTATATAGCACAAACTGTGCAGCAAAGAAATAGAGCATTGAAAACAATTGGGAGTTTACCATATGTCAAGAAGAGAAAGAAGAGGAGTGGGCAGATGGGACACAGAAATGCAGGTGGGACTGTTTTGTGCTGTGAGCCTTGCAGGTATAGTGCACACATTGCAGTTAGCAATAACATTCAATGATGGAGATGGTATTGGAGGGAAGGAACTGGGATGAGAGCTTTTCCAGGATGGTTTCTCACCCCTTTAATTAACAAGAGGAAGGATCTTAAAACTTAGAGAAAGCCGGGTGTCCTGCCTTCTGCACCCTGTTTTTCCTGTTTTTCAGAATGACAGTGCTATGGCTAGATGCAATTATGCTTCATTGGATGTCTTAATCTTTTTCATCAGATAAAGTAGGATGCTAGAGTTGTCTTCCTATAATCAACAAAGCTGGTCCAGAACGGGATATGGGTTGGCAATGGTAATGCAAGGTTGTGGAATCGTCTGAAGATTGGTGTGATACTGTGTTGCATGTGAAGGCCTTTGAAGAGCAATTCAGCTGTAATAAGGACATGCTTCAGCGGAATCAGGTGGATTCTGGGGACTCTGACTTGTACAGCTTACCTCCAGCAAAATGAAAAAAAGACCGAGTGCTGAATGACATTTCTGAATTCTGATTCCAGTAGGAAAGGCTTTCTCAGGATGAGGTGCGATTGATTCGATACAACATATGTCCTGTGCAATACGCGAGTACTGAATGTGAGTATTACGGCATTGTGGTATTCTTCGGACTGGACAGTGTGTGCAAGTAGGAGTACACAAGTCCAAATTCATCTCAGGGAGATAATTTTGCAATGCAGTTGTTTGCAGTCATTGACAATTAGTGCAAATTCTGTCAATGGGGGTTCAATTTGAGGAAGTCCTCGGGATTGGTTGTAGAAAGGCAGTCACTTCAACTGGTCAGTGATGTAGTTAGAAGTGTGTTGCAGATAGTCTGCATACTGGTGAAGTCTGGGTCCTATATCTGTCAGCTGTCCATCAAACGGCCACATACACTGGTTGATAATGATTGGCAAGAGAATGGTACCTTAGAGCCTAGATCACAAAGAACCCCCCTGAACAAGCTGTTCGTTGTTCTTCATTTATGACCTATGCCATTACATTATGTTGCAATTAAAGTCCATTAGAACATTGGAATGTTGGGAGCTCCATTGAAAACAATGGAGCGCTCCGGGCTTATAATGGCTGGTATAAGCCCGGAGCTCCAACATTCCAATATTTCTTTGTTCACAGCTCTGGCTGTGAACAAAGACTTCAGGGAGCCTGAGGGGATTTCAATCCCCTCGCGCTCCCTGAAGGCTTCGTTTTGTAAGAACATTCTGCCCTCTAGTGGCAAAATGTTCTAATAGCCTTATAGCCCTTCGTAGCAGGGCTATACCGCTATTAAAGTCCCGCTGCGTTAGTTAAAGTCCCTTGCCTTCGGCTCGGGCCTTTAACGCTGCAGCGGGCCTTTAATAGCCGGTATAGCCCGCTACGGCGGGCTATAAGGCTATATTAGTGTGAGGGGTGTCATTGATTTCCTATGTAAATCAAGATGGTATCATTGTCATTTAAGGCACCCGCAAGAGATTGGAGAAGTCCTGCCAGATCATCTGTGGAGAAGAGTTTGAAGGTGGTCTACTTGGACATTTTGCAGGGAGCAATCAATTTGCCAATGTCAGTTAAAATGTGTTGTGTCTATTCTGTTGAATCTTGCAAATGTGACTTTTAAGACTTTACTGATTGCAGTGCAGTTCTTTTTTGCATTATTCGACTTGTAAAATCTGATATCAACTTTATACCATTTTTTATCACATTGATGAGGTGGCCTTATCCTCCATGCTAAGCTGGATGTGAGTTACATGGAAATCAGATGCCTAGCTCTCTAGCTTAGAGATGTGGCTTTCTTAGAATTGAACTTGTGTACGGCATAGTTTAGTAGTGATCTCTACAGACCATATTTAATTTTGTATAGTAGGGTTTCCCCAGGGGTGTTGCGGGGCCAAATTACAGCCAGTAGCATGCATGTAGGATTTGTTAATTATCCTTGATGACTGTGGATGACCTTGGTGGGTAAGAGATATGTGTAGCAGATCAAAGGCAATGACAGCTTGGGCAGTCCATGTTACATGCCATATGTCATAGTGGGAGGCACATAAGCTTTAGTATGGAAATGCATAAGCGAACCATCATCTCCTAGTTGGTGTGGGTATACATTTTGAATATTGAGTGATGTCTGCAATGGACAATAGTTTGAAGAAGGTACCCTTCATGCCTTGGTTAATACATTGCCTAGGCAACTGAAATCTCTAGGCAAGATGTTGAATGTTTAACTAGTTTAATTTGCACTGTTGAAGAAATATTTCTCCAAGCCAGAGACTACATTCATACAGATGACTTGGGACATGACAATCTATTTGGAACATGGTGAGAGTGGCAAGTTACGAGCCTAAAGGATCTAAGCATTGATTACTGCTGAAGTGTGTATTTTAACGATCATAGACAAACAACTGTGATGCAATACTTTACTATTTCACACAAGTCATTGTGGTGTATGATGTAATCATGTGGGTTCAAGACATGGGTTTGTTTGCCTTTGTTTTTATCCAGTCTGTATGTAGGCCACCTTATACTTACTATGCCAAGACAAAGGGGTTTTGGTAGACCTGCTGCTTAAGCTTCTTCACACTTCACAGAGGTTGTAGGAGCTGATACTACACGCCGCAAGTGGGCGTTGCTTGTGAAGGAGAGAAGCGGCAGAGTGAAGAGGTTCAGGCTGGCCAGAGCAGGCCAGAGTGGGCCTGAGGACTGCAGCTTGAGGGTGCTGGTGGGTCCACAGTGGCGCCCTCATGACGAAGAGGATTGATCGGGGGACTGGAGTGTCCGCTGGAGTGAAGCCAGAGACAAGGCCAGGCTGCTGGATTTGAGGTGCTGGGATCAGTGCGTGGGGGTTTCTTGGCCTTCTACCCCCTCTCTGTCACATAAGAGAACCTGCAATTGACCCAAGCCGAACTGAGTTGAGCTGATTGGTGCCGCCCAAGCTGAGTGTTTGTTCCCTGTAATTTCTCGTGCCCCTAGAAGGGTGCAACATGGAGGCGACATGGAGGTAATCAGTGGGAACCAGTAATAACTAGTAGTAGCCAGTGGCAGGTGATGTTAAAGTGGAGGGGGCACATTCCGTAATTACAGTGCAGTTAACCCTGGGTGCGGAGGCGGGCATTCTAGTGAGTTAGTGCGGCTTGTTCTCTGTGGCTCCCCCTCAATTTCCCCTCCAATTTTTCCTGTGTGTTTCATCAGGACCAAGAGGATTGATTGGACTGACAAAGTTTTGCCGTTATACAGGGTAATTACTTGGGACTAGTGCCCAATTCAGGGCTCTGAGGAAAATATTAGGATAATCTGGAAGAAAACACTTTTCCCCCTCATAATGTGTGAAAACGGTCGGTCTACTATGTTACAGCATGTGCTAAGTTCTAGGGGAAAAGGGAGTGGAAGCGCGGAGGACTGTTTCAATCAACAGAGAGTGGAAAAAGTGCAGCTAAAGTGCGCACAGGAGTTGGGTGTAAAACGTCACTAGGTGCAAAGGAACCAGTCCCCGACATCGCAGAACTTGCTTCCCCTTCCTCTACCACAATCTCCATTCAAGGAGGTATAAATGAACAATGAAGATTACACAGGAATTCTGCCTGCAGAGAGGTGCCTGCTGTTGTTTAAGGACCTCTAGAGACTGCGTGTCACTGGGAGCTGGAAGCGCGACACAACGAGGAAGAAGCATGTTGCCGCCGCAGCAGTTGCTGTCTCATCGCCGAAGAAGTGTGCCGCCCCTGCAGCTGTTTGCCGGTGCATCGTGGAAGAAGCGTGTCGCATCACTGAAGAAGCGTGCCGCCGCCGCAGAGGTCACCATCGCATCACCGGATAAGCGCGTCGCAGGGCCTGTCGCGGCTCAAGAAACCATCGATTTCACCGCACGGCCGCCGGGCAGGCTCGCATTGCATCCAAGCTGTTGATTCGCATCAAAGACGCCATTTTGTCGCATCGCACCGGATCGTCACATTGCATGGAGGCACCATCTTCTTGCATCGTAACTGGAGCGCAGTAAGAAACTGACACATCACCTCCTCTCCGGTAAGGAACCGACGCATCACCTCCCCTGCACTACAGTAAGGAACCAATGCATCACCTCCCCCAAAGCAAGGAACCGACGCATCACCTTCCCTGCAACCCTTTTGTTTGTTTTGTGTTACACATCCAAGGTAGTTTGAGAGTAAAGTGTTGCATTTACCATCTACATTGAACTAAGCTATTTCTAACATTTGAAAGTCTTATTTTTTAATACTGTATTGTGGATTTTTGTCATTTGGTCTTGTGTTAAGTCTAGATAAAGATTACTTATTTTTCTAAACTGGTGTGGTGTCCATTTGTAGTGTTTTCACTGTATTACTGTATGTGTTCACAAATGCTTTGCACACTGCCTCTGAGATAAGCCTGCCTGCTCAATGCCAAGCTACCAAGGGTGTGAGTATGGGTTATTTTAGGAGTGTAGCCCCCTTACCCTGACAAGAAGCAAGGGCCCCTAGTTGGTCAAAGGTACCTACCTCTGCCAACTAGGGACTCCCATTTCTAACACGGAGCCATTCAGGCCGTCTGTAGCATCACGGACCGATCTCAGAAGTTGAAGATGCAGGCAAGGATAGGCCTTGGGGGGGCCCAGGCTTAGGTTTACTGCCTGAGACGTGGTGAGCCCTCTACTGAGAAGTAGTGCGACAGACCTCTCGGTTGTAGGTGTTTCTGAATGAGATCTTCCACAAACAGATCACTTGCCAGCCCTTCTGCTTTCTCAGGGACCCCAATAATGCGGACGTTGTTGCGTCTGGAGCGGCCTTCATAGTCTCCAGCTTTGCGGCCATAACTTTACTGTCTGTTTGCAATTGTCGCACTTGGCGTTTGAGGATATCTGAGTCTTCGCGGAGGGTCGCCGTTGAGGTTTCTACCTCTGTTACTCTTGCGCTCATGTTCTTGGATCAGTCCGGATAAGTGAGACAGTGTCAATACGCGTTTCCAGGGATGTATGCACCCTTTTCAGTGTGGCCATAATATCTTGCAATGTTACTTCTTTCGCTTCTGCCGCTGTGCGATCGCCAACTTGAGTGGTGGGGGGGTCCTCTATCTCCGACTGCTCCTTGGCCCATGCAAATTTGGCCAATTTCATTTGGTGCGTGGTGCGCGGGCCTCGTCCCCCACCATTGCAGGCCCTGGGTCACCCTGTATAGTTCGGGGTACGTGCTTGGTAGTAGTCACCGCTGCCTGCCTGTGCGGTATGGTCCCACAGCCAGCCTTTCGGCTTTCTCACGTCTAGTGGACAGTGCCCTAGACCACGGTCGATGATGAATGCCTGCTGTTTACAAAAATTTAGTGGGGGACAGCCTGGGTGCGGCGGATCTCCGACACTGCGTGTCTGTGTCACTACATGGTTTCCTGTGACACTGACTCCCCCTCGGATGAGTCACTGCGGTACCCAATCACACACTCCGTGGCGATGCCCCCCTGAACTGGTTCATATGGCGCCCAAAGGGTGTCGACGGCAGCCTCCTTCACCGCTGTCTAATATATGTGCTCACTATCCAAGGCACTATGCGGGATGTTGCACCACCACCCTCGTATCGGCGGCCTTAGTCTCACAGGCCACAATATTAACTATGCAGGCCTGTGTCGCGGCCGTCACAATGTTAAAGCCAGTTCCTCCGGTTCGTCCTATCCCACAGCTCCGGAACGGACAGTCACTTGGAGTAGCTTGAGTGCCGGGCCGCGTAGTCTGGTTGTGCCTAAGAGCTCCACTGGGTGCGACTCCCAGGGGCAGTCGAGTTCATATGCGACACCACAGCCCCGTTGTCACTCGGAACTATGGCCTATGTAAGCATGCCCGGCTCGCGCCTCCGGGTGATCCCTTCTCCTCAAGTACGGACGTCACGTAGTGTGACCGCGGGGCTTAGGTGATCTCCTTCCACCCCCGGACACACCACTTCTTGCCTCAAGTGGGGGTGGAGCCACTCGCCGATCAGATTTGGTGGCCTCACTGGCACTCAAGGCCCCGGCTGCAGCCAGGCGCGTAGGCCGTACTTTTCTCTGCGACGCGGCCGGTCACTTCTGTGTCCGTTTCCAGTTATGATGGACGCATTCTAACCCCAATGGGTTCCGATTCTTCCTCCACCTCTTTTTTAGTGCCGCTAGCAGATAATCATGCAGATTCATTTGGGGAAAGTCTGGGACGAGACGGAGCTACGTTAGGCGGCATCCATTTCCTTCGGCTACTGGTCACGCCCCTGATCCCTCCTTTCTTGAGTCTCCTCCCCTAGGGTATCCAGCTAAAAGCCACATTTGGGATATGTCTGTTCCCTGGGTGTTTTTGATGTTGCTGTTTCACCAAAGGTTAATAAGATTTATGTAGACCACCTAATCTCTTTGCCTTAGTGTACCAGTCAAGGTTTGGAGGGGTCTGGATTTTTCAGGTCTCTTCAATTTGATGAAGGGGGTTCATGCCTAAAGGAGGGGGATTCCAGGAGCTAGATTCTCAAGACCTTCATTGTCCCCAGTAGTTACGAAAGGTGCCAAGACTGGTACTTCATCGATTGAATCAGTAAGAAATGTTTAGCATGAATGTGTATCTTTTGCTGAGCATGAAGAACTTGAGGAATCTATTGTTGGGCCCATAAGGGGGGCTGATGAAAACAAGATAAACATGAATTTACAAATGAGACTAATTCCCTGAGAAATGTTTCCGATTTTGCCCAAGATCTGTCACTGTTGATCCTTCTCTCCCTAATGCAATCAACTTTCCAGAGAATGTTAAAAACATTGGTTTTGAATAACATTCAAAATGTTAAGCTTATTTGACTGCTTGAAACTGTTAGTAAATCATTAAAGGGTGGAGCCAAAGATGTTTCCCCGGGAGAACAGTCAAAAGGTAGTATCTCAAATTCTGGTCCTTTGTCCATTTGCCAAGATGAGGTACATCTCTCCACTGATGTTGTAAATGGTGGAATCTTTGTTTCAAGATGTCCCTATTTAGTTTTAAGAAGAGGATGTATATTTGGACAAAGGGTTCTATCTAGGTGTAGCTTTACTTCATTATGGTCACTGGAAGAGAAAGAGAGACCAAGAAAGGAGGGGTGGTAGAAATTATAAGGGTAGTTTGAAGCCATGTGATACAGCCCCTCCTTGTCAGTCAGTAGGTGGCGTTTCCATCTGCTTTGTTGACTTTTGAGCAGCTTTCGACAGGGTGGTCAGGGATGTGCTATGTCAGAAACTGAAGCAGTGGAAGGTATCTGGAGCCCTGTTGGGCCCTGTGATGAAGTTTCATTGTGGTAACTGGTTCCAGATTGACCTCGGTGGGCTTGGAAGCATGGATAAAAATATTCCAGTTGAGAACGGCTTGCGGCAGGGGTGCGTGCTAGCACCCCTGCTATTTAGTATGTTCATTGCCGACCTCCCCCAGACATTACGCAATACACATAGTTATTCTCCAAAGGTTGGAGGTAGGCACATTTGTTGCCTTATGTACGACGACCATCTGGTGGTGATGAATATCACGCCTACAGGGCTTCAACAAAAATTAAATGCCTTAAATTCTTATTGTCTTGAAAACAAATTAACCATAAATGTTGACATGACAACATTTTCTTTGCTATGTGGAAAAGGAAATGTGTGTGGTTCCTAGGTAATGTAATTAGAGCAGGTTAGAGAGTATAAGTATCTGAGTCTGACAATTTCAGATGATTTGAGGTGGGACAAACAAATGGCTTCCCAGAGACTTGTTCAATCTATAGTAGTGAATGGCTTGAAAAGGTCTGACTATAGGTTTGGTAGCTATACCTTTGAGCCATTAAGTAAAGTTATACAGGGTAAGTTAGTTCCTCAGGCCCTTTATGGATCTGTGGTATTGGCTTTGGATAGGTGGATCCAATGGGAAGGATTAGAAGGTAATTCCCTAAAATTGCTTCTCAGTCTCTCCAAAAACGCTATGAATCAAGCTGTAAGGAGGGAGTTGAAAACTGTAGCCTGAAGTGCGCTGGCAGATGCCAGGGCCTTACGCTTCTATTTGTTTCTTAAGGATGAGGTCCCTGGCTCCAGAGATGCACACCGAAGGAGGGGAATTATTTTGAATTAGCCAGATAAAGAGTACGCTTAGGCAAATTGCCTTAGAAACTAGTTGGAGAGAGGACTTGCACTACCTTAAAGTTAAGAGCTCAGTTATTCCTTTCTTTTCCTCACAGGAGATCTGTTTACATACTTATATAATATTCCAGATAAATACTTTGGAAATGAAGTCTTGCGTTTGAGGGTAGGAACTCACCCTGGGTGGCGTATTAAGGGATTAAAAACAGACATAGTTAAGAATAATGGTCAATGCCCCTGTAAGGAAGATAAGGAATATTCAGTGAGCCACCTACTGATGGACTTTGTACTCTTCCATGAGGAATTGAAAAAGGTTCTCCGGCCTCTATAAAAAAAATGGGATTCAATCTAGGGAAATGGGTCTAGATTTGATTTATGGCCTCAGAATCCAGGATGTAGCTATTGCCACAGCCCAATATTTGTGTAAAATTATAAAAACTCAGGTTACATTCCCTCGCCCGGCTTAGAGCTTAAAATCTAGGCTGGCATGGTTGTGTTTTTACTTAGTAGGCAGATGTTAAGTGCAATAAGAGGATCTCCTAATAGGAATATATTTAGAGATGGAAAATATGTACCTGATAGAAGCACGATTAAGAGAAATCCCTGAGATTGTGATAAGCAGCTATGCACACTTCAGTTTATAATGCCTAGTGGGCTAAAATGAATTGTTTTCTACTTGTTAAACTGCTACCATTCTTTTTAAAATGCTTTAAACACATGAGATTTTTGGCTGTGGATTCTATTAACATAGTATGGAGAGGTTCTAATGCTGATATGGTTGGAATTGTATATTTTGTAAGTATGTGTGATTGAATGGAACCAACCATGTATTGTTGTTTAGGATATTTAAAATTATCTATTTTTAGAAATTGGGTAATGTGTACAATATTTCAATAAGAAATTTTTTATTTGAAATAAAGTATTTTGACTTGATAACCCCCGTAATTGAATAAAATCAATTATCACCATGATTAAATTAAATCAAATAATACAATTAGCATACTATGCATCAAAGTGAAGCTAAAACTTGTCGTGTGAGAAGCACCAAACATGAATGATTAGCTTTGCTTATGTATGGATAATCACGTTGAGAAGCTATAGATTGTTCCAACCTTTTTTTTCATATTGTATCTTGAGAAGTGCACTTTTTGTTAAGTTTCTTACAGTGCCAACAAACATGCAAATATTGGGAAGCATTATGTATTGCAACTCGAATCGTTGCCTTGTTCAGGCATGCATTTTATTAGAAATTAAAAAGGAGAGCTTTCCATTCCAAAAATGTATATTTTGCTTATTAACAAAATCTCAATTTTTGCCATTAGAATTTTACGGCATCCAGACACTTCCGAAATGGGCAGAACATTTTTCATGAGTTATTGGTTGGCTCAAGGAAAGCGTTTAGCGGTTTTAAAAAGACAACACAGTGTGATTAGATACAAATCTTATAAATCGACTCAGTTATCTTGTCTGACACTAGTGCACCTTTTTGATTCTGCTGGAGTCTAAAAAAATAACCCGACCATCAGATTTGTGTTAGATGATATCCGAAAACACAATGCGTCACCTTATCATTTTACTTCGTGTGCGTCACTTCGCCGCGGAGCCTGCATCCAATCACAGCCGGACTTCGGGTAATCATCCCGAGGGAGATTACAGGCCTCTAACATGTCTCACTGAAATGAAATGACCTGGGGTAAAAACAGAATGACATATTGAAGTGCCCTGGGAAGAATGTGTACCAGCTCCTCAAACAAACATTTAAGCGGAAGTAAAATGGCGCACCAATGACATCCGGCTTTCTTGTGTCGTTCCTATGTACATGCTTCCTGTCGTCCTAAACTGTATCGCTGGACCAATCAATTATAAATAACGTCATTATGAAAAGCTAGCATTTTCCGAGACCTTCTCACTGCAGAAGTACGCTTGTTTCCTCGGGGTGAGTACATTACCGGAACCTAATTACAGAATGAAGTCATGTCTTTCAGACGCACGGGCCTGTTTTCTTCCGCAGTGGAACAATTTCATAATAAAATGCCCAAAGGTCTTAAGCCGCCTCGCGAACGCGCCCTATTTCCTGCCTGCCACGCTCGCGAATTGCGCGCTCGTTGTAATCAATTTCCATCATCAGATTGTTTGTCTATAAATTCAGTGCAATCAGCTACAAGCACTGCTAAAATTAGACATGATGCCGCACTAATAAAATAGCCACACACAAGAGGCTTGCAAATTAATATTAATGAAAAAACATAATTAAAAGCCAGATTGCATTGCAGTGCTTATCATTAAAGTAATATACATCCTCTTGGCCTGATGGAAATGTCCACAATCAGACTAATATATAAAAAATGCATTTTACATTAGTGCAGTGGGCAATTCAAGTGTCAACACAATAGCAGAGGGGAAAAAAACAACATGATGCTTCCCTGGCTCATTCAGAAATAGGATCGCATAAACACGAGTACAAGCAACTCAGGGATCTGTTAGTAAGGTATACTTTAACAGGCTGAGCAGTTTTTCATCTGTGATATTAGACACTTGTTGATATTCAACTCAACGGTTGCCATCTTATCGACCCAGGAAGCTTGTACAGCTAAGAGGCCCCTTAGGAGTGAGGCATGTGATCACATGGGTAAACAAGGACCCAGTCTATAGACACACTAGAGCACTGTCCCAGATTTTTTGCTTGATGTATTCCTATAGATGCAGTAGTTCAACGAGGGTGTTTCAAATACCTCGGCCCACAGTCCTAAATAATATTAGTTACATTATCTTCCAGAAAAAAACAGCGATTTACAAGTGTAGCAACCGAACCTTTGCATCCCTGCCAAAATTAAATCGGCATCCATTAAAATGCGTCCCTAATGTACCTTTTTTGGTTTAGATTTGATTCCAAGTTTTTCCCCATTAATTTAGTCACATTTTGGTCGCCTCTATTCATTAAATGCAGTAGCATACGGTGAAATGAACTTTCAAATTGTCCAGCGGGCATGCACAGATTTTTTTGCTCTCATGACTGCCAATTACAATAAGAAATTAACCGGAAGTAGAGTGGGGGTTTCAGCCCTAAATATTTCAGCAAATAATACTTAAGGCTTCGTTCTGAGTCCCACAAAATCTGAGTGCTAATCGTACAGGTGAGTCTTGATAATCATCGGATTATCTCACTGTACTTTTTCTCTTCTTTTGGTTTCTGGAAATATGTGTTTTTTGATACTTTATATGTGAATTTTATTCCAGATTAACCTAACAGGACTAGGTCACTAAAGTGTTTTCATTTTAGATATTCATAACTGGGGAGACTCTTTGATGGAGACTCTTTGATACTTACGTTTTGGCTCCACCTCACCTGGGTTCTCAAATATCCTGAATTTCAATTTCATTTGTATTTCATTTTGTTTTTAATCATTGGATGATTGAAATGCTGCCTTTTATGTGTCACAATCAGGTGTAATAATGTATATTATCGTGGGTTAGGGGCATTTATATTGAATCATTCTGTAATGATAAACGGGTGCTATATGACTGTATTTCAGGGATTAGATATTCTACTAATATTATTTGAGTTTTTAAGCATTATTTATTGTGAAACTTTTGTTTCTCGAACATCAACCATTGAATAGCTATATATATATTACAATGTCTTAGTGCATTCGCAAATGTGCACCAAAATTCACCCCAGCCACCTTTGCTGTTTGTATTATGGGTGCTAATAGTACACCCAGAAAATACTGAAAACAGTAAGGAACAAATGTATTAAAAATGTACTCGGTAAAAGTGGTCTCATTTGCACATCAACTTTTAACTAATGCATTGGTATATGACGAACCAGTCGATGAACTAATAGGTCAGTTCACAAATCATCAAATCAATAGGTCACCATTTGACCTACTTCATGAATATTAATCAGGTAGGTTGCAAATTGTGGCCCACTACCATTTTCTGAAATCAAAGGGATGGTGGCCTTTTGGGGTCAGCAGACCACCATGTCTGTAATTGCTTTTAAATACAGCAAACCTTTCTTGCAATGCAACTCAGTTTCCTTGAAGGTCCATGGAATGCATAAAAAAAATAGTTTGACAAACTTTTTTTTAAGAGTAATCTGTGTTCCCAAGAACCTCTGTCTACTCCTAGAAAATGTTTTTTTTTTCAACATTCACAAAAGCTGAGCGTGTCCCCTGGGACCCCTTTCTGTCTACAAATGGTTTACCAGCTCTTTTGAGGTGTTAATGAAATATTTATATTTTGCAACCATATTATGGGTGCAAATAATAATAAATACCATAAGGAATTGGTATTTGAACATGTATTCCAAATACCAATTTAGTATGGTTAGTTACATTGATTTTATGATGCGGAAAACCTATTCCTAATCGATAAATGGACTTAGTGCATTTGATTTACTGAATCAGAGGGTTTACAAAAGCTAAAACCTTTTGTACATGAGACGCCAGGGACAGTGTTTACTCTCTGCACTATTACCATATAATGCTGAGAAAACGTGGAGCAACGAAGGGGCATATTATCAAGAAATGGCGTTAAAATTATCGCCGCTTTAGTGGCAGAAAACTGCAGTTAAAGCGGCGATAATGGGCTTGATAATATGCCTTTGAGAATTCCAATAGAAGCCCATGTTCTGGTGTCAACATGGGCTTCTATTGGAATTCTCATGGGCGTGTTATCAAGCCCATTATCTGTTTTCTGCCGCTAAAGCTGCGATAATTTTAACACCGTGCTTGATAATACGCCCCAAAATTCGGACAAAAGCTAGGAGGAAAGAAATAGCACAGAAACATATGAACTAAGATGTGGTGCTGCTGCCCTCTTCTCCAGTGCAGGTGCTCTTTCAGGTTTGCTTAGCGCTACTTGTGTGCCAGGTGTGTGCGTTATATGTTGCATAGAAGTACACTGTAACACACATGCAATGTGTGAAAAGTTTGGAGAATAAAAAACATTTCTCCTTGTTTTAGTGCCTGCCTGAAGGAAGCATTATTTTTGGACGCAAAAATCATTGTTAGTAGATAGTGCAGTGATTCGAGAAACCACAGGTGAAAGGAATGCCTTTACATCACCGATGGAATGACCCTTTCACGCAAAGTGGCAAAAGCAGCACAAAGCGCTATTTGCAATACTTTTAAGGATGCCAAAAATGATTTGCATTTAAAAGTAAATATTTTATCACTTTATTGTGTCAGTTTATGTCACACTTTTTTGATTTTGCACTGGTACAAAATGTGGCAAAATCTGTCCAATAGTTGGATGAGGCATAAAACAAGTTAGCCCTGGCTCGGTAGAGGGAGTCAACCTCATCCTCCTGCCACTTATGTGGTAAAGGAACGGAGGACCTGCCACTTGCTATGCACTTGCAAAGAGTTGTTGGAGGAAATGTCTTGGCTGCTCAAAGCTCATTTTAACCACAGAGGGATTTGCACCCAGAGACAGGCAGTGCTGGCCTGTTTCAAGTCTCTTTACCCACAGTTAAACTGCAAGCTGGTAAAATGTCTTGCGCTGGTGGAAAATAACATGCCATGAGCCAGCCTGCACACTGCACCCCTTACACCTGATGCCATAGCGGAAGCGACCAGCTGAAGCTCAGAATCCTCGTTCTCTCATGTCCTTCTGACATCAGGTCCATACGCTGTGCTCTTACGGGCAGCACCAACACTGAGGTTTATCTCAAAAGGATGCACCGCACTTTGCACTTTCTGAAGTTGGCCCACAAGTATTGCCCTTCTCAAGGACACCGCTGACAATGAGGATCGTCCTCATCTCAGTGGACGCACTGCCTACTGCACATTCTGGACCAGTCTTACTGGTGATTACTGGCTCATCACCGGAAGCACAGTTGGAACTCTGATAATACGGTACATCTGGCTCATATAAATGCATTGTTTACAAAACAGCTTTTTTCAGAAGGCGGGTATGTGTTTTTAAAGTAAGTTTAATTGATACAAAGTTGTATATTTTATCATGTATTTATTCACTTTAACCATACACTGATATGCATTCTTGTGATTTCTGTACTGCACATGTTTTTGTTAACTATGCAAATAAAATTACTTACTTACAAATCCTTTGGCTAAGAGCAAATGCTGTGTTGACATGCAGGAGTGTCTCCAGTATCACGTGCTGTTATTATATGGAGATGTGTTTCAGGTGGTCTGTCATTCTTCAATGGCTTCCTGGATAAAAAGGGAATTATAAGCAATGAACACCTTGATTAGAACACTTATGGAGGCTTGAAATACACTTACGGCCTGATTACAAGTTAAGTGGTGCGGTGGTAGGACCTCGCACTGCTGAACCCGCGTGAGAACCGCCCGACGTATTATGACTTTTTTAGTCACTGGCGGGCGGTTTCTTTGGCATTCCTACAGTGGCGCCTATAAAATCGATCCCTGTGACTATGAAGTCTATGCTGTGCTGGAACTGGGGGTGCATGCACACGGGGAGCACATCTTGTGCCAACTTGTGTGCATCCAAATGGTTTGAGGCACACGGGGCCCTTGTGTTTTTTCTCATTGCCGTTGTTTTCATGGAGAAAAGACATCCATGAAATTAGTGGCGGTGAGGAAAGTCCTAATATGCTTGGCCGGACTAAGGCGATCCTGCCAAGCATATTACTGCCTCAAGACCGCTGCGCCACCAACAGGGAACAACCGTTCCCTGCCAGATTCAGTGATGCTACGGCAGCATGACCATCAAAGTTGCAATGTGGTGGTCAGAGGACTGTCACCGCCTCCCCACCACAAGTCTGGCAGTCCGAGGACATTTGGCCATTAATGTCTACTAGTACCCCTTCTTGTTCAGCAATTGACGAGAAAGGTCATTATTTTGCAGGAAATGTGAAATATCAGCTTGTCCGGCCTTATCGATCACTGCCAAACCATGAGATGTCCAGGTCATCATGTATTTATCCAGATGTGCTTTGTGTGATTTTGATAATTATAAGACGAAAATCTTAGAATCGGGTTACATCACCCTGAAGGAACTGAATGAGGTTGTGACACAAGAGGGGTAGCTCACATGGACTTAGTATAAAGTCCATTGACATGATAGCCTGTGCACTTTAAGAACCACGATAGACCTATTGTTACTTAGTTAATGCCTCAAATGTAGAGATGGAGGAAGAATGCCTGCTGCCTGAAAGAAGAGAGTCTTCTCTGCCTGGTGGATAAAATCTATAGAGATTTGCCTATCCCCTAACTGAATATCTGCGTGCAATACCTCAGGTCTACAGCAGTATTGGCCTTCTGTCCAAAGAGTACACTCTGCTGTGGAGTCTGATGCTGTATGGTTTATAGGGCTTAAGGGGCCTTGACGAGAGAAAGACATCTGTTCATTAGAGGAACTTTCAGTTAAACAGTGAAGCACTGGGAAGGCTTGTGGACTTGTTGCCCACCTACTGGAGACCTCACTTCTTTGAGGCTCGAAATGGCAAGGTTCTTGTGTACAGTTTCTGAAGAAACTCCATCACAAATCTGGCGAAATCCTGCCCACTGTATTACAAGTGTTTTTATAGCCCATGACACTTGTAATACAGCGGACAAGATCGCTACGGCATTTTGACGGAGTAGTCCATTCGCCAATCTCTAAGTAGGCCCTAACATTTTTTCTGAGAACAACATTCCACTTGAAGAACACTCTCCTTTTGCAAACACTTTTCTTCCTCACAGAATTTCAATTTTCAGGAAAGCCATCCCTAGAGCCCTTGACATACCTTCATTGGATACAGGCTGTGATCTTATAGCAAGGAACAGTCATAATTTCATTATTAACTCTGGTCTTCAACGCTTTATCTACTTTTCTCCATTTGCAAATGATTTTTCTCATTGCATATTTAATCTTTAATCCAACATATATTTGAATTTTAAGTTCTATATTTACCATTATGTTTGTTTGGTGTGTTACATGATGCCTTATAACAAAAAGTGAGTCATGGGTGCCACATGGGGAACTCCTTTTGGAAACTGTTTAGAAATCTGTGCGAGATCACACCTCGCACTAAGCATGTCATCTCTCTCCTTCAAACATCCTTTATGGTTCTGAAAGTTATGATACCATACTATCTTTATATTTCTACTGTTGCTCGTCTTACAGTATTTCTGAAAATGTTATATAGCTATTATTATCAGTAGAGTACATTGATTCTTTTTAATTGGACATTTTTACAAAAAATTAGGAGTCTGATCATACTTTAAAGTCATTGCTTGTATGATTTTCATGATGTGACATGGAGTGGCAGATGTTTTGTACCGTTTGAACAAAGTAGAGCACAGGAAAAGGAAAATAAACTGCACCTCTGATTTTAAAAGGAGGGAGACCAGCACTGAAGTGGCTAAGCATATAACAATAATTAAAAATATGTGTCTGAGTTTGAGCATACCCACCGCCAATGGTATATTATCTATTGAAAGGCATGAAGCACAGTTTTAGGCCAGTCCAAAACACTTTCAGCAGACTCCTAGAGCCCAGGTCATCAGCACACGAAAAAACTCGCAGAGGGGACTCAGAAAAGCTCCCTCGTGCCATTGTTACACTGGGTCAGACACCTGATGCCACTGCTTATACACTGTGGGGCATATTTACGAGCCCTGTTACGTCGCTCTCGCACCGTGCAACATTGTTCAAGAGTGACGAACCTCAAAAATGAGATTTATGAAAACATGCAAAGCCATCTCAAGTAAAGCAACGCTGCGTTGCCTTATTCTGTGCCACGGAGGCATTCCATGGGCATTGTGTGGGTGTTCCCATGTAAATCCCATGGTTTTTAACGCATTCTCAGATTTACCAGAACTGATACACCTGGGAATACAACAAAAATATGTGCCTCCCCAGGTGAGGCGTAACTAGAGATATCTTCATTTGTCCCCGTTACTTCCTCTTTCTATGTGTGCTGCATTCTATAGCACACATAGAAAGGGGAATTTGACTCTCAGGATTGTTTTTGTGCAGGAAGGTGTCCCTTCCTACACAAAACAATCTTGTCTACAATGCAGTCACGATTGCATCATGGTGCAAGGGTGCCTGCGCTGGTACTAGGCAGGCAAAATGACATAATCGTAGAGAAAATGGCGGAATGGCTCATATTCTTTTAAACACGGCCCATTCCTGCCCTTTTCCTGTAACACAGCGGAGCATAGCAAGGTGCCTTGCTGCACTGCATTGCATCACTTTGCCATAAATATGGCCTTGTGTTTTTCACATTGCGAATCAAGACAAAGATACGTTCTGTTTCAGGACCTGCAGCCATGCTATTGGTGCATTAAATGTCTCAGTGTGCCTATTAAGTGCTTTGCAGAACTTCCTCCTCTGCCAGGAGCTGGTCTGAATCAATATTGGCAGACATGCTGCACACAATGCCTCTAAAGCACCCTGCTCTGCAGGTGCACTGCTCTGCTCCCACACAGACTTCGTTCCACTTCGAAACCACCACTGCCTGCTTTTTGGGTGGACTCTGCTCCTAGCGTGATATTCGTTTTTCTACTAGCCAGCAGAGGGTCCCTGAAGTGTACTTTTGCATGCCATCTCGTCTCACCACTGCTTGCATTAGCAAAGCATTGAGTAGGTGGAAGATGGTAGATGCAGTAAGTATGAGAGTGTAATGGAGATTTATTTGCATGCTGTTAAAAATATTTGCTGCACTGCACATGCCATCTTTCCACCACAGAGGTAATAAATATATGGGGGCATATTATCAAGGGCCGGTGATAAATATCGTAAAGCTCACTTAGCGCTTGCATATTTATCGCCGGCTATCTCTGAAATTTATCGCCCGGTTAGCGCGTTATCAACAACGCGCATCGCCGTGGCGATTAAAATTCCAGAGATAGTGGGGATATCGCCGTTTTCCATGGTGGAATACGGCGATATCCTAGATGATAGGGCCTGTGGACTTAGCCACACAATCCACCCCCATGTTAGGTATGCCTTAGTCAGGAATTAAACAGACGTTAAATTCCTACGTTAAGGCATACTTAACGTGATTTTAAATATCGCTAACTCTCGTTGTCAATATGACGAAGCTGGGTTAGCGATATTTTCCCAAGGGTGTCTTGTCAGGCATGCCTCCTTTGCATCTCATTAGCGATGCGATGGGAGGCGTGCTGACAAGAGACGCTATTGGCAGTAAACTGTCGATAACAGCTGTTAGCGACAGCTTGCTGATAGGGCATTAAAAATATCGCTGCTTTAGCGGCAAAAAGTGCAGCTAAAGCAGCGATATTGCCCTTGATGATATGTCCCTTGGTCGCTTCTTTGTATTTTTTTTGGCCGCATTTAGCCTTTGACTTACAAGAAGCAGTACTGTGGCTACTGGAAGTTTGTGGCTACTGGAAGTTGCAATCTATGCACCCAGGATTTGGAACAACATTGCCATCAGAATGGCTTCTAACCCTCTACAGTTCAGAATAGAACCAAAACCCCTTACCTACAAAGCGCCATACCTTCAGCACACAGCGGCATTGTTGGTGTGCCACAGACGCTAATGTAAGGAAGGAAATGGCCCCCCTGGCTGCTGTTTGAATTACGAACTATAGTAAAAATCAGGGTTCAGTGGGCCCGCCATGCCTTTGTGCCCCGGTGCCACTGCACATGCTGCACCAATTGAAGCTACGCAAATGCCCACACAACGATCATAAAATGTTGTTTTGCACACAATGAACAGAAATGTATTGCTCTGCAGCTAGGGTTGCACTTGATAAATACCTTCACATATATTCCACATACATCATTGATGATATTGTCTCCCTTTTAGTAATTATCAATTTAAAAAGTCGCTTTTAAGTAGTGTTTTAAAAAAAAAGTCTGCCCAGGCTAACCAATGGTAGTCACAGAATGACAAAAAAATCTTTCTGTATTCAAACTAAATTCTAATTTCATTAAGTTGACAATCTTGGAAACTGTGCTAATTTAATAAGCAATCTAATAAACTCAATTATACCGAGATTCGGAAAAAAAATTAGGCACAGGTTGAAACTTGATTCTAATAACAATTATTGAAACTGCTTTTCATGGGCCCCATTATGAGTAGTTTGGTATTCCTGAGTAGAAATACTGGCTCACGAATAAACAACCGCCACTGGCCACTATCTCCTCCTCAAAACACAGTATTGCAAGTTAAAATCCATGGAATGGGGAATAACATGCAGACTGGGAGTACTTGAGGCAGATTTACAAACTTTCCCGCAATGCAGTGCAGCAAGGTAACTTGCTGGATTGCACGAAAGGGAGCCAAACGAAATGCTAAATATTTGCAAAGATATGGCGTGTTTCTGCTGCCTTCTTGCACTGGCGCATTGTGTGTTGCCTAGTGTCAACGCAGGCACCGTTGCACCATGGTGCAGGGGTGCCTGTGTTACAAGCAGGATTTATTTTGTGCCGAGAAGAACACCTTCCTGCACTAAAACAATCCTTACAGTCATTTTCCTTTTTCCACGTGTGATGCGTGATGCATCACACATAGAAAAAGGAAGTAACAAGGATAAATAAACATATTTCTCCTTGTTACGCCTGGGACTGGGAGGCGTAGCATTTTGATATATTCCTATGCATACAACACTTTGTAAATCTGGGAGTATGTCAAAAACCATGGTTGGAGGCGTGGGAACACCCACACTCAACCCATGAAACAACTCCCTGCTGCAAGGTAATGGAAGGAAATAAAATGGGCTGCCTTGCATTACCTTGGGTTTACGAAACCAGATATAGCCAGTTAAGGCTTGCGTTGCCTTGCATCATCTTGTATGATGCAAAGAAAACACAAGAGCTTAGTAAATCTGGCCCAGGCCCTTTATAGCATGCACATTCCCAATTGCAGGGAATTTACAGAAGATATTAAACACCAGCTGTAGCCTGTGGCAAATGTCCTTGGAACCTCATGTGTTTTTACCTGTTTTTGAATTACACCCAGAAAAATCTGTTAATTAACACCCAGACCATCAGAATTGGCATGGTCATTATAACCCCTGGCGATCCCACACTGACCAAATCAGAATGAGGGCCCATAGGGACACATCTGCTGTTGTGAAGTACAACCAGGGGCGTAACAACACCCCCTTAGCCCCCGCAGTGCGGGGGGACCCCCAGTCTTCATTAGGTGAAGGGGGCCCGCTCAGCTCTTCGGTAGAGAGCTGCGTGTCTGTCTCTGAAGCTGCTGCAGCCTGCAGCCTGCTCTGAGCTCCTCCGCGCTGACCCAGGACTGAAGAGAAACAATGTAACAAGCTACATTGTTTCTCTTTAGTCAGAGCCAGGCTGGAGAAAGGATGGGGGCCCTCAGCAGGACTCGGGCCAGGCAGGGCAAGCTGGACAGCTGTGTTTTGCTGCCGAAAGTACCTCTACATTGAACTAGCA
Source organism: Triturus cristatus (assembly GCF_964204655.1). Classification (NCBI taxonomy): domain Eukaryota; kingdom Metazoa; phylum Chordata; class Amphibia; order Caudata; family Salamandridae; genus Triturus; species Triturus cristatus. The sequence continues at coordinate 844,352,318 of NC_140587.1, read as the reverse complement.
GGAATTCAAAATATGTTCCCTTTCAACCATATATTTAATCCGACCCAGAGAGCCAAAGGCGATCCTTTTTAGAAGAGTTACCTTCACCATTGTGTTCTACAGTAGAGCAGCAACATTGTTGTGGTGTCACCAGGGCTTTAAGTGGAAGCTTTTTCAATACCATATGCAAGCCATAGTTGGTGCTTATTGACGGTTGGTGACGTTACTTGTGTTTGATATATCTGGATGCAATGACAGGAATAGCAAAATACAAGTTGGGCGGCACACTATGTTAAGCACAGATTTTTAGCTTACCTGTTTTTAAGCCATGCCCTTAATTACATTGGCCACGCCCGCTTGAGAGACCCCCCCAGTTTTTTCATCCCACTTAAAGCCCTGATTCTACTTCATCTATCATTCACCTGTCAATGCCCGTGTGTTAGCTTTGCCAATGCTTGTTTACCCCTGACAGAATTCATGGAGGCGGGAACGTCAATAGAGAGAGGCTAAGAGCAGGATAAGGGTTCAACTCTGATGTCATGGAGGCCAAAGGGCGAGAGATGTCACTTCCTCACACCGTGCATTTTGTTGTATTAAAGATGGGAGACATCTCTTCAGGCAAGACTGGTGTGGCGTAGCCTTACTGGATGTGATGTCACTTGTCGTTGCCTTTCAGGAAAAGGGCATTTTAGCAACTCTTGCGATTTTCATGGGAAAGAAATGTGTGTTTTGTTCGTGTGTATTTCTTTAGTAACTTCTGAAAAAACTGAATGTGTACGGAATGATTATAAAATATGACAAGTTAGTATCCAACGAGTCCCTCTTTTTTGACAAAGGCGCTTAATAGATGGAACGCTAAGGTTTTAATCAGCTATGACCGTAAAGTGCCAACCAAATAAAAAAAATAAAAAAAATAAAAAAAATACGATGCTTCAAAGTCATATTCATCTTCACCCAAAATATTTGCAATTCTTAAACCCTTCCCTTCCGCGGCTATCAAAGAGACCCCATGTGTGAAACTTCTAGCCCACCCTCCAATGGGAGATGTGTCCCCTCCGCCCCACCCCCTCAACATCCTTTCCAAGGGAGACAGGAACAAATGGCAGGGTTTAGAAACAGAAGCATATGGCTTTACTGCCCTAGAAGACACCCCTGGTCAAAGGTTCTCTAGAGACCAATGACAACAAGGAGGGTCGGGGTGGGGAGGTTAGGGGGGTGCTGAGGAGTTCTTTCAGGGGATACATGTTCTGTAGATTTGCTCAAAAACTAAAAACATGAATTTCGTATAGGCAGAACTAAAATCCGACCTCAGATCAACGCTGCAGTTTTTTTTTGTGCCAGGAAAACGAAATCGTTTGTCAGCGAAATGACACCACCCTTCCCTCCCTGATTTAAAGGGAGACCCTCTGTTTTGGCTAAAATGCTGGAGTCTTTCACCACTTTATCACAAGGTGAATAATGTCCAGGAATAAATAGAGCACCCGACGCTTCTGATATTAAAATGCGCCTCCTAGATGCTTCCACATATAGGTTCCCGGGAGTAGTAACGAATTTACAATCGAAATCAGCCTACAAGCTGCTTAAACGTTTTTGTTAGCGTTTTTATCCAGTGACGTGTTTAAGATACTACTTTCTACTGTAAGCTTGACCTGTGAGCCCATAGCTACATGTTTGTGTCATGTGGACTCAGTTATTCAGCTTTTGGGGTTAATTTTCACATGAATGTGCCCCTTTGAAATGCAGAGGGACTCCGGTGGCGAGCCCACCTCTGCAGCCCTTTGTCCCCTTAATGAAGGGGCCCTGGTTATCATGCGAAGCACTTTGAATGTTTAAGGCACTTTGCCATGTGAATTGGTTGCATGGAGCTCAACTTGCATCAGGAAAGGGGGCTCTGGGGGCAAACAAAACATTCTTAAGGTCCTTTGATTAAACCAAGGGACACAAAGGGACGCTGTGCACGGAGGCAGGAGAACCCCTCGCTCAGCTCCATTTTACCCTCAGTTCACTTCTGCTCCCGCAAGAAGCAAAATGGACGGAGGGATGGGGCATCGCAGCGGCTGCCCACAGCGCAAGCATGAATTAGCCAATAGCTGCAAATGGTCTTGTGATATCACACGTGACACCCCCAGTCTTTCCTGGTTGTGAAGAGAACAGCAATCTGGGGCTAAGGGTTTGAGTTTACCTTTATATAAGAATTATGAGAAAAAAGACAGAATGAAGAGTACTTTCAGGTAAAAATCCAGGGCTTGGTGAAGAATTCACAAATGATTCATGGCTTCTTGGCAGCCATGTTTAACGGTAACCAATGACGTTACTAACGCAACTCTAAGTTTTCTTTGCTTTTTTCTGCTGCTAGCTTTACAGCAGTTTATGTCTGTCACAAATCACTGTTTATTAGCATACTGCTGCCTGGAGTTTTTTCCCCTCAAAGTTATGTAATCACATTGCACTGTTGCCATCACCGGGGTCAAAGGTTATGTCTTTATCGATTAGAAGGGGCGCATAGCTCCTGGCGCCATATCACGTGTGACACCTTCAGCCAGTCCTGGCGACAGCACTTTGCACTGTGGAAGGTGAAGTTTCAGAATTGCAGAATGCATAGTGCTGTAGTCAAGATGGCGCCGCAGGCGAAACAGAGCAGACTGATCAAATGATGGCATTGTGTCCATGAGAATAGCACTGGGGTTTTGGTGAAAAATCTGCACTGGCTGAAAGTGGCAGCTGGCATCATTGTGATAAAGAGGGATGCGCGCGCGCTCAGATAAAATAAAAAAAATCAAACAAAGCTGGTGTGCGCAAATATAAACTTAAACTATATTAAAGGAAACACTTACCTGACAACTAACCCTCCTTCACCAGACCTCGCGCTGCAGCCCAGCCACCAGGAAACTCCCTTGACAAATCAGGGCGCTGCTCTCACCAGCATGAGAGCAGCGTCTTGATTGGAGGGAGTGGCCTGTCTCAGCTCTCCACAGTGCTATGGAGGCCTGCAGTTGCTCTAACTCAGCTGTCTTAAGAGTGCTGGGTTAGATGTTTCAAAGTGCGAATGTCGGCCTGGCCGTCGCAAGACGGACGGACAAAAACAACCCACCCACCTCCCAATCCCTGTTGCTGTCATTCAACAGCGGCCTCGCACTCGTCCTGCTGCTAGTTCAGTACAGGAGGATATCAGGATGAAAAATAAAATGATAATGATGAATTACCATTTTATTTTTCATCTCGGCGCATTTAAGTGGGTTGATGCTCCTCCGCTCCAACGGAAGAGCCGACCCTGCTGACAGATATCAATCACCAGGCAAGGATGTGCATGTGCAGAATGGCTTGTCTCTGAGGGCAGAGACAGGGGCACGCTGCACCATAAGGATTGCCTGCCTCCCTTTCAAAGCCCTGAACCACCAAACCCCAGAATATCCAACCAAGAAGCTTTCCTTTTCTGGATGCTCCCACTCACTACACTACGAAGGTGAAGACCATTCCCCATCCTACTCTTCAGGAAAAATCCCCACTCCGCGAACACACAACATCACCAATGGGAATCCCTGTCATGAAAAGGTTTGTTTTTTCTACTGCTCCTGTAGTTTGACACATAAAATGTGATGCCACTGTAGCCATCACTCATACTGCTCATCATGAGAACCAATGCACTTAGTGATTATCTGACTCTTGTTTGTACCACCCCCAAAAATCCATGCATGGTGGTTCCAAAAGTCCTACCACCAGGGATCTGGGTACAACCAGCCCTACATTCCCTTGTGTGCAGAACTTCTCTTGACTGTCTTGAGTGTACTCATTGTGGCTACCAGTGGCGGCCGGCACAGACCTGGAGTGGCGAGGCGGGAGGCAGGGGGAGTGGTGGGGGAGTCTAAAATAATAAAGACAAAAACACTTACCTTATGCCACATCTCTCCTCATGTCGGGAACAGAACAGGAAGCATCCAGGTTCCCCTGACCAATCAAAATGCTGCAATGCAGCACTGTGATTGGTCTGAGCGCCATGGTTCGACACTCAGCCAGGGAATGGGAGCCTGGGCATGTTCTCCACCCAGACTGTAGTGCAGCCCGGCTGGAGAACATGCCAAGTGCGCATGAATGTATATTCGGTCCTAAACGGCCAGCCAAACATTCATGGTCACTTGGAGTGGGCAAACCACTCCTCCTCTTGTTCCTCTGTCATTGGAGGAGCCCCGCTCCGCAAAGCTGCCACACCACGAACAAATTAAATGATAATAATGCTGAGTTATCATTTTATTTTACCTTTATTTCACTGCTAAAATGCAGTGAGGTGACGCTATTCCTACTTAGCAGAGGAGCGGCCACTTGTGACTACTGTGTCTGTCGCCCTAGACCTGTCCTCATCTTCAGCATTTCCCTTAGGTATCCCTCCATTGCTTCTCGTGCACTCATGATGGATGGGTCTGACACTGTTGTTGCTCGTCCATCAACTGTGCTTTCACCATTTATAATCAATGACAATATTAACCTGAAGATCCATCATCTGTACTGCACGGATTTCTTGTTCTTTCTGAAGATGGTTGATGGTCTATGATGGACCCGCAGAAGCTGTGTTGTAATCTGGTGAATAAGTCTGGCACATCAGGACTTCCTCTTTCACCACGATGAATCAGAAACGCATGAGTTGCTTGCTTTTAAAGAGCACATGCAAAATAAGGCAATTGGTCCTTTTCTGGTGTCAGCTACAGCTGTTGATAAGTACTATGGTTCATATCAAAGACTTATAGTAGATTCCATATTTACCTCACGCCCTTCAGGTTTTGTGCCTGGGTCTAGTCTACAAGATATGCGAGGTAGCCTAGAAAAGTCCCTCTGTTCAGTCAATACCCAAACAGTCTAAGTTCCCAAGTTGCCTGGATCTCTGCCTTCTTGCCCATGTGGTTTTACCCTGCCTAGATCCTGATTAACCAGGAACACACCCTCACAATCCTTCTGAAGGTTGGAAGCTTCTGGGTTGCTTTCCTCTTGATACGGTTTCAGAGGAGAAGAGTTGTCCACAACACACGGAAGTCTTCCTTGCAGCGCACACACGAACATCCTGCCATTGAAGTCACCAAACAACAACCAAGATGCCTCTTACCCTCTTCGAATGCAAGCCATCGAAGAGGTCTTTTGTCTTCCCTTGCAGTAGAGCGACCAGTTAACTCCAGACGGTACGAGACCCATGGCATATGAATACCTTCTGCTAGTTGTTGCTTTTGTGCCCTCTAGGTGAACTACCTTGCCAACGATGCTTTGTTTAAGAAAGACTCAGGATTGTCTTCACTTTGAGTCTATCATTATAGTATGTATTTTTTGTGCTTTTCTTCATTCTCTTGTAGAGTGACACATAAGGCAATCTTACATACCACATGATCATTCTCATTCACCTAGCACAGTCTGCTCCATGTGTAGGCCACCCTCGGTGACTGCCCACTGTGCCAACATCATGCAGTGCCATTGTGGCTACAAGAGCAGACCTGCCCACACTTTTGGAAGGTACTAGAAAATTTCTTCATCCTTCTAGAGTGGGCCCAGTCATTGCGTTGGCTTTGATGAACAGACTGTCGCAGGAGCTGCATGCTTTTTTGGTTGTTTTTTCATACATACCTCATTTTTGGAACTTTGAGAGGAATGCCCCCTGAAATCTAAGGCTTGTTGCTCTTAAACTATAACCTAACGTGTATTTTAAAGCACATGTTCTCCTGGCGTTTTTTAGGGCAGTGTAGCAGATGTGTACTGCTTCCGAAGACTCAATGGTACTAAGTTTATCAACCTCAAAAGGATGACCGGCTGAGTGGAGCCACTGGAGGGCGAACCTGTGACAGTGGGGTCAAGCAGTAGCATAACAATGGCACCCACAGTCCCCGCGGTGCATGTGGCCTTGAGTCCCAGGGGCCTCCTCTGTCACTGTCCACGGCCCCAGGCTTTAGAGCCCCTGAATGGGCCCAGAGCTGGGGGGGCCCCTCCATGTACTTTGCAGGGGGCCCCCTAAAGTTTTGTTATGCCACTGAGTACAACATATGTCAGTTGTAACTAGTACTCGCTATAATGGTAGGCACCTCGCACGTCGAGCTGTCCTCAGTGGCGTAGCTAGCCCTTGTGCAGTGCAGCCACTGCTTTTGCCACCCTGGCGGCCACATGAAAGTGTAGGGGGTGTGCCGGCAGTTTTGGCATTAGCTGTCCGCGGCAACTGCATGAAAGAGCAGGGGGGGGTGGAGGCTGCCGCCCCAAAACTCGTTCCGCAGGAGGTGGACCGCCACCTGCCCCCCTTGCTACGCCACTGGCTGTCCTTGAGGGGATTTGAACAGATGATCTCTAGCTCACAGCAGGTGTCAGCAGCACATGTATATGTAGGGATGATGTGATGTTTTTGCCTGGCACGTGGCTTATTGTATTTTCAGATTTGGAGATTTTTTAACAGTAAACAAATTAATGCGACTTTTAACAGCGCTGTGTGCATTTAAGCCCAGATGAGCCATTATCACTCTCCTGGTAAAGAACAAAGAAATGATTTTCAGAACACAGCTTTTCTGCACTATATCAGGCCGCGTGCTCTTTGTGTGCAAGTCAAACCAATCTGGGACAAGATTAACATTAGAAGCACTTTTAAAATGTGCATCCTAATGGATTTCAATTCTTGCCCTTTTTCAATCTACGATGCATTAAGCTACTTGGAGACAGAAGCGGAGCGAAAATGAATTAAAGGTAGTACAGGACATAGTGAACCGAGGCCCTCGTGACTTTTAACAGTCACTAAAATTCTCAAGGTACATCGTCAGCGCCATCGGCAACTGCAAACCCTTGCTTTTAATTTCTTTTCATATGTATTTTGATATGGTAAAGTCTGACAATTAATGTCGAGATCTCTTCTAAAAAGCTCCTTTGTCTATCACAGTGGCATCGGCATTGGCAATGACATCGGGACGTCCTACTTCAAGCTAGAATAACCATTTCTAACAACAAAAAAAAATCTCAAACTATATAAAGTTGTTATCGATGCGTAGCCATTAGATATTTTTTTGCACGCACATCTATACAAATGTAATCATCGCATATTATTAATGCATATTAATGCATAATTTTAAAACCGAGTAAGTATATTTACATTTTCTTTAAACGTTTGCATAGGTTATGAAAGCCACATGTTAATATCATTAAAAAAAGTGGACCTAAGAGGCCTGTGTACATAACTAAACAGTACCTTTTGCACTCTTCCATATCAATAAATCGTCAAAATTTATTCGGTTTGGCAGACCATAAAAGTTACACATAAAAAATACAGCAATATATAAACTACTTAAAAAAGAACTCAGTATGTCTAAAACAAAAAAATCATAGAATACTACATAGCCATCCAAAACAAGTAATTTGAAATTCATCATCCTTTAAAACAGACAGGGGCATATTCTCAAGGAGTCATCGCCGAGTTATCGGCACTTTATCGCAGCCAAAGTTGTGATAAATCAATCGCCCCATTCACAAGCTGGTGTTAACAGCCCATAACATCAGTTTACCCACGATAGCAGCCGCAAAAAACATCGCCACAGATGACCCCGGCAACTATCGCAAAAGAGATGCAGAGTAGGCGTTCCCGTGCAAACAGGCGCAACAACACCACTCCACAACATTCTCAACGACCAGCCAGTTCGGCGAAAAGTCCACGAAACATGCAATAACGTGCGTTAGCAGCAGAAAATTAACACCTGCTCTGACCTGGTGTAATGTCGGATGGCAGCTTGCACCACAAAAGGGAGCCCAGCCCAGACCCAAACCTGAAGAACAACAGATGCCATGGAGCCACTGAACATGTGTGCCAGACACCCAAGAGGGCCACAACACCCACCGCCCCCAGGACCACATCCCCCCCCCCCCGGCCCCACCCCGGGCACCCCTACCTCCCCCGGACCAAGACACTGCACATCAATGGCACAAAAACATGAACAAAAGCACCCGCCTGATGTCGCACAATTGCAACAATCAACATACATGTGAGCACTGAAACTCTGATTCATACTTTCGCCATTGAAAGACCAAACAAAATGTCACATCCCAATTTGTCACCAAAACAACTAGTTTGAAGAGTCATGGTGGGGCATCCCTGGAGAATCTGTGACTCACAGCCTGCAAGACAATATCCAAGATAAGAAGGTGTGTCAGGCACTCATCAAAGGACAGGGAGAGAGAGAAAGAGAGAGAGAAAAAAAGAGAGAAAGATAGAGACTGAACAAGGAGCGCAAGGTCAATCGGGCCCTTGGCTCATGCAAACATGCCAATAGCTGCGTGTGTCTCAAAATCTGTGCACCCCAAATCACTGGCCTGGCATCAAAGTCAGCGCAAAGTCCACATCACATTTAAGAAATGCAAGCAGTGGCCAGACTGAAATCAGGAATGAAAGCCCGTTTGTCTCAACACACAAGGCTGAAGGCCGACCTTGGTCCTGAATGCGGCTGGCACACCCTGTGTGAGATACCATACCAGCCTCCGACAACTCCCATACCATGAACTACGCTAATGAAACACCAATGTGCCAACACCCCACACAAACTTGTCCCTGCACGACCTACACTTGCGAGGGATGCCCTTGACACATTGGCTAAAAACTACCCATATGTCCAATCGTTGCACACACATACAACTCATTGCCCAGAACTGTGGCATACCGTCCAACGAACTTCCACCGGTCTGAGGAGTTCCGGTGTCACGAGACCAACAAACGCAATGGCAGGCATTCCCGGGCACATGCATAAACCCCTGTCACGTGGAACTGTACCGTGCACGAATGCTGCATCAGTTGGGATCCCTGCCAATGGCAGTGTTGCGAATCAGTTTCCGTCTGAGTTTCCGTCTTGCCTACCTCCCCTGCGTCCAGCCCTGGTTCCACTGTCGATCATGCACATTCGAGTGGCCCATGGAGGTCTGCCTATCCAACGCAACGGTAGCTGAATTGGACTATAACCTGACAGTGTGCGCCCTGTTGGCCCTCGAACAAGAATGTCACCGGGATAGTCGTGCATGGGATGCACTGATCTTTGGCGTATGTGCTGCCAGTTGTGCATGGGAGATTGCACAACTCCTCGTGTGCAGTGACCACATCGAGGTGCTCCCCTATTGGGCTGTGTTGCGGATTGGAGAAACGGCATGGACTGAGCACATCTGCCCTGACCAGTTAATGGATTGGGTCACCCTGGTGTTCCTAGAACCCGACAACGATGCACTATTGGAACACATTGCACAAGAAGCTGTGCTGGCATTCATGGACGAGTAACTACGTTCCTGCAGCCACATCAGATTGTCACCCACAGCACAGGTCCCAACACCTTGTTGGATCGTTGGGAATGCTCATATATCCCACCATTGCAGAGGACATGTCTGCCTTCGTCTGGACTCTGAATGCATGTGTGTGGAACTATCCATGTGTACACACACCTGTGCAAGGTGATGCAGTTCCATGATCGGAGCAACACAGCGTCGTTTGGCAACGTTACCAATTTGGACACACTGCTTGGGGGAGAGCACACACATGGCAATCTGGCACAACATGCGACCTTGTCGGACCCTTTCACCTGATCACTGCCAGCAGAGCTGACAGTCGGCGCAGTCCGGTGGCAGAGCACTATGCAGACTCCATGGGCTGTGAGTCGTGCCCCCTCACACGGGGCAATGGGCAGATGCCAAACAACACATGACTCGTCCAGCACGGCAAGGTGGGCTGAGACCGTTGCCATCCACAATGATTGCTGTTCATTTCTGCCTCCCCATTTCCTGCACTTCGATATGTTCCCATGCTGCGTGTAAGTGTCTTAAGCATGTCCCTGCATGTTGTGGCTGTTGCCTTGTCTGTACTGACATGCACATGCCAATAAAGTCTATGCAAGTACACTGGTGTCTAACTGTGATGAGTGTTGATTAGATTGACCACTCGTGTGCCACAATGAGCATCATCCCTACACAGGGAGGGTCTGACTGACGCATGTACAATGGGGGTGGATCCCCTTTGACAGCTGTGAGCCAGACATTGTTTTGGGATAGTTGCTGGCAGACCAGTGTACTTATGTGTCTTCAGCAATGTGAGTATGGTGTCCAACCTCTGACCATGTGGAGCAATGTCATGAATCATAACGGAATGTGTCCACACAGATGTGTGTGAGTAGGCATGCAACATGAAGTTCTGTTGTCACATGTGATGTAGGACACCACTCCTGGCCTGCTACCGATTTGGTCATTCCTACACACAGCCCTATTCAATACATGGACGTGTGCCTACGTTGGGGGGTTGTGAGATTGTTGTTAATGTGCAATACAGACACAGCTAGTACTCGCCTTCACAGTCATCCAAGTGGCCATGTGTCTCAGTGATAAACATGTGCATTGATGTCATTCACAAGGGTGTACCTTCTTCTGCAATCATTGTCCCTACATCCAGCTATACGTGAGTGAACATAGTCATGACACATCTGTGTGATTTCAAATGTTTTATTCACATTCTGGTGAATGACGGAGCCGTTCCTGTACATAGCCATCCAAGCCCACATATCATGGAAGCCCAGTGGTGGGCCAACCAGAGTCCTTTGGGGATTGAAAAGTGATTTGGAAGAGGGAGAGTGCAGTCGGCAGCAGGATTGCCGTGTAATTGTCAAGCAGTGATGATGTGGCAGTCCATGTCGGGGACCAGGGTGGATGTCGCAGAGTGTTCCGGGGGTCAGTGGAATGTGTTGTCCCAGGGCCTGATGCATAGGGCAGAACCAGGCAGGGACAGACCATCTGGTGGTGATGGATGCTACTACCTCCTTCCTCACACAGTAATTACCATCCACATCTTACTCCTCTGATACTTCTTCTGTGTCCGGTGTGTCCAGTGTGTGTGGCGGTGTAATGGCTGCATCACTGTGTGCCACTGACATCAGGGTGTGAAGGTGATGGGGCTGCATCACTGTGTGCCACTGACACATCAGGGTGCGAAGGTGATGGAGCTGCATCACTGTGTGCCACTGACACATCAGGGGTCGGAGATGTGTATGTCGTAGTTCCCGCTACAGTTATCTGGGATTGGCTCAGTGGCAGCAATGGCAAGATGATGAACTTCAGGGCATGGAAGATCCCAGCTACATCTCGCTGGTGTTCAGCCATGGCAGCCATACTTCCAGCCATCATCTGCTCCATGGTCTCCATTGTCCTCCGCATCTGTGCCAACTCTGTGCTGTCATCGCTGGTGCCTGTCTGACTAGACAGTTCCTATATCCGAGTAATGGCACCAGCGAGGTCAGCCAAGGATTGTCGATGAGCATGGTGCGGACAGGGGGTGTCTGTTAGGGACTGTATGTGGTCCCTGATGGGACTCAGACACCCACGTATGGCATCGAGTTTGGCTGCCACAAGCTCGAAACCCACCCGCAGCTGATCCACCAACTCCACCTGGCAACCCAACACACGGTGTTGAAATTCCATGTATTGTTTGTGGGGATCCCGGGAGACAGCCGTGGTGGTGTGTGTTTCCTGCTGTGGGGTCTGTGCAGGTGGTGGGGTCACCTCGAGGCAGCTGGCCTGTCCTGCTCCTGGGGGTGGGGTGTGGAGGCTGTCCATTATCCGTTGGAGGTTGTCTTGACATATGTGCAGGTTGTCCTCTACATCATCAATGATGGGATTTGTGGTCTGCTCTGCAGTAAGTGTTGATTGTCCCTCTGCAATGTTAAGGGGAGATGCAGGTTAACGGAGTTTCCCATGTATGTTGACGCTTAGCAGATGTTTACATACAGACTGCATGACAAGGCACAATGTGACTGTTTTGGTTGAGCTGGCTATTTGATGGCAGACAGTGGGATTTTCGACTACATGACAGATGTGTGGTAGAACCCGTACATTATCATCACACAGTGTCCGACAATGCCAGATGTGCAGTTACTACGCACAAGCGGAACCTGTTGTGTCCTCTGTCCTGTGGTGTAGGTGTTGCACTTTGTACCACATTGCCGGCATTACTGATGTTCTGTGATTGCTATATGTGTGTGCTGCATTGTGGGGGAGTTGCCCCTGCAGCTCTGATTTCGTGGACCCTTAACCCTTTGAGGCAGTGTGCGTATGAATTGTGTGCTTTTCAGGGGCTGAAATATCTGCGACTTGGGTCATATGTGCGCTTGGACAGATTTTGTGGCCTTGTGCATTGTACGTCTGCTGCGTGTATTGGACGGCATGGGTTGTGGGTGCACGTGGATATGTCAGTGTGACCTGCTCCTTTACGGATGTTACCCGCACTGGGCCACCTCCATGTTGAATCGTGCACCATGTCATGTATTTTGGCTGCTGCCATGCTATCGGCCATACAGTGTCACTTGCATAGTCAGTGTGGCTCACACAGCCGCTGCTTTTCTGGATTCATCACATGTGCATGGCTCAGTTGTGTCGTTGGTGATTTGGAGGGGGCCCATATGTGCACATGGTGGACGGGGCCTACTTGGTGTTTGTATGTGTGCTGCAGTGTTGCAGGTGTATCAGGGACATGTTCCACAGTCAATGTGCGTGTGTAGTGTGCTACACATGATTGTGCATGTTTGCCATTGTGCCCATCTCCCCCCATCCCCCCAGTCCCTGGTCGTTACTCACCCTGTTTCTGTTGGGTCAGGTCATATCGAGCTGTGTCAAGACCCCCAACTCCTGCCACGTCTCCACACAGATGGCTGTGGCCACCATTTCTTCCAGCTCAGCCAGCTCCTCCTGTGGCGCAGGACTCCCACCTCCAGTCGCCCTTGCTGCCTTCCTGTTGGCGGCGAGTTTCTCCTTGGTTTGGATGTGCACTTCATGCAAGCGCCTCTTCATCTGCTCCAGTGACCTCCTCGACACTCCTACTGCATTGAAGTTGGTGACGATTGACTGCCATATTTCCGTTTGGGTTGCTGGTGCCGCAGTGGAGGTGATGAACAGCTGTTGATGGTGATCTATCACCTCCGTGACGATGATTCGGTCTTCCTGAGGACTGAACCTCATCTTCCTCTTCTCCTTGCCCTTCCCCAAACACGGGGTTCCGGGCTGGTCCTCCGTGGGGCTTGTGAAGTTCGGCGTGTGCTCTGCACTCGGTCCGGGTGCATCCATGGTGCTACGCAGTTCGAATTCATTTTTTGCTTTTATAGTGCATTTTCCCGCATGACGCGTGGGAATTGCAGGCTGTAGCTCTTTTTTGCTGCTTTTTATATCACGATTGGCCTCATTGCAGCTTTTTTTGCATTCGTGTTTTGCAGTTTTGCGGTGTGGCGTTGATTTTAATGCGGCCATTTGATGCGTTATCTGGTGACTATCGCATGGTACCGCCGTGTTGTGAATACTTGGTTAACACGGCGTAAATTTCCCACAATGGACTGTGATGTTGAAGGTTGCGTTAAGTTACTTTTGCGATGGTTATCACACATTCTTGAGACTATCCCCCATAATGTTTAAAGTGCGCAGTGCCTCTTGTAATACCAAACAAATTTAGAATTCTCTAAAGGTAAAAATAATCTGTTTAAACAATGTTAAAACATCCATTACAGTACAAAAGTTTAAAATAATCATTTTCCTACTAGCCTCCTTAATTGCATTGCGACAGAAATACATCTGTATATCATATCGCATATATATTCTGATTGAAGGAGGTAGAGGTAAAATAAAGCTGGCCTGCATTTCCTAATATTAAACACCCACAAAAGTGATAGAATAAAATCCCTGCGTGGTTTATCATATAGCTGGCAGAAAAAAAAGAAGTGCAGCATAGTCTGGGTATCCATATCTTGGAAAACCATTGGCACTTGGTATTTTTTCTCGTATTTCACCGATTTAGATTTCTAGTGTGTGCAAAATTTAGTAGCACTCTTACTAATGCACATATCCATTTGAAAATACATTCAGGGGCCTATTTATGAGGCTGTTTGCGTCACTCTTGCACCATACAACGTGGTGCAATTGTGACACCAACCTTAAACAGATTTTTGGCGCCACACTGTAGGACGCCAGCTGTTGATATAGTGCACTAAAATGAAGTACGCTGTGCAGAGAGTTCAGTGGATCCCCAATAGGTGTGGAGAGGTAAAAGCAGATAATTCCAATGCTCTTTTTGTGGTAGTATGGGCTGGCAGGTAAGCTTATTAGAGGGTAGTGCTAATCATTTGTTGCCACCAACAGAGGCAATATGAGACACACACTCAAGAATAAACCAATTAGGAAAAATAAAATTGTATCTTTATACATATTTTTAGAAACCAAGAACTAACGAGGAGAAATCTCTCTATTTCTCCTCTTTTCTTTATTTTTCTATGTGTGCTGCATTCTGAAGCACACATAAAAAAGAATATGCCTCCCAGGATTGTTTTTGTGCAGGAAAGTGTCCCTTCCTGCACAAAAACAATCCTGCACGCAATCCCTTGCACCATGTTGTAAGGGTGCCTGCATTGGTGCTAGGAAGCCAAAGGGGCGCCAGTGCAGGATAAAGTACAGGAATGCGCTGTATTGCCTAATATACTTATAGTCATGATATCATGCTTTGTGACAGGGAAAGGGCAGGAATGTGCCGTAGTTAAGCAATATCATCATTCCTGTCCTGTTCCGCTGCGCTGGCACTATTTCGGTAGCCTAGCGCCAATGCAGGCACCTTTGTATCATGGTGCAAGGGAGACTGTGTTGAAGGCAGGATTGTTTTTGTGCAGGAAGGGGTACCTTCCTGCCCAAAAACAATCCTGGGAGGTATATTCCTCTTTCATAATGGTTAACGTTGGATTCGAATGACATCCTTCACACATTAATGTTGGAAAAGAGGAAGGATCTATCACAAGGTAAATAGTTTAATTCTAAAACAACGACTCCATCGATGCATCAGCGATCAATGAGCATGATGATATCATAATCTGATTGCTTGAAAAGAACTAACTTCAAGGCATTTTATAGGATTATTAAATAGTGATTTTAAAAGTTCGTTGTCAGATCTTCCTTCTGAGACTTGTATAGTGGTTACTTGGCAGTCTCATTCATGGGTACTGCAATATATTACTGGTGCCACTCATTATGGGGACCACATTGCTTAGATAACAGTACTCTCTTTACAGTGTTCTGTCTCCAGTGATACATTTAGGTAATTATTCTGCACCTTCTCAGTGATAGTGAGCACTATATAAATGCAATTACAGTACAATACAATCCAAGCAGTCATGACTTTCTCCAGAAGATTTGAAGTTCAGATAGAGTATGAGAGAGTAGTGGTAACTTTTGAAGTTCAGATCTCTATCCTAGGAACTTCTCTCAAAACATACAATTACAACCAGGTCAATAAGTGGTATGTATTTCCTTTGCTTCATCTCCAAGTCAGGTTACAAGGGGCTCAGGTCAGAGGACATGAATCTGCTTTGCAGTGGATGTGCAAACACTGTTACTCATCATTATATGGTTAGATGGATCCCACTCCATTCAAAGGAGGATGTGGGCTAAGTGGGAGAGGGGTTCTGGACAATGTTGAGAGTAACTAGAGTGTGCAGTGTGCTGGGACTTTCGCCATGGCGTTGGTAGCTGGAGCTAAACTGCACAATTTATATAACTAGTATAAACGCCGATTTGTGCCACTCAATGTTCTAGGTGCTGTCCGATGCCAGAGAATTAATTGGTACCTCTCAGTTAGGAGTGAATATTTGCCACTTTCTTTGATGATATTTTCCTATCACCAGCAGCCCTCAGTCAATATTTTCCAGTATAATAGACAATGGTGAGAACAGGGACACCCACTGGTCTGGGTGCCAGTCAGCAGATATTACGGGGCCTCCTAGTTTACAGTGAGGTTATGCTCAGGCATCCAACTGCAGTTAGAAGTGATCTTAAGTCATAGCGCAAATCTTTCATTAAGTCCAGTTCAGGGTTACATACTTCGGCCAACAGAGTATACTTTAGGGACCTATGGCAAAAGGGGACAACCCAAATGTTCCCAAAAGCTCACAAAATAGCAATGCAGGCTCCTATACAGTCATTGGGGTCTCACTGGTACAACACTGACTGTGCCCCAAATCCAAGTGCCTCCTCCCAGTTAATAGAGTGGACTTTCAGGATTCAATTTAGTGATGCAATACTTAGTGCAGCCCTCCACTGATCCATGCATATCCTTAATCCTCTTGTGAGCGCTTTTCGGCAAGACTAGGTCTACTGGGCAGCAGGAACATGTGGCCTTTAAGTAGGCTTTTTCTGTGGTTTTAAATCTAGATCTCAGTAATATGGATTAGAGAACAGCCACAAAAATCTGTGATCCTGATGTAAAGCCTTTTTAGAACTTGTATTGTAGTACCTCTTCCAAATTCCAGACAACTACAAAGCACATGCTCTGGTCGGGCAACAGCGTTTACACTGCTGTAGACACAACACTGTAGTTTACATCGCGGTCGTTACAACAACCGTGTTTTTACCACGCATGGAAGTACATCGCAAGCCGTAACAACGACTTGCTGTAGGGGGCATGGAACACCAGGGAATGTGTTGGATTTTAAATCCAGTACCTTCCCTGCTGTTGCACAAAATGGAGTAGGAATAGTAATTTATACTATTCCTAAATCCAGCACGCCCCCTACAGCAAGTCGTTGTTACGACTTGCGATGTAATGGCACGCGTGGTAATAACGCAGTCGTTGTAACAACCGTGTTGTAAACTACAGCGTTGTAAATACACGCGTTGTAACGTGCTATATTCCTGACCAGTTTTTATGACACACTGGTGAGCACCAGTTACAATTCAGAAAGTAAGTCTGTCATATTTTAGAATTTCTGAAAACTAGAGCAGGAAGCAGATTTACACAGATCCAGACTGCTGGCCCAAAAATATTTATGTGATCTCACTGAGAAGAAGTAAACTAAAATGTGGAGGCCCTGGTTTTATAATAATTTACCCAGATTACATTCTGTGGGCCGGATTTAGCAAAGAGTTGAGTTGCCCTTGCATCACACAAGGTAACGCATGGGCAGTGCAACACTAAAGTCAGATTTAACAAACCACGCAGGTCACCTTGCATGGCTCTGCTGTTCTTGGTAAATCTCTGGAGTAACACAAGGCAGCACAAGTCGCTGCCTTGTATTACTCTGCCCCACGGAGGCATTCCATGGGGGAGCTTGGGTGTTCAGGTGCATCTCCCTTGGATTGTGGTGCATTCCCATACTTATCATCAGTTGTAGACTTGGGAATGTGTCAAAATGCTATGCCTGCCAGGGCAGCCGTTGTGAGTAGAAATCTTATTTCTTTCTCCTCTTTTTTCCCTCTTTCTTCATGTGCTGCATTCTGCAGCACATGTAGAAAGAGGAAAAACCCTCAAGGAATTGTTTTTGTTGAGGAAGTTGTCCCTTACTGCACACAAACAATCCTGCCTGCAATGCAGGCACCCTTGCACCATGATGTAATGGTACCTACATTGGTGCTATGTAGCCAAAAGTGTGCCAGGCCAATTCGAGGGCAGAAATTCACCATAAAATGTTAAATATAGCTCATTCCTGCCCTCTCCCTTTCACCCAGCTCAGCCAGGTGTCTTGCTGTGAGAAAGTTTGATAAATCTGCCCCTGTGTGTTTTTTGATCTCTCATATTTGCTGCATTTGAGTGAGATACTGAATGAGAGATGCATATATTGTAAATCTTTTGGCGTACTATACAATCTTACATCATTTTTCACCAAGTGGGTAAACATTTAAGAACTTAGGTTCAGATTGTATTACTTATCAAGGAATTACTAGTATATCTGCAAGTGTGTACCCTTAGTGCAGGATCTTGTGTCAGGCAGAGTTCATCCTGATACCCCCCACCACAGACTTAGTGATACTGGGGTGTATCTGCACTTAACCTTTAGTGGAATGTTGTGGTGGTGGAAGAAGGAATGCTAGAATGTTTAAAAGCGTTGTTGGAATGTGCGACCTGGGGAGATTTCTTAGTGTGTGTACAGTTGGAAGATAAACTACCACTCAGAACACCTTCTCCTCCATTGCTGCCTTTGTATCTGTTATCTCTTGGATATATTTCTATCTCAAACACGACATTATCTTCCAAGCATTTGCCTACACTTCTGTAGCAAAGAGTGGGCCAGGAAACAATGGACATCTAAGTCCTGCCGACTACCCCTGTAGTACTGTGGCTGTTGTGCAGTTTGAGTCAAAGTGGACAAACATTTTCTACTGAGACTCCTCCTACCAGAAGCAACAGTCTCATTAGATGCACACTAATCATCCTTGGTTCCCTGGAAACCTCATCAGTACAGTTGTCAGCTATTTAGCAGGAACACCTCTGATAACACCCTCATCATTGTGTGGTTCAAGCTGACAGCAAAATCTGTCTCTCTTGTTAGGTGGATTTATCTCTTTCCCAAAGGTCCCTAGACATGTGATCATAGCAACAGTTTCCCAAAACGTTTTCTTCAAAAATGAAGATTGTTGATGTTTGTTTAAACAAATCCGCACCCGGTGAGTGGCAGCACTGTAAACAATATCTTTGTGGCCAGTTCAAAAAGATAAAGGTAGTAAAGAAAAGATAGCCAGAATTTGTTTTCAGTTTCTTTAAGGAATACCATGTCTTTCCATGATTATCTGCCAATTCTGGCTATCCTGGTCTCTTTACTACTTCTTTTCTTCTAAGGCCCAGATTTATTAAATTCTCATGCAGTGGGCCAGCATGCAGTGCTGTATCAGAAGGAGAGAGAAGAGAGCACAATATTTACAGAGATATGACACTCTTCTCCCCTCTCCCTGCCGCCAGTGAATAAATGTGCTGCCAATACTCCACACCCACACCTTTGCACCATAGTGTAAGGGGGGCTGTGTGAGTTTAGCAATAATTTTGTTTTTGAAGGACACCCTTCCCCTACAAAATACTATTCTTAGGCCTACTTTAAATCTTTTACCACTTTGTACAGCACAAATGCAAAGATGAAAAAGAAAGGAGAAATAAAAGCCATCAAATAAGCTTTATTCGGTTTTCCATAAACCATCAAGAGAAGGTAAGTGAAAGAATCCATTAAAATTTCTTCCCTTAAATAGGAATCTAGTAAGACGATATTTTTATATTAAAAAGTATGATTCATCTAAATTCTCCATCAGTGGTAGTTTAGTTAAATACCAATGTATACTAAAATAAACTTTGCGGTCAACAGGCAGTACAATTTAAGAAAAAATGCCATAATCTGTAAATAAATAGGGTTTTGCATCAAAACCAACCACATAACACCTCCTTAGCGTTAAGAAATGCAAAGCAGCATCATGTGCTGCTTTGTGTTACTTTCAAGTGATCTTCCAGCGCAAAACAAGTTTTCCACTGGAAAGTAAATTGTTAAAAAAAGATTTTGCGACAATTTTCATCAGTTTTGTGATGCAAACACAGCACAAAATCTTAGTAAATATATCCCTAAGTATTGAACCATTGAATCTATACGAAG
The DNA here is from genome assembly GCF_964204655.1 of Triturus cristatus. Taxonomy (NCBI): domain Eukaryota; kingdom Metazoa; phylum Chordata; class Amphibia; order Caudata; family Salamandridae; genus Triturus; species Triturus cristatus. The sequence continues at coordinate 844,332,948 of NC_140587.1, read as the reverse complement.
TAAAATCTTATATCTTGAAGGTATAAAGAATTATTTGACAGCCCTTTTGTGTGTTTACATTTGTATCACTCTTCTAGGTCCTTGTAAAATCTCCTGAACGCAAGTTAGGGCTAGGGAATAGGCTAGTTATAATGCAGTGGGATAGGAAATTAGATGGCCCGGCCAGTGGATGTGGCATAAGCAGGGTCCTAGAAGAGTGATTTGCAGCATTGTATGTACAGCACTGGGTGGGGCAGTGAAGAGAGAAAGCTATTAGACTTTCATATTGGACTGCAAGTGATATTCTACTGGAAATGATTCCCAACTTTAAAAGCGGGGTGCCGCCAACATTTCCTTACCAAAGGCTGTGAATTAAAGACATGTCTATTTACTGAACCATTTAATGTAAGTGTTTACATATCATTTCTCCTAATTCTTTTGGAGTTTGTGAAAGTTAACATATAAATCAATCAATCAATCAATCAATCAATCAATCAATCAATCAAAGCAAGCTTTATTCGATTTTAAGCATAAAAATCATAAAAGCAAAAGAGAATACATCATCATCTATTATATTTTAAAATTCGTCAGTCCACACCTTTCGTAGATAAAATCCTATAAAATGGTAATATACATGTAAATTTTCTGTGAGTCCCTAAATGATCTATCTCATACTAGTTTATTCCAGCCCAATGCGTTTCTCACAATTCAGTTGATAAGACCTTTCCTGATCCTCAATGCACTCTTTAAAAAGCCCACCATAGAACCAGTACAAAAACAATTATCCGACATCTGTAAATACATAAAGGCAGGGCGGCATTGCCTCCAACCTCCCTGTTTTAAAAGTGGTATTAATCATCTATGCCTCTTGTTAGTATAGAACTTGCAAAATAAAACCGCGTGCATCGTGCTTTGTGATGAGACATTGTCACAGGGGCATAAACATAGTTCCCTTGACCAGTCATTAATGGCTGGGTACGTAATTAAATGGTGGAAAGTCCCGAACCTAAATCTTGTCAGAAGGTATCTGTCATATCCATCCAAAACATATAACAGATAAGGTTGAATATTGCACGTAATATTAATTAGTTGATGTTTAACCACCATAGGTTTATTCATCTCAAGAATCAACCTATTTCCTTCTAGGTGGGTCATGCAGACTTTTTTGAACTCCTTCCTATTGATAAGGTTCATACTGTCGGACGAGATAAAATACTCAGGGTGACCAATGTCCTGCATAAAATTTTCAATGTATTTTAACCATAAAAGTTTACGGACATTATCTAATCTCTTTGCGTTCTTTATTATTTCCCTGTTAAGGCCCGTACTGTCTGCGGCCCAAATTCTATGCCATAGCAATACTGGCTGGGCTTTAATTAAGTCGGAAATGTATGCAACTCCTAACTCAGAGTGACAATTAAAAACCGGTGTACTAGTTGGAACGGCTAGGATGAACCGCAAAAAGACGTTTTCCATACGTTGAATTGATGTAAATAATAAATCAATATTGCTTAGTGCCATGGGGACTTCAATGAGCTGAACATGAGTACTAAATTCAAAGTTGTTTCGAAAATGGGCCCCAAAATATGTCTTGCTTTGGGTCCTAAAAATCCTTAGGATGGCACTGAGCCACATGACTCCCCTCTGGTGGGCGAAGGAATGGGATTGGACATGCACATAGGAACACACAAATCCTGCTTGCCCAGGGTAGTACATCTTCACGAGACAAACTCAGGGCTCACAAAAAATACTTATTTACTAGAAGTAAGTGATACAAAAGGAGTCAGGGAGGAGAAGGTGTAAAAAGTGAGAGGCTATCTTCAGACTGTCATCACACTACAGAATTGCTGTGACGTGCACGATGATGGCAGCCACAATGGATTGCAATCTTGCCATCTTAGATGTCAAATTAATACCATAGAGAGTTGACATTTGGAAGATTTCCTATCACTCTGAACACCTTCTCCCCTGTAGCTTACTTTGTAACTCAAACATCTATGAAACAAAGAATTCCTTGTCAATCCTGTCAAATTTGTCAACCCCATCCACTCCCTATTCTGTGATTTTGGGAAATACAATGCAAGAATCAGTGTTTTATTGCTGATTTTCACATAATTTCCCTTGGTGTACCAGCCAGACACTTCAGCAGCTTTCCTCAGCCGACTGGGATAAACACCACAATTTACCACCCCATCAGGAATAGGGTAGTCCTCATCAAAATGAGGTCCTGAAAAGAGTTATCCTCCTATTCACTATAAACACTACATCTGCTGAAGGTAGAAGAAGTGTTTATTTAATCAAGAATATGATTGGTATTGATTTTACTCTGGCATCAATAGGCTGTAAATCTAATGTAAACTTTACAACTCGTGCTACTTAAAGCAACAATGACATTTCACAAGGTAAGGAGATGTGATAGCGATACAACTCTAAACTTATTATGAATCATCAGTATCACAATAGTATGGTGAATACATTAAGTCCAGTTATAAAGTAAGTTATGTGTATTTGTAAAGTAGACTATCACCCACTAGGGTATCCTGGCGCTGAGCAGATGTGTGCTTAGCCCTGTCTTTTGGAAGTCAGTTAACTGAAAAGCCAGGTCTTCAACTTCTTAGAAAATTGATTTATGAGCAATGTAAGAAACCTCCTGTCCTCTTGGTCTGGTTCTGTGTATGCATTGGATGTGCAAGGGTGGGAGTCCTGTGGACCATGTTAGGCACTGGTCCTGTGCTGGAGCTAGCTGCATAAAGTGCACAACACCTTAAAGGCCACAGCTTGGATTAAGTGATTCGGGACCAGTTTGGAAGAGTAGAGAACCCTAAAGTGGCATCGCAATTGTTTGTTGATCTACTTCGAATCACAGTCCACAATTTGGAAACATGCCACATAGAAATTCCAATACAATAATGCATATAATTAAAACAAATACATAACACTGTATAAAGTTTAAGATGGGTTTTGGGCTATTTTAGTTAGCAAGGACTTGCAGTGCTCTCAAGTTCGGTCCAAGGAAATATGAATGTGAGAGATCAATATACAAGCCAAAATTCCTCCCTAATATCCATTGCCCCCCTGGTTTCACAGTATTATGGTAAAGCAGAGATCATGTGTACAAAGTTAATGAGTAGATACAATATTGAACTATAGATGGGAAAAGACAAATAGCAAGTAGGTTTTTCACCAAGGCGTTTGGCGTAACATCAAATTGATAACAGTGAATTGACGACAGTGAATGCTGCCCACTGGTTAGCAGCACCACTTTCCTGGAAATAAATTGAATTGCTGTCAGCTTTTGATTGAGCAATTTGAGTGACCTTGCAACATTTGACAGTGTGCCATTAAATCTCTTTCCTTTGCGTTGTTACTGGCATTCTTTGGAAAGTGGATCATTATGGCTCTGGATATCATCTGTAATAATATTGGGGCTTATTTACAAGAAACTGGTGCATCACTGCGTTAAAGCAGGAATGCGCAAGTTTCCTTGTGCCTGCGAGTGAAACCCTTGCGCCACCATAGATGCGCCATATTTACAATATGGCGCACCATGGCACAAGGATTGACGGATGCGTCAGAAATTCTAAAGTATCTGTCGTTGCAAAGCCCAAGATTTGCTGGAGTTGTGTTGTAAGCTTGACTCAACTCCAGCAATGCATAGGGAGGCCTATTCTTATTGCACTGTATCACTCCTTACGCCTGCTCCAAGCAGGCGTAAGGTTTTGATGCAGTGGCGTCCTAGAAGTGGCGCAGTGAAATCTTGTAGATTTCACTTCATCACTTTTAAGAGGTTTTTTTGGCGTGGAACGCCCACCCTGCATACATTATACTTGATGCAGGTATAATGTGGCACAGGGGTTTACAAGGTAACACATCTGCCTAGATGCATCACACTGTAAATAGGGCGCAACCTGGCGCTTTGTTTACTCTGCTGCTGCGTTACAAAAAGTGATGCAATGGCGGCGCAAAAGTGCCACAAGGGGCTTGCAAATAAGCCCTATAATCTTTACTAGATGAGATGAATGAGGCAATAATAAGTTCTTGGATCATTGTTATGCAATCTCTATATTTCGGATCTTTCTCAACTCTTTCAAATGATTTTCTTAGAAAGATAAGCACAAATGCATAAACTTAACATGCAGAATGAACTCAGTGTGCATTGCTTATTTCTTAACAAATACATCAGTGATAATATGAAATATATGATTGTGATGGTAATTTAGAATATGAGCCAGAGAAGCTTGCATCGCTACTGCTTATGTGTTCATTTTGAGTATTTAAGTCCTCTGTGATAAGATTGGTATGCATTATCATGTACAGTTTAAGGGCAGATTCTAAATGGGCGTCACCTACGTTGACATCAGCGAGGGCAGCTTCGTGTGCACCGCCTGCTCCGGCACCCTCAGTTTGTGGCGGAGGAGTTTGCCCCTCGGCTGGGGTGGAGAGGACGCACCTTGTAAGGAGCCGGGTGGAGAGGACGTGCCTTGTAAGGAAAGCTGCATGGTCCAGCGCCTTGGTGCGTTCTATTTGGTGTTGCCTTGCCCGGACCTGAGGACCTACTGCTGCTCCTGATACTGCTGACCATTTTGCCGCACCTGGGGCCCTGACGCTGTGTGCATCCCCTGCCGCCGCTCCACACCATCGCGCGGCCACAGCTGGGGGAGACTACAGCTCCCAGGTTGCCTAGCGGCAAACTCCCGTTCCCTTCGCGCCCGGAGGCGCAGAAAAGGGAGAGGCTCCCTCGGTGGAGCGGGTGTTCTATTTGGTGTTGCCTTGCCCGGACCTGAGGACCTACTGCTGCTCCCGATACTGCTGACCATTTTGCCGCACCTGGGGCCCTGACGCTGTGTGCATCCCCTGCCGCCGCTCCACACCATCGCGCGGCCACAGCTGGGGGAGACTACAGCTCCCAGGTTGCCTAGCGGCAAACTCCCGTTCCCTTCGCGCCCGCAGGCGCAGAAAAGGGAGAGGCTCCCTCGGTGGAGCGGGTGTTCTATTTGGTGTTGCCTTGCCCGGACCTGAGGACCTACTGCTGCTCCCGATACTGCTGACCATTTTGCCGCACCTGGGGCCCTGACGCTGTGTGCATCCCCTGCCGCCGCTCCACACCATCGCGCGGCCACAGCTGGGGGAGACTACAGCTCCCAGGTTGCCTAGCGGCAAACTCCCGTTCCCTCCGCGCCCGGAGGCGCAGAAAAGGGAGAGGCACCCTCCGCGTCGCGGGATGCGCACGGGCGGCGCCGGACGAAGCCCGGACCAAGGGCGTGCCCGTTTAAGCCCGTTCAAGACCGGTCAATGACGGGACGGGCCACCCTCCTAACGTGTACACAGAGGTAAGGTTGTCGTGTTTTTGTTACAATTGCTGAGGGTAACCTGTCTAAAGGGAAACTTGTTGGAATATTTAAGCAGTTGACATTATTAGTCAGTTAAGTAATCATGATGGCCGCGTCTACAATGCCTAATAATAGTGGCTCTAATATTGCCCCACATGTTGGTGGATCGCTCATGGATAATTTCATTTTTCGGGTATCCACAGCATTGGCCAAAGACATCGAACTGACTGAAAAAAGGTTACCCTTGGACCCCCTTTGTGAAAAAAGGTCATCTATGGGAAGTATAGCTGGGGCTAGGTCCTCTGCATTGTACGAAGTCGACTTAGATGATACAATATGTTCTTTGGCTGAAGCTTCAAGTAGTCCTACTGTTTGTGCTGAAGTTCTTGCTGTGGCATTGGAACAACAACCAGCACCAATTTTAGGAAAAAAACACCACAGCACTTCTAAGAGTAATCTGACCTTGCCTACCATAAAAACAAGGTCAGCAAATATTGCAAAAAAGGGTGTGGGCTGTCAACTAAATGTAGATACGACAGAAAATAGTGGTTTTGGGGCAAAAACCAGAACACTAACACAAGTTTAAAAAAAAATGATAAAGGAAAGAAAGGAGCAACCCAATAAGGAAAATATTGCATCCAAAGTTAGCCACGATTCATCTTCTTTAGTAATTGAAGAAATATTGCCATTACCAACAGAGGAGTTGGGTACCTTGTTTTGGAAAAGACTTGAAGTTGTCCTTAAGAAGTCTATCCATCCTATAAATGGAAGGCTAGATCGTATTGAATCTAGATTAGCATGCCTGGAACACTCGATGGCATTAGCTCAGAAGTCGATAGGAAACCGGAGTAATGACATAGCTGGAAAGCCGGCAATATTTCAATGTAAAAATGCTGGTGGCGTGGGTGTGACTATGAATGGTTCGCAAATTTGTAATAGTAGTTCTATAGAAAGTTCGACAGAAAATGTTAGACCTGTTAATCCACCAGTTAGTCTCGAGTAAACTGGGCCAGATATCAAAGGATAATAATGAGGCGATTACTAAACCAGCAACAAATGTTTGCCTATCACTATCTAAACAACGGGACAAAGTGATCCTAAACTTGACAACTATAGAACTTCCCCCTGAATCGGCCCCCTATGTGGTTATATTGGCAGGGGTACCATCGTAAGTGGCGGGTAAAAAGGAGACTCACACAGAACTAAAAAATAAGTGCATATTTTGGCTTAATGCTAATAGGCCCCTACCTATACACTGTAGGGCAGAGATTCTGTCTGTGAGAAGGGTTAACTGGATAGGTAGAAACGTTAAGACAGTTGGTGGGGATTGTGTTATCGTCAACTTTAGAGATATACGATGTGTAGGACACATCTGTAATTGGCCAGAAATAGAAATTATATCCACAATCCAACCCTTGCCATTGACCTATTTCTATGCCCCAGTACAGGACCAATGTAGACAAGTGTCCTCATGGAACGATCATTCTAGTTACCCCGCCACAAGGAATCTAAGATTACTTAACAGGTTCTCCGTATTGTCAGGATTGGAAGAATGTGATTGACAGCAAACACAGGATGGGGGTAATGACATAAGTGTAATTAGTGATAGTATCACCGAAGGTGAGGGACAAATAAGTAAAGGTGTAGCTTTGGCAGGTAGAGTATTGAATCCTGGGGAAAATAAAGGTGGTGACACTGCCCTAGGACCAAGTATTAATAGCCTCTCTCCACCTTGCGCTCTTAGCCCAAATTATCTATCGATTTTTGTGGAGAATCCAATATTACACTCTAGCACCATCCTAAAAGGGACCGTGCTATTAAAGGGCCCACAAACTATTACTGAGCATGTGATGCCACCGTCAAGCTTAACCCCAACTAGGAATACACTAATAAAGGGCCCACAAACTTCAGCCTGCCTGATTTCAATGGTATCATGGAACCTGGCTGGCATCGGGACAAAAATTGTTTCCCCATGCTGGCTAGGCTTCATTAATAAATTTGATATTTGCCTCTTCCAAGAGTCCTCGTCTGTGGAACCTGTTTTTAACCCAGGATATTTGAATTTTTATGTCCCTGCTGTGAGAGGGCACAGGGGACGATCAATAGGAGGACTGATAATCTGGGTTAAACAACATTTAAGTTGCAGTATTCAATCACTTCCAGTTAGACATTGTGATATTTCTGCTATTAGACTCAGTATTGGGGATGGCCTGAAAATTGATATCTTTAATGTGTATGTTAGAGGAATCCCTGGAGGAAAACAATCTGAGGTGCTAATGGCATTAGAATCACTGATGGAATCAGAGCCAGAAGGGGTTTTACCGATGGTTGCGGGTGATTTTAACACAACTTTCGAACCCCTAGGGTTGGAAAATGTAAATATGTTGGAAGAGGAAGATTCCAGATGGGGTGTCCCTGAACTTGAGGATAGGCCGGTAGTCAAGTGGACCGAGGCTGCGCTCAACTTGAACGGATTTTGTCTGGCTAATCAACTAAGGGCTGCGAATGGATGGACTTTGTCTGACAGAAAGGGGGTGAAAACCTTCGATAATGGTACAAGATCAAGTAACATTGACTATATACTTGTCCACTTGAAGCTTTGGCATACTTTGGTGGACATGGAGGTCAAGTCCCGTGTCGAGAGTGATCATAACCCCTTAGCAGCATTATTTAGGTTAGGCCAAGAAGGATTGATAAACTCTAGAGAAGAATTGACAGTCCCTGAAATCATTTTAACAAATGATGAGCGCCACCTTGGTGCAAAGTGGCTAATCAACCAGATGCACTTGTCGCCATCAAAGACTTAATAGTAAAGTCCCTAGAAAAAATTGGAACTGGCGCCAGCAACGATGAAAAGTATAGTTCTATAGAGGATGAACATAAAGAATTGTTTCTTAATCTTAAAACCCACTTTTGTAAGCTATGTACTACCAAACCAAAAACTATAAAAAAAATTGAGAAGTGGTATAATAAAACATGTAAGGAGGCTCATGTTGCACTGAGCATAGCCCTAAAGACTAGGAAACCTGTGACAATAAAAACGGCACGCATCAATTATAGGAAAAAGATTCATGAGGCAAAAAGAGAGTGGGACGACCAACTGTGGCAGGACCTTAAAGCTGCTTGTAAAAGTAAGAACCAGGCATTGTTTTGGAATACTTATAAATGGGAAGAAGGAGGCTATGCTGTAACTCCGCAAAATAATGTGCCCATAAATTCTTGGGTTGAATATTTTAAGCCCCAGTTTGCCTGTATAGAAGGAAACTTAAGGGAGATAGCCCCAGGTTTTAAACTGTATGAAAGAACCGTTTTTAGTTTGGGGGATGTGGATAGTGCCTTGAACTCTGTGACTAAGGGGCGAGCTCCAGGGATAGATGCTATACCCGCGGACCTATATCTTAGTGATAGAGAGAGATAGAGACAGTATATTTACTATCTCTCTAATGCCATTGCCCAGGGGATGGTTGTTCCTAACACTTGGAAAGGCGCCGAAATTGTGCCTGTTTATAAAAAAGGGGATAAGGCTCTTGCGGCTAATTATAGGCCTATTAGCCTGATCGATTCGTTACAGAAAATAGTGGGACGACTGGTTCTGGGAAAGATACAGGCTTGGATGGACGAGGGGGATATCCTGAGCCCATTGCAAGCAGGTTTCCGACCTAGGACCAGTACGATTGATCAGGTTTTTAGATTGGTTGTCCTATATGGCGTACAGTTGTCTTGGACAAAGGGGTATTATACGCAGTTTTCGTCGACCTTAGGGCGGCGTTTGATCTTGTCCCGCGAGGGAAGCTTTGGAAAGTACTGGAGGAATTGGGCATGTCCTTGGAGTTGGTGACTTTGATTGCTCGCTTACATGAGGATACCTATGCCAGAGTGAGATGGGGCAAGCTGCCTGAGGTCACAGATGAATTCCCGGTTAAGAGGGGAGTGAGGCAGGGGTGCGTTATGGCATCAACCCTGTTCTCACTCTTCATAAATGGGGTGGCAAAATATCTTTCCCTGGTCCCAACTGATGCCCCCGTGATCGCTGGAGAGCGTGTCCCGATCCTTATGTTTGCGGATGATACACTAATAATTTCGAAGACTCCAAGTGGTCTCCAAAAAAGCGCTGCTGCATTTTAATGATTTTTGTGATATGCGTGGTTTCGAAATAAACAGCACAAAAACAAAATTTATGGTCTTCACCGAACCCAAACATCATAAGTCAGTAAAACGGTTTAAGGGAAGATTATATATGAACAATAATCCTCTAGAACAGGTTGAAGCTTTTATGTATCTTGGGGTTAATTTACAGAACGATATGTGTTGGAATGCCCAGTTAGAAATGATGATATTAAGGCATAAACAACAGACAGGCATTTTACTTAAAAGATATAAGTCATCTTTTACAAAACCGATTAGGCCATTACTTGAGATCTATGGGATGAAAGTTTTAGGTTCTGTCCTATGCGGTGCAGAACTATGGGGGTTTACAAACATTAAGCAGTTGACGGTATTAGAAAATGAGTTCCTGAGGAAAGCTACGTATGTGCCCCGTAGTACTCCTTTAATTCCCCTGTTTTGGGAACTTGGTAAAAAATCAGTGCAAGATCTAGCCATGCTACGTCCAATATTATATTGGCGCAGACTTTGGATAACTGAGGAACTACATCATTATGCCAAGGAACTTAAGGACCTTATAGAGAAGGACCACTTTCATAAAATTAGTTGGTTAAACTCAATAAGGATCCTTTTAGGGAAAATGGGACTGATGAACTTATGGAACGATCCCGTAAACGCTGTCTCTCCCTCTAAAATAGAAACGAAGATGATATATTGGGAGATGATTACTTCTGAAAAATGCGCTGCTAATGTTTCTTCCCACCTCGCAGGGCGCTTCCTCCAATTTAAGCCCCTTCCTGCAATAGAACCGTATTGGGATCCAATCGAAAAACCAATGGATCGTAAGCTATACTTTCAATTTAGGGTAGGTTGTTTACCAATAAGGTCATTTACCTCAAGGTGGGCAGGATCTGGTGATGACAAATGCCCAAAATGTAAGGACAAGACAGAATGTATGAGTCATTTTTTGTTCTTTTGTCCTTTATATGTTGCCCCAAGAAACAAATGGATAAAACCTACCTGTCGCATAATCGGATTTCAGAAACATGAGGAGGCATTGAGAATACTGTGTACAGACTCTAGCCTCTTAATAGCAATATCCATGGCAACATTTTTAAAATGGGCATGGCTTATTCGATCAAAGGAAGTCGACCAGTTGGATAAAGGTCGTATAGGAGTAGTCTGTAATGAAATAAGTGAAGCAAGGTGATTTATCCCCTATAATTTATTTTTACAGAATTTCGACATAAAATTGTAAGCAGTTTAATTAATTTTTAAATGTAGTGATACATTTTAAATTATTTATATAATTGTTTTTTAATGTATAATGTATTTGTATATATGTGATGCTTTTATGACTCTTTTGTCGAATAAAGTTTATTGAGCTTCAAGTAAGTTATGTGTATTTGTAAAGTAGACTATCACCCACTAGGGTATCCTGGCGCTGAGCAGATGTGTGCTTAGCCCTGTCTTTTGGAAGTCAGCTAACTGAAAAGCCAGGTCTTCAACTTCTTAGAAAATTGATTTATGAGCAATGTAAGAAACCTCCTGTCCTCTTGGTCTGGTTCTGTGTATGCATTGGATGTGCAAGGGTGGGAGTCCTGTGGACCATGTTAGGCACTGGTCCTGTGCTGGAGCTAGCTGCATAAAGTGCACAACACCTTAAAGGCCACAGCTTAGATTAAGTGATTCGGGACCAGTTTGGAAGAGTAGAGAACCCTAAAGTGGCATCGCAATTGTTTGTTGATCTACTTCGAATCACAGTCCACAATTTGGAAACATGCCACATAGAAATTCCAATACAATAATGCATATAATTAAAACAAATACATAACACTGTATAAAGTTTAAGATGGGTTTTGGGCTATTGTAGTTAGCAAGGACTTGCAGTGCTCTCAAGTTCGGTCCAAGGAAATATGAATGTGAGAGATCAATATACAAGCCAAAATTCCTCCCTAATATACATTGCCCCCCTAGTTTCACAGTATTATGGTAAAGCAGAGATCATGTGTACAAAGTTAATGAGTAGATACAATATTGAACTATAGATGGGAAAAGATAAATAGCAAGTAGGTTTTTCACCAAGGCGTTTGGCGTAACATCAAATTGATAACAGTGAATTGACGACAGTGAATGCTGCCCACTGGTTAGCAGCACCACTTTCCTGGAAATAAATTGAATTGCTGTCAGCTTTTGATTGAGCAGTTTGAGTGACCTTGCAACACTTGACAGTGTGCCATTAAATCTCTTTCCTTTGCGTTGTTACTGGCATTCTTTGGAAAGTGGATCATTATGGCTCTGGATATCATCTGTAATAATATTGGGGCTTATTTACAAGAAACTGGTGCATCACTGCATTAACGCAGGAATGCGCAAGTCTTTGTGCCTGCGAGTGAAACCCTTGCGCCACCATAGATGCGCCATATTTACAATATGGCGCACCATGGCACAAGGATTGACGGATGCGTCAGAAATTCTAAAGTATCTGTCGGTGCAAAGCCCAAGATTTGCTGGAGTTGTGTTGTAAGCTTGACGCAACTCCAGCAATGCATAGGGAGGCCTATTCTTATTGCACTGTATCACTCCTTACGCCTGCTCCAAGCAGGCGTAAGGTTTTGATGCAGTGGCGTCCTAGAAGTGGCGCAGTGAAATCTTGTAGATTTCACTGCATCACTTTTAAGAGGTTTTTTGGTGTGGGAACGCCCACCCTGCATACATTATACTTGATGCAGGTATAATGTGGCACAGGGGTTTACAAGGTAACACATCTGCCTAGATGCATCACTCTGTAAATAGGGCGCAACCTGGTGCTTTGTTCACTCTGCTGCTGCGTTACAAAAAGTGATGCAATGGCAGCGCAAAAGTGCCACAAGGGGCTTGCAAATAAGCCCTATAATCTTTACTAGATGACATGAATGAGGCATTAATAAGTTCTTGGATCATTGTTATGCAATCTCTATATTTCGGATGTTTCTCAACTCTTTCAAATGATTTTCTTAGAAAGATAAGCACAAATGCATAAACTTTACATGCAGAATGAACTCAGTGTGCATTGCTTATTTCTTAACAAATACATCAGTGATATTATGAAATATATGATTGTGATGGTAATTTAGAATATGAGCCAGAGAAGCTTGCATCACTACTGCTTATGTGTTCATTTTGAGTATTTAAGTCCTCTGTGATAAGATTGGTATGCATTATCATGTACAGTTCAAGGGCAGATTCTAAATGAAAGGATAGGAATGAACAATACTAATGAGGGTTTACACATGTATGCAGATCAACCTTTTTGACAATTATAATAATAATAATAATAATAATCGGTGGCGGGTCCTTGGCGGAGAACATGGCGGCAGACGGCTGATCTGCCGTGGCGCTCCGCAAGTCAGGCTCCCGTTTTCCCTGTCCGATTTACTGATGACGGATGCTAACTTAGTTTCCTAGGTCCTTACCTCTGTTTTCTTCTCCTGCCCCTTCGATTTCTGACTGCAGGTTGGATTTGTGTGGCTTGCCTGGGTCCTCGGTCCTTGGTTCTCTCGCTGCTGGCTGCAGACCTGCGGGCTGTTTGTCGTTCGAACGGCGGGTCCTCTTTCCCTGTCTACTCGTTTGGGTCCGTTTTTTTTTCTCTCCATGTTTCACGGGCTCAGCGGTGACGGCAGCGGTGTTCATGCTGGAGACGCTTTCGGAGTTTCTCGAGGTGTGGCTGGTGCCCCGGTTCGCCTTAATTGTTCTGCCTCCATCAGTTCACCGACTCGGTGGTTTTGGTTCTCAGCCGCCCTGGAGCTGCGGCGGGGTAGGAAGGCGCGCAGTTTGGTGCGTGCTGTCGGAGTTGGAGATGCCCTTACCCACCATCTGGGAGAACCTATTCAGGCTATAGCTATAGCCGAGAATACAGAGACTGCCACTACGAAACTAGACAGTTACAATCACAACGGAAGCGGACATAACAGCACGAAGGCACAAGAGTCACTACCGGAATTACTTCATTGCGGGGTTCTACAGGATCTAGAAGGTTTGCACCAATACCAACATTATAAAGTGCCCAAAGGTAAGGGGAGAGGTGGTAAATCCGTTCGTGGACGAGGTAAGGTACAAACTAAAGTGCCTACAAGGGCTTTTGTCACTGGACATGATCCATCTGCTGTAGATATTCCATCCCAAACAGATAAAGCAGATAAAAGAACTTCCTCCTATTTATCTAAGGAAGTGAATTCTAAGGGAGCTAGAGGGAAAACACTACGTAACATCGTCGGTGCTGAGTCTGCATCTAAAATTACTCCATCTCTTCGGACATACTTTAAAGTCGTCCCCCAGGTTTTGCGCCTTGTAGAATCTAAGGCAATGGCCACATTAGAGGATTCTGTCCAACTGATTCCCCCTTCTCTAAGTTCGTCTCTTACAATCCCTCCTTCTTTGGCTGTCATACCTGTCCTTACACCCCTTGCCGATCCTGGGATGTCTGCATCAGTCGTTTCAGTTGCTTCTGTAGATTCAGTTCCATCCCCATGTTCGATTTTACCCAAGATTGGAGTTTCTTCTGGGGTTGAGGCAGGAGGGGGGTTAATAAATACTAGTTCTGATGAGAGGATCGATCTAGCAGAAGCAAGCGAGGGTGGCTCTGGTTATTCTGATGCCTGTGTCCATGACTGCACCACGCAGGATGTAGGGGTGGCTAGTATTATGGAATCATCAGGCGACCAAACTATGGCAGTGCCTATCCCTGTTCCTATACCTTCCATTCCATCTTGCGAAGAGGTATCTTCGGGAAATATTTCGTCAGCTACCTTACTAGCGATGCTTACTTCCTTATCTCAAGACATAAAAAAAGGGTTCGAGCAATCTTCAGGTATGCAGAAGGAGATTCGTGACTACTGCCAGTTATTGGATAATAAGATCGATGGGCTGTCAAAAAGGACAGAAGTCCTGGAGGGAAAATTAACTATAATGTCAGAACATCTAGATAAGGTAGAGGAGGACATTACCAAACTTAAAAGAGACGACCAGGTCCTGTTAGATAGGATGGAGGTATTGGAAAACAATGCAAGAAGATGTAATATTCACATTCTCAATGTTCCAGAGGGATCTGGAGGTGGGGATGTTAAGCAATTTGTTGTTCGCCTGTTGAAGGAGGGATTGTGTTTGGAACATTCCTTGGACCAACTATCAACTGATATTCAGAGGGTCCATAGGGAACCCTTTAGACAGAATCCACAAAGGCAAAAACCACGCAAAATTATTGTTAATTTTCTTACCTACACTATCAAAGAGCAGATTTTGAATGCAGCTCTCAAACAGAAGTCCCCACCTGGTAAGGGCTTTACCTTCCTCGTCAGGTCTGATCTATCTAGGGTTACACTGGAGAGGCAATGGGAGTTTGGAAGGCGGCTGGAGGCTTTCAAGAAGTTGGGCGCTTCCTCTCAATTGGTGTTCCCAGCCTCTCTGAGGGTTATGTACAATAATAAGATGGTTAACATTAGAACAGTCCAAGGTGCTGATGAATTTCTTTCGAATATAGGCAGCAAGTCATCAGATAATAGCACTTAATTTTATTTTTTTTTGTTTGGTTTTTTTGAGTTTTAGGTTTTATGGCCACATACAGCTATTATAACACATTAAAATCTATTATTCTAGTGTTCTATAAAAAAGAAGGAAGGGAAAAAAAAAGGGGGTAGAGAATAATAGGGAGGGTTAATTTCTCTTTTTAGCATTGGGTAGTGCGGTACTACTTTTTACCTCTATACTGTTTAGTTGTTGATTTTGGGCGGGGGAATAACGGGAGCCTGAGGTCGGGGTGCCATTACTGGACTTGATCCGGTTAGGTACATCGTGGGTTCTCTATGGGGGAGTGAGGGTGGGGGGGGGGGGGGGGGTGGGGTTCACGTGCAAACTTAAAAAATTCCTCATCAGTCATTTTGTTGTATTTTTTTTGCTTGCTGATTCTGTTGTTTTTTTTATTTTGCTGCGAGTTTCTTTTCCTTGTGGAGGTGGGTCAATCTTTGATTGGTTCTGTTATAAAGATAGGGCTGACAGTGTTTTGGTTTAGTGGAGATGGCTAGTTTAAAAATTATGTCTTGGAACATTAATGGGCTCCGAACCATACCTAGGGCTAAGACATCGATGCAATATCTCCGGGATTCCGATGCCCAGGTCATCATTCTTCAGGAGACACATTTGATACAGTCTGAAATCGATACCCTGGTAAAAGGGAATAAATGGATTGATTTTATATTATCGACATCTCAGTCTATGACCTCCCGTGGTGTGTCTTTGATTTTTAAAAAGCAGCTTAGAACCAGGGTATTAGATTTTAAAGCTGACCCTGCGGGAAGATGGGTTATTGCCTCTATGATAATTTTGGGTGCTTCGTTCACTGTGGTTGGATACTATGGCCCTAATGTGGATGACCCTACATCTTTGGAAGTGGTTTTTTCTCATCTTTTGTCCTTCCCGGAACCAGTTATATTAGCTGGAGATTTTAACATCGTTCTAGATCCAGTCCCGGATAAATCTAATAATAGTAGATCCCGTGTCCCTTCTAAATCAAGATCTTTTCTGTTGAATGAAATGAAACAATACGGATATGTCGACATCTGGAGATTAAGGGCTGGGCAGCAACAGGGGGTGTCCTATAGAAATTATAAATACAATCATCAATCTAGGATAGATTTTATATTAATTAGCCATAGTTTATCCGACGTAGTTAAGGATATTTACTATCTCCCGCTACATCTATCCGATCATTCTGCTGTGTTTTTGGAACTTATGGTTCCTACCTCTGATGTAGTAAGGACTTGGTCTTTTGACCGTTCTTTGCTCTCTCACCCTGAAGATGTTACTTTTTTTAAAACTGAAGTGGGATCTTTTTTAGAGGTGAATGTGGGTTCAGCAGAGTCTGGTGTGGTTTGGGACTCACTTAAAGCCTTTCTGAGGGGTCTCATCACAACTAAGACCTCATACAGACGGAGGGAATACAGAGAGGCTATTGCCTTAGTTGAGGCAAATTTGATTAAAACGCAGGCTGAAATCGATGACAACTTGGATTCCACAGATGATGTCTTAACACCTATACGGGCTAAATTATGGAGCCTAAGGGGTCAATTGACCTCGATCCTTAACCGGCGGCTTCAGGAAAGATGGGAGGCCAGTAAGATCGCACACTTTCAGTATGGAGAGTGTGCTGGTAAGTTATTGGCATGGAAAGTAAAAACTGATCAGGTTCGTAACAACATTAGCCAGATCCATGTCAATAACGTTCCTCTCTCCTCTGATGCAGACATTAGAGCAGCATTCAAAGATTACTATCAAGACATCTATCATGAAGATAAGAATGTGGATATTATTAAGATCAATGACTGGCTTGGGAAAGTAGATCTACCAAAACTTTCCGTTGACCAGTCAGGAACGTTAGATAGTAAAATTTCGGAAGAGGAGGTAAGGGAAGCCATCCAGGATGCCAGGAAGGGCAAGGCGTCTGGGCCTGATGGGCTGCCTGCTGAAATATACAAATCATTGGAGCAGGAACTTGTTCCCTTTCTGGCTGTATTGTTTAATCAGATCTTGATGGACGGAGTTCGACCACCAACATCATGGGATAACGCATCCATAACCGTTATCTTGAAACCAGGGAAGTCTCCAACTGCCTGTGGTTCTTATAGACCAATTTCTGTATTGAATGGAGACTATAAGATCTTTGCCTCCATTCTTGCAAAGAGACTGTCCTTGGTTGCTCCCTCCATCCTACATACTGACCAGAAGGGATTTATTAAGGGACGACAGCTCTTTGAATTGACGTATGACTTGTTTGGGTCAATTGACATGGCATGTTTGAGGTCTTTACCCTTGGCGGTTCTCACGCTGGATGCCACCAAGGCCTTCGACAGAGTTAATGGGTTGTACCTGTCGGAGGCCTTGGCAAAATTTGGCGTGGGGGCTAGATTTCGTCGGGCGATTAGTCTTCTCTATTGTAACTCGAGTGCTCGAGTCTTGGTTAATGGTATACTCTCTGACCCATTTGAAATCTCGAGGGGTACCAGACAGGGCTGCCCTCTCTCCCCGCTCTTGTTCGACTTATATGCTGAACCTTTTGCTCAGAACTTGAGGGATAGTGTTAACATCAAGGCGTTTGAGTGCGGGGGCTGGGAGAGAAAGGTGGCCCTTTACGCCGACGATATTCTTATATTTACCTCTGATCCTCATGAGGCTCTCCCAGTAATATTCGAGTTGGCTTCAGAATTTGGGATGGTCTCCGGATACGAAATTAATACCTTAAAAACTGAGATGATGACCTGGAATATTGATCAAAGCATCTTTGTTTCTGAAACCTGGCCAGCAAATCGTATGAGATATTTAGGTCTGGATATTGTAGCTGATCTTGATCAGACTACTACTATTAACTTTGCAAGGGTTGCAAAGGAGTGTCGTAAGTTGTTCCAGACCTGGGCCCATCTCCCACTTTCTCTATTGGGTAGGATCAGCCTGGTTAAAATGTCTATTTTGCCTAAGGTTACTTTTTTATTTAATACAATACGTTTATATTTTGATCCCACCTCTATTAGGAAATTGCAGTCTGATATCAGTACCTTTATTTGGAATAAACATCTCCCAAGAATCTCCTGGAAAAAAATCAGGAGGCGGAGGGAAAAAGGAGGGCTTGCTGCACCTGATCTCCAGGCTTATGCCTGGGCTTTCCAGCTATCACATGCCAGGATCCTATTAAAGAGGCCAGTGGGGCAGGGAGTGTGGTCTCTTTATTCAAAGTTATTGGATGTGGAAGGTGTAAGTCAGTCAGGGTTCCTTTTTAAGTTTGGGAACCCCAAGTTCTTCAAAAAAATTAAACTGAAAATCCTAAAGGGTATGGCAAGAATATGGGCTCAGATGTCTAAAGTAATTAAAGTGGGGTACTATGGAAGCAGGACACCGCTGTGGGACCTACCTGATGGGCCATCATGGTTGGGAGATGCATTAGCTATACCTATGAGAGAGGCTGGCTTGGAGGAGTGGGGTAACCTATTTGTTGACGGGGATTTGTTACCCTGGGAGTATCTCTGCACAAAGATTGGCCCACACTTCTCTAGGCTTAAGTATCTTCAAATGTCAAGCTGGGCTCGGGAATATTCCGTTCAACCACCATATAGTTCTAAATTTCCCTTGGGTGTATATAGTTATCTTATAACACTTTTGCTAGATAAGCCATCTGCCAAGAAGGAAATTTCATTATGGTATAATTTAATCTTAGAGGAAATGGACGGAATTTTTTCACTCCCAGACGACCTTTGGTCCCTACATGTCATCAATTCCGATTTGCAACATCTTTGGAAGTCATCTTGCATGATGATGTGGGATATTGTTAAACCTGCATGGTTACGCAGGAATCATCTTTTCACGATTCATCGAGCATACTACTCACCCCTTCGTCTATCTAAATTTACTGAGGGGAGTAGTGTGGCCTGTGCGAAGTGCGGTTTGGTGGCTGCCTCTGACATTCATATGTTTTTTGAGTGCCCGCATTTGGCACAATTCTGGGAAGCTATCAGTAAGACCCTTTCACTATCTCTTGGAGTCAACATTTCCTTGGATTTAACATCAGTAATTTTTGGTTGCTACCAAGGGGTTCCCTCCTTGGCAAAAAAGCTTATTTTCTATACCATTCTGCTAGCAAGGAGGGAAATATGTATGAAATGGAAAGACGCTTCATCTCCTTCTATTAATGACTGGTATGCTTCTGCTCTGATGGTTTCTCAGTTGGACTTGGCTAGATCCGGTAATCCAGATACAAGATCTTTCTGGCATCTCCTGAATTGGTCTCATTGAATTGGTCTCATTGAATACCTGGGGTTTTTTTTTTTTTTTTTTTTTTTTTTTTTTACCCCCAGGTCCAATGATTATGCCATTATCCTCATTCTGGGGGTTTCTTCTTTCACGGTACTAAGTTTAGTGCCGTGACGTGAATTTGGCAATAGCCTGTATGGTTATAAATTAATGATCACTGCTGGTTGAAAACATTGTTGCTGAGGGGTGAGCCTTATGTTCCATTACCACTCCAACCAGTTCTAGTAACTGAGGCAGCGCAAGGTCTGTACATCAGCAAGATTGCATATTGAAACTTGTGTGGCAGATGAGGACAAAAAAATAAAAATAAATAAATAAAAAAAAAAAAAACATAATAATAATAATAATCCATATTTGTGAAGCACAAACATTTCACCCCTTAAGGTTTCAAGGCGCTGGTGGTTGTTGGGAAGATAAAGGGACAGATGTACGAAGTATTTTTGCATGCTCAAGGTTTACGACACGCTTGTGCATGCAAAAATACCTAAGGGCCATGTACAAACCCTAATTAGAGAGTCGCAATTTATTTGCGACTCGCTAATTAGGATTTGCGACTTGCTATTCGGAAGGGGCATTTCAAGGGCGTCCCTTCCTAATAGCGAGTCTGAGCCCTATGTATGACTGTTTTGCAACCACAATTACGGTCGCAAAACAGTTGCAATTTACCACCTACTCCAAGTAGGAGGTAAAGCATTCACGACGTGGGGACCCCTTCCCCTATGGGAATGCATGGGAACCACTGCCTTCCCCTAAAATACGAAAAGAAAACGTTTCATTTTTTTTTTTTTAATGCAATCCATTTTCCTTTAAGGAAAACGGGCTGCATTTAAAAAAAAAAACAGCTTTATTTAAAAACAGTCCCAGACATGGAGGTTTGCTGAGACCATCAGGCCACCATCCCTGGGAGGGCCAGCCATTCCCAATGGGGTTGCAAATTGTGAGAGGCTCATTAATATTCAAGAGCCTCGCATTTTGCGACCCCATTGGGAATCGCTAACAGTGTCTCTTACACTGTTGTACATCTGCTTTTGCGGCTCGCAATTTTTCGCAATTTGCGAGTTGCAAAAGCAAATGGTCGTAGATCCAGCCCAAAGTAATCCATTGCCCAGAGTCACATGGTGCTGAGCTGAACTGCCACAGGCGATTGAACAGTGAGCCCCTTGCTCTGGAGTGAGGCGCTCTGGCACCTGCGCCACAATTCTCCTGCTTTGACCTAGGTTATATGTAATCAAGGCGTAACATAAACAACTTAAAGGGTATAGATAGCATTTATGATGACTTAAAGAAAATAGATAGTATTTATGTTATTCATGGAAAGGCTGGCCATCCTGACATTTGCAGTTCCCCAGCCAATCCTGGCATTCTAGCAGTGCCTAATTTGTGCCAGTGGTTCTGGTGCTCCTCACCAGCTCTTAATTGTCAGCATCAGCTCTAGGGACAGTCCACCACAGGGTGGAACTGTCTTTTTTACATTTTAAGCTGAGCACAACAACCATGTTTATTAAGTCAATATATTGGAAATGAATAATACTGGACTCTCCTGGCATTATTATAGCTGCTTATGTCCTGAAATTGTATTAATTATCACACTTGTAGGAGTTCGATGGTTAGGTGTAATGTTGGTAGTGACATTGGCAGTGCTGGCAGGGTATGGGTGGTGCATGGTGCAGTGGCCTTCCAAAAAAGCCCTGGCACTTCTTTTTTTTGTAAATTAAGCACTACATTCTAGTATTTCACCCTTGGGCTGCAGCACAGGGGATTCTTTCAAGGCTGGACTGGCTGTGGTAGTCCAGTCCTGAATGCTCTCTTCACCCAATTCTAGTCACAGAATATGTGGATATGCATCCACATAAGCGTAAAAGATTTAACTATCAGGCAGCTGAAGCAGTAGCAGGAGCTCTTCTGCACTTTCCGCAGAAGGGAAAAGGTAAGTACAGCCGAGGCAGAAAGACGTCAGACTTCCAATTATCTCTGCCACAGCTTAATAAATTGCTGGCACTTAAGAAGGTTGTAAGTGGGCACCTACTGCTCTCCACTGGCCCTGATTATGAGTCAGACTGAGCAGAATTAACGTATGGAATTCTGCACTGCCTGATTCTGAGTGGGCGGATTTCCCTCCATCTTGTTTTACTGGGTAGGGGGCAGCGAATCCAATTTTGCCAAGTAGTAATTCTGCCATTAAAAATCACATGAGTTTCTAGCTGTAATGGCCGCCAATTTCTTGCTCCCTTTTTGTTTCCTTTCAGATTGGAGCATAGATTGATACTCTCTGCCAGAACTTAGCTTCCGCATGCTCCCCTCCTCTTTTACACCACAGAGGGACCTTAGCAGTTGTTCGAAGCAGTTGGTAAATACATTCATTAAATCCCATGTAATTGGGAATTCTGTGTGGGTTTACAGCTGAAAAATCTGGTTCCACTTAAGAATTCCACATTTCTTGGGGTTTATCTGTGCCATAGGTGTGCGGTCTTATTGCACAGTAATGTTTTTTTGGTGTGAGGATTTACCACCCTGCCTGAAACTTGTAATTTGGACCCTAGTGTGCAGTTTCACCCCACACCGGATGTTTCCTCTTGCAACTCAGTCTCCCCTGTCTAGGCTGTTGAGAAGAGCAAAGTAGGAAAGAGGGCTAGGAGTTGTGATGAGTAGTATGATGGCAATGGGGCTCAGACCGAAATGGGACTTTGCATGACTTAAATAATGTTGAGCTAATATGCAGGGCTGTCGCAACAACTGTATCATGGAACTATAACAAGTCTTCAAAAATGGAAACGACTAGTCTAGTTGAATATTTAACAAGCCTTTACAAAGTGGTACCTAGGCCTAAGCATGGCACTGAAAACACCATTTGAACTTTCACAGGGTACCCATTTCCCAAATGCAAAATTGTACATGCTGCTAAATTCTAGTCTAGGTAAATGCAGCTCCATGAGTAATTGACGATGGGCCTGATTCGCAAAAGTAATCTTAGACAAAATCCTAACTTTACGACTTTCGGTATTCACAAAGGGCATTTAGGAGTAGTAAAGTTAGGATTCCTAACTTTACTACTCCTAAATGCCCTTTGTGAATACTGAAAGTCGTAAAGTTAGGATTTTGTCTCAGATTACTTTTGTGAATCGGGACCAATGTTTTTATTTTATTTCTTGGGCTTCACAGAAAAATACATTGTTCTCTTTGGAGAACCTCTCATCGTCTCCCATCTGGAGGTGATTCATTATTCTTCCCATGCTTGGAGTGGGAACAGCAACCAGCCTTGACAAGTTGGTCCTCGACCGGCCCCATAAGTGGGGGGGAGCGTTCTAGTGAGAAGCAACGCTCCACTTTGGTTACAGGGGGCTGATATTGCAGCACTGCTGCAAAACCAGTTCCCACAGCTATGAAACCAGCCTCCATCTCTCCGGCCCTCTGGGGAAACATCCGGTGCTCGGTACAGCTAGTCCAGCCCTGCTTCTTCCACCCTGTCCTTTTGGTAAGGGTATGATCAGAGCTTTTGAAAAAACTGCAAAAGTAATAAGTTGTTCACAAACTTTCAAAGCAAGCTAGTGACTTGAACTATCAACTCCCCACCTTTATGAGGGGTTCACTACTACAGATTTCCTTGGGAACCTGCCCAAAATATCTAGATTGATAAAACCATTTACATCTGTCAGACATCATTCTTTGAATTCCTGGTAGGCTTAAATGAAGACACTTTTGTCTGTTAACATGTGATTATGGCCAAGATAAGCTTTACCAATTGGGCCCAGGTTGTTTTCCACACTCCTTATTTATGTTACCGAAAGTCATAAATTATGTAATACCAAAGGTGGAGTAACTTTGAATTTTATGCAGCACATTCATAGAATACTAGTCTTCTCCATTCTGGAACTAAATTTAGGGATCTGCAAATGTTCATTTCAAATACTAAGGAGCACTAGTTATTCTCTTGCAGACTGTGTTACTCTAAGTACTCAGTAAATCAGTACATGTAAGGATGATGAGGTTCAGCAATGCCATATCTCTGTATTTTCAGGTAAAAATCTCACCTAATTATGACACATCTTGATATTTACATTTTAGATAACCAAGTAAATCTGTATGAAGAGACATCCACACCACCATTGATCCTACACTTCTCTAAGTTCTACTTCCACTTATCTTTTAGATACATATTGCAATGTAAAAATATAGGGCCCAATTCACAAAAGTAATCTGAGACAAAATCCTAACTTTACGACTTTTTTGGTCTTAAGACAAAATCCTAACTTAAATTTAACTTAAGTTTAACTTAAGTTTAACTTGAGACCAAAACTTAAGACAAATTTAAGACAACATCTTAAATTAAACTTAAGTTGAACTTAAGTTAAACTTAAGTTAGGATTTTTTCTCAAGACCAAAACTTAAGACAAACTTAAGACAAAATCCTAACTTTACTACTCCTAAATGCCTTTTGTGAATGCCAAAAGTCGTAAATTTAGGATTTTGTCTCAGATTACGTTTGTGAATCGGGTCCATAGTTTTATGTCAATCCTTTCATAACAAATAAGAATACCAAGTATGTCCCACTACCCCAAAAAGCATCAAAGTCCTCTATAAAATACAATGTGCCTGCCTAAAATAAACAGAAACCATTTTGCAAAATAATCTTATTTCATACCAATCTTCTACTTAGTTTAACTTCAAGATTCTGTACTTTGTCCATGGTTTACACATTCCTTTGTCCCCTATCTGAAATGCAGAAACAAGAATGTATTTCAGACGATGAATCATTTCCATATTATGATGACAAATAATCCTGTATTCTGCTTAGTACCAATGAGGATAGTTTTGTTGGTATTTTTCAGTCCAGCCTCGCGCCCAGTTGGTCATCCATCATCTTTCTATGCCTTTCCACCTCCTCCAACAGTTTTTTTTGGCAAAGATCGCATTTGGGATATTTGGTGTCAATGAGACCTCCAGCCTGGTCATTATTTATCCATTTTTTATTGCTAAAGTTGATGCACAAGAGGTTTCTAGCTTGCCAGTCCACCCCACTAACCCTTTTTCTATTTGCACACAGGCCCCATTGCAGTTATTGCCATGTACTTTGATGTTATTTCCATGACACTTTACTGCATTCTATACCACCAGCAGTAACTGAGAAAGGCCTTTCCAATGAGTGTGTAGATCTGACTTCTGCTTGTGCAGATTAATTTGGATACAATCATCAGGCTAGAGATTGCTCTAAGCTTCACTGAGTGATTGTGGTAAAGTTGCAGAAACCAGGCTTTCCAAGGTTGAAAATGGTCCAGAATCACATAATCAGTCAAATGTGCAATGGCAAAAAAGAGGTTGCTGGACCGATCATAGGGTTGTTTATTAATATCATACACAGTCCTGTCTTTCTGCTTGTGGTCCTGAGCTAAAAAACTCACTTCAGATCAGTTTTAGTGTATATTTTTACAAGTACGTTCTTTAGAATGCACGTCTGATGCTCCGATGATCCTTGGGATTTAGAGTGGTAGAAGCAGTGAAACTGTTGCATAACATCAAGGGCCTTGCACACTGCTTCAATTGTTTTGCAAAGGAGGTCAACAGCACCTCTGTGATCCATACCCAATGGTCTATAGAGCGAGAACAATTCCATGTCAAGCACTTTGCAACTGTCCTTGCATCCACATGGATGTATGGGTATGCCAATGCATATTTATATCTTTGGCATTTAGGCATCTGGTTAAATTGAATTTGAACTTGTACTAATAGACCCCAATGGTGGTAGCTGTGCTCCCTGCTATGTCCTAACTTTCTTACATTGTATGCGTGGTGCATGGTGCAGGAACAACAGTATTGCATTGCCATGGGTGAGATGAGAACACTGCTGCTGAAAGCAGAAAATCATTCTCCTATTTGTCCCACATGCGTACACCATGCCACTAGCAAGCAATGTAGGGCAGTAAAGAGGATGGGGCCATTACATCTTCCAAGGAAGTTGCCGACAGACCATAGGGTCCCTTGAAGCAGTTAGATTTAACCCACTCATCCTTCTCATCTTTTGGTCAATTGCACTGGAGAGTTACCAAATCAATGACATGGGAGATAGGGTGTTAGATCTTCCCCAAATATTTTGCCTGCTTACCTCTAGTTTCTGTGGTATTCATTTTGTTGGCCTTAGGACCCTGAGCACTCTACAAATGACAAACAGTGCTAACGTGCATGTGCTTCTCCCCTAAATATGATTTGATTGACTTATCCTCAATTGGTATATTTAATTAATCTACAAGTCTCTTGTAGAGTGAACTACATGTGCACATGACCTGTAAATTAAATGCTACTATTAGGTCTGCAGCAATGATTTAACACCCTCTCAAATAGCCCTTTGAATATGTCTCAGGTGTATCATTGCAGAGCCTGTGTGTGCAGTTTACACTGCCATGTCAACTTGGCATTTGATGTCACTCGATAAGCCTTAAACCCCCATTTAATTGCATATAAGTCACCCCTTAGGGCAGGGTGCTGTGTAATCAAAAGGTAGGACATGTACTTTTAAGGTTTGCATGTCCTGGAAGTAAAAAACACTAGAATTCGTTTTCCACTACTGTGAGGCCTACCCTTCTCATAGGTTACCATTGGAAATTCCTTATTCCTTAAAACACTACAAGCTGTGATTCCTAATTGAGAAGGAGTAGCTCTGCTGCATTTTATGCAATTGGAATTGTAATACTAAATCCTCTTTGCTGGCAAAGTTGGATTTATCATTACTTTTCTAGAAATGCTACTTTTAGAAAGTTGACATTGCTCTGCTCTTTGCTCTTTTTGCCTGCAGCCTGTCTCCAAAACATGTCTGGGGTGGGTGACAGCTGGACGTTTGTGCATTCCCTCCAGACAGCCACACATAAAGTAAGGTTAGGTGTAACTGAGTGACCATTCACAACTTGATGGGTCATCCTGGGCAGGATGGGATGGAGGAGCTGCCACTTACACCTGTATGGGCAGTGTCCTGTCCCCACATAAAGGGCTGCATACCCCCATGTAGTGAGTCTGGAGCCAGGGCAGCACTTGGCATTTTGTAGAAATCCTTGGTTAGATGGAGCCCATCACTGACATATTGCGAGCCCAACAATATTGTGGTCATTATTTGCTTTTTGAAGGCACACCTAGGCCCTAATTACGAGTGGACTGTTCTTATCTGATCCCTCATGCAAACTACTGTTTCCCTAGGAATCGTAATTTTCAGGTTTTGTGCTAGTTATCACATGCCTCCCAATTTTACCCAGATACATTTTACTGAGGGAAAATGCCTGTGAAATACCAATGCATTGGGATTTTGGTGTGCAAAGCACCAAATTCCACGTTAGGCCCATTTTAAAGGGTACAACTTGTAATGGGTGATAATTTTTGCAACTTTCAATTTCTGCTCCCCCTGGTATTGGATTTTAAAAGGTGCACTAATAACGACCTTCCCAAATGGGCCACAATTAGGGCTTTATTATATAGGTACAATCCTGTGAAAGAATCCTGACCATCCACTGTCATAGTGTGGGCATCATTTGCATAATGGGATCTGGGAACAAAAGGGTATTTCAACTTGACAAACCACCAGATATCATGGTGACCTGAAGGATACGGCCAAGGTATAGATAGCACCATGCAGATAGCCACTTCTTTAATAAGGACATAGCAAGCCTTAATGGAAACCACTATTGTGTCTAGAACGCCCTTCATCTTTTAGATGACTACACAGACTCACAAAGTGCATGTAACATTCCAAACAAACAGCAAACACAACTAGTGTCATTGTATTTTCAAGGAGGAGCAGTCAGAGGTACAGTTTAAAAGCGTGTGCCTCTAAAATGAAATTAATTATCTGCGGTTAACCTTTCTATTGCTCCATAGCCTGTTCAAGAGGTCAATGTTCACCTCATGAAGGGCAGGGAGGCACATAGGGAGAGATTTCTGAAAAAGTCATGCAAAGCAGTGCAACAACTGGAGCCGTTGTGCAGCACAGCATTGCTTGAAAAAAAGAGAAGAATATCGCCATATCTTCTACGATATGGTGGTATTTTTCCTTCTCCCTTCGCTGGAGCACTTCAGGCTGCCATGTGCCAATGTATGCGCCCCGGCGCCAAAGTGCAAGGGTGTGGGTGTTCTCTAAAGAATATTTTTTGTGCTGGAAGGGGCAGGGCTGGTTCTAGGATTTGCAGGGCCCTGGGCAAAAGGGAATGTGCGAGGCCCCTCTAATTTACATAAGTGACTCCTTGCAAGGAGACTGTTCCGAGACACTGCGGGAGGCCCATTGTCCAGCATTTTAGTGCCCCCACAGTTTTAACTTTCAGCCCACAGCCCACAAGCAATTCTCACACCTACAGTCCGATAGGTGTGAGAATTGCTTGTGGGCTAAAAGTTAAAACTGTGGGGGAGCTAAAATGCTGGACAATGGGTGTCCCGCAGTTTCTCTAAATGGTCTCCTTGCATTTGGGACAAGAGGAAGTGTCTCCCTCCCCCAGGCCTCCAGACACCATCCCTGAGAGGCCTGGGGATGGGACCCCTCCCACGGACCCTAATTGCAAGGAGACACCTTTTAGTTGGATCGGCAGGGAAACAATAGGACACACGATCGGTGTGGGGCCCCATGCTGGTAGGCTGAGTGCTAGGCCCTGGGCAGTTGCCCATATTCCCCACGCCTAGAGCCGGCCCTGGGAATGGGGCTCTTACAGTACTAAAACTATCCTTTAACACTTTTCCTGCATTTCATGTGTGCTGTACAATGTAGCACACAATCAAAGTAGGAAGAACAATGATAAATGACAATTTGCACATCGTCACAACTGCCGTCATGTTGAGGCTTAATTTTTTTGTAAAAATCCCTGTTTATGAATATTTGTACAAACATATGAATGGGGGCTCCATGTGAACCCCCATCTAACACCAATGGAAAGCAAAGTACTGCAATGCAGCCCTAAGTGCAACTTTGTGTTACTTTGTGAAACGATCCGATGCAAATCCTGATTTTTGTTGGATTGCAAATCCCAGCATTACACTTTGAATCAGATTTGTGTTACAAAAGCAATGCAAACCCAGCCCAAAGCATTAGTAAATCTGTGTCTTAGTGTGCACCACCTCACTCAAATTGCATTATGCTTTTCTGCCAAACATCGCTATAATCATACATCAATCGCACTGGACCCATACATTGTGAACAGTGTGTAGCTGTAAATCGTGCAGAAGGCGCACTGGCATCAGAACATAAAGGTGTATGGTGCCCATAGAGTCCCATTTATGACTGTTGTTTACTATTGAAACTAGGGAACGGGGGCCCTTTGTTAGGTCTCGGTTCAGACATCTTTAACTGTATGCAGGCAGACCTATTGTTTCCAATACAGAATGGACTCTGGTTAAAAACATACATTTTCTTCACATTTCTCTGAGGGAATGTCCCGATATCTATGGAGAATCACAAATTTCCAACCACCCAGTGTTCTGACATGACTCCAAATAAAAATGTTAGCCCGCTCTTGTGGGTGGGCATACCGTCTATAAAAGGAAAGGCCCTAAAATGTAACATGGACAGATCAAATCTTTCCACTCAAAACTAACCCTTTTTTGCAATGTGGGCAGCTGTGGTTTTGGGCCTGGGCCCCTCCACCACCCAGGGAAAATGACCAAACCAAGATATGTCTGAAAACAGGACACCTGCAGGAGTCCCGGGCTGCATGACTTGTATGGATGTGAAAAGGTTTATTGACTCAGAAGACGTTGCAAATCTCAAACTTTGGCTAAAATACACATTGCCCTGACATTTCTATGGGGGAAGTTCCAAAATCTGTGGAGGTCCACAGATTTGCTAAAACTCAACATTCCTACTTCTCCCCAAATAAAAATGCCACCTCACTTGTGTGGGTGCACCTAGTGCCTAAGACAGGAAAGGTGCCAAAATTCAACATAGACAGATCCAATTTTTCCATTCAAATCCTACCCTTTTTGCAATGTGGATAGTTGTAGACAAACTTACCACATGTATTGCAATGCAGTAGTAATACGGCTAGCAGAATATCCACCCTGTTCTGACAGAGGATCAAGGTGTCAACAGGTCACACATTTGACATATGTGATAAGTGATGGGTACAGTTTTCTAAGTGTCACTCCTAATTTGACCATTTGCATACTACCTACATGTGAATCCAATAAAAACAAACCTAGGATAAGTTTTGGCTACATGCTCATGTCTGTCTCACCTGGAGTAATGTAAGGGTGCCATGTGCTCCTTTCCTAACACCTACCCATTGCAGCTACCTTCTATTACATGCACTTTCAGTGCACTATATCCAACTCCTTCCAGCGTGTGGAAGTAAATTGGGGGAGTCTAAGGATGCACTTGGGACCCATTCCTCAGACAGTGTGAGCGAATCTACCTTTGAGGACTAAAAATTCTAAGGCAGAGTCTACAGGGGTCCCCAACAAGTACTTCCGGAAAGACATTAGGCTGATTCACCAAGCCCTGGCATTGCCCCTGCATCATGAAAGGGAATGCCAGGCAAACCAAGGGCTTAAGTGAGATTTAGTAAGCCACTCAAAGCTGATTGGGTGGCTCTGTGTGGCTTCAGGAGGCCAGAGTAACGCACGGAAGCATACATTTCTGCCTTGCATTGCTCTGCATTGGGAAGGTGTACCATGGGTGCAGCGTGGGCGTTCCCATGCATACAGCCATGGATTTTTGGGCGATCCCATATTTACCAAGATTAGTAAACCTGGGACTGTATCAAAACACCTTCCCAACAGAGGGCGGAATAACTTCATTTATCCTCATTATTTCCTCTTTCTGCTTTCTGCAGCATGCATAGAATGAGGAAAATGTCTCTAAAGATTGGTTTTGTGCAATAAGTTGTCCCTTCCTGTACAAATACAATACAGCCTGTAATGCAGGCACTGTTGCACCATGGCACAAGGGTGTCTGCATAGTCACCAGACAGCACTCAGTGTGCCAGCGCAGGGAGAGTGCAGGAATGTGTCAAATTTTTGTTGATATGGTGCACCTCTGCTCTTTCTCCATGGCCCTAAGGGTCTTAGGGTTTGGTGGACAGGGTGCTACAATCAAAACATGATGCATGTCCTATCATCTATTATGTGCAGTGCATCTAATGTAATGCACTTTTATTATGGTGGATAGATCATCCGCCACGTGCTGATGGAGGGTGAAGGTGGCAAGCAGCTAAAAGACCAATGATTTCCTCTTTGCTGGAGTTAGTAAGGATACATGGCTTAAATCTAATTTTGTAAGAAAAAATCTTGGATTAGAGTCCTTCTTTCCAAATTAGATGGAAGGTATTTATCCATGAACAGCTATGTGGGGCAGGTAGTAATTCTTATATTGTATGCTTCACTTTAACCAGTTTCCCAGAACTTCACATTTGTGTGGTACAAAGTGAAGCGAGTTGTAAAACACAGGCTGGGCTGAGATGGGCAATAGGGACAGTAATATCTACCCCCATTTACAGGAATACAGTCAACAAAGTGCTGAGCCTGCAGACTTGCAATGTTCTACACAACAGACGCAGTAGAGGCTAATGCTTCTACAGCAGTAAGGCTTTTAATAACAGCCAACTGTTTGACATGGAGGAACATAGGTTTTCCAGTGAGGGTCTGCCAATAGACCATCAGAAGTAGATTGTATCTTGCCAATTGAATCAGTGAGTATCCAACTTCTTATATCATCTGCAACTTTTGCAATTCACATTATAAAAACTGAAGAAGCTGGTCATTGTTATGTACTTGTTATAATCAAATTTACAAGTGGGCTTCTGGATTTCTGCCGTCTAACCCGAAACCATGACCAGAGAAGTGCTCTCACTTTGAATCGCAATGAGCACATATATTTCCCATCTGTCTGATAATTTGACAACGAGCAGTTCATACAATGCAATGTGCCCCTCAGGCCCTTTTGGAGCATCTTACAAATAAGCTCCTGAGGGAAGCCTTTGAGGTACTTACTGATTGTACCGCATGCCACATTGCTAGTGTTGTACAGTTTATTGAACAACTGGACACATGTATAGAAGTTATTTACATGAAAGTTAAACAATTTATAAAGGAGAGTTTGAGCAAGCTTCCATGTGATCTTATCTCTAACTCCTAACCAGGAAAAGCAACCTGCAGGATCTCTTGTGGAATTCTTTCTCATCTGTACTTCCAGGCTGTACACATAATGAGCTCTATTGCTTGGTATGTACTGCCTGAACAGCTGTCACCGTTTTTACAACATCAACAATTTGTCAACCACTATACTCTTTACAGGAATATAAATCTCTGGAAATTTGGCAGACAAATGTTCCACGATATTCCAAATTTTGATCAACCTGTCATGTTCTGAATGGTCCTGGGGCAATACAGCAGAATTATTGTTGAGCTGCAGCATATGTTGCAAAATCAAAAACTTGTATCTGCTGATGACGGTGTAAAGCTTGGTGTTGCCTGTACCATGTACGTAGACCAGAAGATCTTTACAGTTGGTTTGTGCATTATTCCCATGTTCAGTCTTGGGCCCAGAATATATTTCAACTTCCCAAAGGAAGTGGAAGTCCACAAGTATGCACTACTGTGAGGCATGAGAGTGCCACCATGCCTTTAGGACTCCTAAACTGAGAAAAATCTTAACTTTAAGACTTTCGGTATTCACTGAAGGCATTTAGGAGTCCTAAGATAGGAGTCCTACCTTTACTACTCCTAAACTGAGAAAAATCCTAACTTTAAGACTTTCGGTATTCACAGAAGGCATTTAGGAGTCCTAAAGTTAGGACTCCTAACTTCTGTGAATACCAAAATTAGTAAGTGCCTTCTGTGAATACCAAAATGAGTAAGTGCCTTTTGTGAATACCAAAATGGTAGGAAGTTTAGGATTTTGTCTTAAATTAGTTCTGTGAATCGGGCCCGTACTGAGTGCCTTCAAAGTCTGGTCAACAGTACGTAAATTAATGGGTTTGGGACAGCTCAATTTTTATACCCCTTTTGAGAATACTATTTTTATCCCGGGAATTTTTGGGGAGTCATATACCCTATGTTGGGTCAAGTCTGGCCTAAATAAGCTGGATTTATTTTTCCAGTACGGGTTTAAAATCATTTTGTGGGATCAGAGACAAATTTGGCCTTAACCATAAGGACTTTTTAAAGTTTTTACAAATCAGGGACTTTTTTTATCGCAAGGCTGGAGGAGTGATCGGATTTCAAAAATACCGGCTGGTTGACACTTTGTTAGCAGGACGCAAATCATCCATTGGATTTATCTATACCTTTCTTAATAAATATATGAAGGATGATATGGAGAAACAGTCTCTGAGATGGCAAGAACAGCTGGCCATTTCAGAACCCTGCTTTCGGGAGTCTTTCACTCTGGCTCAATCAGTGTTTATATCCTCTAAATTTCAAGTGCAGTATTATAAAACTTGCTTTAATTTATACTACACGCCTAGCAGGATTAATAAATTGGGGGACGGTGAAGATACCCAATGCCCTAGATGCCAACTGACGGGGGCCGATATAGTTCATATTTTTGCCCCCTGCCCATCTTTATCTCTTTTAAAATCCCAGATCACCTTTTTTTCCCAATACATTAAATATTTCGGTTTCCCTATCCCCTGTGGTGATTCTCCTGGGAGTCCCTGAAACAGAGTAGTTGGTAGGAGGTTGGTTTTTATTACCATGACCATTTATCGCCTATATATTGCCTCGGCCTGGTAAGACAGTAATCTGCCAGTGTTTCAACAATGGGTAGCTAGGGTGTTGGCTACCTGTAATCTTGAAAAAGCAATCTTCCTACGGAAGAGGGCTCAGAGTAAGAGGAAGGGCCTTAGGAGATGGGGTCCGTTACTGGTCTCCCTCAGATTTAATCGCAGAATCTGATTTATTATTTGAGCTAAAGCTTCAGAAGCAGTAATCCAAAAATACACCATCTCTTATTTCCATCTAAAACATTCTGTCCTAGGATGAATCCATGGGTACTCATAGAAATGAATGCTGTTTGTGTGCTATGAACTAAAATAATGGAATGCATTGTTGTAAGAGTGAGAGTGTAATAAAGTGTGATAATAGTCTCAAAATAGAGAAATCACTTCTTAAATAATGTCACTAAAAAAGCTGAATACTGCAAAGAATGTCTCCAAAAAAGCTAACGGGAAAAAGATTAAAATAAAATAGTTCTAGTTGCAATACACCCAATAAGGCAAAAGGACATTATGCTAAATTTGTTCCCTATACCAGAAGAAACTACTTAGTGAGACATGCTTCTTGGAAACAACTGTGGGCTACTCACAATGAAGTTAGCCATGTGCTCTGTGTGCCACACTTCTTCTGCACACCAGAGCATCATCCATTGTGTCAGCACACATAAGCTACTGATCAGTAATTATGCTATTCACATTTTACTTCCATCCAGCATATCACACATCATGGGGCAATGGGTGAGCCCACGTCTGCCACTGATTAGTTATTTAACCATTCAAATGTTGCTACCACCCACCACAGCATAGGGCAATGTTTGAGGCCACTTCAGCTGTTACTGAGTTATTGTGCCACTCATATTTTACTTCAACCCAGTGCAACATACATTATGCAGAAATGGGTTAGCCCACTTCAGCCATTAATCAGTTACTGCGCCATTTACATTTTGCTTTCACCCACCACAGCACATATCGTTGGGGAAATGGGTGATCACACTTCAGCTACCGATGAGTTATTCTACCATTCTCGTTTCTACACCTAGCATGGCATACCTCATGGTGCAATGGCTGATCAGTTATTTGTCAATGTACATATTGTTTCTGCCTACCACAGCATAGGGCAGTGTGCCAACTCACTTAATCCATTGATCAATTATTGTGCCATTGGCATTTTGCTTTCACTCACCACAACATACATAACATAGAAATGGATGAGCCCTCATCTGCTATTGATCAGTTAGTGACATTCCCATTTTACTTCCACCCATCACAATTTATATCTTGGTGGCAACCTCTTTTATTTTTACTTCCTGGTGCGTGGGTGGGCGGGGGGAGGGAGTTGTCAGTGAAGCCCCGGGCAGCAGATGTATAACAAAAACAATAGCTGCCAAATTTTCCCTCCCTCGGCATCCGATTGCCAACTCAGGGCAGGGAAAATCATTTATCTTAATTTTGCCCCAGGGGTGTCAACCCATGCCGGGGGAAACTGCCTGAAAAACGCAACTCCCCTTTCTAGTGATGCCTTCCTCAAACAGAGACATGGTGGATGCCACCAGATGTGTGCAGAGCTGCACTCACCAGCTCCTGCTGGTACCATTCGGTGGGATCTGTGACGTCAGTGCAAAGCGCTGCATGCTAACCTCACTGGTGGGCGGTGGTTGAGTGGGGCTGACATGGATGAGATTCCACATCACCCCTCATTAGTGGACAGAAATGGAGAAGCATCTGGTTCAAGCATTGGAGCTTCCTCCAAGCCCACCTTGGAGCCCACCTAGGAGGATAACTAGTTGGGTGAAGCCCACCGTACTGCAGAGTTTGCACAGGGTTGCCCTCTGCATTAGAAGAATTAATAGAAATGCATTGCGAGATTGTTGATTATGCGTGTGCATGTACCATAACACATGTATGTGGGCATGCAAATGACAGAGATAAAAGAATTGGCCAAGCCACTAGCTCGACCTTTCAGAGCCAAGACCTATTGGCTTGTCCATTGATTGTCACTGTTTGCATTAGGCCCCAAAATTGCAAAATCTTGTAGTACAACAAACTTTTCAAGCCAGACACACTGCTACAAGTTGTAGATTAATTAGGATTTGCAGATCTACATGACTCAAGTATCAACAGAGTAGGGCTGAAAGGAAGTAAAAATCTACTACTACTCCTGCACACCATTTCACACTCTTACAGTATAATTAACCAGTACTATTTCCGTCCTTGAAAGCATACTCCTCTTTTTCAAAGTGGCTCAGACGAATACATAATTTTCGCATATATTATTGTGATACTGCTCTAGGATAATGTGCAATTGTTAGGGTTTTGCATCTCAGATTTAGCTGTTCACAGCTTTACGGAATGTGTTCTCCGAACATTAGCCAGATATTCAGACTGATTTCGAATACATCCCATTGTTCTTCAGTTCTCGTCAGCAGCTTAAAGAGCGTGCTTCACATTTTATCGCGCTGAACAAGGCTTTTTGCAAAAGTTCCAAGTATTTCCCAGATCTCTCTGATCTTTTCTTTTTCTCTGTTTGTCGTAAACATGCCTTTGATCGGCTGCTAAGGACTCGTATTGTTTCTGATCCCATACTCATTTCTCTTTGTATACAGTTTTCAGATCATTGCTTCAAAGCCTTCAGGGGCTTTAACAAAGACATGTGCAAATCTAAGGTGACTCTAATATTCTTTGATGCTGATGCAATTCTCCTCCCACTGAAAGTTTCCATACTTCAGCCATACTTTTATCCTAATGTTCAACATACTTTAACAAGATTATTAGCATACTTGGTTAGATAGGGAATACATCAAAAAGTTATATTTCTGGTTTAAAGCTAAAAAAAAAAAAGTACATGATAACTACTAGAGAAAAAATCGTTTCTAAAGAAAGTGACATTATTTAACTGTTTAAGACAAAAAGACTATTGCCGAATATAGTTCGCAAAGTTCACAGAGAAAATTCAGTGGTTCATACTTTACATAGTGCTTTCTCTACAGATTCACACTTGGAAAAATGTGTGTATAATACCTAGAAATATGAAACACTTTCAGCAATATTTTGTACCCGAAAGGCGTTGGGTCCAATTTACAAAACTATTTGCGCATTTAATTCTAAATTATATGCAGAAATTTTCAAAAATGCAAAACCAGTTGTGGAATTAGACTTGATAATGAATTTACCGATTCAAAGATTTTCCTGTGAGTAAATCTTCTGTGGGTGGAGATTTAGCTGTGCCCAGGGGAAATGAAAAGGAGGCAGTGAACACCAACAGACATACATATACATATGTGTTAGGATTCCCAATCATTTTATGACCTTTTCTCATCCCGCGAATGTTAATACATTAAAGGCCTGATTTAGACTTTGGTGGAAGTGTATACTCCATTACAAATGTACCAGATATCCTGCCCGCTGTATTCGAAGACCTATAGGGCCTTTTTTATGAAACGTGTTGCATCACTGTTATATAACAGCGATGAAACATTTTTCAGTGCTTTCTCCTTGCGACACCATGGATATGCCGTATTTACTGTATGGCTCTCTATGTCGTAAGGATTTACAGATACTTCAGGAATCCTGACCTATCTGTCGGCGCAAAAATGGCGCATTGCTGGAGTGTGTGTGGAAACAGACGCAACTCCAGCAATCTGTAGAAGCCTCAACTGCACATGTAAGGCTGCAGGTACACGTTCTCGGTGCAGATAACACAGTCACCTTCCTGATCACACTCCAGGATTGCAGCAACTCTACATGTAAGTCGCGATGGCACTGTCCAGTCCCATAGCCAGTACTTAAATGTTGGGGTACCGCTTGTTTCAGGTACACTCAAGGAGGCGGTTTCAACCAAATTGGTGTTAAGGCGGAGCGGAGTTCCATTGAATTCCACAACGTTTTTTTGTAACTCTGCAGAATTCTGCGCAGTGCAACTTGGTGAGCTGCGCCCACCCCTAGAAATAACACAACACAGTTTAAGAAAATAAAAAGCTTTGGTTTGCCTCTTAGGGTCTGGAACTCCAGCTTTCACAATGCACCTGGTTGGTCCAGGAAAATTCAGGTGAAGCTAATCGCTGGATTTGCCCTTTCAGTACAGGTGACGTCTTCCAGCACTTTTCTACCTGTTGCTGCTCAGGGAGTCCACTCCTTATCCATTGAGGCAGGCACAATTCTTCTTGTGTGGAGACTTTACATTGCAGCAGGTGCAGTACTTCTGAGTGCATATATCTGTGGTGCAGTACAAGGGTCCAGCAAGGCAGTCATTCTTCTCCATATGTTTCAGGCAGGGATATGAGGGGCTCCTCCAGATCTCTCATATTTGTTCCTCAATCTGGGCTGGCAAGAGGGGTACACCCCAGCCAATGGGGTCCAAGTTGCCACCCTCTGCTATGACAGCTTCTTGGGAAATGTGACATATTTGTGCACCAGAATGCACATTTCGCCAAAAATCTAAATGGAGAAATTCTCTCCTAAGAGTGTAGATCAGGCTAAGCCAACCAACTGGTGTGGCTATATGTTCCCTACACTCCCCTTCCTGCCCTCCTCCTAATCTAATTAGGGGGAGGTCCCATCTGGCTGGGGATCAAGGAAGTGGGGGCTGTCCTGGGTCCTGTCACATCTGTTCTTCTACCTTTGATGTTTAATTCATCTCTCCAGCCACCTTTCTGTTCCTGGCTTCTAGAGGAAGCAAATCTCCTCCCACCAAATGGCTGTATTGTTTCAGCCTCAGGCCTCTTCACACCTACTTAGGGCCCAGCTTGGCTCAGGCTGTCGTAAGCTGGCCAATCAGACGAGGCTGCTACAGGGCTCTTTTTAGGTAACTTCAGGAAAGTAAGTTCAAAAACTATTTCCGGCAATAGTTATATTAAGTCAGACCTTGGTAAGTAGTTATCATGTCCCTGCTTTTTATAACCCTACCCTTGGGGCACCTTGGGCAGACCTTAGGGGTGACTTAAATGTAATAAAAAGGTAGTTTTTGCAAATCGAATTTGGACAAAGTTTTATTTTAAGTATTGATGGATGGATGGAATGATGAATGGAAGAGTGAAATGACGTGTTCAAAAAGGATGTCCGGAAGAGTGAAAGGTTTAATGGTTAAAAGGATAGGTGGACGAAATAAATGATGAATGGATGGATACATTCCTAAAAGGATATGTCCCTGACTGTAATAATACATAGATGAAAGGACAAAAAGATAGATGCATGAATAGTCTGATGAGTAAAAAGATGCATTGACAGAAGAGAAAAAGTATAAATAGTCATTGGGTAATGGGTGGATGGATTAAAAGGTGATGAAATGTTTGAATCGATCAATAGAAAGAAGGAATAGTTAACAGATGGATGGGCAATGGATGAATAGATGGTTGAAAGGATGGATGGATGGCTGGATCAATGTTGGATGGAATGGTGAAAAGTTGTATGGATGTAAAGGTGACCAGATGGATGGATGGATATATGTAAGACAGAGTAGGAGGGTGAAGAGAATAAAGAGTTGGGCCTTATTTGCTATGTTTTCTCTGTGCTGTTAGAGGAATGGTTGAAATGAAGGGTTTTTTGAGTATCAGTTTAGCTGTCAGCTGGAGACTTTTCATAGAAAATAATGACATAAAGTATTGCAGTTGTACTGATGAATTGACATGTCCCTGCTTGTCTCCAACATCTCCAGGCAATATGTCAAATGTAAAACACACAAAACAGAAGGTAGGGTGAAAGAACGGCCTAAATCAAATAGCAATTGCTGAATGTTACAAGAAAGCACACATGTTTTATGAAAACTGCCCTCACCCACAACAAGTTGTGGCATGCTTCATCATCGGGCTGCTACTAACGCCTCTGCGCAGACCAATGCTAGAGGCGGAGCAATAGGGAGGGGTAAACAGTACAACAATGATACAAACAAACAAAAAAAGAAGGCTGGATCCTTTGGTGCATGGATCTTTCAGTTCCTATTTTTGAAAGAGTAAGTTACAAGAGGAACTCCAGACTGACAGGTGGAGTATAACCCAAAAAAGTGGGTAGTAACAGGGGTTTGGTAAAAGGGCATAGGGATCTAGTTTGTCCTGAGGAATGCCGGAGATTTATATTTGAACCGGCAGAAACATGTCGACTGCTATGCAGAAGGGAGGGGTGGTGAGCACTTAACTAACTCACTCCACCACCATCCATTTGGTAAATAGTTTCTTCACATATATATATACCTTTTTAATCTGACTGGGGAATCCAGGAATAAAACTATTATAGAGATATCCCTGGGTCAGTTTTAAAATTCATTTTTTCTGCACCAAAGGATCCAGCCTTCTTTTTTTGTTTGTTTGTATCATTGTTGTACTGTTTACCCCTCCCTATTGCTCCGCCTCTAGCGTTGGTCTGCGCAGAGGCGTTAGTAGCAGCCCGATGATGAAGCATGCCACAACTTGTTGTGGGTGAGGGCAGTTTTCATAAAACATGTGTGCTTTCTTGTAACATTCAGCAATTGCTATTTGATTTAGGCCATTCTTTCACCCTACCTTCTGTTTTGTGTGTTTTACTTAATTCTTGAGGAGGATGAGGTAGGGTTCGTACCTTCTCCCCCTTTTCTTTATTGTGAGTAATATATGTAGCACGGCCGCTGAGCCGTAGGGGTTTCTCGAGTGGATGCCCATGTGGGACATCTGATTGAATCTTCACTTGTGGGGAGAGCGTGTTGTTACAGTGTGAATTGAGATATTTCCATCACCGAACATGTCACTTGATCAGGGATTAGCCTTTGATGAGGAACTGGTCCAAGGTATTTTGGATGGACCTTCACTACTTGGGGAAACAACCATTAACCAAGTTTTAACCCAGGGTGAGGGCTGGGATACCCTTATTGAGCTAAGGAAAACTCATGTAAAGGCCATTCTACATGGAGCAATACTCACGGAGTATCTGAGGGCGAATGCTGCACCTCGAGGCCTGTTGGTTACCAACGAACCCCTGATCTTCCTGGAAGACCCGTCTTTCAGGAAAGATTGGGCCTTGATTGCATGGAAATGCACAAGAGATTGGTTAGTCCTAATTATAACAACGGCCAAGAGAACTGTAGACACATTGCTCATACAAATACAAAATAGTGAGCAGGGTTTGAGAGCCAGTGTAGTTTTGGCTACATACAAGCGGAAACTAGAGGAGACCAATGTAGAAATAGGAGAGTATAAGGACTATCTTCTACAGTCAAAGATCTCTAAACTACAAAAGGACCTGAAGAAATTTTCTAAAGAGAAAGTATACCCGTATACGACAGAAGAATATGCACAGAACAAACTGGAAGAAGCAAAGAAGGGACACCAGGGAGACCGGAGGAGTTCGGACTCCATGAGCTCAAATAGTGATGGAAGTGAAAGTGAGAATAGGCCAAGGAGGAGGGGGCGTGGCAGAGGCAGGGGACAGTATCAAGGCCAAGGGTACAATTTTAATCCGATGTACCAGAATTATCAAGGCCATGGTTTTGGCTGGCCCCCTATGTATCAGCCCTTCCCACCCATGCAGGGCCCCAACAACATCCAGAATTTCCCACAGTTACCTGGTTCCCCTTTTTTAGGCAGAGGCAGGGGCCGGGGCAGGGGGAGGCAGAGAGGCAACCTGGGTGTTCAGTGGGAAGATCTAAATCAAAGAGTTACCCGGAGTATGGCACGGGATCCAATACCGGGAACCAGCAGGGAGACGACCTAGTTATGAACCTCACGGACCTTCCCCTTACACCAATACAACAAAGGGTACTGAATAAGGGCCTGGGATTTGTCCCCACGAACATCATGGACAGTTTCAAGGTACGCCAGGAACTTTCCGATTTTTTTAGATCAGTGAGACTGAATGTCTTTTTTTCAGATCAGGAGGATAGATCAGAGAAAAGAGGCGACACGAACTTTCGCCTGAAGTCAACTTTCACACCTATGAACTCGGTATTACCGAATGAAGTTACCACTTTTGAGAGAGCGGTTGTATATGATATAAACAAATTGGGTGACAACCATAAACAACCTTTCAGGAATATCACGAGAGAAGAAAGGGAAGCCCTAGATGATCTTAAGAAAAATCAACATATAACTATAAAACCCGCCGACAAGGGGGGAGCAATAGTTATTCAATTACAAGAGGTATACGAAAATGAATTCAGGAGATTATTGGGAGATGAGAGGAATTACAAAATTCTTCCTAGTGATCCTACCCCAGGACTAAAGAGAGAGATCGGAATGATGGTAGAGGAAGCCCTAAACAATGACTGGATAACAGAACATGAGGCTGTTTTTTTACTAAAGAAAGACCCTGTGACACCAGCATTTTATACTCTACCCAAAGTACACAAAGCAACTAGATCTCCACCAGGAAGACCCATTGTGGCAGGAATAAACTCCATATTGGAGCCCTTGTCACAATTTTGTGATTTTTACTTCAAACCCTTGGTGCAGAGTAGGAGGGCATACCTCAAAGACACAACTGAAGTACTCAATCTTTTAACGGATATGGCCTTTAACCCAGACGAGGAATTTTTGGTGGGATTGGACATTGAGTCCCTTTATACCAATATTCTGCAGCAAGAAACCTTGAGTATGATTGAGGAACTTCTATTTGACCTGGATTGGCAGTATCAGACCCCTAGACCATTTATTCTGCATCTGGCTGAGTTAGCCTTAACTCGAAATGTTTTTGAGTTCAATGGAGTACTGTATTTGCAAACCCATGGTACTTCAATGGGTAGTGCCTTCGCACCCAGTCTAGCGGGTCTCTATGTGGCAACCTTTGAACAAAAATACATCTTTAACGCAGAAAATCCATGGATTAATAACATACGGGTCTGGAAACGGTTTATAGATGACGTCCTCCTCATTTGGAGGGGTGATGAGACATCTATAAAGGAGTTCATGCAATGGTTAAATGCACAAAACTAGTTTTTACATTTCACCAAGACTATCACCAAGGAAAGTCTTCCTTTTTTGGATCTGGTCATCTCCCCTTTGGAGGGCAAATTGTCTACGAAAGTCCATCATAAGATCACGGATAAGAATGGACTCCTGCATTTTGGGAGTTTTCATCCCAGAGCCCTACGGGAAAATCTTCCGGTAGGTCAGTTCCTGCGACTTCGCAGGATCTGTTCTGAACCAAATGAATTTAAGACAGAGGCAGTACGCCTAGCAGGTAAATTGGATGAGAGAGGATATCCAAAACAAATTGTCAGGCGAGCTCGGAAACGATCATGGAACTGCCCCAGAGAGGCACTGCTAACTAAAGTAGAAAGACCAACAAGTAATAAGATAGTTTGTGTGACGACTTTTAATACCTCTTCCACGGCTATCAAACGTATCGTTCTGAAACACTGGCGGATATTGAACTCCAGTGGCCTCAAACTTGAGAAACCCCTCTTTGCCTTAAGGAGGGGCCAAAATCTCAAGGATCAATTAGTACATTCTCGCCCACAAAACAGTGTCCGGGGGGCTCCCCAGGAAGGTGGATTTCTAACACCAGTCACGGGACACACACAATGTGGGTCATGTGATGTCTGTCCCTTGACCAGAAATACTAAAGAGGTGGATGTGGGTTTAAAATACCCTTGGCAACAGCGAGTACATACCAACTGTAACTCGTCCAACGTTATTTACATGATCAGGTGCCCGTGTAATCTTATTTACATCGGGATGACCTGCAGAAAGGTCAAGGTGAGAATCATGGAGCATAGGAGCAACATCAGGTGCTCCAGGACCAACACACGTCTCACTTTGCATTTTGCAGA
Organism: Triturus cristatus; assembly: GCF_964204655.1. Taxonomy (NCBI): domain Eukaryota; kingdom Metazoa; phylum Chordata; class Amphibia; order Caudata; family Salamandridae; genus Triturus; species Triturus cristatus. The sequence continues at coordinate 844,290,304 of NC_140587.1, read as the reverse complement.
AAAAGGGCATACAACACAGGCCATTTTTTGGACTGTATTGGATAAACCCACTATCAAACCTTCAACAAGGGACCCCTCAAAATTCCTCTTCTTACGGGAGCAGAAGTGGTTATATTGTACCAAAAGTCATGAAACTGGACTTAACGATGATATACCGTGGTCTGCCCTAGGGAGAAAATAACCCAGTACTGGGGATAACATTCATTTGGAGAACCTGTGGGGGACTATTGAGTATAGAATACGCCGGTAATAATGACCTGGTAGGGCAGGTGATGGGCCCTTGTCTAAATAGAAGTACCAATATTACTAATAAATATTTTATCAAATATTGTGTGAGGAAGAGCCTCTGCTAAGTTGTCCCTGGAAGAAACAAGATGATTAATGAGCTTACTCCCGGAGGTGAGGCTTTTTCTATGTTAACATCCCGTGACAACAGGTCTATGTACACAAAGGCATTTTTCACTACACTTGGTTGTACCAGGGAGGTTAGCGGTCCGGTCTCAAAGGTGATACGTGCCTTGCTAGGATTGTCCCTGGGAGAAACAAGATGATTAATGGGCTTACTCCCGGAGGCGAGGTTTTCTTTACGCTAATATTCCATTAAAACAGGTCTATGTATACAAAGGCTTTTTTCGCTACACTTGGTTGTACCAGGGAGGTTAACGGTCTAGTCACTAGGGGCCTCATGTAGGTAGCATACCAGTTACCACTTCTTAAATACCGAACATTACCGAATCGGTATTTAAGAAGTGGTAACTCGTATGTAGGTAAAGTGTCGGTAATTTTTACCGATTCGTTAACATTCGGTAATTACCGAATCGGTATTTACCGATTCGGTAATGAGGCATACCTTCCCATTGATGGGAAGGTATGCCTCATTACCGAATCGGTAAATACCGATTCGGTAATGGGGGGAACACATGCAAGGGTGGCAGGGTGTCACATTGACACCCTGTTGCACCCTTGATTCGGCCATGTGTGCACATGTGGCACACATACATGCCCTAAGGGCATGTATGTCTGCCACATTGCACACTGCTAAGCGCTTAAAAATGCATACACACATCCATTAATTATTTACCACCAACTATTAGTTGGTGGTAAATACCGACTCCTAAAAACACCCACACACTCCCCCTACATCTCACTTCTGTATTCGGAATTTACCGAATCGGTTTAATTTTACCGATTCGGTAAATTACCGAATACAGAAATGAGCCCCCTACATACCAAAAGCCAAAATACCGGTCGGTAACGGTATAATTACCGAAAATCGGCCGTTACCGACCGGTATTTGGCGACCTACATGAGGCCCTTGGTGATACGTGCCTTGCCGCTTGGTCACGAGTTGCGTGCATCGTCACTTGCACGCATCACGTGACATGGTAGCGGAAGTGTAAATACAGAGGGCATGGAAGACAGAGTATCTACACGGCACCAGGAGAGAATGAGTCCGTAGGCGGCGCACCACTCTTGATGAAGTAAGGGGGATTTGGCCATAAACTGAGGGGATGCCATGCTATAGTCACTCGAGGATACAACTTTGGCACTCGAGTATGTGATATGAATAGAGAAGCCTCATTATAGAAAGTAAATTCCTGCTCCTATACTATGAGTGGGGGGATATATGCGTTTAGCCGGACACACAAGTGTCCTCAGGGTCCTAAGGGGATGTGAAACAGGGTGGCGTTGAGTACTTTCAACAACGAACAAGACAAGAGGTTTGGCAAACACACGATACTGACTGGCTTTAATAACACGAGTGGGAAACATCATGCGAATATGTGTGTCAGTCGGTATGAATTATGAACTAAAGAATTGAATACACTCTGTGTTTTCCCTCCCGCAGTGTGTGACTACAGAGGGTCGCTCTCTACTCCAGTGCCTTTTCTAGCAACTTGCTTAATAAACTCTGGTAAGCAATGGGAAAGGCTGGATATCGCACGATCCCACATGAATATGTTTAAGACCTTTTCACTAAGATGGGGGTAGTAACACCTGAATACCCTTGGAATACATGTGGGGATGTTGGAATATGTTTTTCGCATGTGTTTCGGCACGCTATTCCTTGTATGTGATGTACAAAAAATATATATAGAATTTATTTGAATGGGTAGTAAGCACAAAATAGTGTGCTTTGAATATACCACTGGGATGGCCATTGTTTGCCCGTTGAATCATGATGGTGGATTACGCACCACATAGACTATATTTCTGGCCACACCAAATGGGTGGTTTGCAATTGCTGTAGTTTGTTTGAGAGCACACGTGATAAAGATTTCGTCTTTTGTTTTAGATGTGGAAGTTATTTTCGCATTTTTATCTTTCAGTTCCTATTTTTGAAAGAGTAAGTTACAAGAGGAACTCCAGACTGACAGGTGGAGTATAACCCACAAGAGTGGGTAGTAACAGGGGTTTGGTAAAAGGGCATAGGGATCTAATTTGTCCTGAGGTATGCCGGAGATTTAATTTTGAACCGGCAGAAACATGTCGACTGCTATGCAGAATGGAGGGGTGGTGAGCACTTAACTAACTCACTCCACCACCATCCATTTGGTATATAGTTTCTTCACATATATATATACCTTTTTAATCTGACTGGGGAATCCAGGAATAAAACTATTATAGAGATATCCCTGGGTCAGTTTTAAAATTCATTTTTTCTGCACCAAAGGATCCAGCCTTCTTTTTTTGTTTGTTTGTATCATTGTTGTACTGTTTACCCCTCCCTATTGCTCTGCCTCTAGCGTTGGTCTGCGCAGAGGCGTTAGTAGCAGCCCGATGATGAAGCATGCCACAACTTGTTGTGGGTGAGGGCAGTTTTCATAAAACATGTGTGCTTTCTTGTAACATTCAGCAATTACTATTTGATTTAGGCCTTTCTTTCACCCTACCTTCTGTTTTGTGTGTTTTACTTAATTCTTGAGGAGGATGAGGTAGGGTTCGTACCTTCTCCCCCTTTTCTTTATTGTGAGTAATAAAAAAATATGTCAAATGTCAAAAATTTTTGTAAAGCGCACAAATCACCAAAGGTCTCAGGGCGCCAATAGAAACTAGAGGTTAAAGATTATTGATTATATCATCTTCTCAGTGGCACAACATGATACAGGCAGAAGGCGGGGTTGTAAACCGCCACTTTGGGTAGTTCACACAGCCATAAATAAGACCTCTATGCTCTTTATTCCGCAATATATATCAATCCCCTACCCTGTGCTCCATACCTAATAACAGCCACTCATGACCTCATAAGAATACTCATTTGCTCATCACACACAACAGTAATACACTTCCCACATTGGCCACACACTCGACCTGTAAACGCACACTATTCCAAACAAGAAAAACCTAAGTAATTTGCTACCCACGCACCAAAAGCAATATAGCGACTTATCAGCAATATGAAGTGCTGTTAACAAATGTATCTACAGTCAGTACAATACAAAACACTGTGCAATCCATTTGAATGTAGTTTTCTGAGTCCCAGAAGAAAACAAGCAGAAAGAAACCCACTCCAGAGGTTTACATGAGCAGACATGCACCTGACTATTCTGTTGTCATGAGAATTTCCTTGGCAACCTACATTGTAACTGTTTCCGTATTGTACTGTAAGATATCCATATAAATCAGAGCAGAATGATTCCATTTTCAAACACCTGCAATTCGGATGCTATTGCTTTCTAAATAATTGTGCCACACTACAGAAACACAGACACTTCACTTGAGATTGGAAAAGAAAAGTAACAAGCACAGGCAAATTCAATATATATTGTGATTTTAAAATACCTATTGCCAAAGCCAGTATGTCTGGCTTGTATGTGCCAAGGCAGGCATACACGGGCATACACAAATGCTATTTTAAGGAAGTATAACATAAAAATTCAGGCAGATTGGCTTTGAGGAAGCTAGGTGTCAGTAGCATGAGAAGAACAAACCTTGAATGCAAACAGAGGTTACTAGGAGACCTGAGAGTGAGCAGCACAAGACTGCAGCAACATAGTCATTTGAATCTTCTGTCTGCTTTGGAGCTGGACTGCAGTTCACAGAGTGGGACAGTCAAAGTCACCCAGGGAAGAATTAGAAAGCTGATGCCGAAAAGTAAGGCGGAACTAGCAGCGGGTGCTTTGGAACCAAATAAGTGAGTGGGTGGTGCCTTGAACAACATCAGAATTCGCCATCAGAGCCAGAAACAGAGCACCGAAGGAAGGAGCAGCATAGTATAGTAAGGAGGGCGGGAGCGAGGAGCAGCTCCAGTGGTTCCAGGCAGAGCTCTGGGGGAGCAGAGCAGGGTTGGGACTGGCGCTGATTCCCTAGTTGACTTTCCAGCTGAGCTTCTGAGAAGGGAAATACAAGGTCTAGGTCGGCGTTAGAGCTTTGAAGCTCTATTGACTGCCTGCCACTCATTCGACTCATACACACCACTCGCCCACATCATTATCATCATTGCAACGGGGGCCTGGAAAGACCCAGAGGCCAGTGCCCGAGGCTACATGGAGTGAGGAGCCAGGGAACAGAGGAGCTGGTAAGTAGTGGGGAGCAGAGCATAGCAGCGGGGGCCAGTTGTGCAGGGCATGCAGTGAGAATGACGCACCTGGTGCAGAAGGTGTCATGGCATAGGGTTGAGTTTTGGCAGTATGCAAGCATTAGGTTTAGCAACCAGTGTGAGCGTGGACCTGTTCTCCCCTGCCTAGTTTAGCCAGTACAACCTACTAGTCCACCTGCCAGCATGTTAGAAACTCAGCCTATGAGCCAAACCTCTGCTGCTGATCTAATTAAAGAGGACTAAACTTTGCAATATTAGTCTGCATCATCAGCATAATATGTGCTGGCCAGCTGAACCTAGATGCCGAAACCGGACTCTCTCCTTCCTTCTCCACTGAGCGATTAATACAAATTCACTACAAACAGTGCATCCAGCATAGTAGAAGAGGCCTCCTAGCCAATATGAGGTCATGTAAAATAAGGACCACCCCGAAACCAAACCCACATAGAAGATATAGGCAGCTGAAGGGAGCATGGCATGGCCTGGATGCATCAATGAAGCCTAAACCAGTATTAACACTATTGCAAATGCTTAAGAAACAGTCACAACTCAAACCTACAGACCCTACCCTGCACACAAATGGAGACTGAGCCAAGAATATGGTCACAATGCTTACTTCATTGTCACAAAAGGAGGTGGAGGAAGGAAGGCTTTTATATCCACTAGTGCCAACCTCAGATTTTAGCTACAGCATCTTTTAGGTGTGACACAATGGAAACAAGCTGTAGTTTCCCATCCCTCCTTACACTGCAAAAGAAAGATGCGATCAGATCTTCTGATACCAATGACCCTTATTCAAAGTGGTATGACCTTATTGAAAAAAGGAACAAAATCCAATGCCTATTGGAACCTGAGTCAGGGGTACCCCGTCAAACAGTGAGAGTAAAAAATTAACCATTGAAGAACTCCTACTCATACAGAATACTTTGACATCAATCAACGAAGATGATCTGTCAGCACATATGGACACGGCCTGTCTGCTCCTGACTCCAGAAGGGATTGTCCGTCATTGATCACCTCATGGAAAGTGTTAAGGAAAGTGTTAAACAAAAAAATGCAGGAGAGGAGCTCAAAAGGGCAGTCAACAATTGGTCCATGTAAAAATGCCAATTGTGTACTGGGTGGACTTGAAAATCTCAGTGAGACAGTGATAAAGGATGGATGTAGTAAAAATAAGACCACAGAACCAACGTCAGCTCCCCAGGATAAGGATCTTCAGGACCAGGATGACACCAACGGATTGTCACCCAACCAGTGTAAAAATCAAGATGGGGGAAGCGACATGCCTCATGATCAGGCTCAGATGAGCATGGCCCGATAATATATATGAGATACAACACAATAAACTGGATAAGCAACAGATATGCTACAACATACAGATGCAACTGGTAGATGATCTGGAAGTAATGCAGGAAATAATGCAGTAGATACCTGGGCAACGTTGCTAAGACGTTTTCAAGCAACAGTGGATCCCCTGAACTATCAGTCAAACAAACTGGATCTGCAGGTCTACTTTTAAAACTGCTGCTTACATTTCAGGGATGGACAGCAAGCTTGGAGACCTAAGCAACATAGTAAAATGAGTGCAGAGAAATACAGCAATGAAGGAAGCAACCTGCAGATGTGCACCCATACTAGACAAACTAGACCTTCAGTCCTAAACACAATAGTCACAGAGTGCATAGCAGACATGCTCAAGCCATGTCAGGCATGTGGAAATACGCGTCTAAAGTCAAATAGTTTGGAAGCCCATATAGATGAGACAATACTATGGACAAACACAGAGATAGTGGTACCCCTTCCTCAATCATCAGAGTAGGGCTACTTGTAACTTAAAAATGCAGTAAACGAGGGGATGCTAGAATTGCTGGAACAAAATAATATTCATCCCCTGGACTTGGGAAGCACAGCCACAAACCCCAGACGTTCAGAAGCTGAGACCCATACTCTCTTGGGTCAAAAGGAAATTGTTGCTGATAAAATCACCCAATATATATCACAGGATGCCTCAAGCTTAATACTAATAAAAAAGACCAACACAAAATGCCTGACCAAAAGAGAATGGAAGAGATAAAGGAAAGCAAGACATAAAAAAACAAATTGTGAAACGAACAACCATCAGGCATTGAAGTTGTTCCCACTATTTAACACTGCAAACAGGCCTAGTTTGGCCAGTGTAAGTGAGGAAGAGACAGAAGAAAACCCAGGGCAGGGAACCCACCAGTGAAGAAGAAAAGCATCACCTCAAAAAAAAGAACCAGATTCAGTGGCGGGCCCTACAGATATTCTAAAGAAATATCAAACAAGATCCGACAAGAGCAAATACAACAAATAGTCAAGCCAGGCAACAGGGATCCGTTAAAAGTAACTCAAGCAGTCATTAACTTATCAGAGTTTATGAATGGCTCAGGAGTACATATCACCTGTTGATCCCTGCCTTAGTTTATGGGCATTGGCAAGAAAGGCAATAGAAGTGCGTGGCAGCTTGTTTCGCTGTTTTGTTGATTTCCGAGCCGCATTTGATTTGGTAGATCGTAATATATTGTGGAGTATGTTGGTAAAGCTCAGAATCAACAAAGCAGTTCTTTCTTTAATCCAGGATATGCATTCTAAGAATTGGGCTAGAGTAATCCTGGATAATCTTGGGACACTCTCTAAGAAGATTCAGATAATGAACGGCCTGAGGCAGGGCAGTGTTTTCGCCCCTTTGTTATTTTCTCTGTTTTTGTCTGACCTGCCAACTACATTGAGTAAAGCAGGAGGTTTAATGCCCTAAAATGGGAGGAACCCATATTTCATGTCTGCTATATGCGGATGATTTAGTGATAACAGACATGACAGAGATAGGCTTACAAAAGAAACTGGATTCCTTTTTAGAATACTGCAATAAGAAAAAGCCTCACAGTTAATCTAGAAAAGACCAAAATAATGGTATTTGGAAAAAGAAAAAGTTCCTTCTTCTGGAGACTTGGGGATGTTAGAATTGGAATAGTAGATGAATATAAATATCTGGGCATGTGGTTTGATAGTAGATTAAATTGGAAAGACCACATACAGACCTTAAAAGCGAGGTCCCTTTCCACAGTCTGGGGCCTTAAACAATTTAAACAGAAGTATGGAGGCCCATCACTGCGACCAATACTTTCAGCTTTTAATGCATCGGTCCAACCACAATTTTTATATGGCGTCGAGGTTTTATTCATGGGGGGTAAATCAGATTGGAACCAAGAGGAGGGGAAATGTGTGAAGCAGCTCCTAGCCCTCCCATCGTCAACTATGTTACAGGCTGTGCGAGTAGAATGTCATCTCACTCCCTGGAACTATAGGGGAATGCAAGCGGCATTTAATTTCTGGAAAAGATTGAATGGAGAAGGCCCCCCCAAAATAGCATATCTTTTTACAAATGAAATAAAGACCAGTGATCCTATTTGGGGGGTCCAAGCAAGGAATAAACTAGATAAGTTATGTGTTAAACTTACTCTAGAGCAAGACCATTGGAAATCAGGGCAGCAGATCCCTAAGCGGGAGGTACGGGCCATTGTTAACGCAAAGGCACGAGAAGAAGATTTAAGCTACTTAAAGTGCAAATCTTCGGCCCGGTTTCTGATAAATGGATGGGTCAATGACGATATTTTCCCCTATATAGAAGTTATGCCTAACCCAAAGCTCAGAAATGCAATATTGAAATTTAGAGTCGGCCTGAACCCAAGTAACATTAATGGGAAGATAAAATCATTTATGTCGAATGACCAAGGCCTGTGCTCTTGTGGCCTACAAGTAAAATGCAGTAGTGAACATATTTTGTTGGATTGTTTGTGCTTTTTAGAAGAACGAAAAAAAAATTAAAACCTATTTTCATTGTTTATAAAAGTTTTAGAAGAGGCCAAGCACTTAGCTTATTGACAAATATGTGATTTTTAAATGTGGCATGTGCAAAAGGAAGATTTTTAATTGCTATACAGGAATCACTGAAGCAATTGGCATAGGTTGAAATGAACATATGGTGAAAAATCAATCTTACCTATGATCTGGGGACTACGCGAGATTTTGTACAAATGTATAGCTAATGTATAAGTAACTCCTTGCTGCTTTGGTGAAGAACTAAGAGCTCTTAAATGTGGGCCTTTTATTGTCTATTTTAACAGGTTTTTACTGTGTAGTATACAATTTCATGGTAAAACCTTTGGGATAAAACATGTTTTAATTGTTTGTAAAGTGCTATTTTTTATGGTTAAATATGCCAAATAAAAATATTCAAAAACAACAACAAAAAAAACATATCACCTTTCATGGTAGCAAGGTTGATAGCAGAAACATTATACCTATGAAGCTACAGAGGTCTACAAACAGCCCACCAGTGGACGTTGTGCTGTTGCCAGGAAGACCAGCAGAGGTAGGGCCAGGTAGGCAGAACCTATTTATACCGGAATACCGGTCAAAAGGGCAACACAACATCCTAAATAGTGGGAGCATTCTAAGGCAACTACTTTCAGAGGAAATATTAATGAATGTAACTTCAAATGACATTGACTCAATTCAATTTCTGCCCCCAAATAGGGACAAAACGTACAGTGCATCTCTGGTAACATGGATCACCTCAACAATAGCAAGGGAGATATTTGCAGGAAAGCTACAATTCAAATCTTGGGGCATATTACTTGCTGAGTACGAGGCACCAGGTTACTTCTGGCAAATAAGTCAAAAACCGAAGAAAAAAGAACGTGGCCAGAGCAGAAACCAGTGTACTCCATCCTGTGAAACGCTATGGGCAATTCAGAAATTGTAAAAAATCAAAGTTAGCAAGGGCCAAATGAGTCACTGAATTATGGCAACAGCAGAAATACATTGGGTAGGGGATTGCTACCCAAGGTGTTAAAAATAAAATCTAAGAAGTGAAGCTAGGCCAGTGCACAGCCCAACGATAATAATGCACAGTCTCATCTCTTAATATGTTCCTGAAATATTGGAGGCCTATTGAACAAACTTGATAATCCAGAGGTTATGTCTTACCTCATAGAACATCATATCATTATGCTACAAAAAACATGGTCATTAACCCAAATGAAAATCCCCAATTTTTTTAGAGTTAACCAATCCTGGCATGAAAAACTCCACAAGAGGACGCAGGAAGGTGGGCTTGGCAATCTAGATCAGTGCATCCATCAAGGCAAAATGCATGGTGAGACCAATGGTTGACCTTGGAATACTAGTGGTCATAATGGAACACTAGAACATGGCGTACAATGCACTGCTTGCATTGATTAACATATACATCCATCCACATCAGATAATAAAGTAGAACTTACCGAGAAGACCGATGACAGCAATAACAGACCTACACAAATATAAAGGGTTGACCGACCTTGTAATCCCTAGTGACTTTAACATGAACCTTCTTTGTCCATCTCTGGAAGAAGACATCTTGCGAATACAAGACCATATGTGGAATGTCCAACCACAGAGTCATTGTAATCATCTCTGGCCCAACAAACTAGGGGAAAGTTTGCAACCGAAGTAGCTCAGTTGTGCCCTAGAACACTGAATTGCAGATTTCCGGTAGATAACCCCCCAGCACTTCCGCACTGCACAACTACATCACTTTCAATATTAGATTATACAATAGTATCTCTATCCATATATCAGGCCATCACATCATGTTCCATTCAACAAAGATGCAAAAGTGATCACAATCCCCAGAGAATAGTATTACAGGCCGACTCATCAGTCCAGCATGTGTACAGATTGGAACTATATACACAGTAGATTTTAAATGTCTAACATGGTCTCAGAACATGATCAGCATACTAGAGAAAGCATCAGAAAGCTGATAGAAGAATGCCAGAACACAGAATACACCCCTTTAGAGATCTGGGAGGCCTTCGTTAAGAAATTACTAACCTGGCCCAATGTCAAACCTAGATCAGCAATGGAGGTAAAATCCTTAAAAGTTCGATCCAGAGTCTTAGTAGCCAAGAAATAAAGTGCATAGAGTATGGAGATGCCTACGTAAAGATCCACAGGAGAAGGCGCTGAGAAAACATTTCATCTACAAAGACTGACATATATGAACCTAATCTGGCAGGAAAAAAACAGAATGAGGATACCTTTTGGACAAAGGTGCTACACATAAGCAAAAATGCTAATTAAAAGAAGGTTCGGCAGACTGTTAATAGCATTGGCAGCTGCTTTTAAAGTGTAAACAACTGCAAACTTCCAGAGGACCACTGATTCTTCTTTTTAGGGCAAATATTTGTTATCCAGTAATCTATACCAGCACCCTACAATAAAACCAGGGAGATACTGCTAAACCACTCAGGACATCTAGGCAAACAAGGGCACAGGTTCTCTGACCTAGAGCAGTAACTTAATGAAGGTAGTAGTATATTTGCTGATGTAGAGTTCAGGCTCATAAAGGTAATCAAAGCAGGCCGATGTGATGGGACACCAGGTCCCAATGGAATCCCAAAGTAATCTACAAATCAAAACCAGTGTTCTGGGCAACACACCTAGCTAAGGTGTACAACTTTGTCACTTTACTACACACACCCAGTCCTCCCCACATATTCTCGATGCACTCACATAGATGCCTCTCATCATACGGCAGACAAATAAAATGATCTCCGCTGAAGTGACCCTTTGTTGGTCCCATGGGGCATTACAGAGCTGGCCCTACGAGGTGCACGCCCAATGATGAAGCATGGCATTCCCAGGGATGTATGAGGGCACCAATAAAAAATCTTTTGGATTCCTGTTTCTTTGTCCTCCCTTTGCTCTTCTTTGATTTCTGATAGGAACAGTACCTCCACTGCTTGTTGTACAACTTTGTCCTTCAAAATGAAGTAATACCGGATTCATGGAAGCGGTCAGTGATCAATCCAATTTATAAAGGTGGAGAGAGGTCACTACCAGAAAGCTATAGACTGATTTCCCTGCTTGATAATGAAGCTAAATACTTTGCTTGGCTACTCCTGCAAGAACTGTCAACCTGGGCATAGGATAACAAGAGAATACCACTATATCGAATAGGGTTTAGCCAGCACATCTTATCTCCTTCACTCTTGATGGATCAACAGTTAAGGAACCATACATCTCTCTTTATTTGTTTTGTGGACTTTAAAGCTGATTTTGACAGCACAGTAAGCAAAAAGCAATGGGCAAAGTGATGTAGCTGGGGAATACTACCACCGTTATTAAAACAGGTACAAAAGTTGCATACCAACACCTGGATAAGGATCAAACTTGGTAAGCGACATGTCTCTCAAGTACATTTGACATGCATACAGGCTTAAAACAGGGATGTGTTTTGGCACTAAAGTTATTTATTCTCTACCTATCGGATTTGACTTGGACATTTAATATGGCCAACTCTCATGCCCCAAGGCTGGGTACATTCCAGTTGTCAAGCTTCCTTTATGCTGACGACCTGATCTTAATAAGTAAAACCAAAATTGGTCTGCAAAGACAGGTAGCTGCCCTGTCACTATACACTCACGAAAACGGACTAGAAATAGATCCGGCCAAGACCTAGGCAATGGCAGTGAGTAATAGATTAAAAAATACATCAAAATGGTACTTGGGAGGTACTCAGATTCAAACAGTGATTGAATATAAATAGCTGGGGTCCGATATCAAAGGTTTCTTCGCTTCACATATATATCAGCTTAGAACCAAAGGCTTGGCCTTAATGGCAGCCTTTAAAAAACTATACAGATCGCTGAAGGGACCGTCACTCCTCCCAACGTTATATCCGCAAAACTATTGCCAACACTGACATACTGTAGCAAGGCATTCTGTGGGTTGGAGGCCAAAGTCCTGGACCTAATAGTTATTAAAACATACACTCATATCTTCTCCCTTCCTAGGAATGCATCACAGGTTCAGATAAGTATGGCGTTTGGCCTCACAAAAAAGCTGTAGCCAGGAAGTGCACATTTGTGAAAGTAGGCTGCAAGTGGAAAAACTCAAAAGAGAAATCATTAAATCAGCACCACGTCATGAAATAAGTAAAGCGGCACCAACCTCATGTGCGAGAAGATATCTGTAACAGTCACTTGGAAATTTAAACATTACAAAACTCTGGGAACTCCAGTGCACTGTTTCATCTTTTGAGAAGCTTCTAAAGAAGGTGACAGTGATCCAATACGTGCTTGAATATGAAACCACTTTCTGTGGGCACATCACGATTGGATGCTCGCACAGTACTACAAAGAATAAGCACCGCAACCATTTGGAAGCAGGGTTTCCTATTTAATTGAGTTGAAACAAAAATTCATGAACTACAGATTCGGAAAATTGTCTCTGCTTGATCACAATCCTCCCTGGCTAAGGCCATGTGACAATGCAGGCTCTGTGGGAAGATGAAAGAGGGCCTAATCCACTTTATTTGTATCTGCAAAAAGTTTCTGGATAGCCGAAAGTCCCTACTGCACCAGCTTTTTAATAAGAGGAGCGTTCAGTCATGCACACCAGCAGTTTTAGCGTGCTTTGACCCGAATGATATAAGCTAGAACTGCCACTTTGGGAAATGTTAATGATTGAACAGATTTAACAAATGCAAGAGTATGCTGGAAAAGAGGATGTGGTCACAAGTAGCGCAAAGTGAGTCTGGGACAGATGTCTGTAGGAACCGTTTTGAGATTTCCTAATTGCAAATCTTTGCGATTCGTAACTTGCGGGCATATGTATCAAGTGCCGTTTTGGCAATTCTCAAATAGCGATTTTTAGGGAATCGCTATTTGAGAATTGCAAAACGGGATGTAATAAAAAATTCGCAAATGTTTTGCGATTTCTTGGCATTCCTTAATTGCGATTAGCAAATTGCTAATCGCAATTAAGGAAAACCTTCCCATTCATTCCTATGGGCTAGGAGGCCCATAGGAATGAATGGGAAGACATTTTCATTTTGTGATTTGCAATTTGAGATTCGCAAAATGAGTATGCAATTTCAAGGGTGCTAGGGTGTCAAAAGGACACCCTGTTGCACCCCTGAAATATGTATGTATGCACATGTGGCACACATAAATGCCCTAAGGGCATGTCTGTGCGTCACATGGCACTCTGAAAAATGCCAAAAAGTGAATTTTTCAATAAAATCGCAAATTAACACCAACTTAAAGTTGGTGGTAATTTGCGATTTCATACGGCCAAATTGCTATTTTTCTAGGCTTCATACATTGCATATAAGGAATCGCAATTTGCGATTCCTTAAATGCAATCGCAAAATAGAGAATCGCAAATTTTGCGATTCTCTAATTTGCGATGTCCTTTTGGGATGATACATCCCAAAAGGCCTTTTCCCGTTCGCAAACGGGCCGATTCTGAGAATCGGCCCGTTTGCGAACAGGAAAAGGGTTTGATACATATGCCCCTAGGAAATCGGAAAACAGCATGTATGAAAGTGTGTTGAACACTTTCTGCGATTCCTTGGGGGTCGCAAATGATATACCACATGAATATTAATGAGGTAGGTCGCAATTTGCGACCTCCTAGGAATCACTATAATCACAGGGTTGGTGACCTGCTTGGGTCAGCAGATCACCATGTTCGTGACTGCTTTTAAATAAAGCAAATGCATATTTTTTTTAATGCAGCCTGTTTTCCTTAAAGGAAAATGCTTTGCACTTAAAAAAGGAAAATGAAAAGCTTTCTTTTCCTTTTTTAAGAGCAGACCACTGCCTACTCTGTACAAACATTTTCACAGCCATTCCCAAAGGGGAAGGCGTCCCTTAGGGACTGCTTTCCATTTGCGAATGGGTTACAACCTACTTGAAGTAGGTAGGAAAATGTGAATGTTTTGCGACCGCATTCACGGTCACAAAACAGTCATACATACTGTAACGATTCGGTATTTGGAAGGGACGCACTAAACATGCCCCCTCTAAATACTGAATAGCAAACCTATTTTGCGATTCAGTAACAGGTTACCGAATCACAAAATAAGGTTGGATACATGTCAAGAGCATTTTTTGTGTTCACAAATGGGCTGATTCTGAGAAAAAGCCTGTTTGTGAATGCAAAAACTCTTGATACATGTGGCCCTCTGTTACTTAGCATTAATAGAGAATTGATAGCAATGCGCTACTGTATGGCCTTGTGGTAATTTTATCATACCATAATGAGTTTAAATATCTGTGCATTTACTTATGTCATCATGTCTGCACATGGGGTTTTGTACCAACCGAGCAAAGATATAATAGAAAGTTGTACTTTAAAGATCTTACCCACCGGCTTTAACAGCACCTGGCTCGTTACGTGTATAACGGTAGTTCTTTCCCACAAGAAGCTTGGCACTCTGAAACTTACTTGAAAGATGGCTTTAATGAAAAGAGCACTTATTCATTTATATGTGTTAACAGGCTTTTGTATTTTATTTGTCCTTCTATTCTAAAATTGTATTATCTGTTTTCCTTGCAAAGATTTTATTTAGCTGTGCAATAAACTAAATTGATTTTGATTCTGTAGCAAAATAGTCAGTTTCTAATTGTCACAAGAATGAGCAGCACAAGCCTATGGTATCACAGGCTTTTCCAGGGTATCCATACAATGAGCAGCATAGGCCTACAGCAGCCGTGGCCCGTGTAGGTATGAGTGGTGGGGCTGGGGGGCCGGGTGCGGGGGATTTTGACAGACAATGAGGAGGGAAAATTAAATAAATAATTAATTTCCCCTTGTCGTCATCTGTTACCACCACCTCCACACCCCACGGCCCTACCACTCTTACCAGCACAGCCCGCGGCTGGCCTACAGTACCACAGGCTGTTAAGATGTGTCCTGAGTGTGAGCAGCATACTTTTACATGGTGTCCCAAGAATGAGTATCACAAGCCTGCAGTACCTCAGGCAGTTGCTGCATGTTCTGACAGTAAGCAGCACAGGGCTGCAGTTCCACAAGCTGTTTGTTACTAGCTGTCTTAAAAGGGAGCAGCAGAAACCTGCAGTGGCACTTAATATAACTAGGTGCTCCAAGAGTAAGCAGCAAAATCCAGTCGTACCACTAGCCGTTGACTCAACAGTGAACAGCACAAGCGGGCACTGCAGAAGCTATTTCTAGGAGCACGAGCCTACAGTAACACATGCTCTTACTTGATGAGTGATGCTCATTTGATACTCAATATCCCATCAGGTCCTGTTCTTGTCATCAGCCTGTGATGTTGCTTCAACAACTGAAGAAAATAATGGCAATGAAACAGGGAGGAAGAGCACCTCCCTGTCTTTTGAGCACATGCACCCTCCATACGCCCCTTCCTCTTCTTTGCTGAAATAAACATCTTCAGCTGAGTATATAGCAGGTGGGTGTGCTCAGCGCAGATTCCATCATTCGTGGAACTCCCTTTGACCTGCTGCCTGAATTTGAATACTTAATGACTGGGACTGGTGTCCTGGTCATATGGTAATCAATATTCATGCAACTCCGATCAATGGAGCATACTTTGTCAATTTAGGGATGAACTGCATAGCCAGCCTCGACTGTTGTTTCAAGAAAAGACCGTCTGCCCCACCTAGGATAGTGCAACTCAAGGGCCTATCATTCGAAGACTTTCGATAACCTCGGGTCGATCGCACGTCTCTGTGACAGCGACAATACATTCGGATGTCTCCCCTATCTTTCGATGGTACTTTCTGTGCCTACCATGATGACCAGAGGCAATGGGGATTCAGGGTTCGATTCTGGAGAGGGAGGCTAAGAAACAGCTACCACATTCAAGGAAAGCATCGGGCGTACAAATTATCCTCTCCTGACTTGGGGAGGTAATGAATTAAAATAAAAATACAGGACTTTTTTAAGGCCCCTTAATTGGAATGAATATACTTTCAATTCTTCAGGGGGGAACCTTTGGGGCCAAGTCTGGTGCCAGCAGCCGTAGTAATTCCACCTCCAAAAACATAAATTAAAGTTGCTGCAGTCAAAATCTTATAGTTGGATCTTGGGATCGAGCTGGCGGTCTGTTGTAAGGCGATCTACCACCTGTCCTAGCGCCTGCCTCTCTGTGCTCCCTTGATGCACTTGACTGAGTGTCCTGGGGGTCAAAAGCATTTACTTTGAAAAGGTAGAGTGTGCATAGCAGCCTGGTTGCCTAAATACTTCAGCTATGAATAATGGAATAGGACTCCAGTTCTATTTTATTGGTTTTCGGAACTGGGGTGATGATTAAGAGGGATGTCCGGGGGCATTCGTATTGTGCCGCTAGATGTGGAATTCCTGGACCCATACAAGACAAACCAAAACAAAAACATTTGACAAGAATATTTTCATTAATCAAGAACAAATGTGGGAGGTTCTAAGACGATCATATACCATTGTAGTTCTGACCATAAACAATGCCGACTAGCGATCCGGCAGTATTATTCCTACAACCTGCCAAGAAGCTTTGTGGAATCCAAAGTCTTTTGGTTCCAGGAGGAGTATGGGTTGCAAATCTGAAATGTAATGGAATTGACAGAAGGGCACCACAAGGATGGAACATGTGGCTTAATTTGACTCAACATGGGAAACCTCTTACGGCCAGGACACAGAAAGGATTGACAGATTGATAGCTCTTTCTTGATTCTGTGTGTAGAAGTGCATGGCCAATCCTAGACGGTGGCGCCGTTTGTCTGGTTAATATAGATGCATAACAAGACTCCTTCATGCTAACTAATTATGTGACCCTCATCAATCCACATTTTTCTTAGAGGGCACTCAGCTACATAAGATTGAGCAATAACAGGCATGTGATGCACTTAGATGTCTGGTGCTGCATGCGTGCTACACTGAATTGATCAGTGTGTGACTACCCATTGCTACTACCAATTTGATGGTTTAGTGAGGTCCTCAGAATGACCCTGCCAAGGTTCGCAAAAGCCCTGGCAGAGCCCCAAGAAGACAGTTAAACTTAACTATCTAGAGGAACTAAAAGTTGTACCAAGGTTTCTGTCAGTCTTCTGGGACCACTCTTGAAGGCCCTGCTGCCTGGACCTTGCCGTGCTCAATCTCAGCTTGCCTGGGTTTCAGGCAACTGGGGAGTGGCCCTTCTTGGGTAGCATGGCAGCCTGGATTAGAAGGCGCCTTTGCCTCAAAGACACCCTCTCGACAAGAGCGTGCGGGAGGGGCAACCTCCTTGCTCTTCCTTTCCAGTGTATCCCACCAGGGCAGGCAGATGTGGGAAACTCCTTTCAGCCCACCACCATGGTTCTGGCTGCTGCCTAAGATGGGGGAGGTCGAGTCCGGTGACAGACAGGCCAACTTGCAGGTGGGGTGACCCTTCTTCGTTACCAGGTACTTGGTTCGTCCCGTGCGGCTAGGCAGAAGGGTATGAAGACTCATGATGTTCCTTCTGGTCCTCTGGGAGGGACCAGTAGCAGTGGGGCTGCCTGCCTCCGCCACTACGGGAGCTTCGCTCGACCTCTGGGTGGCAGAAATCAGGGCCCCTGAGCCGGACGCCTGGAAACGTACTTCCTGCAACTCCTGCTTTCCTCATTGGAATAATGCCTGTGCTGTGGCTAGGAAGCAAGTGAGAGTGCTGGGACCAGGCAATGATGTGCTGAGGGCAGAGACGGAGGACCAAACAAGCGTGTCGGGACTGGCACACAGGATAAGCGTAATTAAGATTGGGATGATGTGTACGGGAATGCGGAAGGTAGAAGAGAGGACCTAGCATTTATAGGACACGAGGAGCTATAAAACAGACTAGAAGGGTTGATAGCATCAACAAGTTATAGCAGCTGCAGTCAGTTGCATCAATCCTGATAAGTCAGCTGTGGAAAGATGCAACTAATCTCATCAGAAATTTGTGTCACATAAATAAAGCCATTAAATCCAGAGCAGAGCCCTGAGATAGAGAACAAAGCCACCCCATCTTGAGAAAGCAGCGTGCCGCCAATATACCACACTCTATGTAATGCATAGAAAACACTAGATCTGCCTAGAGCGAGCAAACACTGCCTTAAGCAGAAACCTAAAAAGAGAGGGAGCCAGCATCATAAGTTAGCAGTGTAGTTGAAGGACAATCCAAAAACTATGTTCTCTAATATGTTACGGTTAGCTATGCTGTGCTGCAGTATATGTCATGGGAGGGGGTCACCCAGAGCAGAGCTTCGTATGATCAAATGCCTCCCACCACCTTCAGTTCAGGCCTAGTAAATAGATATAAGTGACTATAGTCTCAAGCTTTGTGAAGATGCAAAAAATGCCTAAAGAAAATTCGAAAAGATAATTGACAACAGAACCTACTGTCAGGCTAGATCAATATTATCAATGTCTAATGCACATTATATATAATGTATTAAATAGATACATTCTAGGCGTGCAGGTCGGCTGTACACATTTACAGTGCTGATTACAAGTTATTTGGATAATTCAAAACTCTGTGCAAACCCCTGTTTCTGCAAGTGATTACATTATTTATGGGGTGGAGATTCCTGCATAAATTTATTGCCAAGCATGAAAAAATACATACCATTATAATTGTCTCCAGACACACATCGCTAGTTCAAACCTGTTGATACGTACCAGGAAAACAACACAGGGTAAATACCAGGACATACACATTTTAGTGGGACAACCTCAAAATCCACGTTCTCCCCAATTCTGTAGGTGTCTTGCTTGCGCTTATCAGATAATACAGCTCCCACACGATGGCTCAACACCCGGCGCAGCAAAAGACTTTAACACAAAACAAACAACACCTTTAGAAAAGGGTTTTATTTTACAGAATGCAAGGACTCTCTCTTTTAGAACGAGGCTTGAGGTTTTATTTTACACAATGCTCTCAAACAGAAAGGCTTTCCCAGATGCCAAATACAGAAAGATATATATATATATATATATATATATATATATATATATATATATATATATATATATATATATATATATATATATATTCACTGAAAAAACCATAGGTTTCACACACGTTATAGTTAGGAAATAGCATTTAAAAAACCTTGCTAATTCACTGAAAAAACCATAGGTTTCACACATGTTATAGTTAGCTGGACATTTTACTGATAAAAAACCAATGAAATTCCCCCGTTATAGTTACTGTAGGCAACTATAACTCACGCGACCGCAATCCTCTGCTGATGCTAATACTGTATTTAGACACTTATTTGCCCATATCTTCTTCCATTAAATTTTAGCTATACATATATTACAAATATTTTTTTTTCATAAAGACACATATGTCATCAGCAGAGGATTACGGTCGCGTGAGTTATAGTTGCCTACAGTAACTATAACGGGGGAATTTCATTGGTTTTTTATCAGTAAAATGTCCAGCTAACTATAACATGTGTGAAACCTATGGTTTTTTCAGTGAATTAGCAAGGTTTTTTAAATGCTATTTCCTAACTATAACGTGTGTGAAACCTATGGTTTTTTCAGTGAATTTGTACGGTTTTTTAAATGCTAAGTTACTTTACGCCATTTGTGGCGTGCGCGCCCACTTAACGCAGTTCGTTCTGTGCACGGTTTTTATCAACTTTAATAAGCCCTGTACATTTGGTGGCCTTCGGCCACCAAAAGCACAGGGGGTGAGGTCAATGTGGATAGTGTTTTTTTTATTTCGATTTTATAATTTCATGTTGCCAAAATTACGTTTTTTTTCTCTATTAATAAGCCCTGCACATTTGGTGGCCTGCGGCCACCAAAAGCACAGGGGGTGGGGTAAGTGTGGATAGTGTTTTTTTTATTTTTATTTTTTTACCGTAAGCGTACGGTAAGCTTACGGTAAGCGTACGGTAAGCGTACGGTAAGCGTACCCCGCGAAATTGCCGAAAAAAAAATAAAACCGTTTTTGCTCTTGGGGGATGTTTGGGGACTCCCTCAACATGACTATGTGGGAGGGAGTTGTCAAAACAGCCCCGTAACATGTTTTTGGCCATCATGTTTGATAAACAACACTCAGTGCGAGAGACAAAATGGCGGACGCCGCTTCCTGGTTTCGGCCGATTCGAATGTTTACTAAGATCTAAGAGCCAATCAGAATCGCGCTCGCGCACGCCACCGTAAGCTTACGGTAAGCGTACGGTAAGCGTACGGTAAGCGTACCGTAAGCGGGCTCAGATATATATATTAATTTAAAGGCTATTTTCTCAGAATCTACTGAACAGATTTACACCAAACCTACAAAAGGCACTTCCTTGACCTAGGGACTACCTCTCTGCCAAATTTCTAGTAATTCTGTTCAGCCGTTCGGGCTGTAGCTCGTTCTAAAGGTCCTATGGAAAAATGCATGGGAAAAACGCGTTTTGGGACCACCCTTTTATCTCAGCCCCCGCTTGACGAATCCCCCCGAGACTTTCAGGGTAGGAGCGGAGCGTAGCGCCCCACCTATTTTGAGAAATTCGCGAGGATTCGTCGACCGGCGCCAAAGTTATTCAAAATAGAATGTTGAGGTTTTCCTATGGAAACGTGGTCCTAACTATAACTACCTACTGGCGACCGCCAGTAGGTAATATATATATATATATATATATATGTTTATATGCAAGCAATAATAACACACTTGGTAAATATAATGCATGAATATTACTGATAAATAAACAAGCAGCAAATAATATGAAATAAGACTCAAACAAATTTACTGGACGTCCTGCAAGAGATCAGAAAGATATATATATATGTATATATACATCAGATGATTACTTTGGATGTGCACCTCAACTCACTCCTACATCATAAAGAAAACACCTCAAATGATCAAAGCCACTGGCCAAACATCACAATGACAATAACCAAAACTCAATACGTCACCTGGTGTAAACACTGCATCTCAGACTGGGGATGTCAAACAGCCATGATTGAGAGCCTCGGCAACTGGAGTTCCACTCTCTGAGGTAGACGCGTCCACCCCCCACTCAAATTCCAAACTCCAGGTTTCCGAGTCAGCAACCCTCAGCTTTAAACACACTAGAAGGTTCGCGAAAGACCTCCGCCCGGGCCAGTGGAATCTTACCAGAACTGGCCAGGTTCCAAGCAAGCATTCCCCTGGCAGTAAGGAGTTCTCACATCCCCTTCTCCAAAGCTGAAGCTAGGCAAAGCCAGGACAAAACGGTGACATGAGGCCATGTCAAAGCCAATAGTAAGAACTTCATAATTCTCATCAATGTACAACACAATGCACAATTGTTCACAACTGCTTATAGATTCACACACTTCATCTCTCAATGTACACCACCGAGCACATGCGTGCATCACTACCCACAACACTGCACTTCGAGACCAAAAAGTACATTCCACAACTCTCTCCCCCTTTCATGCTTTCAAATGCACATTCCACACGTTCTGTTCTTGGCCAGGCTGTCTACTCCGTGACAGTTCCCACTGAAAGACTGCAAGATTACAAGAAAGAAACCTGTAAGAGAAACAGGCATATGCAGAACCGTCATACATCCAGGCTAGGATAAAAAAACACACTTAAGTCAGTTAAAATAGTGGTAGTCAAAGGTCATTACAGGGTGTCAAACCACAAGAGTGACTCTAGCACTACATTAGGGCAAAACGTTTAACAGGTGACATTTGTTACACTTGTTAAATTTTGAATCTTGGTATATTGGTTTTTAATAGGTGCTATAAATGTGTCCTGCGCACAGAGGCACTCGAAATCAGGGCCAGTAAGTGTCACTTGCTGCTGCAGATGGTGTGCTTGCTGTGCATACTTCCTGCATACATAGAAGACATTACCATGTGTAGAATTGCCTTGGGAAGTTTTTCATTCATGAGTGACACTTTCACATGTGCTCATCGATGCCTCAGACTTTTCGAATCATAGCTGCGAAATCTGAATTTTGGCTAGCGTTAGTTGTGTTTAAGGCGCTAATAACTACTATGAATTATGTTTAAGTTGTTAAGTGTCGGGGTAAGATTGCCTTGTACTGTTTCCCACTGCAGCAATAGCATTGTTAAACTCAGAATTAGCAATGAAGTGTCATGGAATATTATTAACAAGTTAATTTAACACCTCGGTCAACCGGTGTTTGTTACTTTTGAGGAAGTGCAAACTGAATTCAGGGGCTTATTTATAAGCCCTTGTGTTAGTTTTGTCTCACCGGTGCGTCACTTTTTGTGATGTACCAGTGGCGTAAAAAATGTGCCTTGTTGCACCATATTTACAAAGTGACGCATCTAGGTAGATGCGTCACTTTGTAAACCCCTGCGCCAAATTATACCTGCGGCAGGTATAATATATGCAGGGAGGCGTTCCGACGCAAGAAAGGGTCATAGAAGTGGCACAGTGAAATCTATAAGATTTCGCTGCGCCACTTCTAGGACACAAATGCATCAATATCTTATGTCTGCATAATGGCAGGCTTAAGGCTGACGCAGGGACATTTCACATTGGAATGACCCATTGCTAGAGTTGCGTCACTTTTGTGGCACACTCCAGCAATGCGTCATTTTTGCGCCTACAGATACGTCAGAAATACTGACATATCTGTAACTCCTTGCAACATGATACGTCATATTGTAAATATGATGCATCCAGCATGTCGCAAGGAGGTCACAATGAAAAGTGACGCATCGCTGTTTTCACACAGCGATGTGTCACTTTTCATAAATGAGGCCCTCAAGTTTTAGTATCTGGAATTTTTTCGGTTATGAATGGATTGCCAATACTATCACCTTTGATATGATTTCAATAACTGAAAACGGCTCAATGATTTTCAGTGAACCTTTAAGTATCTATGATATAATATAACAATTCCAAACACACACAGGCACACTTTAATAGCTCTTTACAATTCTATTTATTTCCCTTTCATCTTTTATGTTAATCATCTTTTTTTCACGAAGCAATAGAATATAACATTTGAAAAAGCAATACTAACCTAAAATGTAAATGAAAAGGAAAAATGTCAAAAACATATAATTAAGAACATTAGACAATTGAATTCGTTTCCTATATGTATTTAATCATTTCAAAAAGGATTACACAACAAGACATTGGACATTATATACTACGAATCATCTATTAAAATTATATACAGTTAAGAAGGGTGCTGGAGGGGCAATGTGGGCTTTAGGCGCTCATTTGGATGATTTTGCTTTTAGAATGCGCAGAGCATGACTTTTCATTATGAGAAGGAATTACATAACCTTTTAACTACTACGTGATCATTATTTTAAACCATGAAACATTAAAAACGTGGGGGCAGATTTACAATAACTGGCGCATCCCTGCATATCAGCAGGGATGAGCCCGTTATTGTGCGCCACAGCTCCGCCACCATGGATGCGCCGCATTTACAATGCGGCGCACCAAGGGGCAAAAACGGACAGATGCGTGACGCATCTGTGCCGTAAAGGCAGCGCATTGCTGGAGTTGCGTTGCAAGCGCGACGCAGCTCCAGCAAGGCTCTGGGGTGCCCTATCTTCACAATGCTGTGTCAATGCTTATGCCTGCTTCAAGCAGGCACAGGGTTTTGATGCAGCATGGGCTCAAAAGTTACTGAGTGAAATCTTGTAGATTTTACTCAGCCACTTTTAAGAGGCGTTCCTGCGACGGAACGCCCCCCCTATGCAGGAACACCTACTTCTGGTGCAGGGCTTTACAACGTGACGCATCTCCCAGATGCGTCACGTTGTAAATACCCCGCAGCAAGGCGCTGGTTTTGCGCCGGTGCTGCGTCACAAAAGTGACGCAACGGCGGCGTAAAAGAGGAGCAAGGGGCTTGTAAATCTGCCCCGTGTTGTTTAAACCTTTCCTCTATGGACTACAATCAGTATGCAATGTGGTTTAAAGAATTAGAGGTTAACTGAGTATTTGTTTGAAGAACGCGTCAATTATGAAATCAAGTTTACAGGTGGCAGTAAGAATAACACAGTACATCAATTGGGAAAAAAATGAAATAATTTTATTTGTATTTTCTGTGTTTTATTTATTTTACTTTTCGGACAGAAATGATTGCTTTTATTAATGTGATAGAGAGAAAGCTTTAACAGGGATTTGCAATGATAATGCAAATCTCATGAAAACGAAAAACATCTCCTTCTGATGCCTTATCTTATATTTCAAAACCAGAAAAATTATGTTTATGACGTGTCGCCTATTTTACAAAAATATATATACATATTTAGCTGGGCAGTATCAAGAAGACCATGACACCCTGGAAGAAGGTGCAAGCACTCATGAACCTCAGTTCACCAGAATGGAAAAAATTAAAGAAGTTACATCAGTTACTCTTTGACAACCAATGACATAAATGAAAGAGACATTTTGACTGAAACAACATTAAAAATAAAAGTCGTGTCATATAACTTTCATCCGTAATTACATTGTCCCTGTTCATCTCCAGCTCAGTTCTCCCTGAAGTCCTGAGCTAGAGGCTGAGTAGACAATCTTCCTATACTACACCGCACCCTTCCAGACATGGGAATCACCAGCCAAAAACAGTGGATGGGGGTTGTGACTCATTATCCAGGAATGGGGAGTGTGATGAGATAAGACTAAGGTACCCTGGGAAACAGGTGTTCTGGGATTACTGTGTGGTAGGAGGGAGTAACAAAGTTATAGGGTGCTTTGCGGTTAAGAGGGTAGGGAATGCTGGGCTTCAGCAGGAGTGTGTCGGATGAATCTCCCAGGACACTGTGAGTGCTAGGTTTAGGGTGGGAGTAGTACAGAGCTGCATGGCGTCTTTTGGGTTAAGGGTGAAGAGCATACCATTGCTTGTTCATTCAAATATGTCTGTTATTATTTTATTTGCAATGCTGGTGACTATTGAGTTTGTACCTCAGTTCAGAAGTAATTTGTGATGATGTCATGCCAAATCTTCTTGATGTGCATCTGGTCCGGGTGGTGTTTGGTGGTCATCCTTGTTGTCCATTGTATGTGTCTCCTTGTCATTTGGCATTGAGGTTCCTCCTCCTTTAGCATTTGGGAATGCCTAACTGCAATGTTGTGTAGGAAACAACATATTAAAATCACATGATAACTGGTTTGTATGTTAGTAATTCCTCAGTCTGGTACAGACACATGAAACATGCCATTAGGTCAACCTACGTGCTCCACATGTTGTGTGTATGATGTGTTATGATATGTGCTCCATTGTAGCTACTCTATTTAGTGGCTAGGGATTTGTAGCGTTTTCCCCAGCCCTGGAGCATGAAAATAGATTATGCCAGCTGCAAATGAAGATGTCTTTATTCTGCAACATTCATTAATGTACTGCACATTATATCATACTTCCCAGAACCACACCCTAACACCTCCCCCCATATTATGTGGTTCCTGTTCAGAGTCATCCCAGAACCACAAGGGTTCTAGTGTGTATAGCATATATATGCTACATCTCCCCCTTTGCGAAATTGAAAGTAGCAGGTATCATTTGAACTCTCATCTCCTCAACCAGTCTGCGAGGAGCTCACACTTGTCTGCAGGCGCAGGTGATCCGAGGTGATCGGGGTTCACCCTTATCAGACAACGGAGTCTCAGGCTCGAGAGCCTGACCTGCAGGCGTGGTCACCTCCATCGTAGTGTCAGGAGCTGGTGAGTGTCGAGGTAGGTGTATAAAGTGTGATATGGCCGAGTGATAGATTTCCCAGGATGATGTGCTGTAACCATGTGTCCCTTGCACACCACCACATGTAAAGGATCAGTCGCAAAAGGGATGTCTGTCTTTCATTTCTGTCTCTGCTTTAACAGGACACTGTCGCCTTTGTCAAAGGTTGTTTACTGGGCGTGGCAGGTCCGCACGCACTTTCATTTCACACTTATGAGTAGCATCATTGTTACGAAGCTTGTCAGTATTCACTGATCCATTTGATGTCCATTAAGGTAGTTTAGTTCTGATGGTCCTCCCTACCGACAAAGTAGATGGGCTCTCACCGGTTGTGGAGTTGATCGATAGTCCCTGAGGGCCTGGCACATAGCTTGCTTGAAGTTGATCCCTTCCATGGATGCTTGTTTAATTACCCTTTTGTGGGTGCCCATAAATCTTTCGACTGCACTATTGGCTTGGGGCCTGAGGGGCTCACTCCTTTGGCATTTGATATTGAGTCATACAATAAACTCTATTAACTCTTTGCTGTTGAAGGGCGGGACATTATTGAATTTGAGGATCTCAGGGATACCCTGTGGTGCAAAAATGTCATAAAGCCTTTCTCTGACTTTATCATGAGTAGTCCAAGACAGTGTTTCCACCAAAGGAAAACATGAATATTTGTCCATGACTACCATGAGATGCTGGCTATCTCCTAATGGTCTGAAGAAGGCAAATGAAGCTCTCTCCCAGGCATAGGCAGGAAGATCAGACACAGTCACAGAGTGCTGTATCACCTTGAGGGACAGGCAATTACAGATGTGGCCTGCTTTCAATTCCTTTTCAACTCGCTCATCTAGTTGCGGGAACCACACTCTGGGCTCGATTCACAGAACTAACTTAAGACAAAATCCTAAACTTACTACCATTTACTAATTTTGGTATTCACAGAAGGCACTTACTCATATACACAAAATGGTAGTAAGTTTAGGATTTTTTCTTAAGTTAGTTCTGTGAATTGGGCCCTTTGTCTCTCAGTGCTCTCTTGGTGGCTACGATTCCACGGCATCCTTCATGGGCCAACTTGATGACCCATTGCCTGAGGTTCTCAGGTATGATGATTTTCGAGCCTCTGAGTATTATATCTTCTTGTGCAACTGCTATCTAATCCTGTACATTTTTGAATTTATGAAATTTAGTGTCCTCAACCAGAGACCGTGAGTGTCGTCTCCATCAGGGGCGTAACACAGGCCCCCGCATCCCCTGCGGTGCGGGGGGACCCGAGCTGCAGGGGGCCCCCTCGGCACAGTACTTATGCCTGAGCGCTCCGGAATAAATCCAGAGCAGGGGCCCCTCCGTGTATATTGCAGGGGGGCCCCTTGAACTTTCGTTACGCCACTGGTCTCCATGATTGTGTCTTAATGAGTTCTTTGACAATAGTCATGGCTTTGTATGTGTTGCTGGCAGCACTGATTTGGTCCACAGACAGAGCTGCTGGTGTGCTGGACTTCACAATGAAATTTAAATATTCTTCTGCCAACCTGGATGTGGAGCTAGGACGATATATATAGGTGCTCGTGAAAAGTGATCTGCCGGGTTCTGTTCCTTTCCAGGTTTGTGCATAATCTCATAGTTGTATTAGTGCACACTCCACCTTTCGCTCTGAGAGGCATCTTATCCTTTGGGTTTCTAAAATGAGTGAGCAACGCCTGGTGGTCCATGATGAAAGTAAATCGTTTTCCATAGAGAAATACATGGCAATGTATGCAGCCCCACACTACAGCCAGGCTTTCCTTCTCCGGCTGTGAGTAGGCACGTTCTTTTTCAGACAGGCTTCAACTGGCATAGGCGACAATGTGTCTTTACCATTCGGATGGCTGTTGTTTTGAGCAAGGATTTCCCCCAGCCCTATCTTGACTTGCATCTAACATGACCTCGGTGTGTAATTTGGGGTCAAAGTAGGCCTTTCAGTGGCATTCTCAATTGCATGTTTTATTTCTTTGAAACTTTGATTGCATTCAGGAGACCACTGAAAAGGAACATTGCGCTTTGCTATTTCTCTCAGTGGGGCACTCACTATGGCGAAGTTATGAATGTTTCTTGAGCAATAACTGGCTATGACTAGAAAGCATCGCAGCATAGTAACATCTTGGAGGGGGGGCAAGTGTATGACAGTGCTTGCACCTTATCTAACGTCATTCCCCGACCAGAGAATATGTGCCCAAAAAGCTTAAGTTTGGTTTAGTGAAATACACATTTTGCTGCCTTCAAAGTGAGACCAGCATCAGCAGGTAACTGGTACACTTGAGTGACACCTTTAATGTCCTCTTTCTGTGTTCTCCCAAAGACCAGTGTGTCATCACTGTATTTGAAATCATGTGTAAGAGGTTTGATTACTCTGCAGATGACATCCTGAAATATCACAGCAGCCAAAGATACTCCAAAACTCAGTCTCTTGTAAATGAACAAATCAAAATAAGTGGAAAAAGTGATAATATATCTGCAGTTCTCTTTTAACTCGAGTTGGTGGTATCCTTTGTTCAGGTCAAGACAGGAAAGACTTTACCTCCGTTCAGTTACATGATCATATCCGCTATATAGGGACCATGGGTGTTTCTGCCTCTCAATGGCTCTGTTTTGCTGGCGCATATCAACACAAATATCCAATGCTCCACTACTGTCCCTTTTTGGGTACCATTACTAAGGGTGAAACCAAAGGCGTGGGACCTGTGGAATGTTCAATAATGTCATGTTTCAAAAGTGTTGTCAACTCTTTTTGTACTGCTTCTTGCAAATGAAAAGCAACTCTACATTGCTGCTGGGCAACAGGACGAACATCATCGTTGATATGACACTGTACTTGTATTTTCTTGAGTTTCCCAAGCCAAGAAACAATGACAGGAATTTGCTCAGGATATCAAGCTGAGCGTAGAGGTTGTAGTAGAGGGATTTTAATCCCATATCAGCTACTGTGGCAAATCTGAGCAGATGTAGATGAAAGAGGACCTAATCCACTTTGTTTGTATCTGCCAAAAGTTGCTGGCTAGCCGAAGGTCCCTAATGCACCAGCGTTTTAATGAGAGGAGCGTTCATTCATGCAGACCAGCTTTAACCCAAATGATACAAGCCGGAACCGGCCCTTTGAGAAATTTTAACGATTGAACAGATTTAACAAATGGAAGAGTATGCTGGAAAAGAGGATGTTGTCACAAGTAGCGCAAAGTGAGTTTGGGACAGATGCCTGTAGGAACCGTTTTGAGATTTCCTAGCGATTAGCAACTAGGAAATCGCAAAACAGCATGTATGAAAGTGTGTTGAACACTTTCTGCGATTCCTTGAGGGTCGCAAATGATATACCACATGAATATTAATGAGGTAGGTCGCAATTTGCGACCCCCTAGGAATCACTATAATCACAGGGATGGTGGCCTACTGGGGTCAGCAGACCACCATGTTCGTGACTGCTTTTAAATAAAGCAAATGCATATTTTTTTTTAAAGCAGCCTGTTTTCCTTAAAGAACAACGTGTTGCACTTAAAAAAGGAAAATGAAAAGCTTTCTTTTCCTTTTTTAAGAGCAGAGCAGACCTCTGTAAAAACATTTCCACAGCCATTCCCAAAGGGGAAGGCATCCCTTAGGGACTGTTTTCCACTTGTGAATGGGTTACAACCTACTTGAAGTAGGTATTAAAATGTGAATGTTTTGCGACCGCATTCACGGTCATAAAACAGTCATACATACCGTTACGATTCGGTATTTGGAAGGGACGCACTAAACACGCCCCCTCTTAATACCGAATAGCAAACCTATTTTGCGATTCAGTAACAGGTTACCGAATCACAAAATAAGGTTGGATACATGTCAAGAGCATTTTTTGTGTTCACAAAAGGGCTGATTTTGAGAAAAAGCCTGTTTCTGAATGCAAAAACTCTTGATACATGTGGCCCTCTGTTACTTAGCATTAATAGAGAATTGATAGCAATGCGCTACTGTATGGCCTTGTGGTAATTTTATCATACCAAAATGAGTTTAAATATCTGTGCAATATACTTATGTCATCATGTCTGCACATGGGGTTTTGTACCAACCGAGCAAAGATATAATAGAAAGTTGTACTTTAAAGATCTTACCCACCGACTTTAACAGCACCTGGCTCGTTACGTGTATAACGGTAGTTCTTTCCCACAAGAAGCTTGGCACTCTGAAACTTACTTGAAAGATGGCTTTAATGAAAAGAGCACTTATTCATTTATATGTGTAAACAGGCTTTTATGTTTTATTTTTCCTTCTATTCTAAAATTGTATTATCTGTTTTCCTTGCAAAGGTTTTATTTAGCTGTGCAATAAACTAAATTGATTTTGATTCTGTAGCAAAATAGTCAGTTTCTAATTGTCACAAGAATGAGCAGCACAAGCCTATGGTATCACAGGCTTTTCCAGGGTATCCATACAATGAGCAGCATAGGCCTACAGCAGCCGTGGCCCGTGTAGGTATGAGTGGTGGGGTTGGTGGGCCGGGTGCAGGGGATTTTGGCAGACGATGAGGAGGGAAAATTAAATAAATAATTAATTTTCCTTTGTCGTCATCGGTTAACACCACCTCCACACCCCACGGCCCTACCACTCTTACCAGCACAGCCCGCGGCTGGCCTACAGTACCACAGGCTGTCAAGATGTGTCCTGAGAGTGAGCAGCGGAAGCCTGCGGTATTAAAGGCTTTTACTTGGTGCTCGAAGAGTGAGTATCACAAGCCTGCAGTACCTCAGGCAGTTGCTGCATGTTCTGACAGTAAGCAGCACAGGGCTGCAGTTCCACAAGCTGTTATTAGCTGTCTGAAAAGGGAGCAGCAGAAACCTGCAGTAGCACTTAATTTAACTAGGTGCTCCAAGAGTAAGCAGCAAAATCCAGTCGTACCACTAGCCGTTGACTCAACAGTGAACAGCACAAGCGGGCACTGCCAGAAGCTATTTCTAGGAGCACAAGCCTACAGTAACACATGCTCTTACTTGATGGATACTGAGTACTTAATGAGTGATGCTCATTTGATACTCAATATCCCATCAGGCCCTGTTCTTGCCTGTTTAGCAAAGCTTGCTAACAGGACAGTGTGCACTAAGGCTCTGCTTCATGCTGGTTATACAAGTGTACAATCCCCATCTGCAAAGTTCCAGTTGCCATGACTTGGTTTCATGCAAAAAAGCTCTAAATTCAAGGTGGCTGGCTAACATGCATTTGTTTGTGCTCTTTTTGTGACCAAAATGTCATCAGCCTGTGATCTTGCCTAAACAACTGAAGAAAATAACGGCTATGAAACAGGAAGGAGGGACACCTCCCTGCCTTTTGAGCACATGCACCCTTCATACACCCCTTCCTCTTCTTTGCTGAAATAAACATCTTCTGCTGAGCTTATAGCAGGTGGGTGTGCTCAAGCAAAAGACACACAATTGATGGACGGAATGCAGAACAATTCAAAACATTCACCCCCAGTCAAGAGATCTGGGTTAAATCCATAATTCTTTTGCTCACCATGCCACCCCAGTTTAGACCTGGCCATATGCAAATCAGTCTTGACCCTGTGCCTCATGGGAACAGTACAGTCCGAATTACCAAGCCAGGTCCTCAGCGCAGATTCCACCATTCGTGGAATTCCCTTTGGCCTGCTGCCTGAATTTGAATACTTAGTGACTGGGACTGGTGTCCTAGTCAAATGGTAATCAATATTCATGCAACTCCGATCAATGAAGCATACTTGGTCAATTTAGGGATGGACTGCTTAGCCAGCCTCGGCTGTTGTTTCAAGAAAAGATCTTCCACCCCACCTAGGATAGTGCAACTCGAGGGCCTATCTTTCGTAGACCTTCGATAACCTTGGGTCGATCGCACGTCTCTGTGACAGCGACAATACATTCGGATGTCTCCCCTATCTTTCAATGGTACTTTCTGTGCCTACCATGATGACCAGAGGCAATGGGGAATCAGGATTCAATTCTGGAGAGGGAGGCTAAGAAGCAACTACCTCATTCAAGGAAAGCATCGTGCAAATTACCCTCTCCTGACTCGGGGAAGTAATGAAGTAAAATAAAAATACAGGACTTTATTAAGGCCCTGTAATTGGAATGAGTATACTTTCAATTATTTAGGGAGAAACCTTTGGGGCCAAGTCTGGTGCCAGCAGCTGTAGTAATTCCATCTCTAAAAACGTATATTAAAGTTGCTGCAGTTAAAAAGCTCATAGTTGGATCTTGGGATCGAGCTGGCGGTCTGTTGTAAGGCAATCTACCACCTGTCCTAGCGCCTGCCTCCCTGTGCTCCCTTGATGCACTTGACTGAGTGTCCTGGGGGTCCAAAGCATTTACTTTGAAAAAGTAGAGTGTGCAAAGCAGCCTGGTTGCCTAAATACTTCAGCTATGAATAATGGAATAGGACTCCAGTTCTGTTTTATTGGTTTTCCGAACTGGGGGGATGATTAAGAGGGATGGCCGGGGGCATTCGTATTGTGCCGCTAGATGTGGAATTCCTGGACGGGTACAAGACAAACCAAAATAAAAACATTTGACAAGAATATTTTCATTAATCAAGAACAAATGTGGGAGGTTCTAAGACGATCATATACCGTTGTAGTTCTGAACATAAACAATGCCGACTAGCGATCCGGCAGTGTTATTCCTATGACCTGCCAAGAAGCTTTGTGGAACCCAAAGTTTTTGGTTCCAGGGGGAGTATGGGTTGCAAATCTGAAATTTAATGGAATTGACAGAAGGGCACCACTGGGATGGAGCATGTGGCTTACTTTGACTCAACATGGGAAACCTCTTCCGGCCAGGACACAGAAAGGATTGACAGATTGCTAGCTCTTTCTCGATTCTGTGTGTTGAAGTGCATGGCCGATCCTAGATGGTGGAGCGGTTTGTCTGGTTAATACCGATACAAAACAAGACACCTTCATGCTAACTAATTACGTGACTCTCATCGATCCACATTCTTCTTAGAGGGCAGTCAGCCACATAAGATTGAGCAAGAACAGGCCTGTGATGCACTTAGATGTCTGGTGCTGCACACGTGCTACACTGAATTGATCAGTGTGTGACTACCCATTGCTACTACCAATTTGATGGTTTAGTGAGGTCCTCAGAATGGCCCTGCCAAGGTTCGTTACGGCCCTGGAAGAGCCCCAAGAATACAGTTAAACTTGACTATCTAGAGGAACTAAAGGTTGTACCAAGGTTTCTGTCGGTCTTCTGGTACCACTTTTGAAGGCCCTGCTGCCTGGACCTTCCCGTGCTCAATCTCAGCCTGCCTGGGTTTCAGGCAACTGGGGAGTGGCCCTTCTTGGGTAGCATGGCAGCCTGGATTAGTAGGAGCCTGGGCCTCAAAGACACCCTCTCGACAAGTGCGTGCGGGAGGGGCAACCTACTGTCTCTTCCTTTCCAGTGCATCCCACCAGGGCAGGCAGATGTGGGCAACCCCTTTCAGCCCACCACCATGCTTCTGGCTGCTGCCTAAGATGGGGGAGGTCAAGTCCGGTGATGGACAGGCCAACTTGCAGGTGGGGTGACTCTTCTTCGTTACCAGGTTCTTGGTTCGTCTCGTACGGCTAGGAAGATGGATATGAAGACTCATGCTGTTTCTCCTGGTACTCTGGGAGGGACCAGTAGCGGTGAGGCTGCCTGCCTCCGCCACTACGGGAGCTTTGCTTGCCCTCTGGGGGCACAAATCAGGGCTCCTGAGCCGAACGCCTGGAAACATACTTCCTGCAACTCCTGCTTTCCTCATTGGAATAATGTCTTTGCTGTGGTTAGGAAGCAAGTGAGAGTGCTGGGACCAAGCAATGATGTGCTGAGGGCAGAGACGGAGGACCAAACAAGCGTGTAGGGACTGGCACACAGGATGAGAGTAATTAAGATTGGGATGATGTGTAGGGGAATGCGGAAGGTAGAAGAGAGAATCTAGCATGTATAGGACACGAGGAGCTATAAGACTGATTAGAAGGGTGGGTAGCATCAACAAGCTGTAGCAGCTGCAGTCAGTTGCATCAATCCTGATAAGTCAGCTGTGGAAAGATGCAACTCATCCTATCAGAAAATGTATCACATAAATACTCCTGTGCTGTTAAAACACAAGATTAGAGAGTAAAGCCATTAAATCCAGAGCAGAGCCCTGAGATAGAGAACAAAGCCACCCCATCTTGAGCAAGAGGTGTGCCCATATACCACACTCAGTATATGTAATGCATAGAAAACACTAGATCTGCCTAGAGAGAGCAAAGACTGCCTTAAGCAGAAACCTAAAAAGAGAGGGAGCCAGCATCATATGTTATCAGTGTAGTTGAAGGACAATCCAAAAACTATTTTCTCTATTATGTTATGGTGAGCTATGCTGTGCTGCAGTATATGTCATGGGAGGAGGTCACCCAGAGCAGAGCTTCGTACGATCAAATGCCTCCCACCACCTTCGGTTCAGGCCTAGTAAATAGATACAAGTGATTATTGTCTCAAGCTTTGTGAAGATGCAAAAAATGCCTAAAGAAATTTTGAAAAGATAATTGACAATAGAACCTACTGTCAGACTAGATCAATATTATCAATGTCTAATGCACATTATATATAATGTATTAAATAGATACGTTCTAGGCGTGCAGGTCGGCTGTACACATTTACAATGCTGATTGCAAGTTATTTGTATAATTCAAAACTCTGTGCAAACCCCTGTTTCTGCAAGTGATTACATTATTTATGGGGTGAAGATTACTGCAATAATTTATTACGAAGCGTGATAAAATACGTACCATTATAATAGTCTCCAGACACACATCGCTAGGTCAAACCTGTCGATATGTACCAGGAAAACAATGCAGGGTAAATACCAGGACATACACATTTTAGTGGGACAACCTCAAAATCCACGTTCTGCCCATTTCTGTAGGTGTCTTGCTTGCGCCTATCAGATAATACAGCTCCCACACGATGGCTCAACACCCGGCGCAGCAAAAGACTTTAACCCAAAACAAACTACACCTTTAGAAAAGGGTTTTATTTTACAAAATGCAAAGACTCTCTCTTTTAGAATAAGGCTTGGGGTTTTATTTTACACAATGCTGTCGGACAGAAAGGCTTTCCCAGATGCCAAATGCACAAGATTCAAATACACAAAGAGATGTATATATGTTTATATGCAAGCAATAATAACACACTTGGTAAATATAATGCATGAATAACACTGATGAATAAACAAGCAGCAAATAATATGAAATAAGACTCAAGCAAATATACTGGATGTCCTGCAAGAGATCAGAAAGTTATATATATATATATACATCAGTTGATTACTTTGGATGTGCACCTCAACTCACTCCTACATCACAAAGAAAACCCCTCAAATGATCAAAGCCACTGGCCAAACATCACAATGGCAATAACCAAAACTCAATACGTCACCTGGTACAAACACTGCATCTCAGACTGGGGAAGTCAAACAGCCATGATTGCGAACCTCAGCAACCAGGGTTCCACTCTCTAAGGTAGACGCGTCCAACCCCACTCAAATTCCAAACTTCCGGTTTCCGAGTCAGCAACCCTCAGCTTTAAACACAATAGAAGGTTTGGGAAAGACCTCCCCCCGGGCCAGGGGAATCTTACCAGTACAGTCCAGGCTCCAAGCAAGCATTCCCATGGCAGGAAGGAGTTCTCACGTCCCCTTCTCCAAAGCTGAAGCTAGGCAAAGTCAGGAAAAAAGGATGACATGAGGCCATGTCAAATCCAATAGTAAGAACTTCATAATTCTCATCAATGTACAACACAATGCACAATTGTGCACAACTGCTTATAGATTCACACACTTCATCTCTCAATGTACAACACTGAGTATGTGCGTGCATCACTACCCACAACACTGCACTTCAAGACCAAAAAGTACATTCCACAACTCTCTGTCTCTTTCATGCTTTCAAATGCACATTCCATACGTTCTGTTCTTGGCAAGCCTGTCTACTCCGTGACAGCTCCCACTGAAAGACTGCAAGATTACAAGAAAGAAACCTCAAGAGAAACAGGCATATGCAACACCATTGTACATCCAGGCTAGGATAAAATAACACACTAAAGTCAGTTAAAATAATGGTAGTCATAGGTCATTACAGGGTGTCAAACCACAAGAGTGCCTCTAGCACTACGTTAGGGCAAAACGTTTAACAGGTGACATTTATTGTACTTGTTAAATTTCGAATCTTGGTACATTGGTTTTTAATAGGTGCAATAAATGTGCACTGCGCACAGAGACACTCGAAATCAGGGCCAGTGAGTGTCACTTACTGCTGCAGATGGTGTGCTTGCTGTGCATACTTCCTGCATACATAGAAGACATTACCATGTGTAGAATTGCCTTGGGAAGTTTTTCATTCATGAGTGACACTTTCACATGTGCACATTGATGCCTCAGACTTTTAGAATCATATATGCGAAATATGAATTTAGGCTAACGTTAGTTGTGTTTAAGACGCTAATAACTACTATGATTTATGTTTAAGTTGTTAAGTGTCGGGGGTAAGACAATAAGAGCATGTGATTGCCTTGTACTGTTTCCAACTGCAGCCATAGCATTATTAAACTCAGAATTAGCAATGAAGCGTCAGGGAATATTATTAGCAAGTTAATTTAACACCTCGGTCAACCAGTGTTTGTTACTTTTGAGGAAGTGCAAACTGAATTCATGGGCTTATTTATAAGCCCTTGCGTCACTTTTGTCCCGCCGGTGCATCACTTTTTGTGACGCACCAGCGGTATAAAAAATGTGCCTTGTTGCACCATATTTACAAAGTGACGCATCTAGGTAGATGCGTCACTTTGTAAACCCCTGCGCCACATTATACCTGCGGCAAGTATAATGTATGCAGTGGGGGCGTTCCGACGCAAGAAAGGGTCATAGAAGTGATGCAGTGAAATCTATAAGATTTCACTGCGCCACTTGTAGGACACAAATACATTAATATCTTATGTCTGCATAATGGCAGGCGTAAGGCTGACGCAGGCATATTTCACATGGGACTGGTCCATGTGTAATGACCCATTGCTAGAGTTGCATCACTTTTGTGACACACTCAAGCAATGCGTCATTTTTGCGCCTACAGATACGTCAGAAATACTGACGTATCTGTAACTCCTTGCAACATGATGCGTCATATTGTAAATATGACGCATTCAGCCTGTCGCAAGGAGGGTGCAATATCGCTGATTGATATGTCACTTTTCATAAATGAGGCCCTCAATCTTTAGTATCTGGATTTTTTTCGTTTATGAATGGATTGCCAATACTATCACCTTTGATAAGATTAAATAACTGAAAACGGCTCAATGATTTTCAGTGAACCTTTAAGTATCTATGATATAATATAACAATTCCAAACACACACAGGCACACTTTAATAGCTCTTTACAATTCTATTTATTTCCCTTTCATCTTTTATGTTAATCATCTTTTTTTCACGAAGCAATAGAATAGAACATTTGAAAAAACAATACTAACATAAAATGTAAATGAAAAGGAAAGACGTCAAAAACATATAATTAAGAACAGCAGACCATTGAATTCGTTTCCTATATGTATTCAAACATTTCAAAAAGGATTACACAACAAGACATTGGACATTGCCTACTACGAAACATCTATTAAAATTATATACAGTCAAGAAAGGTGCTGGAGGGGCAATGTGGGCTTTAGGCGCTAGTTTGGATGGTTTTGCTTTTAGAATGCGCAGAGCATGACTTTTCATTATGAGAAGGAATTACATAACCTTTTAACTACTACGTGATCATTATTTTAAACCATGAAACATTAAAAACGTGTTTTTAAACCTTTCCTATATGGACTACAATCAGTTGCAATGTGGTTTAAAGAATTAGAGGTTAACTGAGTATTTGTTTGAAGAACGCGTCAATTATGAAATCGCGTTTACAGGTAACAGTAAGAATAACACAGTACATCAATTGGGCCAAAAACGAAATCATTTTATTTGTATTTTCCGTGTTTTATTTATTTTACATTTCGGACAGAAATGATTGCTTTTATTAAAGTGATAGAGAAAAAGCTTTAACAGGGATTTGCAATGATAATGCAAATCTCATGAAAACGAAAAACATCTCCTTCTGACGCCTTATTTTATATTTCAAAACCAGAAAAATTATGTTTATGACGTGTCACTTGTTTTACAAAAATATATATACATATTTGGATGGGCAGTATCAAGAAGACCATGACACCCTGGAAGGAGGGGCAAACACTCATGAACCTCAGTTCACCAGAATGGAAAAAATTAAAGAAGTTACATCAGTTATTCTTTGACAACCAATGACATAAATGAAAGAGACATTTTGACTGAAATAACATTAAAAATAAAAGTTGTGTCATATAACTTTCATCCGTAATTACATTGTCCCTGTTCATCTCCAGCTCAGTTCTCCCTGAAGTCCTGAGCTAGAGGCTGAGTAGACAATCTTCCTATACTACACCGCACCCTTCCATACATGGGAATCACCAGCCAAAAACAGTGGATGGGGGTTGTGACTCATTATCCAGGAATGGGGAGTGTGATGAGATAAGACTAAGGTAGCCTGGGAAACAGGTGTTCTGGGATTTCTGTGTGGTAGGAGGGAAAAACAAAGTTATAGGGTGCTTTGCGGTTAAGAGGATAGGACATGCTGGGCTTCAGCAGGAGTGTGTCGGATGGATCTCCCAGGACACTGTGAGTGCTAGGTATAGTGTGGGAGTAGTACAGAGCTGCATGGCGTCTTTTGAGTTAAGGGTGGAGAGCATACCATTGCTTGTTCATTCAAATATGTCTGTTATTATTTTATTTGCAATGCTGGTGACTATTGAGTTTGTGCCTCAGTCCAAAAGTAATTTGTTATGATGTCATGCCAAATCTTCTTGATGTGCATCTGGTCCCGGTACTGTTTGGTGGTCATCCTTGTTGTCCATTGTATGTGTCTCCTTGTCATTTGGCATTGAGGTTCCTCCTCCTTTAGCATTGGGAATGCCTAACTGCAATGTTGTGTAGGAAACAACATA
The DNA here is from genome assembly GCF_964204655.1 of Triturus cristatus. Taxonomy (NCBI): domain Eukaryota; kingdom Metazoa; phylum Chordata; class Amphibia; order Caudata; family Salamandridae; genus Triturus; species Triturus cristatus. The sequence goes on along the minus strand of NC_140587.1, from coordinate 844,251,250 downwards.
TTAAAATCACATGATAACTGGTTTGTATGTTAGTACTTCCTCAGTCTGGTACATGCCATTAAGTCAACCTACTTGCTCCACATGTTATCATGTGTGCTCCATTGTAGCTACTCTATTTAGTGGTTAGGGATTTGAAAGGGGTAATGAGCCATGGCACCAGAGGATAGCTCCTGTCACTTTTGTAGCGTCTTCCCCAGCCCTGCAGCATGAAAATAGATTATGCCACACACAGGAGCTGCAATTGAAGATGTCTTTATTCTGCAACATTCATTCATGGACTGCACATTATATCATACTTTCCCGAACCACACCCTAACACCTCCCCCCATATTACGTGGTTCCTGTTCAGAGTCATCCCAGAACCACAAGGGTCTAGTGTGTATCGCATGTATATGCTACATCTCCCCCTTTGCGAAATTGAAAGTGGCAGGTATCATTTGAATTCACATCTCCTCAACCAGTCTGCGAGGAGCTCACACTTGTCTGCAGGCGCAGGTGATCCGAGGTGATCTGGGTTCACCCTTATCAGACAACGGAGTCTCAGGCTCGAGAGCCTGACCTGCAGGCGTGGTCACCTCCATCGTAGTGTCAGGAGCTGGTAAGTGTCGAGGTAGGTGTATAAAGTGTGATATGGCCGAGTGATAGATTTCCCAGGATGATGTGCTGTAACCATGTGTCCCTTGCACACCACCACATGTAAAGGATCAGTCGCAAAAGAGATGTCTGTCTTTCATTTCTGTCTCTGCTTTAACAGAACACTGTCGCCTTTGTCAAAGGCTGTTTACTGGGCGTGGCAGGTCAGCACGCACTTTCATTTCACACTTATGAGTAGCATCATTGTTACGAAGCTTGTCAGTATTCACTGATTCATCTGATGTCCATTAAGGTAGTTTAGTTCAGATGGTCCTCCCTAACGACAAAGTAGATGGCTCTCACCGGTTGTGGAGTTGATCGATAGTCCCGGGGGGCCTGGCGCATAGCTTGCTTGAAGTTGATCCCTTCCATGTATGCTTGTTTAATTACCCTTTTGTGGGTGTCCATAAATCTTTCGACTGCACCATTGGCTTGGAGCCTGAGGGGCTTACTCCTTTGGCATTTGATATTGAGTCTTACAATAAACTCTTTTAACCCTTTGCTGTTGAAGTGCGGGACATTATTGGATTTGAGGATCTCAGGGATACCCCGTGGTGCAAAAATGTCATAAAGCCTTTCTCTGACATCATGAGTAGTCCAAGACAGTGTTTCCACCAAAGGAAAACATGAATATTTGTCCATGACTACCATGAGATGCTGGCCATCTCCTAATGGTCTGAAGAAGGCAAATGCAGCTCTCTCCCAGGCATAGGCAGGAAGGTCAGACACAGTCACAGAGTGCTGTATCACCTTGAGGGACAGGCAATTGCAGATGTGGCCTGCTTTCAATTCCTTTTCAACTCGCTAATCTAGTCACGGGAACCACACTCTGGGCTCGATTCACAGAACTAACTTAAGACAAAATCCTAAACTTACTACCATTTACTCATTTTGGTATTCACAGAAAGCACTTACTCATATACACAAAATGGTAGTAAGTTTAGGATTTTTTCTTAAGTTAGTTCTGTGAATTGGGCCCTTTGTCTCTCAGTGCTCTCTTGGTGGCTACGATTTCACGGTATCCTTCAAGGGCCAACTTGATGACCCATTGCCTGAGGCTCTCAGGTATGATGAATTTCGAGCCTCTGAGTATTATATCTTCTTGTGCAACTGCTATCTAATCCTGTAAGTTTTTGAATTTATGAAATTTAGTGTCCTCAACCAGAGACCGTGAGTGTCGTCTCCATCAGGGGCGTAACACAGGCCCCCGCATCCCCTGCGGTGCGGGAGGGGGCCCGAGCTGCAGGGGGCCCCCTCGGCACAGTACTTATGCCTGAGCACTCCGGAATAAATCCGGAGATGGGGCTCCTCCGTGTATATTGCAGGGGGGCCCCTTGAACTTTCGTTACGCCACTGGTCTCCATGATTGTGTCGTAATGAGTTCTTTGACAATAGTCATGGCATTGTATATGTTGCTGGCAGCACTAATTTGGTCCACAGACAGAGCTGCTGGTGTGCTGGACTTCACAATGAAATTTCAATATTCTTCTGCCAACCTGGATGTGGAGCTAGGACGATATATCGGTGCTCGTGAAAAGTGATCTGCCGGATTCTGTTCCTTTCCAGGTTTGTGCATAATCTCATAGTTGTACTAGTGCACACTCCACCTTTCGCTGTGAGAGGCATCTTATCCTTTGGGTTTCTAAAATGAGTGAGCAACGCCTGGTGGTCCAAGATGAAAGTAAATCGTTTTACATAGAGAAATACATGACAATGTATGCAGCCCCACACTACAGCGAGGCTTTCCTTCTCCGGCGGTGAGTAGGCACGTTCTTTTTCAGACAGGCTTCAACTGGCATAGGCGACAATGTGTCTTTGAGCATCCGGGTGGCTGTTGTTTTGAGCAAGGATTTCCCCCAGTCCTATCTTGACTTGCATCTAACATGACCTTGGTGTGTAATTTGGGGTCAAAGTAGGCCTTTCAGTGGCATTCTCAATTGCATGTTTTATTTCTTTGAAACTTTGATTGCATTCAGGAGACCACTGAAAAGGAACATTGGGCTTTGCCATTTCTCTCAGTGGGGCACTCACTATGGCAAAGTTATGAATGTATCTTGAGCAATAACTGGCTATGTCTAGAAAGGATCGAAGCATAGTAACATCTTGGAGGGGGGCCAAGTGTATGACAGTGCTTGCACCTTATCTAACGTCATTCCCCGACCAGAGAATATGTGCCCAAAAAGCTAATGTTTGGTTTAGTGAAATACACTTTTCGCTGCCTTCAAAGTGAGACCAGCATCAGCAAGTAACTGGTACACTTGAGTGACACCTTTAATGTCCTCTTTCTGGGTTCTCCCAAAGACCAGTGTGTTATCACTGTAATTGAAAGCATGTGTAAGAGGTTGGATTACTCTGCAGATGACATCCTGAAATATCACAGCAGCCAAAGATACTCCAAAACTCAGTCTCTTGTATCTGAACAAATCAAAATAAGTGGAAAAGTGAAAATATATCTGCAGTTCTCTTTTAACTCGAGTTGGTGGTATCCTTTGTTCAGGTCAAGACAGGAAAGACTTTACCTCCGTTCAGTTACATGATCATATCCGCTATATAGGGACCATGGGTGTTTCTGCCTCTCAATGGCTCTGTTTTGCTGGCGCATATCAACACAAATATCCAATGCTCCACTACTGTCCCTTTTGGGGTACCATTACTAAGGGTGAAAGCCATGGCGTGGGGCCTGTGGAACGTTCAATAATGTCATGTTTCAAAAGTGTTGTCAACTCTTTCTGTACTGCTTCTTGCAAATGAAAAGCAACTCTACATTGCTGCTGGGCAACAGGACGAACATCATCGTTGATATGACACTGTACTTGTATTTTCTTGAGTTTCCCAAGCCAAGAAACAATGACAGGAATTTGCTCATGATATCAAGCTGAGCGTAGAGGTTGTAGTAGAGGGATTTTAATCCCATATCAGCTGCTGTGGCCAATCTGAGCAAGGCTGCACTTGACGAGGATCCTTGTTGGACATGTATGGTGGCTCGGACTGATGTTGTATTGTGTTGCATTGCCGCTGTGAATGATACTTGGCTTTGAACAGTTTAGAAGCGGCCCAGGTGTATACCTTTGTGTCTGAAGGAGTGAGGCATGGCACAGGCAAGGGGCTGTTGAACTTTTCTACTGGCAAGATATTAATTGATGCCCCACTGTCAATGATGAAGGTCATGTGGTGACCGTTCACCTTCAATGTAATTATTGGACTGTGTCCAAAAGATGTTTGGTGCTTTGTAAGGTGAATTTGTTTTTAACTTCGGTTTTCTTCACAGGCCACTAACCGACATTGTACATGCCTTCTTTTGTTGGACATCATCAGCAGGCACCCACCTTTTTCATTGGTATTCAATAGTGACGTTGAGGAACCTTTGTTCGATAAACTTGATGACGATTGGTTTTGCATGCTCTCTACTTGTTGTAGCTGATTTTGCTTTTTGACTTTGCGGGCGTGGCAAGAGCTTCTGGTTAATTGTGCGCTGTCCCTGCTTCTATGTCAGCAGCTTGTCATTCTGCTCTTTCTCCAGCTCTCACAGCCATCAACATATTCTCTAGACTGAGTGTCTCTCTCAACATGCGCCTAATAAAAGAATCTGAAAGGCAGCCATCAATGACTCGCATGGCTTCCGCAGCGGTAAAGTCACAGAACTTGCAATGTTTAATAAGTGAGCCAAGTCTTTCTACAAACACATCTATTGTTTCATCAGTCTGTCGTTCTGTTTTTTTTAAATATGTACCTTTCATAATCAACATTCGACATTGGATTGAACTTGGCTTACACTCCAAGTGTGTTTTAATGGCCACTGACTGTGAGCATGCTCTTTGTTTCTTGTACATTGTTGGCGTTGTAGTTATTTTCTTGCTTTGTCTGAATAGTTTTGCTAAGTATGGGCCATAGCACAATGTCTCTGTCAACAGCCTGACTGGCGGTCTCGCTGAAGTACGCTCCTCTGTGGGGCTCTGATTGCTTCTGCGGCCGTGTATGGGCTGGAACATAGCTTTGACTCCATTTCTGCCAGTTGCAGGCTGCTTTGCAACAATTTATGGCACATGTGACACACACAAACAGTTTGCAGTTTCATTGCAAACTCTGAGGGAGCAGTCTTGTTTTCCATGGGTATGTATCCTCTACTTGGAATGTATGGCGTTACAACGCAAACATTTACAACGCCTACATTTACAACGCAATTTTTACATCGCAACATCCATTACAACACATGTTTTTACAACACATGCCATTACAACACATACCATTACATCGCATAATTTTGGAGGGTAACAATAGGGTAAGTGTCGGATAGCGAAGGGGTAAAAATTACTATTCCCACTCCAGTCAGTGCAACAGTAGGGTAAGTGTTGGGTAGTGTAGGGGTAAAAATTACTGTTCCCACTCCAGAGAGTGCAACAGTAGGGTAAGTGCTGGATAGTGTAGGGGTAAAAATTACTATTCCCACTCCAGAGAGTGCAGCAGTAGGGTAAGTGTTGGATGGTGTAGGGGTAAAAACCACGCGTTGGAATGGTATGCGTTTGAATGGCATGCGTTGCAGTGACATACGTTGTAATTTCTGCGTTGTAATTGCATGCGATGTAAAGGATGTTGCGATGTAATGACTGCGTTGTAAAGGTAGTGCTTTGTAATGACTGCGTTGTAAAGGTTGTTTCCCCCTACTTGTCACCAGTTGTAGGGTTTTCCACAGCCCAAGAGCATGCAAATAGATTACGCCACACACGGGTGCTGTGGTTGTACATGTCTTTATTCCCCAACATTCATTCACCCACTGCACATTACATCATACTTTTTGAACCACACCCTAACACCTTCCCTGCATATCGAATAGTTCCTGTTCAGAGTCTGCCCAGAACCACAAGTGTCCTAGTGTGTACAACATCAATATTCCACAAGTTTAGTGATACACCCACAAATGTATTAAAGCATCTAGACTTACCATGTACATTTCATTGATCCTGTGTATTTGGTGGCATTCGTAAACTCGATAATCTGATTTGTGCCAAATCAGCACTGCAAGGCCTACAAAAAGGTTTCAGGCAAATACAATCAAAGCTCATAACAACCTGGGTAGACAAGTGTCACTATGTATTATTTAGCAAAATCAAAGATGATTACCGAGTCTTCGTAAACAGGGATGGTAATTAAACATGTTGCTTGTATGTTTTTTCATTGCAAGGCAGCTTTCCGAACTATTTCATTGAATATGCTCAGTTATGTAGAACGGGCTTATATAATTAATAATGAGTCAGGTTAAAAAAAGCTAGTTACAAGATTATGGAATCATAACTCGAATCTTGAACAGTAATGAGTGAAGCAGAGATGGCCATCACACACCATCTAGAAATTGAGAGTGTGCTGCATTGTGTGGTTTCTGTAGACTTGCTCCCCTGCCTTTGTCCTACTCCTATTCTGGACACTAACTATGTCATAGAATTTGGCCTTCAATGCGTTGAATTTCTCAGGGTCCATTGGCAATAAGATTGAATAATTAACCATGTTGAGTAGTGCAGCATGACCTAAGTGAGTATCTTGGCTGTGCTAAACCCCGTGCAATGTACTCTGCATGCTGGAACTAACTTGTAGGAGAGTATGGCAGTCTATATTACTATGTTGGGGTCAAACAAATCAACACTGATTGCATTATGAGTTGTAAGGACTCCACATTCAAACAACATGATGTCAGTACCTGAGGTCCTGTCATGTTCAGTGAAGTAAGTACTGACCTAGCAATCCTGGTTCTTCTCCCCTTTCTATGTTCTGTGATGGCCTTTAGATATTTTGCAGACTGATTCACTATCTCCAGTAGCAAGATAATTTGTATCATGATCAGAATCTGTTGAAGTGCCTGTATATGACTCAAGACATCTGCACCCATCTTGATGTTTGTGTTGACTGTTTTAAGAGGCTAAGGCATCAGTTGCTTTCACCTGAGTGATAGTTGTGTGTGTGTTATTCTTTATGGTATTGTGTTTTCCTTATGGCATTGGTCTGGTTTTTCAATCTTCTTTTGCATTTTTTATTATATTTCCTATTTTTTTATTTTTTGTTTGCATTTTATGTGCATTTGCAATTTGATGCTCAATAGATGTAATATCTGAGTTGCTTCCAATGTTTTCATTATGTCCCACATGCTTTTGAGTATAGGTCACAGGAACAGCTCTTCTTTTATGCCTGCTGACTCTCAACCTTATAAAAATTTAGCACATACAATTTTACAATATATGCTAAATTTCCTGGTAGTAAAACTGAATGTGCTTTTGCCAGCTTACTTGTATAGTTTCATGGCAATTTTACTGGGATGTATTCTCTTTAACACACAGTATCGGGGATGCCTTAAAACTTGGGATTAGGCTGTGGGGAAAAAGTTAACAGTTTTAATATATTTCTTTAACTGTGGATGGATTCTGCTGTTAAAACAATTTAGTTACATAAGTCACAATTCTGGATTTCTTTCCTTGTAGGAACTTCAGTGATACGAGTGACTGCCACAGATTTGGATGACCCTTACTATGGAAACAATGCTAGGCTCATATACAGCCTCCTGAACGGCCAGCCATACTTTTCTGTGGAACCAAAAACTGGTAATTATTATGAATTTCCAGTGTTATTGGTGTGCATTCTGGCGAAGTTAATTTTATGTAGATATTTAAATTCTGCTACAAAAATTATTCCTTTGTCTATCTTTTATACACATTGTAAAATTATATATTTGCATGAATGAAGCTCACATAACCGATAGAGATGTCACTGCCCAGAAATTAGTGACTTTTTTCTTTGTTTCACTGTTTCTTTCTAGTTTCAGCTATTAGTTCTATAATAGTTGAAAACTGCGATTAAATTAATAAAAAGTGATTCTTAAAAGAATTATGCAATACAATCTAATGGGCGACATATTAACATTTAAACACTGTATCCGATTCCAATAAAAACAATCAGCGAATTCATCAATACTTAAGAAAAATATGTCAAAGTGCAAAAGCAGAGGAACTTTTAGGAGAGTATCCAGTTCAGACAACGCTTAGCAACTCAATGCGTAATGGGATGTGCATAAAAACGCATAAATATGAAAGTAATAACTCTGCATGGGTTATCTGGTTGGGTTGATACTCACTGTGGTGGCTAGTTGTCTCAAGTGATGCAACGATGCCCATAAAAATGACGCTATGGAGTTAAAGACATACATATCATCCGACCTAATACAAGTGCCATTGCCTATTTAACACATTTAACCTCGTAGAATTTAAAATGGGAAAGAAGCCATTGCCGCCATTCAAGGTCGTATTTTTTGCAAAGCCGAATAAAATGAGTTAAGTTGTCTAACACCCAAAACTACAATCACAGTGGTCAGATCCATTGGCGAGCCTGTGAATTTGGATGAGAATATCCTTAGTAGGCAGAATACTCAACCTGTATTTGAAAAACAACTTTTTCTTGAGTTCAGGGTATCGCAAATCCAGGTACCCAGTACAAAAAGAACAATAGGCGTTGTTGAAGTAATTACACAGGATAGAACCTGGACTCGGCGCAAGACACTTCCTCGTCTGCATGCATTTGTGGTAGCGGTCTTTACTCAGATCTGCACTATCCTGCCTCACTCTACAGGGATCTGCCCACAAGGACACCATCTGCAGTTCATTTAAAACCTTCTGTACTAAAATATTCAGTAACATTGAAGTCATAGAAATCCATCATCTCGTTCTGGAGCCATGTAATATTTTTGTTTACCTCAAACACATTCATACAGGCATCTGGATGCAAGGTCTCGGGCCCCCTGTTCTCTGGGTGTAATCCCTTGGTGCACAGTAATATACTTTAACACAGTCTCATAATCACTGTACGTTATGTTCATTGCATCAGCATGGTAATGGATATACACCATAGTGAACAACTGAAACCAGGCCTCACAGCTCCCTAAATAAGAGAAAGGTAGGGACATCAATAAATCATTCTTGTGCATTACAGAAGGGAGCAGGTCACAAACCCAGCAGTCAGTAACATTAGTGGTATGATGAGCCTGATAAAGCATCTGCAAGAACACATTATCAACATATGTATGTCTATGGCTCTCCTTATAAGGTGCCAAAGTATCAAATACATGCTCAGGGGGAACAGGAGTAGTACCAATCAAGGAATGCACAGGATGTCTCTCCTCAAGGAACCATATGATCCCAAACGCGAATACCAAAGCGATAAAAACAATTATTATAAAAACTGCTTTAGTTTTGGTAGACCAGATTGACCAACTGGGACTATTTTGCTCAAAACGGGGCGTTGCTAAGTACTGTTCTTCATCCATAATAAGGCGGCCAAATAGGTAAATTTTTTCTATCATTATTTTTATAAGTATCAAAACTATCGGAGGAAGGTTCTTACTATGGAGCCAAATTTTGTGTAAAAGGCGCTAGGACCAGTGTCTGTCCGAGCCTCACTGGTAGACTCCTATTTTTCATCAACGATGGTGCTATTGAGCACTTCATGGTGGGGCTGTGTGATCACAACTCTTTCTGTCTCTTCGCTCAGGATAGGGCACTCTCTCTCTAGGGAAGACACCCCCAACTTATCCTGCCCAATGTCTAGTACAATACGCCAATCTCCCTTTCCCTAATCTATTGTTGGTACCATAAACAAGGCACAAACACCCTATTCTTCATCCATGAAGTCCATCCTTAATAATCGGACTTTTCCTTTTGTGTACTCTCCCTCCGCCGAGTACGCAAATTGTACCTAGCCACTCCAGGCACTGTGTCATCACGAAAACAAATCTCAAACTCAGAGGGGGCAAGGGATTGAGACACAAGCTTTTGTGAGCCAGATGGAGAGGAATCCTTAGCAGCCCTTATTTCTGTAGGGACCGCCTCATTCAAAGCATCTTCATTCTCCTCCTCCATCTAGGCCCATGCCAGTCGGGCATCAGAAAAAGGAACAAAACGCGGCACCTTCTCCGTCTCGTGGTCCCCTATGCCATCCACGACCCACTGGTTGTAGGGGAGAGGCAGCGGGATCTGCCGGCAATGCGATGAGTGGATCCAGTGCTTCCGGCCATCGACGTTTACTGCCGTCCAGGTAGCAAGAAGGACCTGCAGAGGTCCTTTCCACTGCGGCTCCAAGCACCCCTTCCTGTGGAAGTTGCGAATCGAGAAAAAGTCTCCGAGCTGAATGCTGTGTCCAGGCCCCTCAAGTATTGGCGGCAATGCCTCATGTAACTGTTAATGAATAGAACGCAAATTCAACTCACACAAATAGTCCACAAGTAAAGGGTATTCAATCTCTGAAAAGCGGCAGGGCCGGGGAACGCCCAAAACATTTGCAGGATGGCCAAAAACAACCTCATATGGGGACAATTCTGTTCTAGAGTGGGCCGTCGCCCTTGTGGACAACAGGGCTAGGGTTAACGCATCTGGTCATTGCAATCCTGTGCTCTCCTTAATCTTTGCCAACTTCAGCTTGAGAGTACCTTTGTACTTCTCAACCATACCCACTGACTGGGGATGGTTTGCTGCATGAAACTTTTGCTGGATGTGCAGACCGTCGCACACTAGCTGGATAACCTTTGAGTTGAAGTGACTTCCGTTATCACTCCAAATCAAACGGGGAAAGCCAAAGCGCGGGAAGAACTCCTTTAAAAGAGCCTTCGCCGTTGCTTGGCTGTGTTCTCTTTAGTGGGATAAGCCTTAATCCATTTGCTGAACGCACAAACAACCACCAGCACATATTTCAGGTTGTTAACTTGTTCCATTTTGATGATATCCATCTGGAGAACCTCGAAAGGGAAAGAGGGTGGTGCAAAGTTACCATAAGGTGTAGGGGTACCTTTTCCAGGGTTAGGTGTCATACAGACCATACAATACCTCACCAGATGAGCTGCTACCCTAGGAATGTTATCATTCTGCCACACAGGGTCCAATAGTCTACATATTCCTTTCACACTAATGTGGGCTGGCCCATGTGTCATAGTGACTACTGGAAGTACATGCGCATCTGGTAACATCCATCTCTGCTTCTCTGATTTGTCCGTCCAGCACCCCTCATCGTCTAGCCGTCCTGTTCTCTCCTGCCACATTGCTAGCTCAATTGTTACCTGGCTCTGAATTACCTTCACATTTTCCAATGTATCTTCAAACATTGCATTATCAGGTACCCATCTAGCTGGACCCGCCACAAACATTCTTTTCATTTTTGATCGGGCTGTCTCCTTAGCTGTCTGGTCTGCAAACGCATTCCCCCTCCCCACATCCTCTGTAATTGTCTTGTGGGTACTACACATTACCACTGCTAACTTTTTGGGAAATGTCAATGCTGACAAAAGTCTGTGAATCAGTGGGCTGTTTTGGATCTTGGACACATCTGAAGTCAGGACGCCTCTCTCTTCCCAGAGCCACCCAAAGTTATGAGCGACTCCAAATGCATACTGGCTGTCGGTGTAAATATTGACAGCCAGTCCCTCACTCAGCTCACAGGAACGGAGGAGAGCATCCAATTCTGCAGCTTGGGGCAAATGATAAGGGACTTGCAATGTCCGACTACTGTGTGTAAAGTGGTGATGGCGTACGCCGCAGTTGTTTTGCCATCTGGTAGTTTGAAACAAGAGCCATCAACATATAGTTCCCCTTACGGCTCAGACAAGGGAACATCAGTCAGGTATACCCGTCTCTTCATCTCTTCTTCAGTGCGGAAAATGCAATCATGCACGTCCGCATCCTCATTCTCAGAAGGGAGGGTTAGTAAAGTGGCTGGGTTTAGAGTGGCACATCTTTTGATGGTGATGTGTGGTGCAAACAGGGTCAATTCGTAGCCAGTCAGACGCGGACTGGTGAGGTGCTGTATCTTTGTTCTGTTCAAAAGTGTGTCCACAGCATCCGGTACCATGACTGTGAGATCAGTACCAAGGACGAGCCCTGCCGATTGTCAGATTGAGAAGGCCACGATCGCAACCGTGACCGCTCTTAGACAGCTCGGGAGGGCCTTGGCGACGTTATCCAAAAGTGCAGAGAAATAGGCAAACGGCCTTTGCTTACCTCCAAAGGCTTGTGTTAAATCAGAAAGCGTGCAGCCAACCTCTTTGTGTACATACAACACAAGCAGTTTCTGGTAGTCTGGCGTGCCAAGCACAGGGCAGACCAAAGCGCAGTTTTTAGTTGCTCAAATACTTGCTGGCATTCATGCGTCCAAGGCAAAGGTTCATGCACATCCCTAGTGGTTAATTGTAGGAGGGGTTTTGTCAGTAGGGAATAGTTAGGAATCCAGTGGCAGCAATACGAGGTAATAGCTATAAAAGCACACACATCCCGCTGCATCTTGGGGATGGGCATTTTAGCAACAGCATTAATATGCTCAGGATTTAGTCTCCTTCCCTCTTCTGACAGTAGGTGACCTAAGTAGGTGACCTCTTGTCGACAATATTCGAATTTTGAAAGGGACACTTTATGCCCGTGAGGTGCAAAATGTAGCAATAATTTAACCGTGGCGTCTTTCCAACCTTTTTCAGTATCAGAAGCTATAAGTAGGTCATCAACGTACTGTAGCAATACATCACCTGAGGGAAGTTTAAGGGAATCCAATTGACATTTTAGGCTGCCTGTATATGCTAGGACTTTCAGTATACCCCTGAGGAGCACGACGGATTCGGAAGCTTCTACTGGCCAGAGTGAACCCAAAAAGATGCCAGCTATCTGGGTGAATGGGGATGCCAAAGAAAGCATTTTTCACATAATCACAGAAAATAATTTTGCAGTGGAAGGAATCATTGTTAGGAGGGTAGCAATGTCAGGGACCACCGAGAACTGAGCATCCACTGTTTTGTTAACTTCTCGCAAATCAGTCACAAAACAATAGACATCAGGATGGGCATCAGGGGAGTCCGAGGGTACCTTCTTAAGGATGGGGAGAATAGGGCTGTTACACACATTCACTGCTGTCTACTTAACCACTCCTGACTTAACCAAATCCTGTATAATCTGTAACAAAGCACGCTCCCCCACCTGTGGTATATTGTACTGGGGGATACGAGGCAAAACTGTGTTGTCCTTTCCCTTAAGAGAGACTGGAGTTATCTGCAACAATCCCACATCTGTGTCACTTGTGGCCCACAACGCGTGCGGCATGTCCTTGAATTCAGCCGGAAGCGGCATATCTTTGGAAAAATACTGATTGGTACTAGTCACATTTGGTCCTATCGTCATATAGACACCATCCGGGAAACAAGATATGGTAGCATGCAATTTCTTCAACAGATCTAATCCCATTAAGTTTTCGCGCCCGTCCGCGCACCGGCCACGCCCAGAGTCAGCAACGCTGCCCGTTTGACAAAAGAGAGGATAAGTTACTCTAAAGAACTACTGCTCAGTATTGCTGAGAGGGAAGGGGGGTATCAAGTAGCTCTGTCACAGGCTAGTGCTGTATTAATGTGTGGCCTGATCAATAGTAGATCTTTGATAAAACATAATCAGGAGGTGTCAAGTCTGCTAGAAGACATGGATTTGGATGTTTTATTTATTACAGAGACCTGGACCAGCACTGACTCCTCTGTTGAGCTTGGTTTTGCCTGTCCAGGAGGCTATAAGATGTTTCACAAACCTAGGGTCTCTAGAAGAGGATGGGGGGTCGGGGTAATATTCAAAGAAAGATGGAACTTCGCACCGCTACAGGTTTATGAGGTTGCTGGGATTGAGCAATTGGGCTTCACTTTGCAAGAGACAAAATGAAGGCTGCCAACTGGAATGGTCTGTTATAGACCTCCAGGTTTAGATACTCAGTACCAGGCACTGCTCGATACCATTGTTGATTTGGTCCTGCCACACTCCAGATTGATGCTTCTAGGGGATTTTAACCTATGGGACAACAGGACCTTAGGGAACCATCTGAGAGATCTGCAACATACATGTGAGAACCTTAGCCTAAATCAGTTAGTACAAGAACCAACTCACTCAGGAGGACATGTGTTGGATCTTGTGTTCGCAAATCGGACCGAGGCAGAGGTGATCGATATACTGCTCCAAAGTTGGACTGACCATTCATTAATCCACTTTAGGATTACAATGCCCAACTCCATGAATAATAATAATTGTTCAGTGACCTATCGAAAGGGAAGAGATTGGGCCAAATTATCAAAAGATGGACCAGACCCAATATTCCCCAACCAGACCTTCTTTGCCCCAGATGATTCAGTGGACAAGAACTATCAAACTTATTGTAATTATATTACTAATATTTTAGATAGACATGTCCCCATTTTTTTAGGGTCGGGCAATTGGCTCTTTAGGGATAAAACCTCACTCCTTTTCCACGGAGTGTAAATTCATTGTTCTTGAAAACAGGCCTCTACTCTGCTGATTACATTGCTCCGCTCTCTAGGGGTAAAAAATAGGATGCACTACCCTCATCGGAAACTGAGACCATGTTGTTGGCGTGTTCTGATGCAGCCTTCCTCGATAACCTACCAATGTGACAACATTACTAAATACGTCATTAGGAGCCGGGTCAGCGGCATACACTTGGTCCCAGATGTCATAAATTATTTGAGGTGCAACACCAATAAAACATTGGTCCCACAACCCTATTAATGTGGCCGACATATGTTTGAGGGCGTGCTGCTGCATGAACGGCTCATAATTTTTCATCACACTCCAAAAATCTTCCACACTATAAATTGGACTTCGGGCCCACTATACGGCCTGGTCCGCCACCATCTTTTTCTCCTCATTTCCCACAGCTGATCGAATCAGCACCTGTCCCAATCATTCTCGAGCTGCTGCCCAATCACCCTCATCCGATTCATGCACCGGCGTCCCAATGTCCAACAATACTGGGGAGGAGACATTCGAGGAAGACATAATAGGTGGAGGGGCAGACACAAACGTTAACAATGGCTGCATTGAAGGTGTGAGTGACGGAGAGAGAACAGAAGCAGATACTGTAGTCGTAGCGAGGAGACTCGCAGTCACGGCATCTGTAGCCTCTGAAGATAGAGAAAGAATGGGGGTGCCGTGGCCAAAGCAGCCGGGCCAGGGGAGCCCATGATGGAAACAGGAGGGGCAGAAGACTAAGCCTTTGAGGCAACAGGGTATATTCTCTGCAGGGCAAAGGGAGAAGGAGGTCGAGAGTCCAAGAGTTCCTCCATGAATGTATCCCCCTCCTCTCGAGCAACGTAGGATTTGTCGCTTTGCAATTGAAACTTTCTATCAGCGCATTCTATCCCTTTTTCTATCTTTTCTCTATCATGTGCTACTGCCTTCTGAGTCACTGTCTGCATCTTTCCTTGCCTAGCGTTTTTTTCCGCTCTTATGGGCCTCTGCCTGGCTTCCTTTTGCCATACCTGAAGGGAATCAAACATCGACTGTTTACTCCATTTTGCAAACAATTTATCCTGCACGAAATTAAATTTTTGTTCATCAAAGGTACCTGTTAATGGCCACTGAAGCTTGGCATTGTCCCTCGAATATTTATGCCATAATGTATTAAACATAATAGGGCCAATACCGAGCTTCATATACATGTCAAAATTCGGGTTGCCTTCTGGAGGTGCAGGTTGACTTTCCTCCAGTCGGGCATCAGTAGAACAACGACGGCACCCCAAACACCACACTTTGCTCAGACAATGCATATTAATATAAGATACGTTCAATATTCGCACCAGACGATTAACAAGAGCAACTTGGTCCTCAGACCACCCCGAACAGGAAGAACTACAAGTCAGTCCTCAGACTGCACCAGAGAGACAGGCTCAATCCCAGGCATTTTCAAGAGTAAGCCAAATTCACTATTTTGCCTGGCAGAGTGTCCACAGACCCTCTGTATCTAAATGGTCCACAGACCAAACAAGTTCAAGCAAGCCAAGAAATGGTCTCCAAACCTCACCGAAGATTACTCAAGATAGCGCCATATTTACTAAGAGTCGAGACAAACTCACCTGGTGCACACAGGTCGAACAAGGTTATTCTCCACTGCTGACTCTTTGGACCAAACATTCAGATCCAAGGGTTTCGTCTTTCCGGACCCCAGCCGGGATGACCACTAAGCGAGGCACCGCCCGATCAGACAAGCGGAGAAGCTGCGAGAACCAAGCTCTATCGTGTGGGGATCCCTGATCCGCCCATCCGACCCTATGCGGCCCCATCCCCCACACCCGGTTGCGGGCGGCTAGGGTCAGCCTGATGGAGTCCCTGTTCAGGCAGCAACTGAAGGAAGTGACCCAAATCAAGCCACCCGTGTCACTAGTGACCACCCCTTTGTCTTCCAAGAAATGAAGAGTCGAGAAATCAGTAGAGATTACAAACCGAACAAGTTTATTAGTAATGCACTGCAGCGGAGCCCAGTCTGACCAGTCTCCTGAGATGATGGAACCTGCCCAGATTGGAAATTTCCATCTCGGGCACTGATGAACAAAGGAGGCACAGAGAGATGAGCTACCACCTGCAGAAAGGGTACATCTTATCACATTCTCAAGGTCGCCTTGCTTGAGCTCAGCGCTCTTCAACGTGGGAGCAGGGATCCGAGAGAGGAAAAGCATGCAAGGGCAGAATGAACCATTCATTAGTACATTAAGATACAACCTTGAATGCGATACTGGGAAATAACTCGAAGCTGCCTCCTTCGTTGAGGCAGGCAAGCAATGTGACAGAGTCTTACTCTCGATTACAGTACAAAATGGGGCCTACATACAAAATGCTAACTTAATGTGCAAAATGCTAGAAGGAGTCAGCTAGATGCATTTTCAGTCCAACAGTACATGGGACGACTATGTGCTCCCCCCACAGTCACCACTAGAGGTAGCTTCTTCCAAGGTTCTCAAGTATATTGCTGAATATTGCTGTTTTAGGGTATCTTATCAGCCTGATCCAATAGAGTACTGGCTTAAGGGCTGCAATTTCCGATATTGGGGTAAGATTAAGCTCTGTATAGAGTGCCAGTAAGGGAGTCCCTGGCCTCAAACTCAGCAGGACTCTTAAGAATTTGTTCTCAGCCACTTGCAGTGAGCATACATTTGCATACCTCCTGGGCTCTGCCCTGTAAAACGCTGTGCCACTGCCCTTTGTTTGTATCTTTGGAAGATGACACTAATACTTCTGGCATCTGTCTTATGCCTGAACTACAGGAATGCCCCAGCCATTTGTCTCCAGACTGTGGTGGCCTTCTGTATGTGACTACCACATGCAAGTTCTTTGAGAACTGGCTCCACAGCATATAAAACTGCTTAATGGTTTCTAAGAGCACACCATCAACCATGGGCTTCCACTTCGGGCGGGGGGATGGTTTCAGTACCATACTCTTTGTTTTACTACAATTGATTGTCGGTGATTTCTTGTTGCAGTATTCCCCAAAGCACTTTAACAGCCTGTGGATGTCGTTTTCTGTTTGCGCGATCAATACTGCGTCATCCGCATATAGTAATATAGGAACCCTCCTTACGGCTATAGTGGGAATATCGAGGGATTCTTCCGACAAGTAGTCTGCTACGTCATTTAGGAAAAGTCTAAAACCTAAGGGCGCCAGCACACAACTTTGTCAGATGCCCTTTTCTACCGGGCAAGAATCTGTACTTTCACAACCTGGGCCATACCTAACTCTGGGCGTGTTGTTGGAGTGGAGTGCCTTTACTGCCATTACCAGGGTAGTGTTAACTCCTAAATCTACCAGGGAGCTCCACATCTTCTTTCTGCCAACTTGATTGAAATCTTCTTTCAGGTCTATAAATATTAGGTACTGTGAAGACTTTCTATGGACTGTAAATATATATGAGATCATAAATAGTCGGAGAGCCTGATCTATGGTGCCTTTTTCTGGCTGAAAGCCGAGTTGCACTTCTGTCATGATATTATGGGTTTTCACCCAGCCCTTTAGGCGGTTGAGCAGAACTTTCCCAAGGGCTTTGCCAGCCCCACAAGGAGGGAGATCAGACGGTAGTTGGAGGGACTACCCGGGTCGCCCTTCTTATGGATTGGTACAATAATGACTGAGCGACAGGAGGATGGTACGGCATGGCCAGCATACCCTGGATTGAGTATGTAGGTAAGAACACTGGCCCACAAGTGGGGCTCCTCACGATAAATATCAAAAGGCACAAGGTCTGGACCTTGTGCCTTATGTTTCTTCATATCGCTTAATGCTCTTCCCACCTCTGGTACTAAGATGTTCATTGCACAAGGCCCCGTACAAAGATCCTCGTGCACCGGCTCGGTGCCAGATGGGCCGATGGGGTTAACTCTATATAGGGTGCTAAAATAACAGGCCACGCGGATGGGTAAATTTACGTTTCTAGGATATTTACAGCCCCCTTCTCTGATTGCATTACTAATTCCCAGAATCTTCTGGTATTTTTATCATACAAGGCCTCCCTCAGTTCCACCCATAATGCCATTTGGTGTGGCAATTTCTTAGCATTTAGAATGTGTTTGTACTTGCCCCTACATTTTTGGAATAGCAATTCACTCTGGGGGCTACAGTTTCACCGCACTAGGGCATATGAGACAACCCTCTTAATTGTAAAACATTCATCATCCTACCAATTAACCCCAACAATCCATCTCCCTTCTACAGAACCAATGGATTTGGGACCACAGATATGTCAGCTCATTTACCATACCGTCATAAGCTGCTAAAACTTCACCACAATCATCAGTCAAAGAATTCATAATTATGACTCTGTACTTGACCATTATACATTCAAGCAGAAGGAGTTCAAATAGGTACTTCTTGCTACTCTATCTTATTCTCATCCTGCTGTTGGAAGGGACAATCACATGCCCGTAGCTCACCTTCCTTAGATTGTTTGCCATGGCACACAACTTTGGACACAACTTCAAGCAGTGTTACACATGATCATGGTCACTCTTCTGATGACAGTCATATCATGCACATTTTCCCACCCTTCCATATTGATTATAATATAGTTAATTAATGACAAGCTTCTACCAGTGTCAGAAGTCACCATGGCAGTGCTATCTGAGACAGTGCGACCATTACCAAAACAAAACTGATTATTTATCAGAAAAATGGAGAATGCACCACCCTTCTTGCTAGATTTAAAACAACTCATAGCTGTCTTAGGGATACCTAGACAACGGTCTTCCATTAGGACCTTGCTGTTATTGATAGTGTCAGATGGTTGTGTATTGAAATCTCCACAAATCTATAGCAAGTACTTCTCACTCTTGCCATCCTCTATTAAGTTAGAGCCCCACATCCTCCCTGAAGCTACCGATATATAAGACAAAGTTTCCCCAAATTGCCTGGAGCTCTGGGAACCACCTGGATGGAATGTATATATTCAAGATGTCGACCACACCGCTTTTAGGGCATGTGAACCAGTCCCTCACATGTTGCACTTTAGATCACAAATGAGCCACCCTCAATTGCTCTATCCTACATTTCAGTTTGCAAGACACCCACTCAGCAAGCCCTCTTGATAGCCACCCTTTTCTGGGGTGGACATCCCATGTGCTAATGTAAAGGAACCCATTTACACTGATTCCCTCAAGGGCACACATTTCCTGAAAGCAGCATATAGCATATTGATGATAAAGTTCAACCAGTCCTCATTCTCTGTTTTGCTTGCCAAGCCACTAATGTTCCAGGATAAAACATGCAAAGATTAATTAGCCGTCCTGCCCATTACACTAGTCTTGGGTAACCCATTCGGAGTCATTGCAGCAGACATGGAGGATGGGCTCTTTCATACTCAGTCAGATTGCCCTCTGGTAAACACTCTGAGGCTGGGAGGTAGTGTTGCTGCTATTCAAGGCCAGTCTCTACAGCCAATATTGGCCTTTTTAATATCAGGGTTTGGTAATTTAACTGGCTTGGTATTATTGCTTACAGTGATACACAGGTTCTCATGAGGTACTCAATTAGTAATCGGTAAATCGTTTTTAAACACCCCCTTTGCACATGATCTATGTCAAGAAAGGCGCTCAGATCTGGGGATACTGTATGCGGCCAGTGCTCCCTGGTAAAACAACTTCTTCCTGGTCAAATCCCAGGCAGGGGAACACATCGACCCCCCCTAATATGAAAGACGTCTACATGACTGAGCACCAATCTAGTGATGCCGGGTAGCGCAACCTCAACCTTTAAAGAAAGAGTTACTCAATCAATGAACACTTTATTTCACATTTAAAATCAAATGCATAAAAAGTACTAACACGAAATAACAAACATTTAAATAAATTAACATCAAAGACAAACATTCTTAAAAAGAAAGAAGAAAAACATTTCCATAAAAACCTGTTAGCAGCATAAGTCATCTAAATAATTTGTTTATATTGTTTCACCCTGAGATCTAATTTTCCTGAGTTTGTTACTTGGCTTAAAATGTAATCATATGTTCGCTAAACTGCAGGTTCTTAAGGCAGCACATAAAAATGAAGCTGTCGCGTAGCATACATACGATGTTTCCAGCTCTAACATACCAGTCAATGCGATGTAATTACGCAAACAAAATTTCTGCAAGAGTTGAATAATAAATATTTTTCTCTCCTTTTCATAAAAACGACCAAAAAATAATATATGTACAATTGATTGTTTTGAACAAAAATGACACGGGCAATGTTCCAATTGAGTCAAAGAGAACACATTTGCAGGATAGCTCAAAATAATTGTGATATAACCTAAACGAAATCTCATTAGAATGTAACAATGGCGGTTATTACCCACAAAAGAGAGCTAGTGACGATGGGCCATGCATGAAGGACGGTCTGATGTTGTATGCAATTACTGTGGCTTTATCTTTATTTTTAATCCAGCTTTAATGTGCACATTTTCCAAGGAAAGATTTATTTAGCTTCGCCTTCAAGAAAGTTTCACACTGTGCAGGTTCAGCATACAAGACCCGTAGCCCCAATGATTCAAGAGTGCTCTTTATGTAGTATAACCATGAAATTTTAGACCCGTGATCCAATTTCATAATGTCATTTAGGATGCATTGATTTGTTTGAACCTCCTTCCGTTTCCATATTGAATGAGTTACTAAACCTCGGAAGAATGATTTTTGTTCCCTCCTGAGCCTGCCCCAAATTGCTGAATATTCTTGATATCTCTTGGCGAGACCACTGTTAGCTCAGGAATTGCATAAAAAAGAACTCACAATCTTGATCTGTTTAAGAGCTGCACAGAGCTAAAGTCTGGGAAGAGATCAATAAATTACGGGCAGCAATCAGCTGCTTTTTGGTCTGCTAAGGTAGTATTATCTGATAGAGAACCTTTATCTGTAATTTGGCCCCCGACAGGGCCTCCAGATCTTACAAAAATCGGGGCAAAGGGGCTAATGTAGGGAGTTGACCTGGATTCCTCTATGGAACAGGCGTCCAGACTACTGGACCGGTTGACACCCGGACCCTGCACAGGGATCATCTGTTTTCCTGGACTTGTACCCTAACCGTCTGTGGCACTTCAGTAGCTCTTTTCATGGTTGGGAATTTCTTCTTAGATGTTCTTTTCCTTTTAAATTGCAGTATATATTTTTTCCCGCTCCTTTCGAGTTATCCATTTGTTGACCACCATTGCACTGCGAAGTTGTATCTGTTTCTGGGTGTAGAGTGATGTTTTCACTGCTTGCATCATTTGGGCATCTTGTGAATCTCAGGCTATCATACTGTCCATTATATCTGCACTTAGAGGGCTGCTGTTTGGGACCAGTACATTATTGCACCCTTAGAATTGTAGAATAGCCACTTTAATGAATATACAGGCAAGGTAGGGTCATACCTTCTCTGGTTTTTTTGTTTACCCTTCATCCCAGTTTTCACAGGTCATGTGGTAGTATTTGCACTCCTATCAGTGTTAATTTGCAGTGCAAAACTGCTCAGATTACAAGGTACAATATCAGAACACCCCAGGATGGCTTCCCCAGTCTTGGCCTCACAATCGTTTGCATTATGGGTGATTTCCACTTGTTGGTACTTGGTGTCAATACTGAGGGGGCGGTGGTTATGCCAGCCTTAGCATCCACAGTTTTTGCTTTTTTTTTCAAATTGACCAGCGATTTGAGCATGCCATTACGAACTGGGCATGTATCAGCCATCATATCAGATTGGGTGGCAGAGGTTGCCTTTGGGGCTACTGAGTTTCCCAGTTCATTTTGGGTGTCAGTCTGGGAGGCTACTTTGGGGTTTCTGCCTTCAGGCACTAGGGCACGCAGTTGCAGGGTAAGCAGTGATCCTATGTGGTCCAACCCATCGACTGACTTATTTAAATCTGAGAGTATTGAAGACAGGACTCTATTGAGTGCATTAATGGCTTATAAAACCTTGTGAAGCCTCCACTTCAGGAGAGATGCTCCTGGTAAATTTATTAACCGGTATTCTCTGAATAATTGAGTTATCAAAGTGAGGACTCCAGTGGAAGTTATCATATTTTCCACAGGAATGGTATAAGATTGCCCTGGGCCTCTCCTGAATCAGCTAGTATAATGATGGGGCCTACAGAATTCCCAGTTCCCTCCGTGCTCGCCCTCCCATCCATTGTGTCACATGCTAGTGCATTGGGAAGGGTGTAGTCCAGGTACATTATGGAGCTGGTTCTCAGGCAGTCGCTACCTGTGCATTTTTCTTCCCATTGGCCACACAACTCTGCAGGGCTTTGGGATGCACAGTCCTGAAATAAGCATTTAGGTGGTTCAGGATGAGAATGATCTCTGGCTTTACTGTGCTTCTTAACAGTCTCCACATGCTTGACCAATAGCCGTTTCTTAAAACGGTGAAAGTCATCTGTTGTGCTGTGTGACCTTGCTTGACTTTGTTCGAGTACCTGGGCTGGTTGGTCAGCTATATCATCCTCGGTCTCACTGACAATTCCTTTAAAAGTTTCTTCGTCTGTTGTATCTTCACTAAGGTAAACTGGCCTGCTTATAAATATTCCCATTCCCAGCTCAGTCGGAGTGCCGGCTGCCCTCCAAGATCAAGGGACTCAGTTCTGCCCTAGTGATGGGCATGGATGCGGACTCCTTTTTAATCTTCAGATGGAAGCTTGTTATGAGCTTAGGAGCAAGTCAGCTCACGTTACTAGTGGTTGCAGAGGAGGTAGAGGGGGTCTCTGTAGATTCAGTGAGTGCAGGTTTAGCTACGGGTCCAGGAGCACCTATTGGCATGATTATAATTCCCGTCTGCATGCTTCCCTACCCTTGGGTGGGTCTCAACTTGCAAGTAGTTTATTATATATGCTCAGCATGCGTCTCGGGATCACCTGATGCTGCTGCACGGAGTTCTTGATGCTAGTGGGAAGAAATCCTTCCTTCTGATCAGTTAACTGGCTTTGACTGATAGTTCTGTGTAATATGATCCTCCTCCTTCCGACCACCAGCATGAGGTGAAGCTTATGTCCACCAAGTCCTCCATTGTTTGTGCACAAGAAGATGATGATGATGGGCAGGACTGTAAGGAGGCAGGTTGGAGCAGAGGTTGAGACTTGTGAGAGGCAAGCACAGCTCAGATTGAGAAGCTAGGAGGCAGGCGTAACCCTTGGCTGCAAGCCGCACCCGACCCTAGTCAGGTCACTTTCGCGACCAAGTGTCTTGACCTAATGTAGTGGCTGTACCACCACTACCCCCCTACTGCTGCCGCTAGCTTAAATGTGCTCCCACTTGCAAGCTGCATGGGGATCTTCAGGCACTCAACACCCAGCCTGCTCACCTTTAATGCCTGACACAAGCTCCCGACAGGGCCCCAGTCCAGGGCTCTTCCCTCTGCAGCACGGCATCTCCTCAGCAGCCTTCAATGATCCAGTAGACTTGCAGGGGCTGTCCTCGATTACCCCTGTTGGTCGGTAGGGTTAGCCAGAGCAGCCGGAGCTGTCAGGGCAGTGTTGAGCTGCGGGTACTGGCAGACTGGCCCCCGGCTATCGTAGCCGTCACAGCAGACAAGGTGTGGCCAGTCTGAGCAGCGCGGGGCCACAGGAGCCACAGGAATCCAAGCGCCAGCACAGAAGCGGGCAGAACCCAGCATCTCAGCGTCAATGTCAGCCTCTCCCACTCAGTATCGTCAGCCTCTCCCACTCAGCATCCACTCAGTATTGTTAAAAAAGCCACAAAAACATGAACATTGAACTAAAATATGTTATCAGTCTCAAGAATGTTATTAGCAACCAAGAAAACAACTCAGCTAATTGTGCTTCAACCATGCGTGGCACATCTCAAGTATTAATTGCCTTTAAAATATGATGGGGAAATTTCCCACAGGTAACATAGGTGAATTATTGTGCATTGCATAGTGCATTCATCTTAATGTAGAAAAGCATAATATCTGTAAGAGTTTTCCACAGACGTTACAGGGAAGGTGCTCGGTTTCATATATACACATTCATGATTGTGTCCGAAAATATAAACATTAATTTCATTGTTCGCCTCCTAAGTGTCTTTCAGCATTATTCAAACATGTATATACACCCAATAACATTCCAACACGTTTCATAATTAAAATGTCAGTTCAGAAGGGCATCAGATTATTTTTTAACATTAAACGCTAATATATACCATTATATTTCAGTTTACAGAGTACAAACTGAAATGTAACATGTCATTCATGAGTTAGGAATAAATTAATGTATAGAACGTAAAAATTTGATTTAAGAAATGAAGAAACTAAAAATAAAAAATTCAACATTATTACTATGTGGAAGAAAATTGTTCACAGGCATTTTTGAAGATTGCAATAATAAATTAGCGTCAAAAGCAAAGGCTGTGGATAGGAGGAGGATGTAAGGTCAGTCAGTTCAGTTCAAAAGTACTTTATTCGTCCACTAAAAGCCATAAAAGCAGACAATTAATACATTTAAAAAGAATAAAGTAGCTTTTAAAAGTTCCACTTATTTATTGAAAAATCCAAATTGCACATGTGACATTAGCTTGATAGACGGGCAGCATGATTACAACATGAGAGGCACAGAATGGCACATATAATTCTCTGGGCGCATTTAGACAGATACAGCCTAGCTACTGGATAGACAACCTCTTCCTAAGTCTTAAGGCCCCTGTCAAAAAGCTTGCGACCCCAATGCAAACCTTAGGGGAGGACAGCATCTGTAAATATAGTGATGCAGGCCTTCCTTGAACTGATTGGCAAGTTCAGTCATTCAAAGAGTGTTTAGAAGATGTTATAGACTTGCTAAGTGAACAACCGCTTTTCAAATCTATAGCCTGAAATGAGGCTCCTTTTAGCAATGTAAATCTGGGATATTAGCATGTGCTGACCTAAAAAAAGACAAAGTCAGTGGAAGATTCAAAACAAAGGCTCGTTTCGCCAGCAGCTCTCCAATTAAGTAATCAGAAGGGTGTCTTAACAGAAGTACATCCTTATAAACCTAGTATGAATGATAGAAACCATAATGTACATTATTCCGGATTGAATTGAAACGTACTCACGCATGCGTTTACAACGCATGCATTTACAACACGGGCTATACAACGAACGCGTCGTTACCACACTTTCCATTGCAACGTAAGTTGTTACAACGACTTGTTTTCGGTCAGGGCTGGAGATTGGAATAGTATATTTTACTATTCCAACTCCAGCCTGTGCAACAGTGGGGGAGGTGTTGGATTTAAAGTCCAACACTGAGTTCCCTAAAGCAAGTCGTTGTAATGACTTGCGTTGTAATGGAACACGTGGTAACGACGCTTTGGTTGTAGTGCCTGTGTTGTAATGGCACTGTGTTGTTCTGATAGTGTTGTAAATGCTGTTTCCCTTCTGGATTACGTCTGTAATCCAGATGTGGACAAAGCATTTATTCCTGTGTACAAATCAGTCAGTCAGTCAAACAAACAAACTTTATTTGGCCTACATTAAGCCATAAAAGTACAATAAAACATTAATAGAGATATAACATCACACAATCATCATGCAAACCAGCAACAATGCTTATAAATTTAGCAGTACTATGAGAAATATCTAAAACATCCTGGAAGTGGAGCCCATAATATATTTAAAAACGTGAGATTTGAGGTCAGTAGAACTATGGGGTGACAAAGAACACAGTCCTGAATCCCTCAAGAACTCTGTGTGTTAACTGATAGCTAATCCAAGATTGTTGTGTATTGCACTGACCCAATTATATTACTGATTCTCAGGGTGAGATGGAAAAAAATTACATATTATCCAACTATTGCAGGAAAACGGGTCTCCTTATAAGAACGGATCTTAGATAAGCGTAGAGATGGGTACAGGAAGAGCTTCATTGCATACAAATATACATGACAAAATAGAATAAAGTGGACTGTGCTTTGTTGGGTAACATTGTTGCAATGGCATCTCAGCAATGGTGAACCCCAAGCTGCTTTCCTGAAGAATAGAACTAAAAAATGCAGCAAGTTATATCGGAATCTTGTGAGATAAAACCTAGGATTAATATTAGAGAACCAAGAGAGATAAGGTTCAAAGCCATAGATAATTTGATTAAGTTGTAGGATCTAGTGGCACACAGTTGGTCAAAGATTTTCTGGTGGATCTGCCCTGCCTTTCATAAGAAATCTCCTTCACCTGAAGTACAGGCTTATTATTTATATTCACAGTTTTCCCAAATAAAACAGGCAAGTCTAACTCTCTATTGAGAGTTGTGCTTCTGAATTCCCCCAGATTCTGAGCCTTAGTAAAAGAGGTTCCAACTTTATCCTATCTCCCAAAGGAGTAAGTCCAACCTCTGATCGGCACATAAAAGTAGGGGTAGGTTGGGGCACTGCCAAAAGTCTCTGCAGAAATGTATTCTCGACCTGCTGCAAAGGGCTGTGACCCTCATATCCCCAAATCCCTGCTCCATATGACGCCATAGAGATAAATTTACTCTTATATATAATCATCATATCTCTGATCGGCTTGTGTCCCAACCTCCTAGCAAAGGTACATTTTTACTCCACAGCTCTTGGCAATAAACAACCCTAGTAGTGTAAACGTTTTTCCAGGTTAGATTATGGTCCATGGGGAATCCATAATAAGTAAAAGTCTTAACTCCTAAAACGTCTGATCACCCAGGTAAAATTACCTTGTTTTCACATTTCTAGGGCCAATACTCATTGCAAAGGATTTAGTTAAATTTGTTTTATGATCCAGACCCCCATAAAACTATAAAAATTAATCTGAAAGAATCTGCAGTCCATTTGCGGTTAGCAACATTAAAACTGCATTATCCTCAAACAATACAACTGGAAACCTGAAACCCCTGACTTTATTTTGGGAAAATCTTTCACCACTTGGTTCAGATGGAACTCTAGGGTGTTGATATAAATGAGAAACAAGAGCGGTGCCATCAGACTCCCTTGTCTAACCCATACCTGGGAGTGAATTGTAGGGGAGAGTTTCCCCTCTTTACCATATCTCACACTTACTGTTGTGTCCCAATGCATCCTTTATATTAGCCCTATTAGGACCTGATCAAATACCATACTATACCAGAGCTTCACTCTGTTGGCCAAATTAAAGACACAGCAGAGATACATAAACGGATCACTGACATAATATCGACTACAAAAATATAGACTTACAAAAATATCGATGCCAAAATATAGAATGCCAAAATATCGAAGTCCTATCTCCAAACAGGAAATTACAAAAATATCGAATCCAAAATATCGTTGTAAATAATATAGTTAGTCAAAATATCGAATTTTTTAAATGTTTTAAAAGTAATGTTAAATAAATGAAATAATACATATAATTAACTGACACATACTTATAAATACTTAAATAACAGTAAACTTAATGAATAATTAAAGTAAGTAAAAAAAAAAATTAATACATATATCTTAACGTGATATTAATTAAAAATATTCAATATTTTCTGTGTAGGATAGCGGGCGCGTAAAATTTACTATTACCACTCCAGTAAGTGCAATAGTAGGGAAAGCGTTGGATAGCGGGAGGGTAAAAATTACTATTCCCACTCCAGAGAATGCAACAGTAGGGAAAGCGTTGGATAGCGGGAGGGTAAAAAAGACTATTCCCACTCAAGAGAGTGCAATAATAGGGAAAACATTGGATAGCGTAGGGGTAAAAATTACTATTCCCACTCCAGAGAGTGCAACAGTAGGGAAAGCATTGGATAGCGGGAGGGTAACATTTACTATTCCCACTCCAGTGAGTGCCACAGTAGGGAAAGCGTTGGATAGCGTAGGGGTAAAAATTACTATTCCCACT
Organism: Triturus cristatus; assembly: GCF_964204655.1. Classification (NCBI taxonomy): domain Eukaryota; kingdom Metazoa; phylum Chordata; class Amphibia; order Caudata; family Salamandridae; genus Triturus; species Triturus cristatus. The sequence goes on along the minus strand of NC_140587.1, from coordinate 844,223,504 downwards.
CCAGAGAGTGCAACAGTAGGGAAAGCGTTGGATAGCGGAAGGGTAACATTTACTATTCCCACTCCAGTGAGTGCAACAGTAGGGAAAGCGTTGGATAGCGTAGGGATAAAAATGACTATTCCCACTCCAGAGAGTGCAACAGTAGGGAAAGCGTTGGATAGCGGGAGGCTAAAAATTACTATTCCCACTCCAGAGAGTGCAATAATAGGGAAAACATTGGATAGCGTAGGGGTAAAAATTACTATTCCCACTCCAGAGAGTGCAACAGTAGGGAAAGCGTTGGATAGCGGGAGGGTAACATTTACTATTCCCACTCCAGTGAGTGCAACAGTAGGGAAAGCGTTGGATAGCGTAGGGGTAAAAATTACTATTCCCACTCCAGAGAGTGCAACAGTAGGGAAAACGTTGGATAGCGGGAGGGTAACATTTACTATTCCCACTCCAGTGAGTGCAACAGTAGGGAAAGCGTTGGATAGCGTAGGGGTAAAAATTACTATTCCCACTCCAGAGAGTGCAACAGTAGGGAAAGCGTTGGATAGCGGGAGGGTAAAAATTACTATTCCCACTCCAGTGAGTGCAACAGTAGGGAAAGCGTTGGATAGCGGGAGGGTAAAAATTACTATTCACACTCCAGAGAGTGCAATAATAGGGAAAGCATTGGATAGCGTAGGGGTAAAAATTACTATTCCCACTCAAGTAAGTGCAATAGTAGAGAAAATAATAAATGTATTTTTATTTTTAAATTAATGAATTATTAATACAAAAACAAGTATTACAATTAATTACCAATCACAAAAGAATTGATTATTTATAAATACCAATACATTTTTGTTTAATTAATTAACAATTAATAATTAATTAACAATTGTTTTTCAATAACAAACATTAATAAATGCAAATAATACCAATTAATAATTAATTTATAATATATTAATTAAGGATATACACAAATTATTTAAATAATTATTTTTTTCCAATTATATTACTTCCCACCATATTCCCGTATAAACACAATACCCGCTACAAATATTAATTGAATACAATTAACATAATTATCAATTTACCTATTAATACTAATTAATTACCAATTAATACTAATTATTTACAAATTAATAATTAATCAACAACCAATTAATTTGCAATACCAATTAATAATTAACTAATAACAATTAAATTACTTCCCACCCTATTCCCCTATAAACCCACAACCCGCTACAGAAGTAAAATGCAAAATTAAATTAAAGATATATTAATTAACAATATACACAAATAAATTAAATAATTATTTATTTACAATTATATTACTTGCCACCATATTCCCCTATAAACACACTGCCCGCTACAAATATTAAATGAATACAATTAACATAATTATCAATTAAACAATTAATACAAATTAATTACCAATTAATACTAATTATTTACCAATTAATAATTAATCAACAACCAATTAATTTGCAATACCAATTAATAATTAACTAATAACAATTAAATTACTTCCCACCCTATTCCCCTATAAACCCACAACCCGTTACAGAAGTAAAACGCAAAATTAAATTAAAAATAATTAATAATTCCTATAAATTATTATTTAATAATCTATAATTAAATTACTTCCCACCCTATTCCCCTATAAACCCACAACCCGCTACAGAAGTAAAACGCAAAATTAAATTAAAAATAATTAATAATTCCTATAAATTATTATTTAATGTACTATAATTAAATTACTTCCCACCCTACTCCCCTATAAACCCACAACCCGCTACGGAATTAAATTACAAAAAAATAAAAAAACATAAAATTCAATAATTTAAAAATATTCTAACATACATTCCAATATTAATACATACTTTTAACACATATACTAACACTTAAATCACTATAAAAAATTCGATATTTTTAACAACTATATTATGACTGTCGATATTACTTACTTCTATATTATTGCAATCGATATTTCTTACCTGTTTTTCGATATTCTTCACCACTATATTTTTGCAAGTCGATATTCTGTCCATTCGATATTAAAAACTCGATATTCTTGCTACTCGATATTTTTTTTTCGATATTATGTCTAGTTACCACATAAACGCAAGGTGAATGAAACCCCTCCTGGCCTTTTGTATTTGCACATGATCAGCTGAAGGTTCCGTCACTGCTCTACAGTACCCTCCACTGGGCACAACTCGTATTGAATTCGTAATAGGGTCTGATTTTCCTGTATCTATGCTCCTAGTTTGGATGCAAGCATCCTCCCCAATATCCTAAGGCAGCTGTCCTGGAGGAAAATAGGGCGATACACATGTTGATTAATTTATTTTCCCTTTTTTAAAAATTGGGACAACTATGGCTTCTCTCTATGCTGAAAAAAGTTCCCCTTTAATGGACGCCTTAAAACATTAGTTAAAATAGGGGCGCAGAGTTGGATATTGTCTTTAAAGAGATGTTATATTTTAAGAAACTTCTAAAGCGCTCGTTCTCCGAATGGTTTCACGGCACAGAGAGCACTAGCAGCAGAGCAGAGATGCGATTAATCATGGGCTTGTCTGAAAAGCCATGTTTTAGAGGGTTTCAAATTGCTCGTAAGAGGTTGCTACTCTTATGTTGTCCGGGAGAGAGTTCAAAAGCCGGGAGCGCACACAGCAAGCCTGGTTCCCCCTTTCGAATTTGGGAAACTCTAAGAGATTGAGGTGTGCTTATCTGAGATTATGCCTGGCGATGCAGGTTCGCATTCTGAAAGACAAAACGGTGGGGCTTCTGGTGGATTTTAAAAATTGCACAGCCTGTTTAAAACAGGGTTCTTTGTATGACTTGAACCCAGTGCAGTTTCTTCAATAAAGGTTTAGCGTGGCAGAATCTTGGTTGTTGTACAACCAATCTGGCTGCTTAATTTTGAACAAGCTGCAGTCTTTGGCTCAGACCCTTAGGGAGACCTAGGTTGGCGTAGTTAATACTGGAAATCACGAGTGAGAGTACAATCTGGATGGTGGCCACAATAGGGAAAAAGTTCTGGATTTTTTTTTTGTGGAGCTGAAAGAAGCAGGATTAAGTCACTGCTGCAATATGAGGGTTTATTGAAAGGCCTTCATTGACAAGTATGCCAAGACTCTTGACTGCTTTTTTGTAATAGATGGGGAGCCTAGCTCATGAGGCCAAAAGTTCATCCACTTCTGGATAAAGATCATGGTGTTTTGGAAGATTGCTAAAAATTTTGGAGTGTCCTCGAGGTTGACCACTAGCTGCACGTCATCGGTATAGATGTATATTTTTTATTTTAGCCTTTGTAGGGAGTTTACCAAAGGGCTTATATGGAGAGGAATCAGGATGGGGGGTAAGGAGGAACCCTGAGGTACTCCACAGCTGAGATTGACCTTGGCAGAACAAAAAGGGGGATTCGAACCAATTGCGAGTGGTCCGATTGGATAGACTTTATCCAATCCAGAGCACAACCCCGCAGGTTGGCGGCTACGACGCGATCGAAAAGGATGTCATGATCCACTGTGTCGAAGGCTACGATAGATTCCGGAGGACCAACGCCTGGGCCTTTATCTAACTCCTCCCTCATATCATCTACTACGGAAAGCAGAAAGAGTAACGGATTCCATGGAGTGAAAGGGGCGGAAGCCCGCCTGATGGGGGTCTAGAAAGGAGGAGCCTTCAATAATAGAGCAGAGGTAATGGGGAATGTGGACCTCCAGAATCTTGGTTGCCTGTCTCACCAATCTTTCGGGGGGTAAGGGGGTGGTTGATTGTAATTCAAAATGCCTAAATCATCCAATTTGTGTAACATAGGTTCCTCCAAATCGAGAATTTTGGCTCCAAGAGTTTTGAGATTGCTGGACGAGTAGGTTAAAATTTGGGCTGGCGGCACGCCCACTGTGCGAGAGATCTAAATGAGAACTGAAGGAACTCTGTACGGGCCAGACACCTTCCCAAAAGGGTTCTGAGTGACAGCGTCAATGACATCCTTTCTCTTAGTAGACACTAAGTATATCATATACCCCAGAATTATGGGCTTCTTCTTCTTTAGTATTATTGTCAACAGCTTTGTTTCTGGGATTAAAAATGCTAGTAAAATGGGCTACCTAAACTTCAACTGGAATAACAATGTCCAGTATTGGATTTTCATACCCAGTAAAGAAAAGTGGATTTACAACCCTCTAAAAGGCTGCACTGTTCCTCAGTTTAGCAGCCTTATCCACCTCCTCTCAGGCAGCCTTTCTTAACTCAGATCGCCTGGTGTCAAGGGTTGCTTTATATAACCTCTTTGCACTCTGCATTTCATCCAAGGAATGCAGGGAATTGAAGATAGCCAATTTCAGCTTCTTGTGGGCCAGAGTGCATGTGTTATTTAACCAGCCGATGGGAGGGATTGATTTTGGTGTTCTTTTTAGCCTCAGAACTCTTTCCACTGAGGCACAGAAGGTACTAAAGGCATCTATGATAGACAAGCTATTTTAACACAACACCCTAGGATTCCTCTAGGATCCCTAAGATCCCCTAGGATTCCTCTATTGTTGTCAGTGTTAAAATAACTTGAAATATCTCAAGATAAAGCATGACGAAACCCTTCTTAAATTTCTCCCATGTAATCCTGATGCCCTGATTGGGCAAATTAGTTAATTATAAATTCACTTATCCCCCAACATTGCCCCACAGTTGAAAATCAAAACCTCATACTCCAATATTATTTTCGATAATTCATGTGATAGAAGTAAAATGTCACTCTCACTTCCACAAGTGGCCCTGTTATAAGTAGAAAGTAGAGTAATCCCATATGCCCTGTATTATGTGGCAAAAGCCAATTGTCTTTAGTCTATAACCCCATTCAGCCTCCCCAATTGGGCCATGTTGGAAATGTAGAGTCTCCCCCCATCCTTAACCTCAGCTCCACAGGAGGAAGATTGATTATTCCACACAACCCTATGTGAAAATCCCAGCCCAAACTATTAGTGTTTCCCTGTTACAACTATCCAAAAAGGTTTCCAAATCATTCTCCAAGCCCTCAATTACAGTTGTCACTTATGAATCAAAAATGTTATACAGATTGATCAAAATAACATCATATGAATATGGAGTCTGTAAAATCATCATCTGAAAGTGGGGTGTAAAACTGATTATTCTATTAGAAAAACCTGTAATTTAATGGAGAACAATAAAGCTAGACCCCCTTTGTCTTGGCATGAGCTTGATGAAATGGCTGCACTACAAAAAGAGTAATAATCATATACACTGAAGTCATCTAGAAGCCAGGTTTCTTGTAATAGGACAATATCTACATAGTCAATTATGGGAAGCCAATCGGGATAAGTTAACTTATTGTGGAGCCCAGCAATGTTCCATGACAAAAGCATTAATCCTCACCCATTAACACCAGAACTGCTTGAATTAGACATAGGATCCTCTAAAATCGTAGGAAGGCTGATCTCCAATGACCCCACCTGCCCCAAGGGCTCACACACCATGGAACCCCTTATATTGAATTGAGATCCAGGCTGAGTAGCCACTTCCAAACTGGGGTAAAGTCAGTCCAGGTCCTCTATGGAGGCAAGTTCTTCAAAAGGATGTCGGACATCAACGTTAGGTGGTGCTGCGCACGTGGGGGAGCGAGCTCCTGACCAAAGGCAGGTCAGATGTCACTCACCAGCGACGCGCAGCGACTGCCATTAAGAAGGGAGGAGGGAGGGAGGAGCAGCTGGGAGGCGGGAGGGGAAAGCGAATGGGGGTGCTAGGGGGGCGGGGCCGCAGGTACGCAGCGGCGGGAAGGCTGAGAGCGGCTCAGGGAGAGCCGTCAAGGGGAGCGCACAAGGGGCGAAAATGGCACAAAAGGCACAAAATGAAAAACAATCGCAATAGCAGCACAGTAAAAGCAAGTCACAATAAAACAAGGCACAATCAAAACAAGGCACAAATACACGAGTCTAGGAACTCTTACCAGCAGCCCACTATACACCAGGGATGAGGCGCAGGTGGGTGCCTGCGGGTGGAGGAGGGCCTCGAACGCGCGAACAGCAGCATGGGCGGGGGTCAGGGACACGGGTACAGCTAGGTGGTGCTGCGCGCGTGGGGGAGCAAGCTCCTGACCAGAGGTTCGTGTCCATGGCGCTGCTCTTGGTGAAGAGGCTTGTGACTTGCTACCTGGTCAGAGATAGGACCCCAAGTCTGTCAAACTGGTTGGACAACATGATATTCTGCAGCGAGCAATGAGAGACACACTGCCCCACCCAGCAAGCTGAAAGAACTTCTCGGGTCTACTACAAGTTTATCTTCTGGCCAGGGCTGGGCCGATGGACTGAGGGTCTATACTACAAGGGTGGATAGAACTTTATTTTTTAGATGATTTACCTAAGCAGAGATTAGTGTTCTACAGAACAATGGTGCCTTTGTTATGTGATGGTTTGTGCCTGGCTCTCTGGACTGGAACAGTATGCCAAGCCAGGTTGCTGATTGTGTACCTCAGAAAAGTGCCTGACCTACCTCACTGTAACTGAAGAACACCTCTAAATACTTCATTGTCTTCTGTGTGCACTGTGATACAATCTTCAAGTGTATTATTGTAATGGCTATGTGCTGTATTTTGTAATGAAACTTAAATGATAATAGAAAATAAACACAATAACATAAAAAAATAGTGCGCTTGAAGGGGTATGAAATAGTAAGTAAACTGTGTTGGTGTGTTCGGTGAGGAGCGCCTGGTAGATTTGAAGGATGGAGAGGAAGTAGGATGATGGAAAGGAGCGCAGGGATATAAAATTGTAAAGATGAGAAAAGAAAAGTGGGAGAGCAGGGAGGGTAAAGGAGGCATATATGTTTATATTGGAGAAGAAGGTTTGCAGTGGAGCCAAAGTAGAAGTTTGGTAAGGAAGGCGTATATAGTGCGAGTAAAAAAGAACAGAGTGATCAATGGTATTTTTGAAGAGAAGCATGAATATGAGTGTGCAGTGGTTAGTGAGGAGAGGACATTTTAGATGAGGAGTAATGGTGAAGAAAGGATTGGTTGGAGGAAAAATGTGGAATAGGTAACAAAAGCACGAGGGAAGTGAGTAGGAAGACTAATAAAAGTGGAAAATAGGAATGGGGTATGAAGGAGTCAATGAATATAAGGGAGTATTAGAGGTGAGGGTGCAGTGGAAGTACAATAAGAGTGGAACGGACAGGAATATGAAGGTGAATGGCACAAAGGATCATTCTTAAAAGTGAGATAGAAAGCAAGAGCTACGAAAAGAGATTAGAGGCCCGATTCAAAGAACTAACTTAAGACAAAATCCTAAACTTACTACCATTTTGGTATTCACAGAAGGCACTTACTCATTTTGGTATTCACAGAAGGCACTTACTCATTTCGGTATTCACAGAAGTTAGGAGTCCTAACTTTAGGACTCCTAAATGCCTTCTGTGAATACCGAAAGCCTTAAAATTAGGATTTTTCTCAGTTTAGTAGTAGTATAGTTAGGACTCCTAACTTTAGGACTCCGAAATGCCTTCTGTGAATACCGAAAGTCTTAAAATTAGGATTTTTCTCAATTTAGTAGTCCTAAGTTTAGATTTAGGACTACTAAATTGAGAAAAATCCTAATTTTAAGATTTTCGGTATTCACAGAAGGCATTTAGGAGTCCTAAAGTCAGGAATCCTAACTATACTACTACTAAACTGAGAAAAATCCTAATTTTAAGACTTTCGGTATTCACAGAAGGCATTTAGGAGTCCTAAAGTTAGGACTCCTAACTTCTGTGAATACCGAAATGAGTAAGTGCCTTCTGTGAATACCAAAATGAGTAAGTGCCTTCTGTGAATACCAAAATGGTAGTAAGTTTAGGATTTTGTCTTAAGTTAGTTCTCTGAATCGGGCCCTATGAGTTTATGTAAGGCAAGGAACATTGTAGGATTGGACAACCACGAAAAGCCTGGGATTGGGGGTATATATGTTCCATTGATTGTGAGCCCTCCTAACAGTCAGTGGCAGTGTGGTGGTAACTATTGTTGATACAAGTTCCAAGGTGCTAGAAAATGTGATTATAGCAATTATCTGGTACTATCTATTGAATAACATGGGTTCCAAAGCCACCAGATGACTTATGTCTGATGGTAGTTGATCATGGATCCATACCTCACACAGTTCATGTCTATCTTTCGCATCTTGTAGCAATCTATTCCAAACAAGTCTTGATTAATTTTTTAGGCTTTCTCAGAGGAGTCAGATGTTTAGCCTCCCTCTCTTTCTGTTGTGTCAAATTATTCATTTGTATTTTTAGGAATTCAAGTCACTTTATTCACGACTCTGCTAGCAAACATATATGTGGCAAGGGTTCCTACTGTTCAATTAAAGAAGATGGCACCCTTCATACTATATAATGAGGCTTCCTTGATTGCTGCACAACATTTGGTTGCCTAATCATGGGACCATGAACGACTGATATTACTCATTTGCCCTCTGTGAGCCAACTCTGATGATGCTCTTGAGAGCTATCATTGTGGCGTCGGTTCAATGGGTAGTGGCAAGCCTAAATCATAAGTATCATCCAACTTAGTGTCTTCTTCAGTAAGGACCTGTGCATCTAAGTTTGACTACACTGACTTTGTCCCAACTACATATATGCTAATTTGTTCATTTTTTCGACTTATATATTTTTGGGTTTCCATGACAAGTATTTGAATCTCATTTGACCTCAGTTTTTCATGGTGTTTCCATTATTGGCGTCATTGCAGCACTTGTTTACTTTGGCAATATGGCATAATTGTTTACCCCATGTCTCTGAGTATTTGTTCCCCGAATTAACCTTTTTGGCCTGAAATGCCCAAGATTTGTTGCTCAATGATAAGAAGACACATCCATCACCATAAAATGCATGCCACTTGTAGCAACTTTGGTAACATTCTTTGAGAGGCGGTATCAAATTGGCCAATGGATCAATATAGCATGGCACACTGTGGTGAAACCCCTGCTCAAAGAACCACATCAAGTGGTTCACCCACCTTGCTAATCCCGTTATACATCCTCCTCTCCTTTTAAAGCACACAACCCTGAGATGTAAACCTGGGTCACTGAGCTCCTCAAGAAAACTGAAAGCAATCGTTTGCCCCACAGTGCAGCTATGGGTTGTCCCAGGGACCAAACTAATCCCCAGCAATATGATCTCCTCAGTTTATTAGCAAATTAACCCAATCTCTAGTCTATAATAAAGCAAAGGTACACCATTTACACATAAGCATTGCTATTACAGGCTTAATGGCACTAAATTGTGAAATAGAAACATCTTGTATGTCGATACTGACTAGTTAATACTTTAACTTGGAGCAGGCACTTCACAAGAAATTAGGACAAGGGCTGTATATAAATGGTGCAGCAGAGACGTATCACTGGCATAAATCACCAAATGCATGCCTTCCCTGAAGAAGTCCCTATTACATGAGAAGGAAACGCACTGGCTGATTGTTGTTGATTATGCATTGTAAATGAAGCTGTGCACTTGAGGAAGTGATGATTAAATGGACTTCCATTTGATTAAATATCATACCTGCCTTTTTGAACTCTTTCAAAAAAGGAGGCTTAAATTTGATAAAATACAAAAGTCACAAAGTGAATCAAGAGTTACCAATTGCAAAGCTATCATCTGCTTTACGCTTGAGATTATTGATACTGTCCATATTTTCTACTCGTGGGCCATTTCCCTGTAACTTGCAAAATGCCATGCATATCTACTATAGCCTTCTGGCATCTTCCTCCTGTTTCTGGTATTCCTCCTTACTCAATAGATTTTTCATGTTTTAATGACCAAAGAGACTGTGGCACACATTTGCCTGCTGCTCTCTACTTTCTTGGTCACAACCTGATCTATCCCCAACCCACCTCTCTGGACCATCATTGGTTCTACTCATCCCCCAAATTAAATGTATCTGTACCTACACTGTGCTGCAGCCTATTTCTCAACACTTCCAAGTCTCCCTCTGGGAGAGTTGTCATTCAATTGAACCATCAACACACATCTGCGTTCTATTAGACCTTCAGAGCTCCACCACAATCCCAAACAAGGTTGTCACCTATTCACTGATAGGCAGAGAAGAGGTCAAAGGCCTACCCTCCTACTCAGAGTGAATAAAGAAAGGCTAGTTTGAAGTCAGTTTAGTCCTGTCTAGGGAAATTGCGTCTATTTTGTATTGATTCAAGCGCACGCCTATTTTTCCACATTTTGACCACACTGTTGCCCTGCCAAAAATCCCATGCAAACGCTTGCAATAACAAAGACAATGGCAATTATAGCACCATCAGGAACAAAACGACTACAATAAATATGAGAGCATCAATTGTAACTAGATCAAAAATGCATTAATTCACGTGCAATGGTACATCACTAATGAACAGACGTTAATTGTTCCTTCGCCCCCGCAATCCAATTATTCCACATAATATCTAAAGTATTTTCAAGTGAATTAATTATCTCATTGTCACTTCACAGCAATCAGCTTAATACGTTGAGAATATTAGAAAGCACATAAATTATAATAATTAATTAACTTAAAACCTGACAATATCTCAAGTGCATCTTATCTGCATCTTTGTAGAATTCGCCACAGTAAGTTAGAGGTTTAGAAAGAATATAAACGCGTCACATCTTGGGTATCTGTGACTTGAATTTTATGTCATGCCTGTTGTGCAAGCAGTTGTGTTTGAGATCGCTCATCATGCCATATTTGGTATATAATGTCCAGGTACTTTCCAGTAAAACCCCCCCTGGTTTTATTTTCATAGTCATATTCAAAATAAACTTGGTAACAGCTATGTTCTTGATTTTGCTTTCATCTTAGAACTTCCCTAGTACTGATCTAGGAATTGGTACCTAGTGAACCAACTTTTTCCAAAATTTTTATGAGCAAGAAATGTCATAGGTCGTTGGATTCAATGTTTATTGCAGCAGCTTCTCCACTGTGGCATTTTCATACCTCATCTCCCTTAAAACTAAGATATTTACAGAGTATATGTTTTTCATCTCTTCTGGATGCCTTGGAATCACCTACCCTGCATTGACCATTACCAAACATGGGGGCAAATGGAGGATGTGATGCTCATACTAAACTCGGAATTACTGATTGTCAAGACTTACGACACCATGAAATACGACCTTACCTGCTGGGATTACCTCGTCTTCACTCACGATTAACCTATTTGGACTCTACTTTCTACTCTTATTTCTATCGCACCAAATACTCCATACACTGCAGCAGTAAGACAATAATTTGTTCAGAAGTGCCTAAAAAGCATTGATTCTTTTATCTATTTCCTGAAATTTAAGTATTCAGTTATGGCACAAGTGAATTCGACAAAATGGATGAAAACAGTACATGTCTTGTGAATGGATAGAAGAACAGCATACAAGTAATTTAAGACATCAATAAAGTACTCACAGTACAATAAGGCACATAGGTTTCAGCCATTAGGTTATGCAATGTATTTTTGACACTTTTTGCAATACTTATCAGGAAAAAACGGGGCAGTTACAGGACACTAGTCAAAACTTGTGTTACAATCACAACCTCTGAATAGCATTGATGAATCACTCACTGAAATACTATAGTAAGGTTTTTGGCAAATAGGGATATAAATATGCATCTTAATATTAGTAATATTAACTCTTTAATTTTATGATTTATGGATTTATGAAACAAAGTCTTGCATTCTACGCATTAAAAAATCCATGTCGCTATTTGTACAGATTCCAACTTAAAACACAAAAAGGGGAGTGGCGTAGGGAGAGAAGGCAATAGTGGAACAGTCAACCATCCGGCTACTTGGTTCGACTCAGTTTTCATATGCTTCTCAATGAGGGGGGACCTCATATATACGTATAAAGGGCATAGAGGTTTCAAATAAAGTATTAACGTGAGTGAACGTATTGGAGCCCACCAATGTTTCTATACTACTCTAAACTCATCCACATTGTTTTTGCCGTCTCTTTATATGAAGCAGCTGAGCCCTTGACACAGGCTACTCAGTTGTACAGCCACTGTATCATTAGCTCCCACATCTTCTCAATTTTTGAAGTCATGTTGGTCTTGAGGCGAAATGTAGTAGAAATCATTCTAGGGGCCACCCCACCATCAGGCATTAATTAAATTGCCTAATAGAAAAAGCAATAGAGATTATCGCACTACTTAGTATACAGTACTTATGAGTTTACTAGAAGCAATGGGTTCTATATCTGGAGGTACGCGGATAGCACTGACTGGGCCCAAAATGCTGTCATCAGTTAGAGTTAAGCCCTCTTTAACGCTCTAAGGGGGAGATTGACAAGGAAGTGGCGTAGGGAGGCGTTTGCCTTCTTGGCCTAATGCCTCTCTCCGCCACTTCGGAAAAGCAAGGCTGCACCATATTCACAAGGAGATGGTGCAGCCTTGCTTTTTCCCCCTGCGATGGCGCTAAGTTCACAACTTATCGCCAACGCAGGCACCCTTTCACCAGAGTGCAAGGGTGTCTGCAAGCATGGTGCAAGGGTGCATGCAAGCAGGGAGGTTTGTTTATGTACAGGAAGGTGTCCCTTCTTGAATATTAAACAAACCTAAAATGCCAGTTTGTAACTTACATGCGTGCTGCTTCATGCAGCACACATGTAAGTTACAAAACGGCATTTAAAAAGAAAGGTTTGTTTATGTACAGGAAGGGACACCTTCCTGTACATAAACAGACCATGGCATTTTGCATTTTCCATGCACAAGGCAGCACACATGGAAAATGCAAAAACGAGGAGAAATAAAGCATTTCTCCTTGTATTGCCAACTTAAGACCTGGGTTTTCCTGGTCTTAAGTTTGGCGTTAGCTCCTATTTATGCTGCCCTTGTGCATAGGGGGCAGGGTAAATATCAATGGGTGTTGTGGTGAAACGCCCACCACAACACCCACTGCACGCCTCTTTCACGCTAAACACAGCGTGAAAGGGGGCCGATTCACAAGGCAGCGTTAAGCCACATTAAGTGGCCGAACGCTGCATTGTGAATAAGGCGATGCCCCTATCGCCACAACAACTTCACAGAAAGTGAGATTGTGGTGGCGATAGGGGCTTGTGAATATGACCCTAAATCCTTCTCAGTGAATGATCTTTGAATGTGTATTAGCAGTCGAGGAGCAAGTCAGTCAATTCAATTCAAAACTTTATTCAATATGTTTAAAACAACCATAAAAGGATGCATGAATTAAAGCTGTATGTATTACACATAAATAGCAAGACGGGTTATAAAGATTATACAAGGCAATACTCAATATGCGATATAAAAGAGTTGATCATACCTAAATGCACTTAAAACATTTTTAAAATGGGGATACAAGCTCCATTAAAACTGGGTTCGGTCACAAGAAAGCGATACTCTTGCGTGTAGTAATTGCATTAGTAATAAAAAGTGCTTCATTAAGACAAACCTTGGCATCATTTAACTCAGACAGATATTTGAAGGCAGCAATATGCGATCCATTGGTATACTCAAACAAAAGTGGTTTTAAATAATAACTTCTGAATCCTGAATAAAAACCACAGAACAACATAAAGTGCACACTGCTTTGTCTGCTCTGTCCATAATATGGGCAGGGGGTCGAATGCAGAGGACACATGTTCATATTAGGAAAAGCAACGGGGTGATGGGCAGTTCCCAATCAGAATCTAACTAATACAAAATGGTGCATAAGATTAGGTATATTGGTCGAATAGTCTTGGCAGCCGTCAATTACGTGTTAGATAAAACTTAACAGTTGATTTCCTTATCTTGCAATCCATCCGGGCTACAATCTTCTGATTCATAAAAGTCTCTATAATAGACGACTTGCTTAGTGATGTTATTTGCAGGGGGTTAGTCTGGACTGACATCTTAAATAATTTGCTGTACATAAATTCACTGTAGCATTACCAAGGAATCACAGCTACTTTATCTAGGGTAAGGAAATCTAATATGATAGACTTTGTAAAACAGGTTTCCTCTTTGGACCATACTGTGCGCCAAAGCAGCAGGGGGCAAAGTGCAACTTACTCTGTAAGGTACTGTTGCCCAACTTCTCTATGAATAATCTCAGAGGAAGCTGATGCCGGTAAACAAAGGAGACGCTTGAGGAAACCTGTTTTCCTCCATCTGAAGTGCTTTACTGTTATTGTTGCTCCACACACCAGCCCCATATGTAGCAATGGATAAAACCCTGGTCCCATAAATTGTTGTCATCTCTTTAACAGGCCTGGAGCCCAGCTTAGCTGAGAATCTAAAACCCCAAGGATGCTTTTATTCATTTTGCTCCTGGTCTTAGTAATTTCACTGGTGTATGAGCCGTTACCCGAGCAAGTGATGCCCACGTAGAATAAGCATCAACTGAGGCCACCGGAGACTTGTCCATAAAAATAGTACGCCATTGTTAATCCCTTGACCCGCAGACCATGGTATAGGTTTTATTTTTATTGATAATCAATTTTCTAGCAGCAATAAAATCCCCCAAAGCATCCATTAAATGTTGCAACTCCACCGGGGCCCTGGCCAGCAGGACAGCCTCATCTGCATACAAGAGCACTGGTATCGGGCGCCCGGCCCCCTGTGGGGCATCTGCATGCACAGATTGTAATATCTGGTGCATCCCATTTATAAATAAAGAAAATAATAGTGGGGCAAGTACGCAGCCTTGCCAATTTCCACGTTTGACCGGAAAATGGTGCATTCACCTCGTGCCCCATAACGTACTTTACAGAACAGATTCTCATATAATCTTGCCGAAGAGCAAATGATTGGCCTAGGCGCCCCCATGGCAAGCAAGGTGGTCCAAAGAATAGCATGGTCTACTAGGTCAAAAGTGCTGCTTAAGTCAGCTAAACAGAGATATAGTCTTCCACCTTTGACACATGTATACTTTCCTATAAGTAGATCCAAATTCAAACATTGCTTAAGGGTCCCCAGACCTTTCCTAAAACCAAACTGTACTGGTAAAAGTATTGAGCAATCATAAACCCATTCTTCTAGTCTTTTGGCAAAACACTTTGTTCATCACTTTTGCCGATGAATCTAGTAATGTGATTGGCCGATCATTCCTAGGGTCTGATCTATCAACCTTTTTGTAGCTGGGTACTATAATGGAGGTACCCCTTGAGGGTGGAATCGTTGTCATTGCAGACATTTTAAAAGCTCTAGTAAGAATTGGTGCCCATAAATCAATAGCGATCTTAAAGACATCAACTGGGACCCCGACTGAGCCTGAGGCCTTACCCTCTTTACTTTCTTTTACATCCCATGACACTGCTTGATTCGTAATGTCCGCAAATTAGGGGGGCCACATTAACTGGTCCTTAGTACAATCTCCAAATCTGCTGATAGGGGGTAAAAATTCTAGAGTAGTGAGCAACTGAGGAATCACAGGGAACATGTGATAGCAATGCAGGAAAGGAATCATCCCTTAGGAGAGCTGAATTAACAGTATCCCAAAATAATGTACTATCTCTTGTGTCAGCAGCATGTGACAAATTGGACAATGCCACATCCTGGAGTTCTTTCTTCCTAGATGTGAGCGCCTCTTCATATTAAATTCTGGGTAATTTAATCAGCGGATTATCTCTAGGTCTTTCACAACGGACCAATTTCAGATCCCTAGAGGCAGTGGTGCATGCGTGGTTAAACCAACCTCTATGTTTAAGGGGGCCTTTTGTGAACGGACGAGTCAGAAGGTTGTCTCTTATGTTGGTGATAACAATGAAACTATAAAGTAGCTGATTAGGGGTAACCACATCTTCTAGACAGCATGTAATGTCACTAAAGCTCTTGGAACAGACATCATCTAAAATTTCAGTTGGCTCAACTCCATCCCATTTTATATGGACCCCATTAGGTCTAGTTGGGGCAATATTGGTAACCCGTCTATTAGTCATGTCACTGTCCTTCCTCCCGAAAAGAAACTGTCAGCATAATACACTTATGGTCACTCAAACTCAGACAAACAACCCTTGGTATGGTACACCACTTGCATGCATTAGCAGATATTAGGATGTGATCATTAACTGAGGAAGAATTCCTCCCTATAAATGTTGGAATAGGGTCCCCATTACCATCACGTTCACGTTTTAGTAAATGTAGGTCATACTTGTCAATCAGGGAATTCAATTGTTCACCATAATAATTGTGGGGGAAATGTGAATAACCAGTCACTGTCTCATTGATGACCCCGCATACCAGTGAAACAGAGAGTCGACATTGGGGTGGTATTAAAATCGCCAGCCCAAATTATTATAAAATCATTGGTAATCGTCTGTAATAGAGACTCCAGTCCGCCTTGGGCTGACACCACCTTACCCCTCGTGTTGTAAAAAACATTATTTTAAAACTTCATCAACACTACATCCCGACCTCCCTTAAATGTTATCCATAGGATTAGTGAGTGGGGACCAACAGTTATTTTCCTCTTGATAATTACAGGGAGCCTATTCCATATGAGAACCATAAGCCCCACTTTTGCCCTCACTGCTATTGATGGTTTGGCGTCCAGCCAATGTGGTGAGAAACGCTCAAAAGAAACCAGCTCAATACACCAGGTTTCTTGGATACATAATATATCCAGGGCACATATAAACTCCGTTCCCCCAGGCGTGCCCTGTTTTTTTGCTAACCCTCCTACATTCCAGGTCGCAATATTGTAACCACCGTACATCTTTGAGTCACTACCAATAGGAGATAACGAAATAGGTAAAGCAACTGCTGGGAGTGTATAGTCCTCTATGCATGGTGGGGCGGCTGCTGGAGGGGTATAATTCGATACATCATCAGGAGGTGAATTTCAGACTTAAGTTCCATTAACAGTTTATGTTCAGTCAACCATGAGAGTTGTATTGTTGTTTCAAAGATTTATTTCTCATTAAGACATTAGTAAAGTTCTTTATTTTTGGTCTTTATTAGGTCTTTATTTATTTAGTTATTACATCAATCAAATCTCTTCAAAAAGAATGGTTAGAACAATGCGTCAAATAATATGATTTTATTGAGCATGTTCCATAAAGGAATAATGCCCAGATTTAGAAAACTGTCAGGGAACTCACATAGAGCCATATGTAGGTAGCCCAATACCGGTCGGTAACGGCCGATTTTCGGTAAATATACCGTTACCGACCGGTATTTAGGCTTTTGATATGTAGGGGGATCATTTCTGTATTCGGTAATTTACCGAATCGGTAAAATTACCGATTCGGTAATTTTACCGATTCGGTAAATACCGAATACAGAAATGAGATGTAGAGGGAGTGTGTGGTGGGTGTGGGGATTCGTTATTTACCACCAACTGAAAGTTGGGGGTAAATGACGAATGTCTCAGTTAATGCATCATTTGGCCCTTAGATGTGTGCAATGTGGCAGACACACATGCCCTCAGGGCATGTATGTGTGCCACATGTGCACACATGCAGGAATCAGGGGTGCAACAGGGTGTCAATGTGACACCCTGCCACCCTTGATTGAGCTCCCCCCATTACCGATTCGGTAATTACCGATTCGGTAATGGTAACTGGCTTCCCATTGATTCCTATGGGCCTCCTGGCCCATAGGAATCAATGAGATACAGGTTACCATTACCGAATCGGTAAATACCGATTCTAAAATACCGGCACTTACCGAATCGGTATTTTTTTACCTACATTACATTTACCGATTCATAAATACCGAATCGGTAAAATTGGGTATTTAAGAATCGGTAAATGTAATTTACCTACATATGGCCCATAGTCCCTAAATAGGCTGTGCTGCATTGCGTGACAGGGACAGAGCAGGAGTGCGCCATATTCACAGAGATATGGCACTCCCCTCTCCCTAGCACCGGTGCTGATTTCATCTGCCGTGAGCCGGGCGCTAACTTTAGCGCCATAGTGCTAGAGTGCATGCCTGAGTCTAGCATAGGTTTCGTACAGGAAATGTACCCCTACTGTACAAAATACAATGCCTAGACACAATTCAAAGTTTTTCCTACTTTGAATGTGTGCTGCATAGTGCAGCATGCATGCAAAGTCAGAAAATAAAGGAGAAATTACAACATTTTCCATTTCATTGCCTGCTATACAGCAGCATTAATTTTTGGCACTAAACTCTGTCTACTAATGTTAGTAGATAGGGTTTAGTGTAAAAAAGCATGCATGGTTGCATGGGAATGCCCATGTACCACCCTTGTAAAGCACCCTTGACGCAAAGTAATGCAAAGCAGTGTTCCACGCTGCTTTGCATTACTTTTCCATACAGACCAATGCTAATACCAATTAGCGTTTGTTTGTTAATCCCCAAATAGGTTTAGCGTTGGGTTAGCATTACAAAAGGAACGCTAACCCAACGCTTAACCTTTATTAAACTAGGCATAAGTCCCCTATTCAATAAATCAGGTTCAGAGCTTTAGATTCTCAGAACCCATGAAGAGTTAAAAATCATGTAAAAGAGTAAAATCAAAGGAGCATAAACATTCAAAGCCGAATTAGAGTATCTGAGCTGCCCATAAAGAGTAGTTCATAGGACTCAGCTGAGTCTTAATAAATCCAATTAAGTCAACATACAATTTGAAGTAGCAAGCTGTCAAATCAAAATAGCAAAGAGAGTCTAAGAGAACAGCAGCAGCAGTAGCCACAATCGTCAAGAGTTCGGCCAGGGAAAGGGTTTAAGCAGGGGGACTACCTAGGAATACCCACTAATATGAAAGTCAAGAAAACATATGTAAAACATTGTAGCAGGCTTCCTATTCCACAAGCCAGTCATGAAACAGAGTAGGCTCCTCCGTTCCCAAGGAATAACATGCAGATTAAACTTTTTATCATATAGTTTGCTGCAGACAGTCTTGCGCAATGAGATTCTGGAAACATCAGGCATCGTTCCCATAGGCTTTAAACAGAGATGGACCATTCACATATAAAAATATTTCACTGCAAGTACTACTAATTTAAAGGCAAAGTCGCTGTTAGGTAATGCATTCTTTTACTCTACTCATTATTGTTTAAATGCGCAAATTATTCTATTCAAGCTTTGTATGAAACATAAGAAAGTAGAAAGTTCATGACATTCAAGAATACAAATGTTGCTTAATAAAGTAATACATTTTGTTAAACTGAAAGATTCTACAGTTATGACTACATCTCCAAGCATGTCATTCTAGGGTCAATCTTATAAATCATGTTTTGCACATTCCAGCAATATTGAGTTCCCTTCTAGCTGGAAAAACTTGTTTTATGGCATTTCTATGGCCTACATGAATAACAATGACAATGACTGCCTGCTGCGAAATAGCATATTTTTAAAGTGTCTCAGTTTAATGTTAAGTTTTACTCTTTATGGCACACTTTGTATACTGTGGGCCACAGGTCGATTCACAAAATCGGCCCATTTGCGAATGCAAAAAAGGCTTTTCGTATGTGTCAAACCCTATTTTGTGATTCTGTATCCTTTTAGGGCGTCCCGTTCCAAATACCAAATCTCAGAGGTATGAATTAATGTTTTGTGAAAGTGAATGTGGTCACAAAACATTTGCATATTACAACCAAATTCAAGTTGGTGGTAACCCATTCACAAATGGCAAAGGGACCCCTTTGGGAATGGTGGCAAAAACGTTTTTTAGGAGCAGGCTGCGGTCCCATGGACTTCTAATTTTTTTCTTTTGAACACATCCCGTTTTCCTTTAAGGAAAACTGACTGAATTAAAAAAAATTATTGGTTTTTGAAAAGCAATCACGCACATGGTGGTCTGTTGAACATAGCAAGCCACCATCCCCGTAATTTTAGAAATTCCTTGGGGGTCACAAATTGTGACCTACCTCATTTATATTAATGAGGTAGGTTGATTTGCAACCCCATAGTAATCGCTAAATGAAACTCTTGGAATTTCATACATTAGGAATAGCGATTTTCTAATTGCGATTCGCTGAAAATCGCAATTAGGTAATCGTTATTCAACGTGTTAATACATGTAGCCCTAAGTTAATTAATTTTTTGTTCTAATTAATTGACTATATTAACACCAACAGTTGATCTTGGGGATTGTTAATAATATATTCATTAGAGTTCAATCTTATATTCTCAGCTAACCATTCACCAAGATTGGACAAGTAGGTTTTATCAAATGGCGCGTGATAAATTTTTTGTCCAATACCGGAGTTGTGAGAAGCTGTTTGTGGTTAATTAGACCCACAATGTTAACATTTTTTATAGCAGGTCCTGTGAAACGGACTTGAGATTATCATCTCACTACTCTTGGTTAGGCCTGGGCGGAAAACTATGCTACGCTCGCAGAGTGTGCGTAGTTTGCGCAACTACGCGTTACACGAATCGCACATAGCACAGTGCAAAAATGTGTAGTGTAGCTTAGCGGGCATTTTTTGCTCGCTCGCGGTCCTCAACGTCAAGTTGGCGACCGCAAGTGAGCAAAATCAACATCCCGGCAAGACTTTTTCCCCGTTCGCGATCGGTAACATCAAGTTGACGATCACGAGCATGGAAAATAAACCTCCCAGCGAGATTCTCAATGCGGGGAGGTCAGGTTACTCATTGCGAGTGGTCACGTATGCTCGTGACCGCTCGCGATGAGAAACTTTTTGTCCAATACTGGAGTTGTGAGAAGCCGTTTGAGGATAATTAGACCCACAATGTTAACATTTTTAATAGCAGGTCCTGTGAAACGGACTTGAGATTATCATCTCACTACTCTTGGTTAGTCCTGGGCGGAAAACTACGCTACGCTCGCAGAGTGTGCGTAGTGTGCGCAACTACGCGCAACGCGAATCGCACATAGCACAAAAACGCGTAGCGTGGCTTAGCGGGCATTTTTTGCTCGCTAGCGGTCCTCAACGTCAAGTTGGCGACCACAAGTGAGCAAAATCAACATCCCGGCAAGACTTTTTCCTCGTTCGCGATCGGCAACATCAAGTTGACGATCACGAGCGTGGAAAATAAACCTCCCGTCGAGATTCTCAACGCTGGGAGTTTAGGTTACTCATTGCGAGTGGTCACGTCTGCTCGCAACCGCTCGCGATGAGAAACTACCAGTCCATGTTGAGAAAGCTGCCGCGCGAGTACAAATCTACTTGAGCGGCAGAAAACGACTGCTTGCACTGTGCATGATGCCGTTCGCAATGATTGCACAGTGCGGCCAAGCATCCGGCACTGTGCAATCATTGCGAACAGCATTTCCCTACCGCACTACGCAGTTCGCGTAGCTACGTGTAGCGTGCATAGTGCAAAGTGCATAACGCGTAGCTACGTGAGTCGCGACTACGCAAGCTATGCCCAGGGTTACTCTTGGTCAGTCTATCCCATATTTCTCACCCAGTAACCAGAAATGCTCAGACATGCCCATAATATATTTAATACCTGTAAAAAATCCAGAATTACCCATTGGTCACTGTTCTCCTAGCTGTAGTTCGAGCAATAAGAGTGAAGATGTAAACCTGCTCTGTATAATCTCTGAGGTGTCTCTCACAACAGAGCACTCAGCCTACATCACTGACATATTCATAGGGGAAAGCATGATATCACATAATGTTATTTCTACTCACAAAGTCACAAATCACATTAATCTGGGAAACAACAGATGCAAATGGCATACCACTGGTACATTAGATAAAGGTGACTGAGAGGGGCATACATTGCAACTGAATGCCACTCAGATACCCCACATATCTCCTATCATATATCTTGTAATACAAGTTGGGCAGTTATGTTTAAGCTAGATGGATGACTTTATGTATATGCATGCTAGGTACCTGGTCTGGAAATATTCTGGGGAGTTGTTTTGATGTGTAGTTTAGCCGGGACTTCGTGGTGTTTACTCAAATGTCATATTAGAAATAGGTCAAGTAGGCTGTAAAAATGTAAAGTTCGGAGTCTTGGAAGGGCAATCAGTGTGGAAAACTGGAAAGGATGTAATAACAGGACATAAATGGGTTCATTTCAGGGAATGCTTCATTGATTGTCAACTCAACAACTCATAGATAATCCCTACCAGAAGTATGTGAGCACATAAAAAACTCTTAAGACACTCACTCAAGAGTTCAAGCTATGATCCACCTCCAGCCTCTTATAGGAATTAACGGTGGGCAGTGAACTCTGTCCAGCCAGCGAAGTTTGTGGATATTTCCCGACTACGCCCTCCGCTTGGATCACGGAGTTAAGCAAAACTCCGCCAACCACTACGGAGCAGAAATCATCAACGCCCTCACCCGAAAGTCTTCACTTGGGTGGCACTGGGGTAAAGCACTCAACCATCAGATGTGCTGTGAGTCTGACGCCATTTTAAAAATCAAAAAGCAATGCATGCATGCATGCATGCATGACCTCGCATGCACTCACCTGCCATTCTTTTGTTCGTCACCTCTTTTGAATTTGTGCCACAGCTTACCATCCTCGAGGCTCACCTGAGGCTGCTTGCCCGTTGGGTCTCCTTTCTCCCTCCCAGCCTCGAGCTCTCGCTCCACGAAATTAACAGCCTGGACACGCATACTGTACCATGGTAAAAAAAGGGGAGGATGACATGGGTGAAAGGTTCTCCCCGCACAGAGCCTTTCACTAGCCTCCTGAATCCCGATCCTCTTGTTTGCTTTGCCGTTGTTCAATGCGCACATTAGTCTGAGTGGGAGACTGCAGAAGCTGCACAAGTCCTGCTGTGTGCCTGCCTGTATTGACCTCTCCCCCTGCGCTCATCTATGGCCTTGGTAAGCTCCTCCTCCAAAATAGTGGCCTGCAGTGGCACTGCACCGATCCCAGGACTGTTGTTGGGGCCGTGTTTTCCGAGACCCAGTGCCTTCAGCCTGACCCGAGAGTGACCGCAGCTCTGGGTGGCAGGACAGTCACAGGACACCAGAGTCAGCCTCTGAGTCGCTGCCCTCCCCTGAGCCCCCAGCCATGGGCAGCGCCAGCAGAGAGCACAACAGACCGCTGGATTTTGGAGGTAAGAGAAAGCAGCAATGGGTGTTGGACACTCAAAAGTGAGCGAGTTCTGATCTCAGTGGCGGTGCATGTAGAGCCTAATCACACTGCACATACACCACACTGCGCTGCCACTGCTAAAAGGGGAGCAGCTACCAGTAGCTACATGTCGGAGGATGCTGTGCCTGTCCATTTCCCACTGTCTCCCAGTTTCAGAGTGCTGTTGTGTTTCTTTGTTTCACTCAAGTTCCCCAGTCCTGTGTCCTTCTTTTGTTTTGTTGCTTGGTGTTTGCAAGGCCCACCTCTGAGTTACAATGGCATTGTGGGGCTTTGGGAACCTTATGGTACTGCGTGGGTCTGATGTTTTCTGCAAAGCACCAGATTGGAAGGGTACCTTCTACCAGCTCCCGAAATTAGTGTTTGCATATCTTAACCAGGTGCCAGACCCTCCTTACTCAAGAGCTGGCTTGTCTTTGTGCCCCAGTAGTTCAGCCAGTACCTCTGTGCCCCTTGCGTAGGCCCTGATTCCAGATGGGCAAGTGAATTCCGGTCCCTGTGCAAAACTGAAATGGAGGAAACGCAAGAATTCCACTTTCATAATAAACACCTCACTCCTACTGCAATTGTGCCCTAATAAATGTCTGCATGTCATATGTGTTGAAAGCCTCTGATACATAAGGAAATAGGTGCGGTAAACACCTCTTTCTGCATGCCAGTCTTTGTCTTCCCTTGTCAAGCTGTAATGAGAGGTACTTGCCTGCACCTAGTAAATACCCTGAAGTGAGGAATCAATGTTTCCCTGGTGTGGTAATCCCTCCCAAGTCTCTCCAAATTGGGAACAAATGCATCAGTGTCTGTGTCTCTTACCCCGCATTGTCTCCATGAATATATTTCCCTTCATCAGTGTCAGTGAATGTCGCTTCTTGTGTGTATACTGTCAAGTGCATTTTTAGGTGAATATGTATGACTGTTACTGTAACAGAGTAGGTGTCTGTCCTTCCTTTGATTCAGCTGTGTCTATCATTACTGGCCAGAGCATGTGCCACCCTTCCCCCATCCTTGTCTCCATCACCTAGTGTTAGTGAAAATGACACCCTGTCCCTGTGTCCTTGTCTCTAGGGCGGAGCGGAACTCCACGGAATTCCAATGAGTTTTTATGCAACTCTGCGGAATTGCATGTAGTGCAACTCTGCAAACTCCACCCACCCTTAATAGGAATGTGAGTATAGGTGCCAAGGTGCCAAGTGCAATTTATATGTGAGAAACCATAATGAAGACCTGGGAGGTGAACGGGGGGAGCCTTCTGATGCAAATTTCAAACTACTTAGAAAAATCAGTAGCAATAATTGTCCAAGAACAGCCAAAACAGGAATTAGGGGCCATAATATTTTTCTTTCATTCATCTTTCAGCAGTGCAAACATTGATATGTTTTCTAGATTTTTTAACCAGGCCATTGCCTGGGAATAGGCTTTCTATACCCTGTGACATAGAGGTCCTAATTTGGATGTCAGTCGGAGTTGCCTCTGAATGACATCCCTGCAGTTTTGTAACCAACGACCTTGGGTCGGCAGTCCGAAACCGCAATTATGAGGCGATTGCACATGGTGCGGTCGCAGACTCCCATTTCCCTATGGGAGCTTGTGAGGCAGTCAGAAACCAGCCGCAGCAAAAGCTTCCAAAGACAAATGGGAGTCTCTGTAAATCCGTGCACTGTGTGGCAGGCTCCTCATGGTGCCTGCCACACGGTGCAGGGATTTAAAGAGGGGCACCATAGGTGCCCTCTCAGTCAGCAACCAGAGGCCGTGGAAGCGGGAGGTCCCTGCTACGGGCCCCTAAAGTCACTTTCCAACAGGCTTTCCATGTCAGAAATACCCAATTGGAAACCCTTTCAGAAACCGACATCATAACCCGACAGCGTAACCACCATCCGTAAAGGATTATGTTGTGGTTCTGACTGGGTGACGGACTACTTGAGCCTGTCGGAAGCCAGTTGGATTCACCTGCCAGTTTAAATCCCTACTGCCATAATGGTAATATGGCTGTCAGAATTCAAACCAAGGATGTCGCTCGGAGGCTTTCCAACCGACATCCAAATTTGGGCCTAAGTACTTTGTCAAAGTGCCAACCTGAGACAGAAAGCCATTTGGACTGCAACCACCCCGCAACCCCCAGAGCAGTATTTGAGTGAAATGCATTTCAGTTAACAATCAATCCCTTGAGATGTCACAGGAGTAATTAGTGGAGCTTAAATCCTTTTTTCATATTGGAAAGGCACACTCAAGATCTCTGGGAAACCTGGGATACAGTTTAAAGATTTATTTTTTAAACTAAAAAACTAAAACTCAATCCTAATGCTCATAATAGGAATAGTAACTATTATAAATATGAACTATATAGTAGTAGCAACATTCAGTAGAAGTGTAAATACCAAATAGTACTGTAACATGTTGGTGTTTCCGTTTATGTATTTATGATAATACTATAATCTCATCCTCTTTAGCTAACTAAACTGATCTTCTAAGCACCAAACAAAACGCATAATTCAATGTTTCAAAGATGGATCACACCAGCATACCTCGTCTGAACAATAAAGCCATGGCTCAGTAAAATAGCAGCATCTGCTATTATAGTCTGCACGAGCAAGCAGGCAGACAGATAGGTCCACCAAATAAACTCTAAAGCATCTCCAGTAGGCTTCATCAAAGGAAGGTAATATGGTTTTATATGGCATTTCTCTAAAGTCTCTGGTACGAAGTTCCTCTCTTGTTTTTCCCACTCGGTTCTTACATCATATAATACATATGATCACTGTTGAATTGTACACAAAAAAACTTTTAGCAAAAAAGGCCAGGGCACACTTTCACTTGCTTACATCGTGTGGATCCATACCCTTTGCTTCAAAATACAATACAAGAAAAGTGAAGCTATCAGCTTCATGAAACCTTGTTCAACATTTAAACAATCACCATAACAGGAATTCAATTCATAAGAAACAATCAGAATAAATTCAAGCAAACTTAATTATCATGTTACAATGAATAATAAATGAAATAATAAATGTGTATAATAGATTTAATTTTTTTTGTCTAAATAACCAACATACTACGGGGCCTGATTACGATGTCGGTCGGAAAGAAATCTGACCAAATCCTTGTCGTAATCATTTTCGACCTACTCGGTTTCTGTTAGTCCGACCGACCGATTACGATATTTCTGAACACCGTTCGGTCGGACTCCCATTGCCTTCACTGGGAGCCTGTGTTCCGACCAACAACACCGGCTCCCATTGAAAAAAGGGGTGCCTGCCACACTGTGCATGGTTGTAAAGAGGGGTCCTATGGGTACCTCCACAGCCCCAACCAGAGGCCTCCGGGTCCAAATCAGTACCCGACAGCCGTTCTGTGTCAGACAGACCAATTCGGAAAGGGTGTCCGAATCCGACATTGCAATACGTTGGTCGGAAAAGCGGTCCATATAGATGTACGATGCGGATTCGACAGACTTGGAGTCTCTGAATGCTGGTCGGAACCGAATCGGGAAGACAGAACCGTTAACTTCTATCGTAATCGGTCTGTCGGAAATGTTTCAGAGTCGGTCGGAAACATAGGATCCAACACGGTTCAGGAGAATTCGAATTCCGATCTGAGCCTTTTCGACTAACATCGTAATCAGGACCTAAATATTTATCATCACGCTTCAGGAACAATGCTGATATTACATGCAATTAAGATACAGGCAAAGAGATTCCCCATGAAAAGTCCATACCCAGTTTTTTAATCTGATTTTTTGTCATTGATATCTGTACTTATTGCATCTTTACATTGCTGTTGTGGCCTTTTCTGTTGTGGCTCTTCCAGATCTTGTCACCAAGTGAGTTTTGGTTGTTCATAATGAAATCATCACATGCATTTCAAGTATCTTCCAAAATGCTATTCATTCCTAATACTTGTTTGATTCTGATGTGTACATCTGCCAAGGTTTGAACTCGTTTGCACCCATTTTGTAAAAGGCTTCACTCACTATTAATGGTGTGGTGGACGAGGTTAGGAATGTTTTCTGTGATAACATTTATGATGTCGTCAACAATGTAATTTATGAAGGTAAATATGTGACCCCTGACCCTCGGGTAGGTCACTTCCCCACCGCTGCAGCTCCGCCTGCCTACCCGCTGCTCCGCCTGATCCTCTCTACAGTTGGCACTTGCCCGATCGTCACCTGGACTGCCTGGGCCCTGCTCAGTGCCCGTGTGCCTGCCCGCCCCTTCCTCTCTGTCCCCGAGTGTCCGAGTGTGTTTGAGTCTGCCTGCCCGCCCCGTTTTTCGTTTTGTACCCCCAGTGTGTTCTGGTGTGCCTGCCCGCCCCCTTTTCTCCTTCTGTACCCCTAGTGTGTTTTAGTGTGCCTGTGATTGCCGGGAGTCTTCTCCTCCCGCTTCCTCCGTCTTCCTGCCGCTGCCTCCCGTGCGACCCTGCCCCCCGGCACCCATTGGCTATTCCCTCCCGCCTCCCAGCTGACCCCTCCTTCCCTCCTCCTCCTCCTCCCCTCTTATGGCGACCGCGGCGCGATCGCGCAGCGGACGTGCGCAGCGGTCGTGCCGATTGTGCGCCAAAGGCGCGCCAAAGGCAAGCCCGTCTGCGCCCGTCCAAGCCTGGACCGTGCCCAGCACCAGGACCCCTGGTCCACGACGATGCCAGCGCACCCGACGAACTTACGACACCGCCACCCTCCACGCACTCAACGCCGGTCGAAACACTGCCTGCTACCAAGCCACCCCGAGGCGCACACACGGACCCTTCACCTGCCAAGCCTGCCAATTCACCTGCCTCAGGACCTGCCCGGTACCCGCCAAGCCGAGCACCAGCAACAACCACCTCAAGTGCATCCTGCTCAACACCCGCTCTGTCCACAGGCACGCCGTGGAACTCTGGAACCTCCTCGATACAACATCACCAGACGTCGCCTTCCTCACGAAACCTGGATGAACGCCTCCTCAGCCCCCGACATCGCCATAGCCATCCCGGAGGGCTACAAGATCACCCGGAGGGACCGCGTAAACCAAACCGGAGGAGGCATAGCCATCGTCCACAGAAACACCATCCGCATCACGACCAACTCCGACGACACCCTCACCGCCGCCGAACACCTTCACTTCCAGATACATACCGACCCCAAGACCACCCTCATAGGCACCCTCATCTACAGACCCCCGGGACCATGCACACAATTCAGCGAAGCCATCGCAGACTTCATCAGCCCGCACGACCTCACCTCCACAGACTACATCCTCCTAGGGGACCTCAACTTCCACCTGGAGAACAACAAGGACTGCAACACCGCCGCCCTGCTGGACAACCTCGCCAACCTCGGACTCAAGCAACTGGTGAACACCCCCACTCACTACGCCGGCCACACGCTTGACCCCGTCTTCTCCTCCAGCAAGCACATCTCCTTCAGCCACTCCACCGGA
Organism: Triturus cristatus; assembly: GCF_964204655.1. NCBI lineage: Eukaryota > Metazoa > Chordata > Amphibia > Caudata > Salamandridae > Triturus > Triturus cristatus. The sequence goes on along the minus strand of NC_140587.1, from coordinate 844,195,154 downwards.
CTACACTGGACAGACCACAGCTGCGTCCACTTCAACTTCAGGAGAACCACGACCCACCACCACCCACAACAGGTTCCCCGCAGAAGCTGGAGCAAGATCACCGCCGACCAGCTCACCACCTCCCTCAGCCAGAACCCGCCCACCAACACGACGGACCCTGACGAAGCAGCCCACAACCTCACACAGTGGCTCACCTACTGCGCTGACAAACTCGCACCACTGAAGAACCCTCCCAACAGACCCGGCAGCAGGAAAGCCTTGTGGTTTACCAACGACCTCAAAAACTCCAAGAAAACCTGCCGCACCCTCGAGAAAGCCTGGCGCCACGACCAGACAGCAGAGCGCATGACCGCCCTCAAGAACACCACCCGCAAACACCACCAGCTGATCCACACCACCAAGAAGACAGCATTCAAAGAACGACTGGACAACAACACCCACAACAGCAAGGAGCTTTTCAGCATCGTTAAAGAGCTCTCCAACCCCAGCGCCTGCAACACCGACATCACCGCCTCGCAAGACCTCTGCGACTCTCTCGCCTCGTTCTTCTACCGCAAGATCGTCGACATACACAACAGCTTTGGCGCGCCGACCACGCACCCAACCACCGAACCAGCGCCCCCCACCACCACCCTCTGCACCTGGACCCCTGTCAGCACCGAAGACACCACCCGCATGATGAACACCATCCACTCCGGCTCCCCTACCGACCCCTGCCCACACCACATCTTCAACAAAGCCGACTCCATCATTGCACCCCAACTCCGGAACATCATCAACAGCTCCTTCGCATCCGCCACCTTCCGGAGAGCTGGAAACATGCCGAGCTGAGCGCCCTCCTGAAGAAACCCACCGCGGACCCCACGGACCTCAAGAACTTCCGCCCCATCTCGCTCGTCCCCTTTCCAGCCAAAGTCATCGAGAAGACCGTCAACAGACAACTCTCCGCCTTTCTCGAGACCAACAGATCCCTCGACTCCTCACAGTCCGGCTTCCGAGCAAACCACAGCACCGAGACCGCCCTCATCGCAGCCACCGACGACATCAGGACCCTGCTCGACAACGGGGAAACAGCTGCCCTCATCCTCCTGGACCTCTCAGCAGCCTTCGACACCGTATGCCACCGCACCCTGATACAACGCCTCAGCAACACTGGAATCCAAGGAGCGGCACTGGAGTGGATCATCTCGTTACTCGCCGGAAGAACCCAGAGAGTCCGCCTCCCCTCGTTCCGATCCGCGGCCACCGAAGTCATCTGCAGCGTCCCGCAAGGATCCTCACTCAGCCCCACCCTCTTCCACATCTACATGAGCCCTCTCGCAGCCATCGCCCGCCAACACAACCTCAACATCATCTCCTACGCCGACGACACCCAGCTGATCCTCTCCCTCACCAACGACCCTGCCACCGCCAAAGCCAACCTCCAGGAAGGAATGAGAGACGTTGCAGAATGGATGAAGATCAGCCGTCTGAAACTGAACTCAGACAAGACGGAAGTCCTCATCCTCGGAACATCTCCCTCCACCTGGGACGACTCCTGGTGGCCCCCTGCCCTGGGCAGCGCACCTAAACCAACGGACCACACACGCAACCTGGGCTTCATCCTGGACTCCTCCCTCATGATGACCAAGCAAGTGAACGCCGTCTCATCATCCTGTTTCAACACCCTGCGCATGCTCCGAAAGATCTTCCGATGGATCCCCTTCCGATAGATCCCTACCAGGAAGACGGTCACCCAGGCCCTCGTCAGCAGCCGTTTGGACTTCGGAAACACCCTCTACGCTGGAACCACAGCCAAACTCCAGAAAAGACTCCAGCGCATTCAGAACGCCTCAGCACGACTCATCCTGGACATCCCTCGCCGCAGCCACATCTCTGCCCACCTGAAAGACCTTCACTGGCTCCCCGTCAACAAGAGGATCACGTTCAGACTCCTCACCCACGCACACAAGGCTCTCCACGACATTGGCCCGAAGTACCTCAACAGCCGCCTCGCATTCTACACACCCACCCGCCAGCTCCGATCCACCAGCCTCGCCCTCGGCTCCATCCCACGATTTCGGAAATCCACAGTCGGAGGAAGATCATTCTCCTACCTGGCAGCCAAGACATGGAACTCCCTCCCCACTCAACTACGGCTGACCCAGGACCATCTCTCCTTCAGGAAACAACTCAAGACCTGGTTGTTCGAGCAGTAGCGATCCCCCCCCCTCAGCGCCATGAGACCCTCACAGGTGAGAAGCGCGCTATACAAATTTAGGTGATTGATTGATTGATTGATTGATGTGATGGCAACGCAAAGACGTTTGGAGATTCTATTTTTTGACATATATGAGCAAAATGCCATTATTTTTACGATTTAAGCATTAAACCCCAAAAATGCCACATTATACTTCTTCTTCATTAAGTTTACAATGAAACTTAATGCTACATTTACGAAGCCTTTTCACTAGGCATTTTTGATTTTCATACAATGACTTTGTGTTGAACCTTGTAGGGAGACTCAGAGAGAAGGCACCAAAGGTGTCTGAACAAAAAGTGGTGGATCTGTTGTGCCCCAAATGGGGGTGAGGTCCTGTTTATGGTGTGGAGGCCCCTAAAGCAGGATGGGAGATGGTTACCAAGGCGTGTCTCATGGCAGCTGCCTCCATGTCCACTGGATATTTCCTGACATGCCCTTTGAGAAAGTGCCTGTTCAGATAGGGCACATAGGCGGCAGGGTGAGGAAATAGGACAGCCTGGTCAAACTTAGTCTTGACTGACAGGGAAGCCTTCCTTTAAGTTGACTGTGAAAGTCAGGTGGGAGCAGACACCCCTGACAACTACTGTCAAAGAAACGCAGGAGTATTGCTTGTCACGTGGGCGAAAGAGGCATGGAGAAATGATATCCAAAAGGCACAAAAGATCACACAGGGTCACCAAGAACATGGCAATCAATGAAGGAAGGAAGGGCAGGGGATAGGCTACCTCTCTTAGATGTTTTGGCCACGGGACCTTCTTTTGGGTTAGAGTCAATCCATGGAAAGAAATGTATGAAGTTTTGCTGGCTCTTCCAGCAAAGAGACGTGGAAGAGCCAACGAGAAGAGAAAAGCTTTGAGGCCATTTTGCTTATTTAAGACAAGTGAGAGCTTAGAGGTGTAGGAGACTGAGCAGTGTCTGAAATAGATAGCTGGGTATAAGAGCCAGGTAATTCCTGACCAATTATAGGATGTCAACTACTGAGATCCCTTGATAAAGATTTACAAAATAGTTCTTACCTACCTACCAAGTGACTATACTCTCCGGTTGAAATATATTTGATCTAAATTTTACTATAAACATATTACTGCAGCAGAAATCCAGGAGTCTAGATTTGGTTGATACAGACTCTCAATTTTATGAATGTATTAAAATATATTTTCATTGAACACAAAACATTGGCTTTCACAAAAAGCTTTTTTTTTCTATCATATACTGAAATATCAAAGCTGCTGTTATCGTCTTGTTGCCATTATTTTCATAAATAGAATGATAAATTATATTACATACAGCTTATCGATGTATAAAATGACAATTATTGCTCACGCTGGACTCAGTTTGACTTTCAAAAGAAATTCCCATTCTGGTGCATGGAATTGTTAGAGAGAGAATCTTATATGTGCTAGTTGTTTGGTAAAAGAAATTCGGTCAATATTGTGAAATTTCTATTTCTGCAAATTAAGGCCCCTATTTAGAGTGGGCAATACATTCAGATATGTGTGGTAACTGCATTTGCCACATACATCAGAATTTTGAGTTTTGTGAATAATGCCAGCATGCCAAAGCTGCTGTCATTTAGCAGAGGGGAAATGCCCTGTATTTACTGGAACATGCAAATTATTGAAATGTCCATGACATCCCCAAAAATTCATGATAGGTGGTAATTATCACACCTGATAAATACCTACCAGTGTCAGTTTTGAGCTGATGTGATAATTATTACATGTAATGGTGGCCATCTCATAATAATGAGGGCCTCTGTCTTGGATGTGTTGTTGTTTTTGCTTGTCTCACCTTTAAATGCTAAAGGGCATCCATAAAATTGCAGGGTTTGGGGTATTCACTATCAATTTCCATGTAGCTTACCATCCTGGAAACTATCAAAATGGTAACCTTGTCAATGCACCACTGAATGCATCTCCAGAGTTTGAATGGGTCATTGAACACTACCAAATAGAAATGTTATAGTTATAAACATTCAAGCTATAGAATCAAACACCACACCTTTGCATGCTGTGGGCCGTGAAGTCAGCCATTATGGGCCCTACTCCAGTGAAGCATGGTATATTTTACAAAGCACGTAAAGTCAAAGTATTATTGCTCAAAGTAATTGTTATAAATAGGTTTTTTTCTTTCAGGAATTATTCGTGTCTCTTCGCAGACAGACAGGGAAGCTCAAGAACAGTATTATGTCATTATCCAGGCAAAGGATATGGTCGGTCAAATGGGTGGACTCTCGGCCACAGCCACTGTAACCATTAATCTGTCTGACATCAACGACAATGGGCCTAAATTTCAACAAAGTAAGAGAAGCATCGCTTTTTCATCTTCAACAGGAAATAAATAGACCATATATGTGTTTGCAAAATGTAATATGCCTAAAATTGAACACATGTACACGGGCAATTCGAGAATGTTGCATTTTAGGAAAATATTGCCTTATAAGGAAATTGCGTTTCTTTCAATTGATGTTATCATTGCGTTTTGTGCTGGATCTCAGTATATTTAATGCAAAAGAGATTTTCACTTCACAAAGCATCCAATTTCATGATTAAATGATAAAATAGGCCCGAACAGAGGAAAAATGTATTTAAAAATAAATGGCTATATTATTTTTTGTAATAGGTGTTCTTATAATTTTTATGAACAAAAGTATAGTATAATATCGAATGTGCTAAATATGTAATCCCTCTTGTTGTGCTCACCCATCTAGAGCTCTATCACCTCTCAGTCCTCGAATCCGCCCCCCTGGGTTCATACGTTGGTAGAATTATGGCTGATGACAGTGATATCGGAGAGAATGCAGAAATGATCTACATCTTTGAAGAAGGAGATGGTTTGAATTTTTTTGACATTGTTACTGACAACAGCACCCAAGAAGGGATCATTACCTTAAAAAAGGTGAGTAGTAAAGAACAAATCTTCAGAAAATACTCAGTTGCAATAATATTCCATCGGGAAATTTTAAATGTGAAAGGACTTGAACTCATTCATTCTAAACTTGAGTTAGGTTAGAAAGTAACACTTAGGGGCCGATTACAATGTCGGTCGGAAAGCCTCCGACTGCTAGTCGGAACCTTTCCGACCACGGTCGGAGGCTTTCCAACCGATGCGGTCGATTGCAGTCTAACAGCAAAATTACAATGTCGGCGGTCGGAGCGAGAACCGGTCGTTCATTCCAACATGGTTCCGACTGGCTCTCGGAGTCTTCCAGCCAGCTGGACCGACTCTGTAATCTGCTATGGATGGTCTTTCTGCCGTCAGGATTACGATTTCGGTTTCTCACAGCCTTGCTGTGCTGGACTTTCCGACATGAAAAGGCTGTCAGAAAGTGACTTTGGGGGCCACTAGGAGGGCCCCCTTGCCTCCGCTTGGTGGCCGAGGGGGTACCTAGGATGCCTCACTGTTCAACCATGCACTGTGTGGCAGCCACTTTGTGGTGCCTGCCACAGGGTGCAGGGTTTCACACACATCCCCCATTTATTTATGGGAGCCTGTATTAAGACCGGTTTATGTCTGTAACTCAGGCTCCCATAGAGAAATGTGAGTATCCGAACAAATAGTGTTTGGTCGCATAATATCAGGCAGTCGGAACCGGTGACAGTAGGTCGGTCCCGAGACCAAGACAGTCTCGGTCGGAGGCAACTCTCATCAACATCGTAATAAGCCCCATATTCTACTGCATATGATGGTGATTAGACTTCTGATATTGAAGCAAGTGGCACAAAGTAAACCTTACTACTAACTATTGCCTTGAAGTGATATAGCAAGTCTAGGATGCATAGCAGTAAATGTCAAGGACATTTTTGCAAAGAGAATCAGTTAATGCTTTCTTTGTTTCATATACACATGAAGTCACTGTTGTTGGCTTTACTCAATTTCTTTATTCATTTATTTTAATGAAATTATCTAGAACTTAGTACAGCATATTCCAGGACTTACACATGATTCTATTCATAAGTGTAAATTGATGTATTCAAGAATGAGATTTGTTATGGGATTAGTTTGGAGTATTGAATATGAAAGAGACTAAGCCAAAATTACTCGTTACTATGTGTTCATGTATGTTATGTTTATATAGCACAAACATACCTGAAAGTGGGGGAACGTTTTACATGGTCAAAGGCACATTGAACTTGCGATTGAAGGAAGTAACTGGTTTTGTAACAATGAACGTGTACTGTTACTGCATCATGACATTTAATTCTCTCAAGATGTATGTCTTCTGCTCTTTCCTGTTGTTTCAGAAACTTTGTACATTAATGGAGAAAGCCTGTAGCCTTATTTTTGTTTTCTTTGTTTATACTTCTTCATCCACATCTAATTGTGTGCTGTCTTTTTTTTTATTATTGAAGAGAAAAAGGGAACAACTTTCTCCCCCCTGCTTTTATCATCAGCACCCCCCCATACCCATATTAACTTCAATACATACTGCAAATCAGGTGGTAGTGCATAAGCCTAAAAAAACCACTCTCTTTGTACAATTAGAATGCTTAAAGTGCCAGGTACAATAATGTGCAAATTTGTTTATTTATACTTTACGAGTCCTCAAATTTAGTAAATAGCAGCATAGATATAAAATGGCAGCCGGGAGAGAACCCAAAACAAAAGTGCTTAGTGCAGAGTGCAAAATGCAGACAATGTATTTACATACTGTGTCGGACTCTTTGCCCCCTTAGCAATACAATTGTTCGACCCAGTCAGATATGGGCTTCCATATTTCCATTCCCCTTTTCTTTGCCCTGTATCCCTTTTGCCTATATATAGCTTTCTCCAGATTGTATAAAGCCAGTAATCGAGCTTCCCATTGTTGTCTTGAAGGGGGTGCTGAGTCAAGCCAGGCTGATGCGATGTATAGCCTATATACCGCCATTGCAATAACAAAAAAGACACCTCCTTCTTTTTAACTTAACCTAGACATTCCGAGCGATATTAATGGGGGTCCAGCTCAACCTGAAGCTGTAATTTATCACTGAGAAATCCCGTTATCTCACTTTAATTGTGTGCTGTCTGCTGATTTGTCAAGATCAGCTGGGGATGGTGAACCTGTCAGCCAGGTTCTCAGGGGTGTCGGTTGTGATGGCATTTAGATGATTCTTCAGGTTTTGAAAATGGTGCATGTCAGCAAGGGTAGCCATCAGGTTAGGGATGATACCATCATATTTCTTCAGGCCCTCCATAAGGCATGCTGTGGCATGTAGAATGGCCTTAAAGTAGGCCATGTGGAAATAGTGGGGCTGGGAATCAGTGCATTACCACCACCCAGAAGCAAGAATAGTGTGTGCCAGATAAGGGGTTTCACATTCACCACTGAAATATAACCCTATTTATTTTTTGTCACAGATGGGGGTGGCACTTCCGTAAACAATACTCCAAAACTATAACATAATTAGTCTAATTTTTAATACAGAAACATGCACAGATCTACCACAGACCTGCCAACTAAAACAAAGAATTCACTGTATGAGGAGGGGGCGAGGCCTTGGAGGACACATGGCCTCATGCCGAGAAGTACCTGTAAACATAACAAGATGATGGACAGACTGCTGAAACTTTCCTACTACTGACCCCAGTCACAGATCTGAGTTTAATCAATCATTCTTTTTCTCACTATGTCACCCCAGTTTGGACCAAGCCATATGCAAATCAGTTTCGGGAACAGTCCAGCCTGAACTGCCAAGCCAGGTCCTCCCTGGACCAGAAAAAAGCATCCTGGGTCCGGTTTCGGGGTTCCATCCCTCATCAGCCAGGCTAACTTGAATCCAGTGGCACAACAAGCAAGGGCATACCCTTCGCCACTTAGGGCAAACATAGCAAACACTAGATGATGGACGGAGTGCTGAAGCTTTCTAACCACTCACCCCCAGTCATAGATCTGGATTTAATCCGTAGTTCCTTTGCTCACTATGCCACGCCAGTTTGGACCGAGCCATATGCAAATCAGTCTTTACCATGCTCCTCATGGGAACAGTCCAGCCTGAACTACCAGGCACTTTTGTCCCAGCCTCGCCTCAAACCCCCTCCCCTAAAGAAAAGAGAAAATGCTTGCTGAAGCTGGTGCCAGTGTCCTGGGGTGTTTTCACACACCTTAATGGACATCAGTTGTTCAAAGCCTATGAAAACAAGCTGGAAATCAACTGTGTACCATAGTTTTCAGCTCATTTTCCCATTCCAATGTGTGATTTCTCCCCCTCATTGTGTGACCGTGTGAAGAGAACCGATATTGTGTGTCACACGTTGGCACCATATAGGAGCATTAGCTACTTCCCAGAGCCTGGCAGTGAAGAACATGTATTATAATATGGTGGAATGAATTTTCCCTTTGTACTCAAAGACTTTCAAAACTTTCAAAATCTGCCTATATTAACAATCCCCTAAGAAACTCAAAACAGTGAAATTCCCATTAAAAACATGTGCAAAATGGTGCATGATTTTTTAATATAATTTCAGGAAATTTCATTAAATTGTTGTGTTATTAAGTATTCAGAAGAAAACGTTTTGCTGGAACGTTCCATGACTTATTTCAGGTGGGCGAGCACCTTGTGTGGCAAGAGACTTGTTTGAGCAGAAAGTGTCTCTCAGCAAACATTTTCTGTGTGAATCATTCTAATGCTAGACATTCACAAGAACTTTTTTATGCCAGGTACATACTTGTTTAAAAAAGTTTCTCAAAATTGATTCACGTTGCAAATTTTGCATAATGCAGAATGCACAATATTTTGCAAATATTCCCAGTGTAATAACATTTTTGCAGAGGTGTAATATGTACCCAGCTATATTGTTTAAAAGCGGCATTAGGCTTAATTGAATTGCTGTGGTTTCAATGCAAGATGTGTACGCACTATATGAACATCTGCCCTGCCTGAGTGCTAGGTCTGCATGTCTAGTGTATTTACTTGGATGCGCATCATATTTGTAAATCAATTACTGGTTAACAAAAGATTACTGACTACTACTTTCAGGCCCATAATTCCCAGAAAAAAGTTAATCTAGGGGACCTTCCTGCATTTTAATATTCACCATGAAGTGATTCTTTTTACTGGAGTTTGATTCAACAGTGTCCAGATGTGTGCATGCCACAAGGTACCACCAGTTTAGATACCCAGCCAATGCACAGCTCTAAGCAGATCTAAGCCATAGAGGAAGTCATTTTTCCACATAAGTACTCTAGCAAATCTGCAATTTTATGGACCCTGCTTCTACTTACGCATGACTCTGTGCACTGTGACATTGCATTCAGTGCACAGTGTGTGTGCTCTGCCCATAAAAATGTGCAGCTAAGTGGGCCAGCTAGCTGGTATATTTAGAATACTATTAAGGCCAAATGGGTTGGGGTAGAAATCTCACCAATGGCATAGAAATTGAATGTCATATGTGGACTTCAATGTGCATTCACACCATGCACTTTAAACACACAAATGTATGGCTCTAAAGAGTGCCATTGAGCTCTGGATGGGCTGCAGGCTACAAATGCTCTGCAGGAAAACCTGCTTCTGAATGGACGATAAGTCACTCCTGCAATCCCACATGGTTAGTGTTTAAAATTTAAAGGGGGCATATTAGAATTTGGGAAAAGTACATCCCACTATAAACGAGCGCCAAAAGCTGTTTTCACTGTGCAATAAAAGTTTATTTTTTTTAGGAATAGGCCTAGTTATGACTAAAAAAAACTTTTATACAGGATTATGAAAATGCTAGAGTGGTTGATAAAAGTTATGTGTAACTTAGTTTTAAAAATCTAATTTAGTGGCAAAAGTAGAATTTCCTTAATATAGCAGACAAATAATTTATAAAAAGTTAACTTTGTGTTGTCTGAGAGTAAACTGGTTTAGAACTGGTTTGTATCACAGTCTTTCTCCATAGACTATGTAGACATAATTTTCTGATGGTTAACAACCATCCTCTAGGAAGACAAGGGTGTTTTCTGGCTGCAGTAAGGTAGGATTGATGTTAACTGTCATAACTGAGCATGGATTAGCCATCTTGGAGAGGTCCAGGAACAGTTAGCAACATAAAGGACAGCTGTAACATCTCTTCCTTTAAAATAGAAATGCTAAATGGGATTGCCAGGGTCTGCCATTATTGATTCTCAGGGTCACCCTAGATTTGTTTGCTCTGCACTTAGAAGTAGTTAAAAACCTAGCCTGGAAGGAGGGATGAGGCGAATGAAGTTAGGAGACCGATAAAGAGCAGGACAGGATGTAAGAAATCTAAGGAAAGGAGTCACGATTGGGTGTATGGAATTCTCTAGTTTTCTGGCTCCTAACTTTAGGACTAAATGCCTTCTGTGAATACCGGAACTCTTAAAGTTAGGATTTTTCTCAGTTTCGGAGTAGTAAAGTTAGGACTCCTAACTTTACTACTCCTAAACTGAGAAAAATCCTAACATTAAGACTTTCGGTATTCACAGAAGGCATTTAGGAGTCCTAAAATTAGGAGTCCTAACTTCTGTGAATACCGAAATGAGTAAGTGCTTTCTGTGAATTCCAAAATGAGTAAGCACCTTCTGTGAATACCAAAATGGTAGTAAGTTTAGGATTTTGTCTTAAGTTAGTTCTGTAAATCGGGCCCCTAGAAAAAATGCAGATACTGCATAACATGTAGAGAAAGATGAGTGTAGTGCTCCTGACTCCAGCTGCTATCTGGGACTGCAACTGTTCTTCAAGGATCAACAGGTTGGACTAGTGTTGCTTCTACAGGGACAACCAGAAAGAAGAATTCCATGCTTTGAAGATAGTATAGCTAACCAGCGAAGTTCAGCAGAAAGATTGATAGGATTGGAATATAGCAACATTGTAGAATATTGGTCTGCCCCTGACCTTCTGGTCTTAGTGAGACTCAACAATCTACTGCTCATTCTTTCTGGTTTTTGTTAATTGCACAAGAGTAGATTCCAATAGCTGTTTTTCACTAATGCACATGGACTGAAAGTGTTTTTTAGGTCTCCATTGTTCCTATGAGCAATTTTTACCATGTTGCATTATAAGTGTAAAAAGTTATATCTCTGCTTTTCTTTATCCATTTGTAACCATTTCATGACTTTTATTTCTAAATTTGCTTGGTAAATTGTATTTTGCAGTGCTCTTAACTTTAACTTGAACTCAACACTCATTTCCCGGGCAATTACATAATGTTTATATCATTGCTACCAGAGATTGTCTTAGAACTGTCTTGTGACCAAATCCATTTGTGTCTTTTCAGTTGGTATGGGTAACTATCCAAAATCAATAACCCATCAATACTAAGCTTACATCCATAAAACGAACTTTACGCAACAAAGAGTCAACGAAACAATGGACAAATGGTCCTTCTTTCATGCCAAGTTGCTGCATAGCAATATTTCAATGTATTTGATTTTCGAAAGCTTACAAACAACAATATGTCACTAAAAGCCATCAAACACAGCTGGTTCAGGCCTCTTACCAATTTAGGGGGCAGCACACAAGTTTCAATATGTGTGACATCTGTGGAAATAATCTAGAGCAGGGATACTCATAGTACGGCCTTCCTTGGCGGTCCGCGGACCTTGCAGACATCGTACCTGTGCAAGCACCGCCGGTTGCAGCAGCGCGGAGCTATGGGGGCCGGGCCGGGTGATTCTTTTAAAAGCCATTCACTTGTTAATCAGGCTATGTTTTATTTCACCTCTTCTTAGCGCCCCTGCATCTCCCCTCTGAATGAGTGGAGATGCAGGGGCGCTAAGAAGAGATGAAATACAACAAAGCCTCATTAACAAGTGAATGGTCTTTAAAAGACCTGTGAAGTACTTGGGTGCGGCGGCTGTGTGCGTTCCAGGGAAGCTGACTCAGCGCGGGGTGAGGTGACGGACTTTCACCAAAAGGTTTCATGTTTCAAAGATGTCACAAAACGGAGCAATCATACACTGGCCAGATTAATGGCATCCTGCTTAACTAGTGGGAAATACATCTGTGTTGATAAAACAACGCCTTACAAAAATTGAGTTTGAGAGGTAATACCAGGTGATTTGTCAAAAGGGGGTAGTAATTTGAAAACACTTAGGGCCTTATGTAGGTAAATTACATTTACCGATTCTTAAATACCGAATTTTACCGATTCGGTATTTATGAATCGGTAAATGTAATGTAGGTAAAAAAATACCGATTCGGTAAGTGTCGGTATTTTAGAATCGGTATTTACCGATTCGGTAATGGTAACCTGCATCTCATTGATTCCTATGGGCCAGGAGGCCCATAGGAATCAATGGGAAGCCAGTTACCATTACCGAATCGGTAAATACCGAATCGGTAATGAGGGGAGCTCAATCAAGGGTGGCAGGGTGTCACATTGACACCCTGTTGCACCCCTGATTCCTGCATGTGTGCACATGTGGCACACATACATGCCCTGAGGGCATGTGTCTGCCACATTGCACACATCTAAGGGCCACATAATGCATTAACAGAGACATTCGTCATTTACCACCAACTTTCAGTTGGTGGTAAATAACGACTCCCCACACCCACCACACACTCCCCCTACATCTCATTTCTGTATTCGGTATTTACCGAATCGGTAAAATTACCGATTCGGTAATTTTACCGATTCGGTAAATTACCGAATACAGAAATGATCCCCCTACATCTCAAAAGCCTAAATACCGGTCGGTAACGGTATATTTACCGAAAATCGGCCGTTACCGACCGGTATTGGGCTACCTACATATGGCCCTTAATGTCTTTAATCATCCAAAGATCTAAAGGACATTTGGGCAATGGGCTAACACCTGTTCACAGACCTTGCAATGCCACCTACAAGCTACAACACTTTGGGCTGGCTGGCTGGAGCACACATGGAGTCTGCTCAAAAGAACCGGGCACTACTATGTGTGTGCATGTGGGTGCAGAGCGCTCGCCTGCCGTACCACAGCTCTCTGACTATTCACCTGTCAAAAGAGGAAACTGCACACCTAGTCCATCAAGGCGCTGCTGTCCAGGTCGCCTAAACCCTTCTCAGCCCCCACCCTGAGCTCAGCACTCTGAATGTGGAATCTGTCGTGGCACACCCACGCAACACACCGCACATGCGTTCGTCTGTGAAGCACCTATGATAGGAAACAGGGTTTCAACATCAGAGGCAATTTTGATGCAACAGCTGAAGACAGTTGCATTTTTTTATTGACAGGAAAGTGAAATAGAAATGTTATCTTTAAAAAGGGAAAGAAAGAATATAAATGAAAGGGAAAGTCTTTGGACCTGCATTTAACAAACCGTGCAAAAAAAATAACACCAGGAGCCATATTTATAAAACCTCAGGCTCTCATTTGGGTGGGCCTGGTGCAGACAGCATCTGTGTGCAATATCGCAAAAATATGCCTTCTCTCCAGGGCAGGTGCACCTCTGCTGAGGACAGCGCAGCAGCAACAGACTGTAGTTGCTGGTCTCTCCGTCAATGCAGAGGTCCAGGCAGCACATTGGGAAGGCGAGAGGGATTCCTGAGTACAAAAGCATTAGCCTGCAGGTCCCGGGGAACGTTGTGTCCTACTCCTGAAGGTGCACACACTCAGGGTGCGCACTGGCTGTACACCACTTCATATGCCGCGTAGCATTAGTGCACCTATCGACAGCCGGCTTTTCCCTGTGCCACTGTCTGAAAGATATGACGGACATGACAAAGTCTTCCAGGGCTTAATTTGTGCGGGTGTTTGCCAGTGCTTTTAACGCCCTTTATCTATAAACATCGGCATGTATTAACTAGAATCCACCTCGGCTGCCCACCTTGTCCTGTTGCTTTCTTGCCATCCTGCTGTTCCTGCGGCTGGGCTCACTTTTGCCCCCTTGACAGGGGGAGGGAGGGAGAGAGGGAGGGAGGTAGACAAACGCAGTGAGTGAGGCAGAGGGAGAAAGAGAGAGATAAAGGAAGAGAGAGAGGGAGAGGGAGGGAGACAGGGAGAGGGAGAGTGATAGAGGGAGAGTGATAGAGGGAGGGAGGGAGACAGAGCTAGATAGATAGATAGATAGATAGATAGATAGATAGATAGATAGATAGATAGATAGATAGATAGATAGATAGATAGATAGATAGATAGATAGATAGATAGATAGATAGATAGATAGATAGATAGATAGATAGATAGATAGATAGATAGATAGATAGATAGATAGATAGATAGATAGATAGATAGAGATGTGTGAATGCCGGGTCTGGTGGCTCAGTGGACGAAGGCGTCTGCTGCAGGGGCCTGTGTTCAACCTCATGGTCACAGTTTTTTTTTTTGCTGTAGCCCTGACCCCGCCCCCACCGGTGCAGCCCTCGGCCACAAACCACACTGTACATTTGGCCCCCGAGAGAAAGTTTGTGAGTACCCCTGATCTAGAGCAACAAATGAATCTTGCTGGCTCTTCTGATATGTCTGTTGTTGAGCAGCATAGCCCTCTGTGATGAAATCAGAAAGAGCATTACAGTTGCCCACCTGTCCCATAGCACTAGTTATAACTTAAACCAAGGACAATAGGCAATAGTATTATTTATGTATTCATATACATTTTAAGTAGCAGCATTTCGTAGATCAATACCATTATCATAAGTCTTAGTGCTCCGAACTCCATCAAAAGGACCACATTTTCACATTTGATTGAAGGTCATTGCCCTTCTTACCCATGCAGTAGATCTCAGAACCTCCTACTACATCGTTGGCACTGAGAGTCTTCTATAGTAACAGTATTCAAATTCTCCAGTGAAAGTAGCAAGTGTCAAAGTTATTGGTACCATTACACAGAGTACTTCATCCCACTGGAGAAGCTGTAATCTTTTCAATGTCATAAAACAACAAACCACTAAACCTACAAAGAAGAATCCTCATGCCTCCAAAGAACACTGCCACAATTTCACAAAATTCTTAAACGATAAATTCACGAAGATCGAGCTCTGCCTAATCCACCACTCCCAGCCAACCACAGAAATCTATCTTCCTTCGCTCTCACTGAACTCCCAAACATCGGATCCCTTCCCCTCTCTGATCCCACAGAATGCAGTCTAATGCTAGGATCCTCACAACACCCAAGAGCTGGAAGACATTTAACCCACTCACAGAAGAGGAGATCTCAAAGATGATTGCAAAATCCAAGCCCTCCTCCTATTTTGCAAACTCTTTACTGGTCTCCCTAGTGAAAAGTCATGTCCTAACCCCTGTCTGGACTAAGAAAAAAACAGTGGAGCAATGGGGTTATGCATGACTATTTCAAACTAGATCAAGTCACCCATGTGCCAGATGCTGGCCAGGAGGACCCCAAAAACGTTAGGCCCATCTCCAACCTTCCCTTCCATGGCAATAATTAATTCTTAGACAATGCATTCTTTCCCAACTCTGCTAACACATTGACTCTAAAAATCTTCTTGATTTATTCCAATTGGGCTTCAGGCACATAAATAGCTATTTTGACAGTAGAAGATGACATACAAATATCCCTAGATGCTGGTAAATGCTGCCTACTCATCTTCCTAGTCTTGTCAGCGGACTTTGACAGGGTCGACCACAAGTTGCTTCTAAAATCCTTCCATAAACAGATCCGAGCTGATTGCTTGACTTTGAAATGGTTCGCCTCTTATCTACATAACTGTTCCCAATAAATTACACAATTTCAGAGCTTTCCGCCATAACCAGGTGTGGCCCCCAAGACTCAGAGTTCTCACCTACATTCTTCAATATTTACATGAGACTCCTCAACACCATGGACAAACAAGCTAAAGCTATAAAACTATCGCTGAAGAGTGAGACACTTATTCCATCAATTACCATATAAAAAGGTTAAAAAAAGGTGAAGTATCAATTAGAAAAGGCCTACGTGTTTTAACAGATTTTGGAGAATTTGCAGACTAATCTATGTGGATGAAATGACTTATTTTAGGGATTCTTTCAGAATACAGCGATAACAAACTGACACACCAGAAAGAATTTTACAAAAATCTGTAGGCTAAACTATGCTTAATATGACACATTTAAAGATTAAGGGGGGACATTATCACTATCATCATAATTAGAATGGTGTACTATGAGGTGATATTTATAAATTAGCAGTCGCTAAGCACATATTAAATATGTGCAATTAGAACCTGAAAGCACTTGGCAGATATTCCCCATCGTCATCTACATTTAACTTGGCAGAATCAATTAAAAACATCCCAGTAAATGCAAATGCACTGCAGTTTTTTTGTTTTAGTTACTTGATATAATGTTTGAATAACTTACCAGTAACCTGCATTACTATGATTTCCCATTCTTCATCCAAGTAAATGCAAAGAGGCTCTACCTCTACAGTTCAGCACCTCCAACCAAGCACTTTTGTATGCCATGCATCATTATGCTGTCAGTGGAAACATCAGGATATCTGACAGCTCCTGAGGCCAGGTGCACAAAACAACGTATTGCCTTAGACCAAATACTTTTTGAACAATAGCAACATGTGCCGATACAGGGACGGTGTCAGACCAACACATGTGAAACACATAGTTTACTTCTGCACAGATTTCTCAATACATGTCCACATTAAAGTCAGGCATTGCCGAAGCAAATACGTCTGCCTAGTACTTTCAGTTAGAAGCCACTCAATTAAAAATAGCACCATAAAACACTAAGTTCCAATGTGGCCACTGGTCACAGTAGACTAGGACCTAGGCATTATTAAAGGTGACTTGTGATGTTGCATGGGTCAGATACCCCAACCAGGTTTGACCCATTCGGAGGTTTTACCAGGCTGTTTCTGAGGAGGGATCCATGACATTGGGGAGGCGTTGGATGAGGTCCAGGTGAAGTTGTTATGTTACCGGGAAAAGCTCCTAGTGAGAACATTAGAATTTCTCACCCAGGGATATCCTTTTGCCAGTCGGATACTTTTGGTATTTTATCCAGTCAGGACTTTTGTGTTCATTCTTAGTCTCTTTTTTTAAGCCCAGAAACGTCCTGCAAGGCAACGCTTCTGGCTGTGTTCAATGAGGGCTCAACAAGAGTCCCAGTCCCTCTCAAATCAATAGAGTAAAGTTTGCAGTGGTCACTCTTCCCAATTTTGCATCAGTTCTTATTTGTCCTAATGCAAACCATCCTATGGTTCCCATCACTCACTGAATTAAAACCCTTGTGCAAAGCCTGTGTGCCCACTCAGAGGCCAATTTAATGAGCAGTCTGCTCCTCCTTGTTCACTCCAAACCAGCTCTCAGGGCAACTTAACCCACCCTAGGTTTGGCATCTACCTGACAGGTAGAACAATAGAAGTGGCCTGTGCATGTGTCATCTGACATCTGCTTGAGGCAGAGGAGATCCATTTGAAGTAAATTGATTTCCTGCTCACTGCCAAAATGTTCCTCCTGACAGAGAACTAAGCATATCCACACACTCAGCATGCTCTTGGCTCGGTCCATACCTGCACACTATGAGTCAGTGGTCTCCTCCCCACTTCTAGGCCCTGACACTGGCGACGAGGGTAGGATAGTAAAGAAACCCTCACCGCATCAGCTGTTCCCCGTCTGCCAGAATTGCCTGGTCCAGCCGACCCTCAGAATGCCTCGCTGAGGAAAGTGAAAGCGAGAAGGAGAGCGGAAAGTCAAGTGGAAAACCACCGGCCGTTGGAAGAAGGTACCGCTAACGTCAGCGACAGCGCAGCCTGAAAGGATTTCCTTCTCCCCACAGTGACGCGTCAATGCTTCCGGCAGCGTCCTGCTGAGGCCAGCGCAGAGGCCTGAGGAGATACATGAGCGAGAGCATCACGAGCGAGACGCTCACGGGCCAGGCCGTGCTGAAATCGAGGAAGCGCGCGTGCGCAGAACAGACCGGCCCGATCCATCAAGCTACCATCAATAAAAGGCAGCGATAGCACCCGGCGGCCCCGGCAGAGGGAGAGGGAAAAAAAACAAGCATTGGCAAGGCCCAGCCCCAAGAAATCAATAAGCATTGGCAGAGTCCAATGCAAAAAGGTCACAATAGTGTCACACATAAGAAACAAGCACTGGCAAGCTCAAAAGAGAAAGAATGACTGTCCATCTATAAGCCAGAAACAAGCACTGGCAAACACAAGTGACAGCAGCCAAGGACTGGGGAAGCACGTCAGGTCACACACATCAGAGCCCGTCAGGAAGCAGGTAGGCGGTGTCACCACGCTTAAGCATGACAGATCAAGCGGGGGCAGCAGCAGCTCCACAGCAAGCAGCGGCAGCTGCTCCAACAGCGCCAATACACTCTCAAGTCAGCGCGCTACCACCGTTTAGTGAACTGATTGATCCCGCAACTGCATCCCCAAGGTGGAACGTGTGGGTTGGCCGGCTGGACAACTATTTTATCGCCATCAGAGAAACGGATGGCGCTGTCAAGAGGTTGTTGCTGCTGCATTTCTCAGGGGACGAGATATACAAATTGTTTGCGCACCTACAAAACACTGGGGCCCCCACAGATTATGATGCAGCCATAAGGGCACTCAATGCCCATTTCGACCCTCAACCAAATCCCGATTATGAGCGCTTTAAGTTGCAACAAGCCCGTCAAAGAGAAGGTGAGTCGATGGACGCGTTCCATGCACGCTTGAGAGAGTTGGCCAGCACATGCACTGAGGATGATCCAGTCAAAGAAGTGCGCGCGCAACTTATCCAAGGGTGCAGAAACAAAACCCTAAGGACTCTCATTCTTCGGCAAACCCGGATCTCCCTGGAAGACATGCTTGTCTTGGCGCGGTCCCACGACCTGTCCGAGGTCAGGTCCACAGCGATGGAAGCGGTGCTTATGCCCACAGCAGGTCAAGCAGTGACAGTCAAAACAGAGCGGTGGACGCTGCTCACACCCCAGGGTGTGGCAACCGAGGGCGATGGCCCACGAGAAGACCGCGTCAGACGCAGTGCGGGTACTGTGGTATAGAAGAACATGCCGCAAGCGATTGCCCTGCCCGAGGGAAGACTTGCTCGAAGCGCTGGATTCCCAATCATTTCTCCAGCGTATGCCGAGGGGGTATGTGGAGCAGAGGAGTTGCAGGACGACGGCCACCAACAAAGGCGGTAAGACACCTCTCGCTAGAGGAAACTGACATGGCACGGACGCTGAAGGCATCTCCCCAGCACAGAACATACGAACATACCTCGAAGACCCGTCCACTGACGAGGAAGAAGAGTGCCTCCTCATATCATTTGCAAGCGACCTTAAAAGGAGGCGACGTCCTCAGCCGACATGTGCTATTGAGATTGCAGGATCCCCCTGTTATGGCCCTCATTGACACTGGGGCCTCAGTCAATGTGATGGGGAGCCAACATTACAAGAGACTAAACCCAAGACCACAACTCACACCGTCCAAAGTAAGGATCCTCACGTATGGGAGCCAAACGCCTCTACCACTAAAATGACTGTTCAAGTAAAGTCAGAAAGACACGAGGTTACAACCACGTTCCATGTGTTCGATAGAGAAGCAGACATCCTAGTGGGAAGTCACACCACTGAAGATCTAAGCCTAGTGACGTTCGCAAATGCGGTGAGGACTCTACAAACAGAAGATATCCTATAACTATTCCCACAGCTGTTCAAAGGGCTAGGGGGCATGAAGCTACCCCCTGTATGCTTACACATTGACACATCAGTAAAGCCCGTGGCCCTAAGACACAGACACATTCCGTTTCACCTACGACCGTTGGTTGAGCAGGAGTTACTTAAACTTGAACAACAAGGGGTGATAGAAAAAGTAACTGGACCAACCCCCTGGTTATCACCCACAGTAATTGCTGAAAAACCGAAACAGCCTAGACAAATCAGACTTTGCATAGACATGCGCATGCCTAATCAGGCAATACGAAGGGAAAGACACTTGACGCCCACCGTGGATGATATCCTCGCTGACCTAAATGGGTCCAGGTGGTTTTATAAGATAGACCTCAATGCAGGATACCACCAGTTGAGGTTGGAGGAGGAAAGCAGGTATATATGCCCCTTTTCGACACACCTGGGGCTCAGACGCTACGAAAGGCAAAACTTTGGAATATCATCGGCCGCCGAAATTTTCCAAAACGCTGTGAGAGAAGTCTTGTCTGGGCTCCAAGGAGTATTGAATGTCAGCGATGACATCCTAATAGACTCAGCGACCCTAGAGGATCATCACCGGCAACTTCGAGCCACCCTCCAGTGCCTCACCGAACATGGGGTGACCCTCCACAAAGAGAAGTGGCAGTTCTTTAAAAAATCTATTGAATTATTTGGCTATGTTTTCAGCCAGGAGGGTGTAAAAGTAGATCCCCGAAAATCACAAGCAATCCAACTAGCTCCAGCCCCCACAACAGCGTCGGAAGTTCGAAGCTTCTTAGGCATGGCAACGTACTGTGGGAGATTCATACCCAATCTTGCAACTGTTGAGGAGCCATTGTGAAACTTGACAAAGAAGGACGTTGTGTGGAAGTGGGGCCTGGAGGAAGAGGAAGCTTTCTGCATGGTGAAGTCAACCTTATTGGAAAAGACGACCATGACATACTTCGATAATAAGCGACCAACCGAACTGATAGTGGACGCGAGCCCTGTAGGCCTGGGATCCCTGCTGTCACAAGAAATAGGCCCAGGAACGTGGGTCCCGCTAGTGTTCACAAGCAAGTCACTGACAGCAACAGAGACAAGGTATTCACAAATTGAACGCAAAGCGCTTGCCATCAAGTGGGCCTGCAACCACTTCCATCTATATCTCAGTGGGCACCCGTTCCGTGTAATAACAGATCACCAACCACTCATTCCGTTGTTCAAAGGAACCGCACCTCATCCATCGCCACGGATCGAAAGGTGGGCGATTCAACTCCAGCACTATCAATTCGATCTAGTATACAGGCCAGGTGCCAAAAATACAGCGGATTTCTTGTCACGACATCCAGCGGTTGCCCCAGGAGAAACCTCAGACCAAGAAATGTTGACGGAGGAGTTTGTCAACATGGCTACACAGTGGGCATGCCCAAAAGCCCTTACAATGTCAGAAATTGAGACTCATACCCAGTCGGACATGGTTCTAAAGAAAGTGCTGGAGGCATTACAGAAAGGCTCAGGGACCGGTTTTCTCCACAACGTGAGTGGATTGAACGAAGTAGACCGGGCCCGCCTCGGGATGGTGTGGCGAGTTCATGAAGAACTGAGCACCACAGCCAACGGTGTAGTATTGAGAGGCTCACGCATTGTCATACCCCTGACCCTCCAAGATCGAGTGACCGCTCTAGCACATGAGGGTAACCAAGGCACAAGACGGATGAAAGCCAGGATGAAGGAGAAGATTTGGTTCCCGAACCTAGAAGAAGCCGTAGATGACTGTGTACGCAGGTGCCGGGCATGTCAACTCACTGGAGGCCAGGAGGCCCCAGCTTCAGTGATAACTGAAGACCAAGCGCCGTCACCCTGGTCGTAGATCAGTCTTGACTTTGAAAGCTTTCCAGACAGGCGAGTGACCGCTGTCCTGATTGATGGGCACACGAAATACCCCGTAGTGGAGGTGCTACCGTCAACTGCGTTCGACCACCTACTACCAATGCTGGATAAGACATTCACGCTATTTGGTCTGCCACACTTCGTCAAAACAGACAATGGGCCCCCATTCCAAGGGCACGAATTCAAGGAATTTCTGTCGCGTCTAGGCATCAAACATCATCGCATAACACCGCAGTGGCCCCAAGCAAACGGTGAGGCAGAAAGGTTCATGCGGACATTGAACAAAGTCCTACGCATATCCGTGTCCAGCAGTCCGACCCGGAAGTTGCCCTCCAGAGGTTCCTGCGGGAATATCGGAGCACCCCACACTGCGCCACTCAAAGGTCCCCGTGGTCACTGATGCTATCTGGGCTGAGACGGGACAATATCCCCGAAGTGGACAACTGGGAAACTGAACCTTATGACCCGGTGGGCGCTCAAACAAGGAGGTCAGCCAACAACGAAAGAGCGAGCAGGCAGCGAAGAGCACAGACCCGACCAATGGCGCCAGGGTGTGTTGTCCTTGTGAGAAATCGTCGCAGTGGAGGCAAGTTCCGCACGCCCTATGAGCCTGGACTATGGCTAGTCAAAGTGGTTAAAGCCACTGCTGTGACAGCCGAGAAGGATGGAGAAGTCATCACTCGAAACATCTCATGGTTCAAGAGAGTGCCTGTCTCAGAAAGGGAGAGACCGAGAGCTGAAGTGTCGCCCGACGAAGGAAATGGGCGCCTAGGCAGCATCCATAGCGCAATAGGTGGCCCGAGTCTGATCCCGGTGGCTCCGGAAAGTCCCGGGGACCTCAGAACAGAAGAACTGTCGGTGACGGAGGAGATCGCGAACCCGAGAGTAGGCACTCAGCAACATTGGTACAATCAGAGACCTCACCCGAGGCCCAATCAAAGACTTGCTGACTATGTGTGTTGATTTTATTTTGTTTTGAGTTTGAACTGATTTGGGATGGGATGTAGCGGTCTAGTTGTTGGCCGCCTCAGAGAGCGGAGACCCCAACCCGGAACACCACACATACAATGTATCACCTTCTGGCCAGGCGTGGCCAGAAGGCTTTAAATAAACGGGCTGGAGTCGCTTGGGACTTCCGGTCCATACCTGCACACTATGAGTCAGTGGTCTCCTCATTTTATATTCATGGCCTACCCCCACTTCTAGTCCCTGACACAAGGAAGGGTCTAGGCATTGGCAGGAAGCATTGCTACCATGGGTGGCAGGATGGCAAGCATGATAACCATTATGGTTTCACAACAGCAAAGGATGAGGGTTCAGTTAGGAGCCTTGCATGAATGCCTTGAGAACTAAGAAGCTGCACAACATGACAGGCGTTGAGTTCTCAAAATGTGTCTACAAAAGCACACACAGTACAGAAGCAATACAATATATATAACTTACGCTACCATCTAGAGTATTGGCAACCATCTGGAAGAAAATGCGAATAACTAACTCTACTAACTCTACCAGCATCTCAAGCACAATGCCTAGGGCCATTACCATCAGATCAATTCGTTTTCAGGCTACCTGTGACCCTTGGACTAATTCAAATAAATCATCAGGAGGAGCAAAAATGGGTTGGAATGCTGATTGCTTTGTGGCAGATCAGTAAAAAACAGGCACTATGAAGGACAAATGTGTTAATATGGCTGCTCTTCCATTCACTCTTGTATCATGAGAATACCAATATGTCGCTATGGAAATCAGAAGATTAGGAACATTGCCACTGCCTGTGAAAGGAGATGTCTCTATGTATATAACGGTTCTGCCAAAATTTAGACTAGCCGTCCTTTGTTAGTCTAAGTTAGAAACTGTGTGTATTATCTCATTATGATTCACATTGCATGGGATATCATATATCTCTCCTAAAGTTTTTTCTTGAATACACCACATGCTTCCCCATTTGTATAACACAACATATATTTTTGTAGGGAATCTTTTGGCTGGACATTGGAATAAATGAGGTCGCAATTTTGATGTGAACTATGAATGAGGTGCTGCATGTCCAAAATTGGGAGAGCGCTAAAGGTTACCAGGTTCCAAAGTGCAGTCTCCGAATTCCCCGGCAAAACAGACAAACACTGAATCCATTTCTGTGTCATCTGCACCTACTCTACACTGAGAGCCAAAACTAGACAGTCCACACCACCCCTGAAACTCCAGGATGAGAAACTGCATATCTCTCTGGGAGCTATGGAGCACTTCATTCTCCCTTCTATCTCCACTGGTGCACACATTTATTTGAATATTCTGCTAGTTGGAACCATGCAAAGCCAACTCACATACCCTTTCTTTGGGCCAAAGTCTGTATGTCCAAACATAGCCTCTTAACCAAAAGGGTGTTGGTCAAATTCTACACTTGGGACGCTTTCTCTTTTTGTCCTTAGTTGGTCTGTGACCACGCTTCCATAAATAGTTTGGGAGCCAAAAGAGAAGTAATTGTTGTACCTTCATTACCACTGTTCAAAGAAGAGTTGAACTGGCAGTTCTGCTGGAACTGCCCTTTTTGTAATGGGACCAGGAGTAGATTCTAAGTTGTTGATCCCCCACTGTAATGACAGAGTAAGTAAAATGGCACATTCCTAGAAGAAACGTCAGAGGTTATCATTTATTTAAGAATTTGATCTATAATGTGTTTTTACAATGAGGCACTCTAAGGGACAATGGAACTCAAACCTCACCTCACTGATGGGGCTCAATAAGGCTGAAACTGTTCTATGGCTGAATGTAACATGACCTGGCAGTTCAGAGAAGACTGACCTTTTATCAGTGGGGACCAAGACGGATGCACATGTCAAGTTTCTGTTTGTAATTGCATTGTAAAACAAAATGTAAATGGAATGGTGTGCAGAGCAATGCCAGATGTTATGATTTATTCAAGCCTTATGTCCATTAGCATTTATTTTTTGAACCATGCCCTGTCATGTTCAAACTATGTATTCCTTCTGGTATCTCAACAGTTGAATTTAAACTAGCTACTCAATGATTTGTGTACTGTGTCCGTCTCGTTTTCAAAATCCTTTATCTATTTCTTGTATCCATAAACATATACAAAAAGGGTACTCAATGTATGTAGATGTAATGTTGATAGTGTTTAGGTTTGAAAAAAAAAATTGCCTTTAATGGATAAGCCTCAATGACTACCAAACGCCGCCTCGTGTATTTCACAAGTGATCTAAAAAAAACTCTAAACTCCCCATCCAGTGGCATAGGTAAAAAAACACATTTTCTCATATAGAGGGATTATATTCTGATGATTCTGCTGTTGGGGGGATACTGATTCTAGCATTTTAATCTAGCATTTTAATATGATTTATTTTAATGTTTGATGTGCTAACTTGAATACCTAGAGCCTTTCTTTTCACGGCTCTCCCGGCACTTTCAGAATGCCATGTTTAGTGCGTTTGTGCCTACATTTCCAGTAAGGCCTTTTTGGGCCAGCATTTTTTTGACAATTGTAGTCTAGTTGCTGCTTGGGGATGTCCTCCAGGTACATAGGAGGGGCCAGTGCTCGCATGCGCAACAAATGCGTGCAGCGGGCGCGCCTAACACAAACCTGTCTGCGCTAGTCCACACTAGTTCCGTGCTCAGTGCCAACCATGCTGCTCTGATTTCCACTCAGCCGGCCCTCTCTATAAGGTATTCTTATTCGGTGATTCATGCTTTGAATCCTGGTATGCTATGTTCAGGTCAGATTGATCTGTCCACCACTGCTTTGCAACCTTCCGGACCACTTTACTCCTTTCAAGTACATGATGGCTGGCCGTCTGATGATGACTTTCCCATAAAGGCTACTAACCACAGTGCTAATGTATTAAGGATTCAGGCAGCACCACTGATAAATGTGCAATATATCCACAGAAAATGCATTACAAATATTTGAGCTTCTTATGGAGGAACATCTGGATATTGTTTTTCTCACAGAGACATGGATGAATGAGGGTTCAGCTCCAGATATTACATTTGCCATCCCTGCCAGCTATTTAATTGCAACACATGATAGGGTGGGCAAGAGGGGTGGGGGTGTCGCCAATTCTTCTTAAACTGTCCCTGAAATTCACTGTCTTTAAGACCCCTGAACTCCATGTGGGCTGAATCCCTTGGCTTCTGTCTCTTCCCTTCAGCCAATAAATCTGTGTCGGGAGTACTTATCCACCGCCCCGCAGTACAGGCTTCAAATGTTTTGTCCTCATTGGATGTTTTTCTGTCCAGTTACTTGTTAATGTATTCCGATTTTTGATTCTGGGTGATCTGCAGATTCATTTGAACACTTTAGAGGACCACCAAGCCTCACTCCTCTTGGACATTACATCCACTTGGAACCCGAAGCAATTTGTGGATAAACTCACTCTGCAGGTCATTTGCTTGACACAATCTTTTTGAATGTTGTATTAAGATTGTGGAGGATCTGAGTAATACCTGGTCAGATCACTCTTCAGTGTATTTCCACTAGCTATTGGAGCAGAGCACCAGATACAGAAGGTTGAACTCATCACTTCCTCACCGCAGCTGGTCTAAAGTTAAGACTGAAGATATTACTTCTATCCCTAGCAACAGTGCTCTGGCGCTTTCTGGTAATATTGAAGTTGATGCACTGGCAATTAATGTCTGGCGAGGAAAGATAGCCGATCAGGTGGGGTGGCACCTGTTAGATCAGGTTCTGGTGGTCTGAGATGCCCATCGGCTCCATGGTTCAATAAGGACCTTAAAATACTGCGGCAGCACTGCAAAAAGCTTGAAAGAGCTAGGTGCAGGTTTTATCTACCCAATGATAGGAAGCACTATAAAAAGGAGCTAGAATCTATTAACAAGGCATAACAAAATCCCAAGCAAAGTACCTTGCTAGATCTAATAATAAACCTAAGGAGGTTTTTAAAATCACAAAAATGTTTATCAATCCTTCTGCTCTTTCTCAGCCCCTGGAAGCATCTCTGAAATTTTGCTCTTACATCTCAGATTTTTTTGAGAGGACGTTTCTGTGTAAGTCCTTAATACTTGTGAATGCTAATAACAGTACAGACTCCGATGGGTCAGTTGCCATAAGGGCACTTACGGCTGTTAATATCTGTGTAACTGCTTGGTCTGGTAATCAGACCCTGTTAGGGCCTTTTTCATCTTCATAATCTATGACAGAGTTTTTTTCGATTTCTTTGGCAGTTCTTAGAGCCTGTAGTTCTGTCTCCCCTATTGACTCTTGTCCTCCCGAAGTCACGAGTCCTAATGCGGAGGCTATATATCACACTCAGAATGTTCTGTTAAATAATTGACTGCACCATGCCATTGTTCCTAGCTGCTGGAAGAACGCCAGGTTGATTCCTCTGCTCAACAAACCTTGGGCACACAGATCTGCCCTGGCCAACTATAGGTCGATTTCTTTGCTACCGGCCTTCTCTAAGATCCTTGAGAAATTAATTAACACCCAGCTTTCTAGCTGTCTTGACGCCAACCAGTTACATGTCTCCCAATTGGAATTTCACCCCAGTTGCAGCACTGAGTTTTCTCTTGTTGAGGTCTCGAATACTATTTAAATGGCAATGGACAACAGGATGAAGGTGGTTTTGTTGCTTTTAGACCTTTTGGTGGCATTTGATATGGTTTCCCATCCAATCCTGATACACCGTCTGAGGGACACCGGGATAGTTGGGACCACCTGGTTCTGGCTGCTTTCTTTTCTATCAAACAGATGTCAGTCAGTGTGGATGCCATCATTTGCAACTGACTCTAAGTCAATTGAGTTTGGGGTTACCCAGAGCTCTGCATTGAGTCCGACATTGTTCAATGTCCATATGTCTCCTTTGGCAACCCTTGTGGAATACTTTGGAGTGCAGGTCATCTGATGACACGCAGATTATTCTGAATTGGGTCGGAAACATCTCTAGTGCTCAACACAGATTTGAAGCGTGTCTGTCAGCTGTGTTTCACTAGATGTGCCAGAGCAACCTCCAGTACAAAACAAGCAAGACAGATATACTGGTCTTTGGATCTTCTCCCCCTTTTTGGGGCAGTGAGATTTGGCCAAGTTCTGCTTGATCTCCTTTGACACCCACTATGGTAGTGAAGAACCTCAGAGTGAAGTTTGATAGTAATTTGTCTTTCAAACCACAAGTGGAGAGCACAGTTGGGACTTGCTTTGGCCTCCTACTATCACTGAGGACATTTTTGTTTCTTCTTCCAGCCTCTTGTCATTGCCCTTATAACAGCTCAGCTTGACTATGCCAATGCACTCTTTTGGGGTCTCACTTTATACCTACTCAAGAGACTCTAGCTGGTGCAGAATGCTGCAGCTAGGCTTCTGCTTAATATCCCAAGGAATGTTTCTGGTCAGGCCCATCTTAAGGAGTTACATTGGCTGTCTATTTGGGTGGGAGTAAAGTTTAAGGGGCAGGTCCGTGCCCACAAAGCTTTCTATGGACTAGGTCCAAAATATTTATCTAAGCGACTTTTTCACTACCTGCCCTCCCGAACCCTACTTTCGGATGATGCATTGCTGGCTGTGGTGCCTAAGACTAGAAGGAAGAAATGGGAAGGCTCCTCCTTTTCTGTGCTAGCTGCTGCTAGCTGAAATGTTCACCCACGGCATCAGCGGGATATTAAGGACACATGTTCTTTTCAATGTAGCCTTTTAGTTTGAGTTCCCTCACATTTACATTTAGGATTGAAGGTCTACATACCTGCAGTGCTGGGACACTCCTTGGAGTATCTGTGCGCTTTATAAGCTCTAATTTGATTTGATTTGATACGGGAGCTGAGCTGATCCAGTCTTTAAGGGACTTCTCTTTAGGTTTTGAATGTCTTACCTCTTAAACCGTTCTTCAAACTAGTGTGGTAATCTTTTGTTTACTCTTTTAGAGGTGCCTTTCTAAAGACCAACTGACATTAACATCTCATTCCTTCCTTCACTGGAGCCCTCACTTGTGCCTTTAACGTCCATCTCTCCCTCTCCTGTACTTTCAAGGAATTATGACCACTTAATCATATACATAATGTAGAGGGTTCCAACTTTGTACTGCTTTTTTTTTAATGCTTTCTCCTGACCAGTCAAGATGCAGTCCTCCTTCTACACGTTTTCTCAAATTTGAAACAATTTACAAATCACAAAAATAAACTTTTTAAAATTGTGTCACTTTGGGCCTGATTACGATGGCGGTCAGAATTGCCTCTGCGGTCCTGTCGGAGTCGGAAAAGACCGATGCGGTCGCGTTGTCAGCGGTCCTCCCGACCGCCATATTACAATGGCCAGTGATGGGCAGTTTTCCAACCACCTTATTATGATGCGCCTTTGAGGCCATCCGACTGAGCGGGTTAAACCGGCGTGTCAGAGTTAGTGGAAACATAGGGACAAACAGAACAAACTCAACTCCACGCACCTCTCCATGTCCAGGGATACCATGGATCCTGCCGTACAAGTCCTGCCACTGCTCTACCTGCTCCATTGCTACGAAATCCGATCCATCACTGACCCATCACTCCTGACGTTCTTGAAATCACTGGCTTTGCGACCGCATCGGTCGGAGCTGAAAGCTTTCTGACCTCATCGGTCGGAATTGATGTATTTCTGACTGCCGTGGTCAGTAATTTCTAGTGCATGTATTGTAATGAGGTGGTTGGATAGTCCCCAGCCCCGGCGGTCGGATTTTTCCCGCTACCATGCCTGTCGCACAGCTTTTCCGACCGGCATCATAATCAGTTGTTGCCCCTTCATCTTCAAAGCTTCTTTGCAGATTGGAACCCTGTTCTGGAGGCTAATCAAGATTGTTATATTTTTCAACATGTATTTTGATGAACAACAACAGAACTCCTTATCTGGTGTGTAGTGCATTTCGGTATGTCTCTCTTTATCTTGTGCAGATACAAAGCTTTGATCTGCATTTGATCAATTAATACTTACATTTTAATGAACCATTTTTTATTTTATGTATTTATAGCCACATTCTACAGAGCAGTTGTTCCTAGGCTTTGGAGTACCAAAATATTATTTTGTTGAGTCACATAGCCAGTCCAGCTGCAATTATTTTTTTAAGTTTAGTATTTTTATTTACAAAATGAAAGTTATACATGTATTTTGGCAAACCAATATATAGGGAAACCATAAAGTACAATATAGAAATTGAGTATTACGACTCATACCAACATCAGCAAAGCAAATAACTACATTGTGCAGGTAACTAAATTGAAGAAAATATTGTTAAAGGAAAGTGGGAAGGAAAGAGTAAAATAGAGACAATATAGAAACAAGAAAAGAAGAAGAGAGAGAGAGAAGAGGAGGAGAAGAAGTGTAAATACTTTAAAATTGTTGTGAGAAACAAAAAGAATCATGAAAATCATTCATTATATGATAAACCATAGCAGTATTAGCAATAGAAAAATGTGTTATCAACAACACGCAGTCCCAATGCTAAAAACAATGGGCCCGATTCACAAAACTAATCTGAGACAAAATCCTAACTTTATGACTTTTGGTATTCACAAAAGGCATTTAGGAGTAGTAAAGTTAAGATTCCTAACTTTACTACTCCTAAATGCACTCTGTGAATACCGAAACTCATAAAGTTAGAATTTTCTCTCTGTTAAACTTAAGTTGTGGTAAACTTAAGACCAAAACTTAAGTTTAACTGAGACAAAATGCTAACTTTACGACTTTCGGTATTAACAAAAGGCTTTTCGGAGTAGTAAAGTCCTAACTTTACTACTCCGAAAAGCCTTTTGTGAATACCGAAAGTTGTAAAGTTAGGATTTTGTCTCAGATTACTTTTGTGCATCGGGCCCAATTTGTAATTAAGTTGTAGTACGAACATGCAAGGGCACATATCTAGTCAATGATTCCCAAAGTTCACCCCGTTTTGCCAATTAAGATGAAGAATGTAAATTATAACTATGCAAACGGTGGTTATGACATATCAAGTTCCACCACTGTTGTAGTGTAATATTGTCTACAGATTTCCAATTAGTGGTAATTACCTGGAATGCAATAACAATCAGTAGATCAACACATTTACGGAGTAGTTTGCTCTGAGGTCAGATACTACTTAAGCCACCTAAAAGTAAAATATCTATGGAAAATGGAGAGTGAACTTCGGTGATATGTCCTATTCTTGTCCATAACTGCTCCCAGAACAGTGTCAGTTTAGGACAAAGGAAGAATACGTAAAGATAAGTACCAGGATTTGAGTTGCAACGCCAGCATGCATCACTTTTAAGCAATTTGAATTTAAACAAGTGTTCTGGTGTATGGTATAACCTATTGTAGAAATGATGGAGAGTTTGGGTAAGGTTGGCAGGACGTGCTGTGGAGTGAATTTTCTCAGATATTTTCTGCCAAAGTGAGTTAGGCCAACTAGAGTGTAAATCCGATTCAAAGAAAAGCTTCAATTTAGATTTTGGCCTACATAGACAAGGTTTTACCAGTGTTCTGTATATTTTTGAGGCCTTGGTGGTATGAAGTATTCGTCTAAGTGGGGATTGCGGAGAATAACTCTGAATGGAAAGGGTAGGGAGGGACACCAGTGTAGGAGTCAACAGAGATTCTAAGATCTGATATTGTTGGAGAGATTTTGGAGAGAGATTAAAGGAAGAGGAGAGAGCTGAAAATGGAATAATGGAATAATTATTTTGAATCAATTGAGAAACAGTGAATATACCTTTGTTTAACCAATTTCACCAAAATAACGGGTGGAAGTAGGCTTTCATTATATCAAATAGGACTCCTAAGGAATTTGTCAGAGGAGGGGAGAGGAGCTACAGAGTAAGGCTTGAAAAGAGTACATGAATGACATATAACTGCAGGTGCCCAGTATTTAGGGAATTGTGACATGTGTCTAATATGAGTGAGAGTGAAGGGAGAGATACAGGTTAATTCCAGCTGAAACCATAATATGGCTGGAGGGAATTGAAGAAAACAACTTTGACACTGTTTAATACCAAAGGCTTTATGATAAGAAGAGAAGTCAGGCAAATTAACCTCTCCGACTGATTTTGGTAATTTTACGCAATGTAAAAAAAAAGAGAAAGTTTCCTGCACCATAAAAATGTAGAAGAGTCTATCAATAGTTGTAAAGTACTTCACCAGGATTTTGATATGTACCATCATGAGATATAAATTAATAATTGGAAGTAGCATCATTTTAATAGTATCCAAGCACTCCCCCTATGACAAAAATAAAGGAGACCAACCTTGCATCACTTAAAAAAAATTGCCAGTATAATGCCCATATTAGTATCTCTGAGATCTTTGCATATATATACCAAGACATTTGATCTCATCAGGGTTCCAGGAGAGCCCAATCCCAGCAAAAGGTGCTTTAAAACAGAATTTATTCAAAGGCATCACTTTGGATGTTTCTATGTTGAGGTTAGAACCTGATACTTCTAAGTATCTACTTAGTACTTAAAAAAAGTGAGGGAGTGATGTTTCTGGTTTAGAGATATAATGAAGGATGTTTTCAATGTAAGCCATAACTTTAACATGGGCCTTATTTAGGTGAAAGCCAGAAAAGGCAACAGAGTGTTTCAGACTATATAAAAAAGGTTTAAGTGCAAGAATAAAAAGCATAGGAGAAAGAGGGCATCCCTGCCGTGTGCCCCAGTGGAGAGGGAAGTAGGAAGATTGAAAACTGTTGACCAAAACAGACGAGCACAGGGGGGAAAAGTTAGGTAATTAATTGAAGAAACTGAGGGCCGAACCCGTGCCATTGAAGAGGGTAGATTAGATAATTCCAGTCTACTTGATCAAATGCCTTTCCAGCAACTAGGGCCACCACTGGCATGGAATGGTTAAGTTTAGCTGCTTTACTGAGGATGTTTAAAAAGACCGTGAATTATCCATTATATTTCTAAATCAGACTGTTCTACATCTACTAGATCAGGAATAAAGTCACTAAGGTGGAGGGCCAGCTCTTTATTGAAACTTTTACAATCTGTATTTACCAGAGAAATGTAACTGTATATTTTTTGCATTGAGAGAAATCGCTGTCTTTTTTAGGAATAAGACAGATCATAGCTTCCATAAAAGATCCAGATGATTTGTTTAATGAGAGTAAATGAGCAATTAATTTAAATAGTTTAGGGAAAAGTAATTTTGAGAACTGAAGATTGAATTGAACCGTGAACCCACCTGGTCCCGGTGCTTTATCAATTGGAAGCGGTTTGACTGCAGAAAACAATTCTTCCACTCATCAAATCGAGGAGTCGAATCGATATGTGAGGATTTGCGCATGGAAGCATGAGAAAAGAATGAGGCGAAGGATTCCGCAGAAGGTGTGGCTTCAGAGGTATATAGTGATTGATAAGCGTCAATAAAACAGCTAGCAATGTCCGAGTCACGAAATAGTATAATACCACATGGATTAGGGATAGAGGAAATTGAGGATTTTTCTTTCCTACTTTTAAAGTAATTGGCTAACAAAGTCCCAATTTTATTGCGCGCTCTATAAAATCTAGCATTAATCTTGCGAAGAGAACCACAAGCTTTTTCTGTAGTACTTTTATTGAATTCAATCTTGGCTACCGTCAATGCACTAAGTTCAGATTTATTACTTTGAAATGTAAAATATTTATGGTCCAGTCTCTTCATTTCACTAAGAATGAAAGCTGATTCCTTCTCCATAGCTTTTTGTGTGATGGACACATAGCTAATATCGTTAGTCTTGAAATATTCATCAACAAATGCCTCATATGCAGTGATAACGTCCTTATCGAAAAGTAAGTAGTTGTTAAACCTCAAACATGATCTGGGTTAAGGGATGCTGAGAACAACTAAATCAGTAGACACAGGGGCATGATCTGAGAGTCAAATTTAGCCTTTCTCAGAATTAACTTAGTGATGGGTGATGGATTGCTAAGGAACACATAATCTATCCTAGTCTGTGTTTTATGAGGGGCAGAATAGAAAGAATACTCTTGAACGGAGGGGTGGGCCAGTCTACAGGAATCTGAAAGGGTGTTATATTTGATAGCGTCCTTAAATGCTTTATGGGTTCTTTGAGAGAGAAATCTTGTAGATGAATGCCGACCTAGAAAGGGGTTCATAATTTGTCAACAGTCTCCCCCTAATATGACATTTTCAGTAAAGTGTTGCGTGATCAGTTGTGAGATATGTTTCCAAAATAAAGGATCAGGGTTGGTAGGACCATAGACATTAAGAATCGTGAAAAGGAACCCATCAATTTTAAGTCGTACCAAAACCCAATGACCTTCTTGTCTTTTTGCTGGGATACAAGGGAACTATTTAAACCTTTATGACATAGAATAGCTGCCCAATTTTTATGTTGTGTAGCAGAGGAAATCAAAAGTTTGCCCACTCATTGTTTTTGAAGCTTGTTAATGTCTGCTTCAGTAAGATGTGTTTCTTGAAGTAGGGCAAGCTGGCAGTGCAATCTAGAAAAGTGGGTCAAAACTCGTTGGTGTTTAATAAAGTTTTTCATACATATAACATTCCAGGTTGTGACTCTAAGAGTTATACGAGGAGTTGAACATTAGGGGAAAATATAGGCATGAGCATATTGTATGCAGGAAGTTTTGGCAGAAAATATAAGGAAAAAGAATAAGAGCAGAGTGAGAAGAAGGAAAAATAGAGGGGGAGCAAGAAACCCCCACAAAGACAAAGGAAACACAAAGGCAACACAGGAATTAAAAATCCTAGTTGCAAAAAGTACCTTACATTAAATAAATACATCCCTAGGGATGAGAAGAGTGTGGAGCACTTAAAGAAGATGGAAGCAGACTCTGCTCCAGAGAACATGGAATGGAGTACAGCGAACACCGAACAAATAAGCAATTACAATTGGAGAGAATAACAAAGGCATAAAGTGGCTAAATGATATTGAAAAATATATTGGCAAAATTTACCATGGACTATGAAAGGTGGAATGCTTGTGGTACGGTACACACAATAAAGGGGCAAAACGCATTAAGACAGGACATACACACCAGATAATACACTGGGGCTGAAAAACAATGAAAATGATATGGGTTATACAGAGTACACATACCAGGAATGACCAATTCCTAAAGGGGAGAGAACATTATGTAATTCAAGAAGTATAGCAGAAAATGCATATATAACAATCAAGTCTTTGCTGCAGCACAATTTCCATATCTTCAAGACGATGTTGACAAAAGTATGGGAGTTCTCCTTATAAATGATTTTGAAAAAACATGGGTGAACAATGCCATATCTAATATTCATGGATTTTAGTTGTTGGCGTAGTTCCAGGAAATGTTTTCTTCTTGCAGCCGTTGCATTAGAAACATCCTGCAAGAAATAGACCTTCTTACCAGACCATTGGAGTCGACCCACTTGTTTAGGCTGCAGACATAATGTGCATTAAATCAGTATGCTTTAGGAAAAGGATAATGATGCCCTGAGATCTTTTATCTGAAGAGTTTGCAGATGGTTTAGGACCAATGCGGTGGGCTCTTTGAATATTGGATAGGATGTGATCAGGTAAATGAACAATAGAAGGGATAACCCTTTGCAGAAAGGAAATCATGTTGGACCCTTCTGAATTCTCCAGGATTCCATAGAGTCATAAGTTAGTTCTCCTAATTCTGTTTTCAAGTCTTCATCAGTCTGTTTGAGAAACTCTATTTCCTTTGCTAGTTGAGATAGCACTGGAATTGAGTACTCCACATCACTGATCCTTTATTAAATAGCCATATGTGTAGATCATGTGATTTTGATCAGTCGTTAATTTTATTTTTTCATTCTTTCATACTATTGCATTCATAGTATTTGTGTGCTAACTTATTCCGCCCAATGATTTCCTGCAACACAGACACCCTTACACCATAGTTCAAGGGTGCTTGCATTGCAGGGTTTCATCCCTGCAATGCAGACACCCTTGCACTATTGCTCAAGGGAGTATGTGTTGCAGGGAATGGTTGCTTATGTGCAGGAAGGTATCAAACAAAGGGATCCCCCCGTATAGAAATGGAAAGAAGTGTTCCTCCAGACTTCGTGTCTCCTAAACTGATGGAAAGCACAGCTTTATTAAAATACCCCTCACCCACCAAAAGGACCATTGGTGGCATGCTTCATCATCAGGGTCTTCCCGCCCCACTGCGGAGGGACACCCTCCGGCACATAAATAATCTTTAAAGGAGATTGTACTCTTTCCATGTGTTCTGCAGAATGCAGCACACATAGAAAGAGCAAAAATGAGGAGAAATAAAAGTATTTGCCCATCTTGCCCCTTCTACTGCCTGCTTTTGAATGGCATTAGTTTTTGGAGCTGCCTCAGATTTACACATTCTTGTAAATCTGGGGCAGCGTTAATAAGCAACTGGGTGTTGCGGTGGAACACCCACAGCTACAACCATTGCACACCCTTTTCACACAGATATTTGCTTGAAAGTGTACTATATCTACAAAGCGGCATTAAGCCACAGAAAGGGGCTTACTCTACGTAAATATGGAGCAGAGCATTGCACCACCCAAACTTCAGAAAAAGTGACACTACGGTGGCGCAATCCCCTTGTAAATATGCCCCATAGTGTTCTGCGGTACCTGTGAGTGGCCATGCACAGTGCTTGACTTACTCAAAGGCTAGACTACAGCACAAAACACCTGTTTTGACAGAATTTGTGCTATTGTAACATCAGAAGTGTAGCTTGTGAATTGCAGTTGTCTTACTCTATTGTGCAGGTATGTTTGCATTAGAATGCCCCTTCCTAAACCCGCCCTTAACTTTCCCTAAACTCCTTTAATTTTTTTTGTAGGCATTTCCAATTTTCCAGTCACCCTCCCTTGTCTATACCACATTTATTACAAATATCTATACCAACATGTGCTGACATTTCTGCCACATAGGAGTAGATATACACACAAAAAAGATAGGTGGAGGCAGCAGTCTCCACATGCAGGTTTGTGATTAGCATTTTGTGGTACAGTAGGCGTACTAATTTAATACTACTTTCAGCACTACAAACTGCAGTTTGTGAATAAGCCACGTTTAGACCTGTCAGCCTTAGGGTGGTCTTCGCCCATGCTTTTTGCCTTTGCTTCTACTTTGAGCTGAAATTCGTTTTGATTGGCATTAGGAAGCTGTTCACTCCTAACCAGTGCTAATGTGCTTCTGATCTCTATCCCCTAAATATGGTAAAATTAGCTTGCATCTCATTGGCATATTTAATTTACATATAGATCCCTTGTAGAGCTTTTTACTATATACTCAGGACCTGTAAATGAAATGCTACTGGCGGACCTGCTGCACTTATTGTGCCACCCACTTAAGTACCCCCT
This sequence comes from Triturus cristatus, assembly GCF_964204655.1. Classification (NCBI taxonomy): domain Eukaryota; kingdom Metazoa; phylum Chordata; class Amphibia; order Caudata; family Salamandridae; genus Triturus; species Triturus cristatus. The sequence continues at coordinate 844,158,260 of NC_140587.1, read as the reverse complement.
TAATACATGTCTCAGACCTGCCATTGCAGCCTCAATACAGTTTTAAACTGCCAATCGACTTGGCAATATAAACCCCTTGCCAAGCCTTAAACTCCTCTTTTAGTGCAAATAGGTCACCCCTAAATAGCCCCTAATTTGTCCATAGGGCAGGGTGCAATGTAACTAAAATGTTGCACATACAAGTTTTACATGTCCTGAGAATGAAAAACATACATTTGTTTTCACTACAGTGAGGCCTACATGTTCCATAGGATAACATAGGTTTGTCTTATCACATGTAATAAATGCTAGCTTATGATCAGGACCAGGTAAGTATCTCAGGTTTGGTGACTGAGACATTGAAATTAAAAATCCTCCAAAATGGTAAAGCTGGATTTTAAGTTACAATTTTGAAAAAAAAAGGTAAAGGCCAACTAGGGAATCATCTATAGAAAACAATTTATTTTAAATAATTAACTTATAATAACTATCCCAATAGTGACAGTGGAGAATGAATGACAACACAACTCGGCATGTAATTACTAGAGGAATGAATCTTGAAGAAAAGGCGCACACAGATTTTGGATTAGAGAAAGATCTTTATGTTGAGCATAAATAATTTGGGGGTACAAATCATGAAATTCCATATAAACATTATTCTTGTAAATCAAGTCAAACTAGTGAAATCAAAGTGTAATGTCTGCACAAATCACTCTGTTTGATATCAAAATCTTCACACCCCAAAAGAATGTAATGATGAAGGCCCAATAATTTCACGTGGAAGAAGTTGGACTTGGCGTCGACATTTCGGTCTCTATTTTTCATTTATGGACCCAATATTCCTTTTTTATATATTCTTTAATACTTTCCCTTTAATATAAGGGTCATCTCTGTTTTTCCGAATTATTATGGTTCTCCTTAGGATGGTCTTGAGGACTACTGCAGCTGTGGCCTGTTGTGTAATCCACATGACTCTTTTGCTGCCTTGAACCCTCAGAGGCCTGTCCTTCTGCTTGGGCCCTGCCTCTTCAGCTGAACCCAGGACAACCAGAATGACTCCAGGGGCGAGTTTGCTGGCTTCCTGTTCAGAGCCACAGGGACATAACAGGCTCCCATCATCTTGAATCCACACCTGGACCCGGCCTGTTTGAGCCCTAAATCCTAAATAGTTACCCTCCAGTCCTGGGCCCTTGGTTGTGGTGTTCAAGGTGCCCAGATAGCTAACATCCACATCTTGGGACTAATAACATTTTGGGCTAAAAACTGCTCTGAGAACTGAAGGAAGACCAGGACAAATCAGCTCATCTATCTTCCCAGGGTACATCACCAGTTGGCCTGACTTCGCGGTAGCTCCCAATACGTTCTTGTGCTCAGTAGCAAATCCTGTTCAGCGGTACTTAGCAAAAGGGGTATCCGGCAACCTGGAACTCTGGTTGGCTACAGCCTCCTGCCTTGTTCGGCTGGAGATTTGTGACCTCCAAGTAAGACTTGGGGCCAGATGCATCAAAAAAAAATTGCGAATCACGAAACGGCATGCATGAAAGTGTGCAGTACATTTTGCACGATTCCTAAGGGGTTGCAAATAACCTACCTCATGAATATTAATGAGGTAGGTCGCCATTTGCAACCCCCTAGGAATCGCAAAATCACAGGGATGGTGGCCTGCTGAGATCAGCAGACCATGATGTCTGTGATTGCTTTTAAATAAAGCCATCATTTTTTTTGTAAAGCAGCCCATTTTCCTTAAAGGAAAATGAAATGCCTTACAAAAAGAAATAGAGCAGGCAGTGGTCCATGGGACCATTGCCTGTTTTGAAAAATGGTTTTACAAACATTCACAAAGGAGAAGGGTCCCTTGGGGACCCCTTCCCATTTGCAAATGTCTTACTACCTACTTGAAGTAGGTGGTAAAATGCGAATGTTTTGCGACTGCATTCACTAAACATTCATGCATACTGTTTGGATTCGCTATTTGGAAGGGGCACCCTAGGTGACCGAATCGCAAAATTGTGTTTGATGCATCACAAAAGCACTTTTTGCGATCGCAAACGGACCGATTCTGCTAATCGGCCAGTTTGTGAGGAGAAAAGTGCTTGATGCATCTGGCCCTTAGTGCCTCATTACGAGTTTGGTGGTCTTGGAGTGGACCGCGACACCAGCCCCCAGCTCCAAGACCGCCAAACATGTAGTCTGGCCACCTGCTACACTCCGATTGCCATACAGGTCGGACGGTCCTGTGGCGGCGGCCCCACAGTAGTGCCTTCCAAAGGCTTGTATGTGAGCCTAAGAAAGGTAGTGCCGTTGGATCGCCAATGCACATTCCAGCACAGCATGCACTGCGAAGTCCATGCATTGATGGAACAGGGGTGCATACAGACAGGGGGACACAGCATGTGCCCCCCTGCATGCATCACCTAGCCCAGAGGCAACAGGGGACCCTGTAGGGCGCACTTAGTTTCCTCACCACCACGATTTTTTATGGCAGGGTCACCGCCATGAAAACCGTGATAGTGAGTAAACTTGCAATATGCATGGTGATGCCACAGTGACATAACCAGCATATTGTGTGCCTCAGACCACTCACTGCAAGTTCATCTGGGATGATGAATCCCTGGCAGTATCAGTGGTCCCATGACAGTCCGACTGCCCAATTCGTAATACGGCAGTCATACCGTTGGTGCAGCGATCGCAGTCAGCCATTTTTTTCAACTTTGTCCCAGTCTCTTTTGACTTAATGTCCATGGTTGGTGCTTTGGTCTTTTAGGCGCTGGATTTTACTAAAACTTAAAAAATTCCTAACTCCGATTTTACTGGTTGGCCTTTTGCCATTTTTCTGTCAAATAATTTTTGAAAATGTACCCTATTTGTCTAAATTAAGCCTGACCACTTTTGTGCCAAGCTACCAGAGGGTTCATTTAGTGTTTTTGTTGTTCTCCTCAACAGGGATTGTGGCTGTGGCTTGTATAGAAGTCTCCCTCGCTTCAACCAACAACCCAATTTCTCACAGCAACTTTTATCAATCCTTGATACTCCAGCATCTGTTGACTGTCTTTGGGTTTAAGAACTGTTTCTCATTTAATCTCAATCAGTTGGCTATCCACAGAATGCAAGGGTACATAGTACACAATCCAGAAGTGCCATTGATTCTTTTTAAAGATGTACATAAAGCAGCATTCTGACCTGACATGCTTTGTCAGCGTAACTTTTAATGTTTATTGTGATGAATCCACCCCGTTTAGTGTGGGCTTCATCATGCTGTTGGGAAATGTTTCTTCTGCCTCATTTTCTTCTAAAATGGTAGCACTTAGATATAGAGCACCTGGCTGATGGGAAATGCTAATACTGTCTCTGCTTCTTTCCTTGTACATGCTCAGGCTGTAAACTATGAGAGCAAGAGGAAATACAATGTCAGAGTGAAAGCCGTAAACAGACATACTGATGAGCGTTTTCCATTTGAAGACATCGCCACCGTTAAGATAAGCGTGGACGACGCAGACGAGCCGCCCTTCTTCATAGCTTCTGAATATGTGATGGAGATCCGTGAAGGTGCAAGCCCTGGCTCATATGTCGGAGCTGTGTCTGCCAGAGATCAGGATAACGCCAACATCCCTATCAGGTAATGTAAACAAAGACCCTGCTGTGCAAAGATTTTTTTCTTCAAATGTATTTTATTGATTTTCAACATTACAGGGAAAAGTTCAATTATACACCCAGACAACCTAACAGTAATCACAGTAGCTAAGGAAAACTGCCTCATCATTACCGCCAATAACTTTTTCCCCTTCAGTCAATCAACTGTGGCTGCCAGTACTGCCCATCAACACTGTAGAGACCAACAATTATTCCTAGTATTCTCCTCTTGGTCTCCAGCAACACACTCCATAGTATCTAACATCCCCTTTTTCAATGTGAAAAAGGTCCAGCTTTGTCCAACTCGGTAGTAAAATAAGCTCTGAAGTGCCCTTGGGGAGATGCTTCAACAGGAAACCCCATCATACCTCAAAGGAGATGTGAAGCAGTGAAATCTCTCTGTCCCTTTAGGTTGCTAATGAGTTTGAGGAGTGACCAAATTTTGAGAGGCTGAGGGGGCTTAGGTTTCTTTCACTGAAATGGAAATAAAAGCTTCGCCGCCCCCAGGTGCTGCAGAGTCCATACCAGTCCTTTAAGGGACAATTGTACCTCCAGCCAGAAAAAAAGGAGATTAGGGCATCTTCACCAGACTAGCAAATAGTGCAATGCCAATCATAAACTATTTTGTAATGAATACCTTAGAATTTCTTAAACTGTGGAAGGTTGTATGTTCTTCCGTACTTAAGGTGTCCCAGTCTCAAGGGAATATCAGTGCTCCAAGACATCTCTTCCATCTTTTCATGTGTGGTCATTCCCTAAGTAGGTAAGCCTCAATCAATAACGCACATACTTTGGAGACTATTCTTTTCATCCTTATCAATTTCTCAATTGGATTTTCAGTGTGGGCGGCTGTTTTTGTGATGCAGTCTATATGTGTCTTCTAGGAGAAACTCCATTTTACATTGCTTAGATTTAATGGGATGGCCTTTGAAGAGGGGAGATTCCACTTGACAGCCATCTTACCTCCAGTGGTCAAAGGCCTGCGAGTAATGCAGGAGTAAAATCCTTACGTCTATAGGTGTCAGTGGGGAAGGATATGTAGTGAAATCGAGAACCAGAGTTACAAAAGATTGTGCATTGAGTTTGCGTCAATTGTTTAACTCAGACCCAGCGCAACATTCAGGTTAGTATTTATCAACCAGCATGAATGGCAATTTGTGTGGGTTTGTAACCAAAAGTAACATAATGCAGCACAATGCACTGCCTTGCATTACTTTTCGTCAAGAAGGCCTTTGATGGATGGTGCATGGACAGTCTCATGCATTCTCCCATGGATTTGGACGCAGATCCATATCTACAAAGACTTATATACATGGATTTGTGCTAAAACCTGCGCCCCTGAGAGGCTGTTGAAACAAGGAGAAACTTTATTTTTCCTTGTTTCTTCACATACATTTAGGAATTTGCCTTTCAGCACAGTTTTTGTGGAGGAAGGGAGCCCTTCCTGCACAAATGTATTCTGACTAGAACACAGACAACCTTGCATTATGGCACAAGGGTGGGGAACAGCACTGCACCACTTCTTTGTAGGAATGGTGCAGTTCTGCACTCTTTAGTTGATGCAACGCCAAGTAGCAACTTTGCTTGCTGTCCTGGTTTGCGTTAAAGTTTCGTAAATCTGGGCACTAGTTTTTCTGTCGCCATGTCTTACTTTCTAATACCAGTGTTGACCGGGATGGAGAATTATGTTTTTATGGGTGTCCTGTTTCTTTTTAGTCACATGATGTCCCACAAAACAATTTGCTTGTCAACGTGATAATACTTGAAGATAGAGGCCACGTGGAGTATGAAGTAATATTAATAATAATAATAATCCATATTTGTAAAGCGCAAACCTATCACCCCTTAAGGTTTCAAGGCGCTGGGGGCTATCAGGGAGATTAAGTAAACTATTGCCCAGAGTCACATGATGTTGAGCCGAGCTGTCACCGGCTATCGAACCGTGAGCCCCGTGATCCTGAGTCAGCCACTCTGGTCGCTGCACCACACCTCTCTCACTCAACCAGAGATTTCAAGACCAGTGGTAAATAGCCAGCAACGATCTGCCTTCTGGTTATTCTCTTCTTCACTTTCCATATCTGAAGCTGGTAATGCCTTTACTGTTAGAGTAACATTTTGAAAGTTACAAGGCTTCAACAGCAGTGGGTGCGCAAGTTTAGCAAGGGTGCTTTACTGAGTACTGTCAGTCCCTCTTGTCACTAGACAGTGTATGGCACATGGCCTTCTTAAAATTGTGTGTCCCTGAAAACGAGACATTTGAAACTGTAAACACATGGGCCTCATTTATGAGAAAGTCACGCTGTGCAGCAAGTCCCCTTATTGCGCTGCACTGCGTGACAGGGAAACAGATGGAATGCGGTGTATGTGCTGGTGCCCTTTGGCAGCCTAGCGCCAATGAAGGCATCTTTGCAACATTGCACTGCATGCAGAATTGTTTTTGTGCAGGAAGGGTTACTTACCTGCACAAAAACAATCATTAAAGATGTATTCCTCTTTCTATCTGTGTTGCAGAATGCAGCCTGCATAGAAAGTGGAAGAAATGAGGAGAAATAGAAATATTTCTCCTCGTTACGCCTGCCCTTGGAAGGTGTAAGATTTTGGCACATCCCCAGGTTTACAAGTTCTTGTAAATCTGGGGACGCGTCAAAACCCATGGGAGTTTCATGGGAACACCACGCAATGTCCATGGAACGCCTTCCCAGGGCAGAGTAACTCAATGCAGTGATTTACGCTGCGTTGTGTTACTCCAGATTTTTTAAGCCACTCAGAGCTATGCTAAGTGGCTTTGCATGATTTAAAAAATCTCACTTAGTGGTTTGCATTGCATCACACATGTACCATATTGCTTGGTGCAAACAATGCGCAAACCTCTCATAAATAATCCCCATTATATCTGGTAGACTGTGGCGTAAAATTTACCTGCACTCACATAGCCTATTTATTTTGGGACGTGTGTTGTTATGTTGGGTGTTCTTTAGTTGTAGATTCAAGAATTATAAAGACAACTTCAAAAAGTTTGTTGCATTCAGGAAACTAACACTTATAGCAGTAATGAACAGAATACAGGCTCAACTGTTCTTCAACCCTAGGCAAGTTGATACTATTGAGACAGGCTTCGCTGGCTCAATGTTACCCTAAGGTAAGATGACTGCAGAGAGTGATTGATATTTCCTCAGCAAAGTATGTACTAGACCCCACTTTTGATTTGCTTACATTGCTCTCTGTATGTGCCCAGATAATGTGTACGTGTCTCTGACATTATTCAATTTTTTTTCTCCATTTCAAAACAGAGTCCACAACATGCAGCAGTTGACCTTAGAGGCTAGTCTCATTTACCCAAGAATCTTTGCCTCTCTATATATAACCCAAGTACTTCCATATAGGAAACATTTTGCATTGTTATTGCACCAACTCAGATCCATCTACTATGCAAATCCACAGAAATCACAAGTTGTATACCACAATTAGTCTCTGCCAAATAAAAGACTACAAATCTACATATAAAATATATTTTTTAAATTACAGAAGACTTTGGTATTTCATGGTTCATCTCTGGTCTTGTTGGTCAAGGTGATATATATATTAATATTGAATATATTTTAGAGTGCTCGTAAGCCCTAAGGCGTCTTGGCGCTGGGGTCTTAAAAAAAGAAACAGACCTATTAGGCAAAGATGAAGATATCAGAAAATCTGCATTTGTGTGAAGAGCCATGTTATTAGCTGTTTCCTAAACTGCAGGAGGGTAGAGTCTGCTTTGATACTAAGAGGGAGTTTTTTCCATAACTTAATGGTGACATCTGAAAAACGACTCCCTCCCCAGGTGACTCTCTTCATTTTAGGATGTGCCATAAACTTAGTATAGTTGGAATGGAGGTATCTGCTTGACCTATACCAGCAGAAGACTTTCCTCAAATAGAAGGGCCTGGATTATGAAGCGCTTTGTAAGACAAACAGAGTGCTTTAAAATTCACTCTTTTTCCCACATGCAACCAGTGCACCTGATCGATGGTTTAAAACACTGATGAGTGTTTAGGAATTTTCATTAGCTGTTGCGCAGCAGCATTTTGAAGTGCCTCCAATGTGTTAAGTGTCTTTTGTGGATGCCCAAATAAAGGGCATTACAATAATCAATCTTAGACAGCAATAAGGGGGTGCTTCCTGTTTCTGTAGGTCAATATGAAGGAACTGCAATATTTTTTTAATGTTCTTACAAGTGAGAAACATGCAGAAGTAGTTTGATTTATGTGCTCTGAGAGTGTGAGCTTGCTTTCAAAAATAATCTCTACCTAAGAGACAGGAGAAGGTTAGGGCCTAATTCCTTAGGCCACCAAGTGGAATTCTAGAAAGTTGTGCCTTTTCTGAACAATAGGACCTCTGATTTTTCTGAATTTGACTTCAGACAGTTGTTTCCCATCCAGCTCACCACTTCCGGCATACAATATCTAAAATGATTTGCAACCTCTGATGGATCTCCCCAGATTGAAACTACAATCTGTGTATCATTTGCATGTGATACACTGGAGAAACCCAACAATCTGATCAGTTTGTCCAGAGGTGCCAGATATATATTAAAGAGGATCTGACACGGCAAGATCCCTGAGAGATCCCACAGGGAAAAGTAAAAGGCATGGATATGAAATCACCAAATGCAACCGTCTGTTCTCTGACCACAAGAAAATATGTCAACAGGCCAAGTGCTGATCCACCAACCCCTATACTTTCTACCTGCTTGGTAGGTCCTGAAAGGGAGACAGTATTGAAAGCAGCAGAAAAATCGTATGACATCAATGCCTCTTTCCCTTCTTTGTCCATGATCATTCTAATATCTCCCACGACTGCAACTAGGGCTGACTTGCAGGGGTTTTTCCGAAAATCAAACTGAGCAGGGTCTAGGATATCAATTGCATCCACACATTGTGAAAGTTCAAAGTTGATATGTTTTTCCAATTACTTTGTTGGAAAAGAAAGCAGTGTTATGGGCCTATAGAATTTTACCTCCTTTGGATCCAGTGATGTTGTTTTCAATAAGGGAAGAATGTCTACTTTCTTCCAGTCAGTGGGAAAAATTCCTGTATAAATAATTAAATTCAAAAGTACAGTATGTTGTCCTGAGATTACCTTTGATGCAGATTGAAAAGTAGATGGAGAACAGGGGGTCTGACGGTGAGCCAGATTTAGTGGATTAAATTAACTGAATCTCTTTCTCTTCCATCAGCACTGAGAACTCTAATAAAATTCCCCGGGGAGTCTGAACATTGTCTAGATCATCACTAAAGCTATTAGTGCTCTGGCAAGTGTTAGGAAGTATCCAATCTAATACATTTTTCAACTGTATTAAAAACACTCCTTCACCAAGTTTTTAGCCAAATAAATGTTATCTATAAATTATTCTGATTTCTTTTTAACAATCAGCCGCTTGTATTCTGATAGGAGATGTTTATATTTAGATTTTTCTGTCTCACAATATTTTTCCCTCCATGCCTTTTTTTGGCATCTACATTTTTGTTTAAAAAGTCTAAATTCCGTTGAACACCAGGGGGCAGTGGGCTTACTTCTTACATTTTTACATATTTTGGGGGAACAGTTGAGGCAACTGCAGCATTAATCCAATCCCTATAATTCAAAACTTCCTTATCCGGGTCTGGATGTACCAAAGGCTGAGTATTGGCCAGGGTCTCAAGAAAATTAATTGAGTCCATCATTTTCCAGGCTTTGATTTTGAGACAATGGGGTGAACTCATACCTGGATTAACTTTTTTTAGGGTTTTTAGAGTAAACAATATAACTTTGTGATCCAACCACATTAATGGTAAAAAAAAAAGACTTAATCTTTGAACCCTTCAGCGCGGCGCGGATTACCGCGCCGTGCTGAAGGTTCGTTGCACGGGCGGGGCCGTGACGGAGCGGTTCCGTCATCCGCACAGCGCGACCGATGCGCATGACGGAACCGCTCCGTCATGCGCATCGAAAGGGTTAAACCATTATAGTTAGAGAAAACTCTGTCTCCAGTATGGCCAGCTGTGTGTAGAAGTTGGTCGACCAATTGCATCAAATCAAAGAAGTTTAGATTATCTGCCAATTGCTCTGTATCAGTATTCATACAATCTTCAAGATGAAAATTAAAATCCCCTAAAATGGTGAAACTGGGATATTGCACGCAGGACTCAATATATTCGTTTAATGTTGCTATAAACATAGATTTTGGGCCTGGTGATCAGTAGATAAGAAGACCATTAAACACTTCCGTATTGTTAATTTTCATTCAAACATAAATACCTTACAGTCAATTTGGGAGACATCCTCCCCTATAATTTTTAGATGATCTGAATAAATAAAAGCAATCCCACCTCCTTGTTTGTCTTTGGGGTCTACCCTAAAGGAACTATACCACTTGGGTACTGCAGCCACTAGTTCTGGGTTGCTGTTCTGTTTCAGTTAAGAACACTATGTCAGGTGAGCAGTTCTCCACTATGGGCCTGATTCCGATCTCGCTCGGAAGGCCTACGAATCAGATTTGGCTTTAATGGATCCAATTTGTAGCCCTTTTTCCCAACCGATTCGTACACTGGTCCAAACGACCAAGTACGATGCGAAGTTCATGTACACGTCGTGCGAATCGTCTCCCAACCCGATCCAGCCCGTACAACTCGTACGCAGACACTACGTACAGCTCTGTGGACTCTTTTTACGAGTGAGCAAAAACGATGCACGATTAGGACAGCCTTCCCAATTCGGTATGTCCAGATCAAAATAGTTGCAGGAATCGTTCTTTTGGGGCCCGTAACAGGCCTGCCATCACCATCAGCCCTCCGATTCAGACTTGTGGGGGTGCCCATGGGTCCTCACTTCCCATGCATACACAGTGTGACGGGCACCATGGGGTGCCCGTCACAGGGTTTATGCTTTTCCCCACCCACCCCTTTTTGCTATGGGAGCCTGTGCACGCGTCCAGTATTCAGGCTTCCACAGAGTTCAATAGGAGTCTGAGCGAACCGAGTCCGTAAGCATAAGAATGCATTGTACTCACTCGTTCGTAATCCAGTTGCACGAAGCCTAAAGCCCTACGGATCCGAGTCGTACGGAGGGCTTTACTAGTAAGATCGGAATCGGGCCATATGTCGCTAAACTCATAGCAGTGCCTAACCAGGAAACAAGCATTTAAAAAAATGCATAGTAGTTCCTCACCCCATTCTGAGACTGTGGGCAATGTAATTTTAAGCAATATAGTTTTATGGGAGGCACTTTCAGGTATCACAGAAGAGATTGTTCAATATGTTCTACTTGCAAATGAACCGTGCTTACATTCTACGACTATATTTATTCAAATCCGAAGTATTACAATGAGCGCTCTTACCCTTATCCTTAAACTTCATAAGATGTTCCCTTGTATACGATATTGGGGGAATAAGGTACGGACGGGCTCCCATCTGGCTTAAAAAGGTGATTGCCCAACTAGAAAGAGCACCACTAGACCGACAACCCCGAAGAAGGCAGTGCAATGTGTGCTCAAAAAACAAACTAGGAAATAGTGGTTAAAAGAATACAAAACCCTCTCCACACAAACAGAGTGCTGCAGTGGACCACAGGTTTTTAAAACAGAACTAAGAAATTCATTTAAAAAACAACAGATTCCCCAATACAGATTTTTTTTTCAATCACCCTTGTTCTTAAGATTCTGCACGGACACCGTAGCCTTCGAACTGGCTTTTAAATGGCAAAGTCCAAGATTCTAGCTTCTCTTGCCTATCTATTGAAAAATCTGTACCACAATCTACTTTCCCCTACCTAAAATATAACATATGCTGGCTGATCAGTTAGCTGAAATGTAAGCATTCATGGGAGGCACTAGTCTGTGATTAAAAATAATAATAATACTAGTGCAGTGGACAGGGAGTGTAACTCAGTGCTTAATTTGTACAAAATATAAAATAATAAAAAGATATTTTACAGGAGGCCATTGCAGCTTGCACCAACCATGGTGTATGCCAGTGCAGCCAAACACCAATACCAATACCACCCACTAACCTTTATGCTCATGGAAAGACCATTTGAGCAATACCAGGTGACTCAAAACTGTAAGAATGGCTTGGAGACGCTGGTATTATTGTTTAATATTTATTGTATATTGAATTGTTAAATACTCTGCAGCGCTTTTCAAAATTGACTGACATTGCCATTGTGGTGAACTGTCATAAATATGTGCCAGTATTAAGGAATAGGGGCCGGTGCTGAACAACTGCAAACACCAGAACACGCAGTTTAGTACGGGTATAACAACAATATAGACTTTAACTATTAACTGTAGGTTCATATAATAAAGCATGCAGTCATTTTGTAGGTACGAAAAACAGAATGGCTATCTAGTCCCATTCCCAGTTTGCACTTGTTCCTCACAATTGGAGTCTGGGCTATCTCTACCATATGTGACACAGGAGTGCCCTCTAAGCAAATCAATCAGAGAAATTACATGGGATTGTCATCATTTAGATCCCGGCAGCTGTCAGCTAGTCCACCCAAGTGAGTTGATGTTCCGGCCTTCACTCTAATGATGAAAGACCACTGCCCATATTTAGAGATCATCGCCTTCTGTCAAGGATCTCAAAATCCGCCCCAGGACTACTTAGGAAACAGCTGCTTTCAATTCAAAGAATCTAGCGTGGCTGGAGCCAGAGTGATTTTGTCTGCTTGTCAATATTTTCACTGTAGAAAAACTTTAGTTTGTAGTTATAACACTAAAAATCAATGGCCTTATGAACATGGAGTTTTCTTCCTGCTTGTTGGGGCCATTAATTGATATGTAGTGAAAATTTAGTGAGTGTCGTCATGGCCTTAATAGGATGGGACAACCATCAATATGGCCTGCATCCAGTGGTAAACATTCTTGGCCAGAGGAAACTCTGTAGGTCATCCACCTCTAAAAGGGGTAGGTCATAGCAAGTTATGGCAGTGTGATAGCAGTTCACTGCTCTGCAAAGCACTAAAAACCCTCTTTGGTGCATATTAGTTAAATTTAGCACTGGTAACTGCACTTTTGGCACTAGCTTCTATCAGGGTTTGTTAATTTCTTTATCCTAGCTCTCCAGTTAGGCAGATTTTTATTTGGTAATAACATGAAATGTAAACTTAACAGTATTATCTTTGTGAACATTTCTTTATTAATACACTTGCTCTAAACCTCTTTTATTGGTCCACTTTCATAATCAGTGGCATGGTATAAATGCTCATGACAGTGACACAATTTTGTTGGTTTGCTGTTATCATTGATGCTATTTTATGAATTTGCAAGACATTTGGCAGCTCTTGATCCATCAAGATCAAATTCTTCATTTCAAATTTTCTGGTAATATCAGAAGTGAAAAAAGCTATTTGGGGTAATCTAAAAGTAGCATGTCCCAATTTTTCCTATAAGACAACGTTTCAATCAAAATATGCCCTGTTCTTGGTTTGATGTAACCTATTTCAGTAGTTTTTGAGAAACGCATGTTTTAAAAACATGGTGGACCAGAAATACATGGATAAACTTGTCTATCTTTTGATACCTGGATTCTGTATTCTTTTTTTTCAAGAACCAATTTACCATTTATTTTTTGACTTGTACATTTGGTCTTTGGACAGTGGTAGAATGGATCTAGAAACATTTAATAAGTGATCGAAAATTGTGTTCCTACTTCTGTTACACATTGTGAGTATAACTCCCCCATGACAGTACTCATGACATCACACATGATGTTGGAAATGGTGTTACAAATAACCTCATCATTAATAACTTCAATGAAGGTGCTAGGAGGCCACAGATATTAAGCATGGATACTGGTTGAAAGTCAATCAGGCACTACACCCAGATTGTATTGGGCATAGCCAGAGGATGAATTTAGTGTGCTGTAGGTCAAGATACATTAGCTTTAGACTTGCTGTTGCTCTGCATCGATAGCTTATTAAGAAAGGTCAAAGTTCAGGTGCAGTGTCCTTTGGGAGTAGAATCTCAATTGATCTAAATAGCAGGCCCTGGCTAAAGGGAAGACTCTACATCTAGACGTCGGTGGGCCTAGTGAAAGACCATTTCTTGACTAATGTTAGAATGGCAAAGTTATGAACTAAAGGTTGGTCAGGTCCTCCGACCAAGGACCACTTGGCACTGCTAAAGTGGCCTCTGGGAACATGCAACTAATGGTTTAGGCAAAGTGAGTTGTTCAGCCTCACTTCGGTGGCTATGTCAAAAGACTGAGCACGTTTTATTATTGAGTGGATGGGTGTTGAGATCCTTCAGTAATGTAATTAATGTTGTTTGTGATGATGTGCTGCTTTTTGGAGATCAAAGAATCAGATTGGCTTGTCACCATAGAACATTTCTATTAAAATATTAAAATTGAGGTGAGACCTCAAGCCTTTGCAGAGGTTTTCTAGGGATATAGGAAGCCACAGAAAGCACCCATTGATTCCAGTAATGATGTGAGGGAGGGCCCAAAGGGGCCTAACTACCTCAAAAAAGACTTTGGTTTAGTCACTAAGTCAGCACACTCTGGTACAAATTTCAGGGCTTTGGAGAATGCTGGAGGGACACACCTCCTGCATGCGATTTGTTGATACAGGTATAAAAACAATAAACATTGGTAAAGCCAATAGGGCTCACTTTTTAAAGCTAATGCAGATATTGTGGGTTTTCCAATTCAGTTTGCTTATGATGAGAAAGAATACATTATTTTTGCAGATATGCTACAGTGGTGGAGGCAAGAGTGGAGTGGGAGTGGAGAATGTCTATGTGGCAGGGTAGCAACAGCGAGTGGGGATGGAGGGGCAACAGACCTTGAAGATGAATTGAAGGGAAAAAAAATAACAAAAAATAAAAAGCCAAGTAGGTAGGAGTAGGGTAAGCAATGGACAAACAGGAGAGCGCAAGGAGGGAGTAATGCAGAGTGCAGGAGGAGATAAACAGCACACATGGGAGAGAGCAAGAAACACACACATTACTATGTAGTGGTGAAAGTAAAAGTAATTGCAGAAAAGTGAGCCATGAAAGCATACAACTCATCCTATCAAATGGATGGTAAAGAAGCTACGGTCTAGAGGAAGGACAAACATCAGAAAATGGGGGGGCGGGGTGGCCAGGAACATGGCCGACAAGCAGCTTCTGCTGAAATTTGGTGCCACCCATCCCCTAAACTAAGATGGAATGCCGTTGAACTGTTAAAAAATGTCTTGGGACAAGTGGAGTCACAGAAAACCAAAAAGAAAGGGGAAAACGCGAGACCGCTCAAGATGGCGGACGAGAAGGCTTAGCCCGCGATGAACAGAAATGACAAAAGAAGAAGGTGCAGCCTCGCGCCTAGCCGACTGGTAATTGCACACAGGGGGAGGGAGGTAAACCCAGCCTGGTTGACTATACCGGCGGCAAACACTACGGAGCACAACAACACCGTGTCCCCAGTGCACCCGCAGGTGAGAGGGGTTGTGTCTGAATGGGTGCGGGCGACAAGGGCGGCTTCTTGATCCCCCCTGTCAAACCTGACACCTTGGCGTGGGTCTCCCTTCCATATTTGTTGTTGACACATGTGTTTTTGCTGGTGTTAGATGCTTTGGGCACTGTGCCACTGCTGTCCAGTGCCACAGTGCAAGTGCTCCCTATTGTAAATTAATGTATGAATTAGTGATTCCATGATTGGTGGGTTTGGTTTACCTGTCAGACCCTAGTACAGTGCACCAGGAGTGCCTAGGGCTGGTAAACCAAATACTGCTGGTGGGCTTGCAGCACTGGTTGTGCCACCCACAGAAGCAGCCTGTAAAAGTGTGTCTAAGGCCTGCCATTGCAGAGCCTGCGTGCAGTCTGGTACTGTCATGCTGACGGGGCAAGTGCACCCACTTGCCAGTCCCTAAGCCTTCCCTTTTCTTCATATCAGACACCCCTATGGTAAGCCCAAGGGCAGGGTGCATTGTAAGGATAAGGTAGGACATGCCATGCTGTGTATGGCATGTTTAAATAGTGAAATACAGCCAGTTTCTTTTTTTACTATTGCAAGGCTACCTGTTCTCCATAGGCCAGAATGAGCAGTTTGCTTATTACATCTTATAATCCTAACTGACTCAGGGAACATGGTAGAAATTCAAATTTAGTATGCCTGAACTCAGAATAGTACCTGGGTGGAATATGTCACTTTTTTCATTGGATGGTTGGGTGAAAGGTAGCAAAGTTGATGATTTTCAGGGGCTTTTTGATTTGATTGCATGGGAGCACTTGTCAAGTAATTGTTTCCCAGAGCTACGCCAGCACCTGATTGATAGTAGGCTGACTAATCCTAGGAAGCTTGCTGAAGAGGCGGACCGCTGGGTCAGTACCAGGGTCCAGAAGGGTCACATGGGAGATTCAGCCAATAGTGGGCAGGGTCCCCAGTAGAAGAGTAGAGGGGACAAGGGTAAACAGAGGGAGTTCCAGAGAAGGCCCCAAAGTAATCCCCAAGGGAACCAAGGAAAAGGTTTCCAGCCTCCCCAACAGAAACCATCAGGGGCCCCGACAGGTCCACCTGTTCAAGGGGGACCCCTGAGATGCTACAAATGTGGGGACCTGGGACATAAAGCGAATGATCCCAGGTGCCGCCAGTTTGTGAAGACAGAAGCCCCGGTGCAACCCCTGGTAGATGACAAGTGTAGCCTTGGGTGAGGAGATGGGTGCCCAAGGTGGGTGGGGGCCAGCAGAGATAGCGCGAACTCGACCTGAAGGTATTGGAGCCCTTTACATGAGCACCGTATTTACATTACACATTCAGGCACGGGGAGATTAAGTGATTTGCCCAGAATCACAGGATGTGGACGCGACCTTGAGGCTCGAACCCTGGTTTCCTGCAGCAAAGTCAGCAGTTTAAGGCAACGGACCACATCCTCTACCAAGAGTGGAGGCTCTTAGAGATACAAGAGCCAGTGTGACAGCTGTCAAGTGTCACCTGGTATCTCAAGAGCAAGTTGTCCCTAATGCACTTTACCCAGTTGTTGCCACTGAAAACACAGAGAGCCACTGCAAGGTGGCTCAGGTTCCCTTTGAGTGGGGGGGGGGGGGTCTCTGGTACTCTTTAGGTAGCTGTGAGGCCCGCCATGCCTGTACCTGCCTTAGAAAGAGGAGGCAGGGGCATGGGAAACCGGCCCCCGAAGTTCCCCCGGTCCAGGAGGGAGCAGACCCTGAGGGGGATGCCCAGGAGCCTACAGGGGAGCAGGTAGCTGAACTGGGTGACCTGCCTGAGCTGACCTATTGGCAGCAAGAAGGAGGACCCTCCAGCGAGGAGGTCTGTGCCGAGCAGAACAAGTGCTCTTCTCTTGTGGGTCTGTGGCAGCAGGCTGCAGACAAGGCAGCAGGTGATCAGCCTGAGTCACATTGGGTCTACTGGGAGAAAGGTCTCCTGTATTCTGAGCCTAAGGTTGCTGAGCCTGGGTCAGCCCATGTGCTGGTGGTACCCCAGCGCTTAAGAGCCTTCCTACTAGGGCTGGCACATGATGTGCCATTGGCAGGACATTTAGGGCAGGACAAGACCTTTGAGAGGCGTGTCACCCACTTTTATTGGCCCCAAATGCACAGGAGTTCAGACACTCAATACAGGACATGTCAGACTTGCCAGGCAAGTGGAAAGAGTTGGAGGAAGCACAAGGCTCCTCTCCAGCCATTCCCTGTGGTTAGCACCCCCTTTGAACGGGTGGGTATTGACATTGTGGTGCCACTGGACCCCAAGACAGCCATGGGCAACAGGTTCATCCGGGTCTTGGTGGACCATGCCACCCGGTACCCGAAAGCCGTACCTCTGAGGACAGTGACGGCCCCCGTGGTGGGACGAACACTGATAGGAATTTTCTCCAGAGTGGGATTCACTCGCGAGGTAGTGTCTGACCGACTAACTTCATTTCCAAGTATATGAAGTCCCTGTGGCAGGAGTGTGGGGTAACCTACAAGTTTACCACTTCTTACCACCCCCAAGGAAATGGGTTGGTTGAAAGGTTCAGCTGAACCCTGAAGGGCATGATTAATGGTCTTGAGGAACCTATGAGGCATAAGTGGGACGTCCTCTTACCATACCTACTATTTGCTTACCGTGAGGTGCCACAGAAATCTCTAGGGTTCAGCCCCTTTGAGCTTCCCTATGGACACCCAGTGAGAGGACCTCTGAGTTTGGTTAAAGAAGCCTGGGAGCAATCTCCCAGGAAACCTCCCAAGGATGTATATAGCTACATGCTGGCCTTTAGGAACCAAACTAGGCGTTTCAGGCAACTCGCTGAGGCGAATCTGGAAGCCAGCCAGGAGGAGATGAAGCGGCGGTACGACCAGAATGCCACTCTGGTAGAGCTTCAGCCTGGTCAGAAAGTGTGGGTTATGGCCCCAGTGGAGCCATGCGTGCTCCAGGATTAGTGGACCGGACCATTTGAGGTTGTGGAGTGCAAAAGTGTGGTTACCTACTTGGTGGACTTGCGGTCTCCCAGGAACCCCTTGAGGGTCCTGCATGTCAACCGCCTGAAGCCCCACTTGGAGAGGTCTCAAGTGGGCATACTCTTAGCGACAGATGGTGGAATGGAGGAGGAGACCGAGCCTCTTCCAGACCTCCTGTCGGCGACAGAGCGAGATGGGTCAGTGGATGGTGGCAACCTCTCTTCCACCCTGACCCCTGAGCAACTGAATGACTGCCACCAGTTGTTGGGACAGTTTTCTGATCTGATCTCCCTGGTTCCCAGTTTCACTGATTGGTGCGTCCATGATGTGGACACTGGGGATAGTACACCTGTGAGGCACATAACCTACAGGGTGGCTAACAGGGTGAGAGCTTGCATTAAGGAGGAGGTCTCCAAGATGTTTGCGTTAAGGATGATTGAGTCCTCTAACAGTCCTTGGGCCAGCCCAATGGTCATGGTCCCAAAGGCTGCCGCACCGGGTGCCACACCAGAACTCCGGTTCTGTGTGGACTACCGAGGGCTCAATTCAGTCACCAGGAGTGACGCACACCCCATCCCCAGAGCTGATGAGCTCATAGATCGGCTAGGGGCTGCACGGTACCTCAGCACGTTTGACCTAATGTCTGGGTACTGGCAGATCGCCTTGACTGATGAGGCAAGAGAGAGGTCAGCATTCTCCACACCAGATGGGCACTACCAGTTCCGGGTGATGCCCTTTGGGATGAAGAATGCCCCTGCCACCTTTCAGAGGTTGGTCAACCAGGTGTTGGCTGGACTGGACGAGTTCAGTGCCGCCTACCTGGATGACATCGCAGTGTTAAGCGCCAGTTGGGGAGAACATCTGTGCCATCTCTGGGAAGTGCTGATGGCGCTGCGGAGGGCAGGCTCCACGATCAAGGCGAGTAAGTGCTAGATCGGGCAGGGTTCCGTGGTGTACTTGGGACACCAGGTGGGGAGCGGCCAGGTGGTGCCCCTGCAGCCCAAGATTGAAACCATCCTGGCTTGGGAGCCACCCAAAACCCAGACAGAGGTGAGAGTCATTTTAGGACTCACGGATTACTACAGGAGGTTTGTCAAGGGGTATGGCAACATTGTTGCACCCTTGACCGCGCTGACTTCCAGGAAGCAGCCTAAGAGAGTGATTTGGACTGACACCTGTTAGAAAGCTTTTGAGGCCCTAAAAACTGCTATGTGCATGGCGCCCGTGCTCTTTGCACCATACTTCTCCAGAGAGTTCATAGTACAAACCGACACTTCAGAGCATGGTGTGGGGGCTGTTTTGGCACAGATGAATGAGGAGGGCCTAGATCAACCCCGTAGTCTTTATCAGTAGGAGGTTACTTCCACGGGAACAGAGGTGGAGTGCTATTGAGCGTGAGGCATTTGCTGTGGTCTGGGCACTGAAGAACCTGAGACCATACCTGTTTGGGACTCACCTCCGGGTTCAGAGAGACCACAGGCCCCTCAGATGGTTGATGCAGATAAGGGGTGGGAATCCAAAGCTGTTGAGGTGGTCCATTTCCCTACAGGGAATGGATTTCATGTTGGATCACCGCCCTGGTACAGAACACGCCAACACTGATGGTCTGTCCAGATTTTTCTACCTTAGTGATGAGAACTCCCAGTAGGTAGGGTAGTTCTCCCCACATTTCAGCTGGAGGAGACACGTGTTAGACCTGGCACCTTGGCGTGGGTCTCCCTTCCATTTTTGTTGTTGCCTCGTGTTTTTGCTGGTGTTAGATGCTTTGGGCACTGTGCCACTGCTGTCCAGTGCCACAGTGCAAGTGCTCCCTATTGTAAATTAATGTATGAATTAGTGATTCCATGATTGGTTGGTTTGGTTTACCTGTCAGACCCTAGTACAGTGCACCAGGAGTGCCCAGGGCTGGTAATCCAGATACTGCTGGTGGGCTTGCAGCACTGGTTGTGCCACCCACAGAAGCAGCCTGTAAAAGTGTGTCTAAGGCCTGCTATTGCAGAGCCTGCGTGCAGTCTGGTACTGTCATGCTGACTGGGCAAGTGCACCCACTTGCCAGTCCCTAAGCCTTCCCTTTTCTTCATATCAGACACCCCTATGGTAGGCCCAAGGGCAGGGTGCATTGTAAGGATAAGGTAGGACATGCCATGCTGTGTATGGCATGTTCTAATAGTGAATTACAGCCATTTTCTATTTTCACTATTGCAAGGCTACCTGTTCTCCATAGGCCAGAATCAGCAGTTTGCTTATTACATCTTATAATCCTAACTGACTCAGGGAACATGGTAGTAATTCGAATTTAGTATGCCTGAACTCATGATGATAAAATACATCTTTTAGTGAAGTTGGTTTTAACATTTTGTGTTTGAAAATGCCACTTTTAGAAAGTAGGTATTTTCTTGTCTAACCATTCAAACGTGCCTCTGCTAGGCTGTGTATTCCTTGTCTGGAGTTTAGAGTGACAGGGCTGGGGAACTCCAGGAGACAGGGTGAGGCAGCCCAGTGGTGAATAGAGAGATCTGCATCTAGATGGGAGAGAGCAGTTGCACCTGGGACCTAAATAGGGCTGTGCCTTCCCTCCACAATGCTGGCTCCACCTCCTGTGGTGCGTCTGATGTCTCTGCCCTGCACTCTGAAAGGAAAGAAGGAGTCATGTAAACAAAGTGCTCCAGGACTGACCAGAACTGGGTTGGACTAGGCAAAGGCCTCTCTGCCTTCAGAGAACAAAGGAAAACCTAGTATAAATATTGGGACCCCAACCCAAGAACTTTAGATCACTTTGGGAAAGAAGAAGAAACCTTTGCTGAGGAGTTGAACCAGAAGAAACTGAGGAGAGACTATCCCTAAGCTGAAGTGCTGCTTGGGGGATTGGCCTGCAGTGGTTGCTTGACTGCCAAAGAAAGGAGAAATGACTTTGTTTGCATTTTCATTCAAATTGTGTAAGGATCTCCAAGGGTTTGGAAAAGAGCTTGCCTCCTGCTGAAGTCTCAGGGACAACAGACTTCAACCTCCAGCTCCCCAGAGTTCTTTGGAAGTGCCTGCTGCTGTTTTGGGCCTTCTGAGGGACTGCTTGTTGCAAGGACCTGGAAGCGCGACTCACGGAGAAGAAGCGTGTCACCTTCGCAGCTGCTGCTGTCGCATCCCGGAACAAGGGTGACGCCACTGTAGCTGATGCATTGCACCGCATCACGAGAAGCGTCCCGTAACATCGAAGAAGCGTGTCGCCGTCACAGCCACTGTGGCTGTCGCATTGCACCGCATCGAGAGAAGTGTCTCGCATCGAGGAAGAAGCGTGACACCATCGCAGCCGCTGCCGTCGCATTTTGGATGTTGCCGCTGTAGCTGTCGCATTGTACTGCATCAAGAATAGTGCCTGCCATCCACGAAGAACCGTGCTGCCGTCAGAGCTGCTGCCGTCGCATCACGGAACAAGGGTGTCGCCGCTGCAGTTGTCGCATCGAGCGGAAGCGTCTCCCAACGTCGGAGAAGAGTGTCGCCGCCAAGGCCACTGTCGTCGCATCACGGAACAAGAGTGTCGCCGCTGCAGCTGACGCAACGAGTTGAGTCTTCTCACAACATTGTAAAAGCATGCCGCATCAGGAAGATCTTCACGTCTTTATTTCTTTGCACCAAACATTTATCGCATCACCACCGTTGCAACACTTTCGTGTCGCATCTAAAGGTACATTGACTTAAAGTGTCGCATTTAAGATCTAAAAGAGAACTAAGCTAAAACTACCATTTTAAGTAACAGTACTGTGGATTTTTGTCATTTATGGTCTTGTGTTAAATCTATACTTATTTTTGATATAAAACCTGTGTGGTGTCCATCTGTAGTGTTGTCACTTGATTACTGTATGTATTCACAAATGCTTTACACACTGCCTCTGAGATAAGCCTGTCTGCTAGTGCCAAGTTACCAAGGGGGTGAGCAGGGGTTATTTTAGGAGTGTACCCCCTTACCCTGACTAGAGGCAAGGGTCCGTATTTGTCACAAGTGCATACCTGTGCCAACTAGAGACCACCAAATCTAACACCCCTTAAGCGGAAACTGTGATACGGAGGAACGAGGGGCAAGAGGACAGCGCACTCATGGGAGGAAGATGCACAGCGGCGGCTCCAAAGCAGAAGCAGTAGCGGAGGGTCCTGAGCAACAGCAGGAGGAAGCCTGAAACAGCGGCCTCCCGTACCCATCCCTCGTGGGACCCGAAGCTGTGCGGTGCTGGGAGAGGTGAGAAATTCAGGTTCTGTGGGTGGGGACCCCATCTGAGGGTGGCCTGGTGGGACCAAGATGGCGGTTAAGTCATGGCAAAGACCCGGGACCACGATGCCAGCGGGAGGTCTGGAGCAGGAACAAAGAGGGATGAGGACCCCGGGCACAGTGGGTTAACGAGAGAGCCTGTGGAAGCACGAGTGACCCAGGCAAGAGCATCCTACTGGTCCCCCTACTGGAGAGGAGCGGCCCTAATAAGGATTTGACTCATTATAGGTGACATGGGGTCTCAATGGGTACTACCAATTAAAAAGAAGCAGGTGTAGAACGCAAACACTGCGCTGTGGCACAATGCATACTGGGAGCAGACCTCACCTGGTTCCGGATGGAGACCCACACACGGGGGACCATCAAGTGGAAACAACACTCAGACATTGTTGAGGGATCACTGTGGCAAGGCCGAGGCATCAAAAGACTGACCCAAAGGATCACAAGAGAGACTAACCTTGGTCGGGCCAGGGGTATACATCATCTGCAAGGCCTGATACCCACCCCTGATATCAAAGATTGAACACCCCTTACACCGCCCTCCTCGCCTGTTTCAACATCCCCAGGACAAGAGAGACAGATATGCGCACAGCCTGCACAAGACACCAACCAACAGCAAGTCGCGCTCACATACCAAAGTCGAGAGGCAACTGAGGGGAGGGGGAAATAGAAAGACCCCCGATCCACCTCACCCTCACAGACTTATGATGGCGCAAGACAAAGACCCCAAACCCCCAAAACATGGTAAAATGGATAAATAAAAGAATGTGTTGCCACCACCTCCCATGATGGAGGGAGAACCCCCAGGGCCAACTGACAACACAGCCCTCCTGCAGGCGATCCATGCCTTCAGAGAATGGCAGAAATATGCTCAGAGGTGACCCTCCCATGCCAAGACATGCGTAATGTCTCCGAAAGAGTAGCTCAAGCATAAAATCGTATTTCAGAGGTGGAGGACACGTCACACAACTCAAAAACAGAAGTCTCTGACCTCAAGGCAGTCCTGCAGGAGGTGACCTGGACGGTGGATTATACGGAAAAAAGGGCATGCAGGAACAACCTGTGCTTTATTGTACTCCCAGAGGGAATAGAGGGACCAGACCCTGCAGCCTTTCTGATGGCATGGCTTAAAGATGCCCTCCCAGCTGCCCGGTTCTAACCCATAGGATGCCCAATTCAAGTTCACTACCCTGGACCCCTCTGCGACCTCTAATTGCTTGATTCCTCAACTTCCAGGACCGCAACTTAAACCATTGAGGTTCGAGGCCAGGTGGAGAAATTAAGCATGCCAACATGAAAATAATGATCTTCTCCGACTACTCACGGGAAGTTCAGAAGATGCAAAGCACTTTTGATTCAGTTAAGGTTAAATTGAGAGCCCTTCAAATTCAATATATGTTACTCTTCCCGGCAAAACTAAAGGTATTTTTTCAGGGCAATTCCCACTTCTTTCAGACACTGGAGGAGGCATGGATCTGGATTGAGGAGCGTCCCCCACCAAGGCAAGAGACTAGGGCCATAGGTTCAACACTCAGAGGCACCCCGAAAAGACCAGACCCTAAGCGAGAGAGAGAGAAAAAGACACCTACCTAC
Organism: Triturus cristatus; assembly: GCF_964204655.1. NCBI lineage: Eukaryota > Metazoa > Chordata > Amphibia > Caudata > Salamandridae > Triturus > Triturus cristatus. The sequence goes on along the minus strand of NC_140587.1, from coordinate 844,134,402 downwards.
AGGAGCATGCAGAACAGGGACACCTTTGAATGGGGGCACCCCGCACACTGAAGAGAACGCAGCTATCAGACTCCAATGAGGACTCAACACAATCCAAAACCAGTAAGATACAGTCCAGCCAATGGGACAGTATCAACACTGGGCCCTCTGACAAGGAATACTTAGCCGACACACACAGCGATCACCCGCTCCTTAAAAACATAACCCATATGGAAAGGTTGGGCACTGAGACATGCAATCAAGAGACCCCGCCACAGCGACCCGGCAAGAGTGGCGAAGAAGGGACTAGCCGATGGCAGGTAAACAGCAGGACAGCTAAAAAGCCCCCCAGACATTAACACGTTAAGCCCAACCAGGCCAAACGACTAGTTCGGAGTTTATATCCTTTTGCTCTTTTGTTGTTCATATCAGATTAATCAGGGGAGGGATGGGAGTACAGACCTCTCAGGCTATAGCTACGCCAAGGTTGTTATGTTGACAGTTCAGGGGGTAGGTGTGGGAAGTGGGAGATTGTAGGGTGTGGGGACACGTTGATGGAGAAGAGACACATCGATAGGCAAAAGAGTAAGCTTTTCCCTTTCATAGCCAGCTGTAGGAATTCCAGAGCCACAGATAGGGATGAGGGAGGGGAGACAAAAATGGGATCCTTCCCAAGCGGGGGAAAGGGATATACGCATAGTGGGTGGGGAAGGCTACACGGTATTGACGTGGAATGTAAACAGATAAGGAAACAAGGACACCGTATACTTCAAAAGACTCAAGCCTGACATCATCTTTCTACAGGAAACTCACTTGATAGGTATACATAGCGCTTTCCTTGGGAGGGGGATGTACACCACGCTTGCACACGTGGAATTTTCCTCTGGAGCAAGGGGAGTCGCCATGCTGTTTAGGAAAACTCCCCCCTTCCACACAACTAAGACTTGGACAGACCACAATGGGATGTTCATCGTGGTACAGGGAAACTGGGGGCGAAGAGAGAGATTACATTTATCAGCATCTATGCTCCACAACGACATAGGCCATGATACCAACACGACTCTGCTTCGCCAGATAGCAATCACATGTAGGGAATTCCGATACCTGACAGAACGGGAGGTGCAGACCCAAATCCAGGCCTCACATCACTGATTTATGAGTCAGGAGACGAAGCAGGGAAGCTCTTGGCCTGGCTGGGCAGGAAAGAAAGAGAATCGAGATGGGTGGCCATGAAACGTGAAAAAGAGGAAATATACATAACGGCACACGCCATAGCAGGGGCATTCACCCGCTTCTACACAGAGCTATATGATGCCAGGCTGCAAGGAGAAGAGTTGCAGATAAAAGCCTACCTCAGCGAAATAGACACCACCACCCTGGCCCGGGAGGAACAAGAAGCCCTTGATAAAGATATCACCCTGACGGAAGTATTAGAAGCAATCAGTAGACACAAATCAGGGAAAACCCCAGGTACAAATGGACTTCCAGAGGAATTCTTTAAATGTAATGCCAATTTACTAAACCCACACCTGCAAAACTAAGGAGCTCTCCCCACAGACCTCTGCTGTGCCACCGTTGTGGTGATTCCCAAACCAGGGAAACCCCCCTGATTTCTGGGTCATACCGCCCAATATCACCACTCAATATCGAAATCAAAATCCTCGCATCTATCCTAGCAGCGCGACTTCTACCGGTGATCACTTCCCTCATCCACCACTATCAATCTGGCTTCATGCCCAAACGAGCCACATGCTTCAATCTCCGTCACTTGGCCAACTGGCTGGGCACAGTGAGGAATAGGTCCACACCACATCTGTTCCTCCACCTAGACGCTGAAAAATCCTTTGATACAGTTCATTGCCCACTCATGCGTCCAGCGCTGGTAAAATTTGGATTTGGACTGGGCTTCATGACATGGGTGGAGTTGCTCTACACCAACCCAAGGGCCCAGGTCTGAGTTAATGGGGCAATGTTGGCAGACTTCCCAATACAAAGAGGAACTAGAAAAGGCTGTTCCCTGTCCCCCTTGATATTTGCTCTGATATTAGAACCACTGGCATGCTTGGTTTGAATGTTACCCGAACAAAGCTGATTCAGAGACTTAAGGGGTTGCCTTAGAGATGAACGAATCTCGCTATATGCAGATGACATCTTGCTTTTTGTAACTAACCATGACAAGACGCTTCCATTGATATTGCAATTGTTTAAAGATTATGGTAAACAGGCGGGATATAACATAAACTGGGACAAGTTGAGTCTGTATTCCGTGGGAGGAACCCTGGATGCACACGAAATACCGGGACACCTCCGCATAGCCAGGGAGTGATTCCATTAATTATGGCTCTACAGCTCCACCAACGAAGTAGATTGTCTAAACCATAATATTAGGTGGGTTCCCACGGAATTCCGTGAAGATGTGGGAAGGTGGAGGCGGCTCCCTCTGACACTTTTGGGCAGAACAGTCATGCATTAAATGATTACGCTCCCTAAACTACTTTACACCCTGCAGAATACTTACCACAAAGTCACTGGGGCAATTTTTAAAGCCATAAATGAGGAACTCCGCACACTTCTATGGAATGGGGGTCACCAAAGAGTGATGCTACAGACATTGCAACATAATCAATGCAATGGGGGATTGCCCTGCCTGATATACAAGCCTACTACAGGCCCCCGTCTAATCATAATTAACTAATGCGGCCATACATCAGGAGACCACCCCACGTATGCCCTAGAAAGGCTCCAGTTTGAGAATCAAACATACCTTCATTACATATACGGGGCGCAGGAGTCTGTGGCCTGCTGCCTGCCACACAGAGGACGATAGAGGCATGGAAAGGGGCGGAACGGCAAATAAGATGGGACAAAAGGCTAACGAGGGAGACCCCACTCTCGGAGGGCAGGAGACTACCGGAATATATGGGCTTCCGGGCTACAAGCAGTGGTACATGGTCGGAATTTCCAGATTGGTTAATATCCTACAAGATCTCCTTTTCGGGACTTGAAACCGAATACCACTTAAAACAAATACAAAAATATAAATACCAACAACTGAAACACGCTTGGAAGGCAGAAGAGATAGACACCGCGGAAATCCCTGAATATGCACAATTGGAGGTTAGATTACTGCAAGAGGAAATCCCCATCAAAGCCGTCTCATGGACATACAAAACCTTAATAAAATCTCCGACAAACTGACATCCCTCAGGTCCAAATGGGAAGACGCTACAGGTCCAGTGGAGGACATTGACTGGGAGGGGACCCTGATGCACCCAAGAGAGGTGGCAATCAAGCTACCACTGCAACTGACACAGTTCAAAATCTTCCACAGAGTATACTTTGACAGGGTCCGGTTACACACCATGGGGTAGCAAGACACCCAACTGCTTCCATTGCAAAATAGATCACGGCACTTACATACACACATTATGGGAATGCCAGCATATAAAAAGATACTGGTCTCAGGTTATAAAAGAGCTGAACGAGATACTTGGGGCACAGATTTCCATGGATGCCAAGTATATACAACTAGGCATCCCCACTGAAGTGGACCTCCCCCGACCCAAACTCCTACTATGCAACCTAGGATTGATAGTCGCAAAAAGAGACATAGCTCGATATTGGGGAGCCGAGGGCTTACCCACATTGGCGGAATGGAGAGCCAGCATGGACCTAAACTTGGGGGCTGAGAAGGTGACATACAGGGCTAGAGGTTGCCCTAAAATGTTTGCCAAGATTTGTACTCCCTGGCTGAGTTACTATGGCCTGGACAAAGAAGAGGTGGGAATTAGTAGAACACACGCAAGATGAAAATTTAGACAACGGACTTCCCCGTACCCCGAGATTATGTCACTAGGAGGGGGTTGTTGCCGAAATAGGGTGGGGGAGAGAGGAGTGCTTTTTGGTTGTACCTGCATACTATTGTTTCACCGACAGTGATCATTTGATGCAAAAATTTAAACCATACTGTGCACTTCAAGGTTCATCCACCAATGTACTGGCTGACGTTACATAAATAAAAACAGTTTAAAAAACAAAAAACACCAGAAAATGAATAAAAGCAATAAAAATGAAGCAATGAAACAAGACAGACCAATAAATCCAACCAATGGTGAGCAGCAGGTTGACCAAAAGCCACCTAAAATTATTGGCATTGTCCACAAAAGGTGCTTGTAAAGTGCCTGTGCTCACCATTTAAACTTGGTTTAATTTGCTTACCCCAAATAGGCATATTTACCTTACTTATAAATCCCTATTGTATGGCCCAAAGTGTAACCAGAGCCGGTAAGTTAAATGCCACTAATGGACTGCTGCGCTTATTGTGCAATCCACTACAGCGGGAGGGCAAACATGACTTCAGAGCTACCATTGTGAACTCACTGGAGAAGGATGTAAATCGCAACTCAATGTGTCAAAATAAACCCTTTTAACAGTTTTAAAATTCTCTTTTAAATTTTATTAAGTCACTCCTAGGTAAATCTTTTAGCCCATAAGGCCGGGAACAGGGCATTTAAATGTTGAACATGTGGCAACTGATTATTAAAGAAGTTCTGACAGTGACTAGCACCTAAAAGAGTCCACATAGAAACACTGGCATGCACTATTAAATTCAATAATGTTATCTTCTACTAGGAAACACCTTGAAATTTCATTTATGGACTCTCAGAAGGGTTTTAATATCTTTGATTTATGCAGGGAGTGACACTGTGTGATTGTGTGCAATAGGGCACACAAGAAAACCATTAATATTGGTTGTTCCAGTATATCTAAAAAACAGTTGAGGTTACAATAGGGACATAGTGGCCCTCTCCCCTATTGAATTGTCAGCATGGTTCAGCCCTATTTTGATGAGCCTCTTGAATCCAGGACTTTTGTCAGGACTAGCAAGAGGCACACGAATTTACCTCATGTTAAGAAAGGGCAAACAACATTCAACATATGCAGGTATAGGGAAACTCGCCCAACTGTAGAGACTTTTTGTCTTGATATGCTGCGTGGGAAGCATATTATGCCACATGGGAGGCGGGGTGTATATGCCCCTATAGTCACACACTTTGCAAGGGTGACATGTCACCAAAAGAGTCGGTAGGAGAACAGGACAAATGTAGGATCCAGAGGTGGCATGGCAGCCTTGATGATTGTGTGCCTGCAGGGGCATGACCCCCCCCTCCTCCCATATGGTATAATAGTTTCCCTTTTGGGATTCTTCTAGTAACTATGTTCAGGAGAAATCCAGTTCTTTGGGGAGACATTTACAAAAACGCTGCAAAGCCACCCAAATAGCAAAACAAAAGTTTGGAGTAGGCCTGGGCATCGTTCGCGTCGTTCAGCTCAAGTGCTCAGAAACTCTGCCAGGCCAGAGGGTTCTTGATCATGCCTGTTCGCGTTCAGTTTCAGCATCTGGTGTTTGTGTCCCATGCTGGAAAATCAATACAAACAGCACCATGCACAGCACAAGAGGGCGCTGCTTCTTTTCTGCCACTCAAGTAGATTTTTTACTCAAGCGGCAGCTTTCTCAACGCGAATGCAAGGTTTCTCAACTTGAGCGGTCACGACCACCCGCTTTGAGAAATCCAAACCGCCCGCGTTGAGAAATCTCACCGGGAGATGGATTTTTCTCGCTAGTACTCACCAACTTGACATTGGTAAGCATGAGCAAGGACACATCTCACCAGGAGCAGGATTTTCCTCACTCGCCAACTTGTCATTGGCAAGAGCGAACAATTAACAAAACTCTGGTCTGCTCTGAAGGGCAGAGATCTTCAGAACTCCGCATGCTCTGAGAGTGCGAAAAACTCCACAAGCTCCGCGAACGGAGCAGAGTTCACTGCCCAGGTCTACTATGAGATCTGTGATATTGCTTGCTCAATAATCAAACTCAGTTGGTGAGTATAACAATGGACTTAATGTGGACTGTGTAATATCTCCAAATGTTTTCTGGACTCTAAGAGAGGCTCCTCTCATCACACTAGCACAATCATAATTTTGAGCAATAAGAATTTTTTGTGTCAATGGACTCTGGGAAAACATTGTTAAGTTCCTGTAGCAAAGTTGTATCAATTGTACCAGCAAATGAGTCTTTCAAAATAATAAAACAATATCAACTTTGAACAACTTTATTCTTGCTAACAGTGTTGTGGAAGGGTAGTACAGACCGAGTCTATGTGAACACATTCGTAGTGTCATCAGCTCAGAGGCAACAAATTCAGTGTTTTTAGCACTGTATTATGAGATTTCTTAGCACTTCCATCATTCAGTACAGCAGCTTGTTCTGGATGGTTTTGGAAGGCCTTTTTTCAAAACTATGGTAAGATCCAAATGAGTGAGAATTGCACTGTATAACCTGGCAACAAATTCCACAAGGCCTCTAAAGATTCCTCCTATTCCTTCCTGCTCATTAAAGGCACTACAAAAACAATCACAAAATCATGCAATTTAGATAAAAAGTACAATTTTATATCAACTCCTTGATATGGTATCTTATTCCCACACGATAGCTGTCATCCAACTGTGAAGCAATATTCAGTCTTGCAAACAAGACACGCTTTATTGAGTTATCAAGATGTGATTTACATCCCTTGTGTTTCTTTATTTTTTCAGAGAGGTATTTTACATTTGCAGCTCTATGATACTTCACCACCAGATAGTAAGCTGGGAAAGGAGGACAGTGAATTATTCTTTTCATGCCAAGCAGAACTATGTGTTCTATTGTAATCCTTGCCTGCATCTTTGTAGACTATTCAAGCTTGATGTCAAGCTGTTCAGGTCCCAAATCTTCTTCTTTCAATCTCAAAAATGGTAAAAAATGTTATTGTGAGTAACTGCTCAAATGTATGTATTTTGTATAACAGTAATATAAGCCAGGAATCTAAGTGGTGTGAGGAACATGGTTAAAAGAGTCTGGCTTTGCTGTCGGTTTCTGGGTCATCAATAAACTCTGTTGGTAAGTAAAAATGAAATATATATTTTGAGGCAAGAAGACAGTATAGAAAACAAACTGGAGTGACCATTGCAAAATGAGAAATCTATCATCCTGGGTGCACATTGTGGTAAAATGTTCACAATCTTAATAGCTTATTTCAAAACCTTCCTAATATATGTCAGACAACGCTTTATTGACAAGTCATTTAAATACTGCAAGATACACACTAAACATTGCTCCTCAATCTTAGGACAGGTGCCTGTAAATGTTAAATATAAAAACGGGACATCCTAATAGATGGTGGTCTGGCTAAATTAGCAATTATCTGAACAGCCCCTGACAGGATCTGCCTTTTGCCAAATACGATAGTAACATCTTAGGCCAGACCTCTGCCACTTATCTTCTCACACAGAATGGATGTGTTGCTTTGAAATGCATCCTTACCTGGTGCCCATGACTATCGAAAATGCTTGTTTTGAAAATGCATAAGATTCACAACTTCTCATCTTTTCTGGATGCAAACAATAGCCCCCCTCCACCGAACTGGAACTTAATTAGGTAGAAGGTCAACTCGAAAAATGTGAATTCAGCAACTGAGATAGTTCTAGTAAATTAGGATTCCTCATGCAAACAGAACATTCATGCTATGAAAAAGAGGAAAGAAAAACTGAGAAGAACAAGAGGTTATGTGTTCTATAGAAATTAACCCCTCAGGACCTCATTACTATGCCTGTCAGACCGGCTTCTATGGTCCTAACGGGGGCAGTCAGACCACCGTAATCGTGTCGGAATCGGTTGGTCAGACCACCGGATTACGATGCATGCATTGTTTACTCAGACAGACCCCTGACTCCGACAGCCTTTCTCCGACCACTGAGATGGCAGTGAGAGAAAAGCACCAGCCATAGAACTGTACAGGGAGTTCTGACCGCCGTCCAGATTGCAATGCGCATTTCCAACAAGTCGACCATGGTGGTCCGACCATCTGACTCGATTAGTCGGAAACGAAGGATTCGGGGTGCATACTCACTCAAATCACTTCTCCTCGAAAGTCTCCAACATGGATCCCTTTCTCCAGGTCCCCCCTACATCATTACATCATTGCAGATGAACCCAGAAGACTACGACCCTGTGGGTGCCGGAATGCAGTTAAGTCCTTAGGTTGTACGTATCCCCATTGACTGGACTGTGCACAGTTCGTCACACTCCAGCAATGGGGTAGATGCAGCATAAGGTATACCCCCACATATGTCATGTATATGTGTACATATCACATTTCCTGTGAGTTAGTGCGCACTTGCTGCGACATACTTGAGGGTATGTGCACTGCCGTAGATGAGACCGCCGTGGTAGCAGTAGTTGCATTGTAATACGGTGGGGGGAACTTTCCTAGCCTCGTCAATCAGAACCAGACAGCGGCTCCGACAGTCGGACTGTCGGTCCGACCTGCACCGTAATGAGGCCCTTAGTTGGCAGATGTTGATGCTCTCCACCCACATCTAGAGAGTGCCAAGACTTCCCTTCATGCTGCTTCCCGGGCCTCCAACAGCACAACACTTTAAGCTGAACCCTATTTAGTTAATGCATCAACTTCAGTCAGCAGAGCCATTTTTTGTTCCAAACCCAAATAAAAAAATAAATAAAAATAAAACGGTCATACAGTCGCCAGATACTTCATTAGCTACAGAAAGCTGGAAGCACAAAGCCACAGAGTCAAGTGGTTGACAGGCAGCTAAAGACTGGAAACTGCTAGCATGTTTGGGCGTAAGTATGAACTTGATACTGAAAAGTGATTCCAAATAGCAAGAAAAGTGCAGATCCATGTCAGCTCAAACCTAACAATTAACTATTAGAAATAGTACTAAACTGTACAGAACTGAATGTTTAATATCAAAAAGAAATCTCACTTGACCAATCCAATAAATCACAGTGCGGACAGACTCTAGGATATTCACTTAATTAATTTCTTTTATTATGGAATCTATTAAAAATATGTTGATCGTGAGATGCAAAAATTACATAATCCATTGCTTTTATTTAAAAACCCAACACTACTAAAGTTAGCTCATTCATTCCTCATACAGTCCCACATCTCAAGCAAACCATATTTCCGAAAACACAAATCTATTATTACATTAATTGGTATATAAAACAAACAACACAACTTAACAAGGACAGATATCGAATTGGTGAATATTTTCTAACTGTCGATGGTATAAAACAGATGTGCATATGATAAAAACCATGCTATTGATAGTATAAGATAATCAGTATGGACACTTATTTTTAAACAATAAATGATGTTCACAAAATGTTAATGGAGGTACATCTCACACAAGGAGAGAATGGAATAGCCACACATACAGCGGAAGGGAAAGAATAAGAGTTTCTCCTAAAAAAACTGAGCTTACTCGCTTACAAGCGCAATACAGTTATCAGATATGAAAAATAAATTATGCGGTAACCCGAGGAGCCCACACCTGGCAATTACTGGAGGCAGGTGGGAGCCGGATCAGTCTACTTCTCTTTCTCTGCGTGGGCAGTGCAATATCTTACAATCACTTGCAAAAAAACCTACTCGTAAAATATTTTACAAGTGTATGACTCATGTATTAGGCCAGCTGCCTCACAGAAGGAACATCTAGGAAAAACAAAAAGGTGCAAACATCTTAAGTGTAACCTTACATATCACCATGTGGCGCAATAGGAGGAATATGATTTTAAAAACAGGTTCTTTGATGTCGCACAGTCCATCTACAGAAGTGGTTTTCAAATGCACCTGAGTGTTCATGCCTCAATATTGTGCTTTTGATGGTCACACACAAGAGGGATGTCATCTGCTGTACCGTGCTGAACTCACAGCCCACAGAAGCCAGCATATGGTGTGAACCAAACAAATTAACAGGGAGAGAAGAGACAAGGTTTTGCCTTGGCTCAAGCCAAGTCTAGAACATATTTGGAATGTAAATCATGCAACGAAAAGCCAAGGTAAAATATGATAACGTCTTCTAAATTCAAAAAACGATATTTAATTCACTGCAGTGTTTCACCTTAGTACATTAGGTTATATCACCGCATTGAGAGGCAGGTATGAAAAGTGAAAGGGGCAGATTTACAAGAAACTGACGCATCTGTAGAGATGCATCAGTTTTCCTGCGTGTCTGTTTTCCTGACCAGCCTGCGATACCCTTGTGCCACCATGGATGCGCCGTATTTACAATACTATGCACCATGGCGCAAGGATTGGCAGATGCGTCAGAAATTTTGACGCATCTGTTGGCCCAAAAGTCACGCATTGCTGGAGTTGTGTCGCAAGCACAACGCAACTCCAGCAGTGTATGGTGAGGTCTATACTCATTAAACTGGGTCACTCCTTATGCAGTGGAATCCTAGAAGAGGCGCAGTGAAATCTTGTACATTTCACTGCATCACTTCTACGAGGCTTTCCTGCGTGGGAATGCCTACCATGCATACATTTTACCTGGCGCAGGTATAATGTGACGCAGGGCTTTACAACGTGACACATCTCCCTAGATGCGCAACATTGTAAATTGGCCACATTGTTTACACCAAAAGTGACGCAACAGCGGTGCAAAAGTGTCACAAGGGGCTTGCAAATGTGCTACACATTTTTTAAATATGAATTTAGAAATGTTCCGTGACATGGGTCTGGCCATGTCTAAAATGATGGTTCCCTACGAAGACCTCTTGTGTAATTGATCTGTGGCCATTGTAGTAAATATGCTATTCCTTTACCGCTTGCATAACTGTGTAAATTGCCAAATAAGTGCCTCTTTAAGATCATGTTTGTAAACCTGTATGATATCTACACTGCCAATAAAAACGTACGCCATTAGTGAACTAACGGGCAAGTAAGTTATTAACGTGCCCCCTAAATGTGGCCTAGAGTAGATGGAGCACCATTACATTCTATTGAATAAAACACAAGGTTTTGGTACAGCACACATGCAGAACTCACGTATTTGAAGGTGCTCTAATACATGAGAAAGGAAAAGAGGACTCTGAGAAATAAAATATTCGCCTAGAATCACCCAATTTGTGAACTTGGCAGCTGGGACTGATCCCCTGCTGTTTGTTTGCTTAGCAATGAGCAGTTCAGCCACTGGATGGGTAAGTTTCTCTCCCATTCTACTTCGTATATTAGTACATTCTCCAAAATTCTAGGTCCATAAAGTTAGAGCATGGTTTCAGTCAGAAGCCTTATGCAAGCTCACTCCTTTCGGGCTCGAGGGTCCAAGAGGACATCGAGCAGAGTCAGCCATCTGGGCTGCAATATCAGCCCCCTGTAACAAAAGCAGCACCAGTGGTTCTACCTGCACTGTCCACTGCCCACCCGGCCCCTCTGAGCCTGTCCGGGTTAGCTGCCAGGGCTGGTTTGCATTCCCAGGCTGGCAGTGTGACCAGTGGAGGCTGCATGGGAACCAGGTGGAGTGTGTGCTGACAGTGATCCTGGGTGCCGTGTTCACTTTAGCACTCAGAGGCTCAGGAAGCAACTTCACTAGTTGTCAGTCACTGTCCAAACCGCTGTCTGTACCACCTTTCTGGTGGCAGCGATGTAGAGAACAACATAACCCTGTACTTCATGTTGCTGTATGAGGCAGTGCCATTAAAAAAATACATTAAATGCGTGGAGTTTTGTTCTCCTGGGGAAGGCCTGTGTGTGTGCCTTCAATGAGCTCTTCAATCTTACGTTACTCACGCTGTATAACTTTGGGCTTGACTTAGTCAATATTTTTAGAGCATCTCCCTCGTAGTGTATTGTATCTGATAGTATAAAACATGTGATATGAAAAATGACACATTTAGTATGATCAAGATAGCTAAGTTTAATAAAGGTATGCAAATATATACTATGGGGCATATTTACAAACCCCTTGTGCTGCCAGAGCACACTTTTTATGACACTCCAGCAGTGCAAATCACAAAATCACATCTATGAGCCCACACAAAGCGACTCTGCTTGGCTGTGAATGGCCTCAAAGTTATGGAGTAAGGGAAGGCAACGTAAATCGCTACGTTACCTTACTCTGTGCTCCATGGTTGTTGCGGTAGTTCCCCAGAGTAACTCAAGCATGTACACCGGGGAAGCACCAAAACTTTGCGGTGAGGCATAACGAGGAGCAATAACTTTATTTCTCCATGTTTTTCCTATTCTGCAGCACACATAGAAAGAGGAAAATGCCAGCTAGGATTGTTTATGTGCAGGAAGGTGCCCCTTCCTGCACAAAAACAATTCTGCTGACAACATAGGCACCCTAGCACCAAAACGGTGCAAGCGCATTGGGAAAGAACAGGAATGCACCATATTGCAGAAATACGGTGCATTACCTGTGCTTTCACTCTGGTGTAGGGCAGAATAGGAAGCTGAGTTGTTGCGTTGCCCTGCACCAAATCCCCATACATGAAGTCCTAATTGTGTGAAACAGGCTTTCTTAAGTTCACAACTAGAGGAGGTGTGGTATCTGTATTCAAAGTGCACAAAAATAATTCACAGGTCAATGGTATCTGCAATTTTTATGTCATGAGGGGGACTGTCATCCAGTTTTTCAGCCAACAACTGTACTCACCAGGCTACTGGGACCAGTAGGCAAAGACACAAAAATAAAAAATAAAAAATTACAAGTCTCAGCTTGCTTAGGGGTTAAAACAATCTCTAATGCCATTGGGACATTTGTCAGTTCGGCGATCTATGTCAAGCCGAATTGCATTGGAGACATTATCAAAACTCTCCTGGGGCCTGGCTGGAAATTGGTGCTAGGACATTGTGTCAGTTGACTTGCAATACTCCTGAGGGCGGGTGGCAGGAATGTCTTTGAGCCTGACTGTAAGATAGCTCCTCCTCTTGCTTCTCATTCTGCATTATGCTGTGAAATGGCTTGTGGTCACTTGCTTGCTGCATCCGAGGTTTGGCGTCTTTGAAGCTGGCGTCTGTGAGGCATTCTAGCAGGAGTAAGCCGGTGTGGCAGAATTGAGGCTTCCCCTCCGTGTTGCCATGAGCCTTTGGAATTGGTTGCTGTGACAGGAAAGGAAAGCCAGCAAAGGAAGGAGCGGTGCGGTGGCCCCCCGAAGGGGTCAATCTTATGAAGCCTAGATTGATTTTAACTGCCGCAGGGGTTCTGCGCCAAAAGAACTATAGATACAAAGGAATGCCTGTTTGCAGGGAGCTAACATGCTGAGAACAGCAACTTGATTCAATACCCTAACCTGTATCAAGGCCTTTACCCACCCAATGGCAAGTTTAATGGAAGGCATCTAGTGAGTATAAGACTCACTTTGGTTTATCTGCCCCCACACCCATCCTCGCTTGCAAGCAGCATCGTTTTTAACTTAGCAGCAGCATTATTTCTGACTTTGACCCCCCTGGAAGGATATTTCAGTGTCTGGAACTCCAACACTGCGTAGCACTTAACTGTATGCAAGGTACCAGCCAGAAGTGCATAAAAGGTTTTTGAAAAGATAGAGTCGGCAGAGAGATTCCTGGGGTGGTACACTGACTCTGAGTCAAGCTGTTAGATTACCGATAACAGGTGTAATTAAATGGTCAAGCCGAATTATACTTTTTGAGGTAACAATATGGCCATGGCCTTGCAGAGGGGAATAAGGTGGGTTATCCAGGGTGGCTTACCTCTGCCAAAGCCGAGAAAACTTCTACAATTAAAGCTGGGGCATGGAAGACTGCCATAATTAGAGTCACTCTGGCCAGGGCGGCAGAAAGCATGGAAAGTACCACTAACTAAGGACTCTGAGGCTGCCTCAGTCAAAGATTGATCAACTGTATGCCCCATCCATGGGGGGCCTAACTGTAGAAGAAGAGGATGAGCAAGGTGTAGGCTTGGCTAGACCAACAGAGAGTACTTTTGGCCAAAACTCCCCAGTAAAAGAGCTCACGAGCCAGATGGCACAGAAAGAGACTGATTTAAATAATGGGCTCAAAGAGAGAGAAGGGTAAACAGACCTAGCGGAGAATCTACCATCCAATATTCATCTCAGTCATTCAGAGACAAATAAATCATCATAGAAACTGCACTCCAAAGGTAGGTTAACGAGACAAACTTTCAGGAAGAAACTGCGAAAAGGGGAGCTTAAGATCTCTCTCCTGGGTCAGTGAGCCCAAGCCTGAGACTGAAAAATGCTTACATACGTAAAACTCATGCGACCGCGTGGAGGGTTGGTGTTCAATGGAGGCTAAACAAGGATTAAGCTGAGAGTTGATACAGATGCCAGCATCTCCACTTGCGGGGTCAAAATTGCTGACAGATGTCCTGATAAACATCACCAATGAGGTAAGAGATTCAAAACGTAAATAAAGGGCACAGCTCACTGGTAGAGTGAGGGAAGCGAGGCTAAGAATCTCAAGTCTACAAGATGAAATGAGGGCTCAAGAAGTTGAATTAACGATAACCCAGAAAGAAATTTGACAGCTTGTAAACAAGATCTAAGATCTCAAAAATCAAAGTAGGCAATCCAATTTACAATTTCTGGGAGTCCCCAAAAGCGAGCATATGCAGGGTGGCCACACATATCCAATACAGCTGGTGGAAAAGTCGATGCAGACAAATATTTTACTTGGCTTTGACACAGATTTGACAATCATGTGGGCGCATCGTGTACCTCACCATTGGACTTCAAACATGACTACCAAATCAAAAAACAGGTCCTGGCATGTTCAGTAAGCATAAAGAATTCCCCATTATGAAGCAATAGTAGTGACTCAGCATCAGAAAGAGTCAGTTTAGATCTGGTGGTACCCAAGCCGCACTGTTTCACCAGTCAAAACTGAATATTTTGTATAAAGGAGAGTTTAAAATTTTTATAGACGTTGAGGAAGCACGTAAAATGTTGCCAACTGTTTTGTAGCTGGGTGATCCTACCAGGTAGGGGAGCTAATCCTAAGCACTAATTTGCACACGATGATAGGACAAGTTTTTTTTTGGGGGGGGGGGGCACTTATCCACAGATGGGTGGAGGGGAGGGAGCAACCTAGGTGCAGGAACAAGGCACCAGTTAAGTTAAGGGTGATAGGGGGCTCAGTTGGAAGCTCTCCCAGTGGAAAGGGCAAGGCATAAAGTGGGAGGGGCCGCCAAGGGGAACATTGCAGTAAAAATAAATAAGAATTTGTACTATGAGAAATCGAAAAGAGCATCAATCTGCAGAGATACAAGTATTCATGAATTTTTGGAAATAGGAGTTAGTGCAATGATGTTGTGAAATGTAGCAACATGCTTTCACATGAGCAAGGAGTCACTTTGGCACACAACTTTCACACATGACACTTTAAATGCTTAAGGGGTATGGAAATCTATGACATTTTTGGGACTTCTCAGAAGCACCTTAAGATAGGGAGGGGAATGGTAGCAACTTTAAAGCTTAAGCACTTTAGGGAGATACATAGGGAAAAGAAAAGTGACAGACTGACCTATGAAAAATGTAAAATATATCAGTCGTCACCTAGTAAAATGTTGTCAATAACTATCTACACTATGGGCTTATGTTACACCTATTTGTGAATAGTAAGAGATGAAACCACATAATGATTGTTTGAAAGTAATCTCATTTAATGCCATAGGATAAGAATAATGCACGCAAGGCAAGAGCAATTGAGGATTTGCTGGAAGGACACTCCCCCGATATTGTTCTAATTCAGAAAAGCCATTTCTGGGAGGGGCAGAGCAGAGCTGCGCAATGTTTAAGCTGGGCTTCAAGTGTGAAGGCAACCCACAGTGGAGTGGCAATTTATATAAATAAACATCTCCAATGGTGGGTAAGCACCTCCCAAAGAGATAAAGAGGGAAGATGAGCACGGTAAATGGCTTAGTCAGTGATGTTAGATTAGCTGTTGCAGTAGACGATCCTGCCCCTTTGGCCGAGCTTTTTCAGGCACTTATAAACATCCCTGAGAAAATGATGTTGGGAAGGGATTTCAATTTTCTCCCAAATTCAGAGCTTAATTCGCAATCCAACTACCATAAAAATAATAAGCCCCAAGAGGCCAAATGAATCATTAAATATATGAGGACCCATAATTTAGTCGATCTATGGTGACAGAAATATGCAACTAAGCATGAGTAAATCTGTATCTCGAAAAGACACAAATCTGCAGCTAGATGGGACTACTTCTTATCCTTTCATGATTTCAGTTTAAGTAGTAACAGTCATATTTCAAACTGATTTTCTGACCACTCATTGGTTGAAATGCTGGTGACAGGGATCAAATTAGGCAGGCCATCTGGCAGATGGCCCTTTAGCAAGGTGAGACTGGAAGATGAGGTTTAGTGCACTGGGATTCAAAGCAATATTGTTAACAATTTTGAATTGAATACCAATACTGCCTGTATAGAAACTGTCTGGTAAGCCAGTCAGGAGCTCCCATGAACCCCTGCCCTCCACTCATCTTCCACAGAGCTCCCACCGCCCTAGCACCTGAGCTATAAGGGACCATCAACGCCACCTTCAAAGCAAGCACATTTCCAGATGAGTTGAAATGCGCAGAAGTCAAGCCCCTCCTCAAGAAGCCCACAACAGATCCCACGGACTACAAGAACTACTGACCCATCCCTCTCCTCCCTTTCACGGCGAAAGTCACCGAGAAGATCGTTAACGCCCAACTAATGAACTTCATCGAAGAGAACTCCATCCTTGACCCCTCCCAATCTGGATTCTGCAGCAACCACAGCACCTAGACTGCCCTACTGGCCACCACAGATTACATCCGCACCCTCCTTGACCAAGGTCACACGCTGCCCTGATCCTCCTTGACCTCTCTGCAGCCTTCGACACCGTCTACCACCACACTCTCACCACCAGAGTCCACAACGCCGGCATACAGGTAGCTGCCCTCGACTCGCTCTGCTTCTTCCTCACTGGGAGAACCCAAAGTATCAGACTCACACCCTTCCTCTCTAAACCCACAGAGCCTAACTGCGGAGTGCCCCAGGGATTGTCGCCCAGCCCCAAGCTCTACAACATTTACATGCCCCCGTCGCGCCATCATCAAACAGCATGGACTCAGAATAGTATCCTAGGCCGACGACACCCAGCTCATCCTCTCCCTCACAAAGGACCCCCACACCACCAGACGCAGAATCCAGGAAGGAATGAAGGACGTCACAACCTGGATGAGCAGCAGCTGCCTGAAGCTCAACTTGCAGAAGACAGAAGTCTTTGTCCTCGGACCCTCCCCCTCTGCATGGGACAACACCTGGTGGCCTACTGCCCTCGGCAGCCCCACACACCATGCCTGGATCCTTGGCATCATACTCGACTCCTCCCTCACCATGACCTAACAGATCAACGTCGTCGCCTCAACCTGCTTCAACACCCTCTGCATCCTTTGCAAGACCTTCAAATGGATCCCCCTGAATCCAGAAAGACCAACACCCACGCACTCATAACCAGCAGACTGGACTATGGAAACACCCTTTATGCCGGAATCAACAAACCCCTGCTCCGCAAGCTCCAGATCATACAGAACACCTCAGCCAGACTCGTCCTGGGCCTCCCTCGACATGAACACATCACCCAACACCTGCAAGACCTACACTGGCTCCCCGTGAAGAAAAGAGTAACCTTCAAGATACTCACCCACCCCTACAAATTCCTCCACAACACCCGACCCCAATATCTCAATGAAAGAATCTCCTTACACGTACCCAAGAGAAACCTTTGATCCACCGACCTCAACCTCGCCGAAACCCCGCGCATCTGCAGAGCCAGAACGGGTGGAATAGCCTCCTCCTACATCGTGGGGAAGACCCGGAACGAGCTCCCTATCAACATCAGACGTGCCCCCACTCTGCACACCTCCAGGAAGAGCCTCAAGATCTGGCTCTTCAGCTGACCCAGAGCTGCACCCCCCACCCCAGCACCTTGAGACCCTCAAGGGTGAGTAGCGCGCTTCACAATTCCCTGATTGATTGAAGCATTGAAAGCAAACATTCTTGCTTGTATAACCTCCAGGGGCACCATGGAAAAAAGCCTCGTAGACCAGAGATCAGGGCCTTCAACCAGGCCAGTGAAAAATTCTTAAGATATAAAATTCACATAAATGAGCAGGGGCTTAGGAAAGTGAATCATATTATGCAAAATTATTATTATGAGCAAGGATGTATCTCTAACAGTGCCTATCTGCCTATCTGCAAAGGACATGCAAACAGAGTGAGTACGCTTGCAGGTTCCACGCTTGGCAGACACAGGAGAGACAGGCTTAGAATATGATCACATCACTTTTCTAGGTAGAGACAAAGAAACAAACTATGGACCCCAAGCAGATCCAGGATATGTTTCTGAAATAATGTGAGTGGGTATACAGTGGAGAGCAGAGCCTCAATAATGCTCAACTCTGATGTTTTATGAGCCAAATTCCCATCCCAAAGCTGAAGCAGAGACAAGTACCGGCACTCATGTCTGGTTGTCCCTAGAGAAAGTCAAGGAAGTCACTAAATCCCTAGCTAATGGGGGGCATGTGGGGAGGATGGCATACCCGCCAAATTTTATAAGAAGTTATTACCTATTTTTAAATTTGAAATACTGAAGCTCGTCAACCATAAATTAGCTGGGGGAAAATTCCATAGTCTTTTCACACCACTGTGGTTAGTTTCCAGAAAAAAGATAAATGTCCAGAAAATATTCACTCATATAGGCCAATCACTCTATTAAACATAGATTATAAGCTTGTGATAAAACTGTTTGTGAATCTAATGAATAAAATTATCACAACACTTATCAACCGGGATCAATGTAGTTTCATCCCAGGCCCACAATTGTCCACCTACACAAATTCTTTGGTTGAGGCCCTGGATTATTTTAAATAAGAGCAGGTCCCAGCCCACGTTTTGTTGTTAGACACTGAAAAGGAGTTTCCTGGTTAGCTGAGATAGTCTTTTCGTTATTCTCAATAGGTTTGGCTTCCCCACTGGATTTACTCAGATTATTTCTAGAATGGCATAGGCATGTGTAAGGTCAAAATGAGAATGAGACAGGGATCCCCTCTCTCACCTATATAATTTGCGCTCTTTATAGAACCACTGGCCATAGCTATAAGAGCAGACAGGAGGATAGAACCCCCAATAAGTGGAATTGCAAAAATTACAATGTATGTGATAATGGATCAATGACAGATTAGCGACAGTCAGAATATCGAGGTGCACAAATATTGACACAAAAATATCGATGTCCAGCATATCTAAGTCCTATCTGCATAATGGTAAGTGCAAAAATATTGTTGTCAAAAATACCATTGTTAAAAAATATCGTAAAATAAAGTAAATAATACATATAATTAAAAGAAACATAGTTACAATTATTTTACAATGTTTAAAATTATAACTAATACATATAATGTAAAAATAAATTAAGCATATATATGTAGGAAATATAATATATATGCTTACTAACTAATATTTATAAATAATTATTTTAATAACTTATAAATAATAAAAATATCGAATGGAAGCGGGGAACCTTTCGATATTTTCTCCTAGAATGATATGGTAATTGCTGATCATTATATGAGCACCTAGGAAGTTTAAGATGCCTCAATTTTCTTACAAGAAGATCGGTTAGGAGTTTGGTCTGCAGGAATATTGGCTCAGACCTTGACTTTGAATTCATGATACTTGAATAGATTTTGTGCATTGGATATACGTGGCGGATGTGAAACACATTAAGATATTTATAAGGACTATTGTTGGCGCAGTGATCATTTTTTAGATATTGAAAAGGATAATCAGCAGCATTTAAGATATTTCTTGTCTTTGAGATCGATCACGGTCTACGTTATTATCCATTCATGATCTACAGAGTCATTTTAGGTGAAGCCCTGATGATGTCCCAGATGGGGACGAAACGCGTCGGCTGTTTATTGTAATAATCAATGGTCAAGTTGACTGAAATTGATGAAATACCCGAATAAAAGACAAAGAATCACATTCTATTCTACTTGAAGATTTTTCCTTTGGACAGTATATATGATTATTCAATATATTTTATTGTCAAATTGTTTCAGTACTTATACGCTCCTTCTTGTATTAACAAGGATCCGATAAAGATGTAATGTGCACCAGAAGCGTCTTGCTATCACAGGCTCTTAACACAAACACCACACTAAAGTAATTTTATAGTAAAAACAAAAACGCTGGCACTGAAGGAAACTAGCTTGTGTGAGAATGTGCTCCCTGTGAATAAGCTAAATGCAGACACTCAAATGAAGTTAACCAGTGACTTAAATAGACTTACCGTTTAGACCCTGCTGTATGTTGTAGTGGGCAGAATCAAAATGGGAATGACACAACAACTGACCAATGGATGAAGAGTGGAGGCTGAAATTGGATGTTGGACTTCCACACAGGATTAATTTTTGTATCATTGGCAAGCTTTATGAGGTAACAACCTAGCCCAACTATGATGGTTATAAGCATCTTGGAACATTTTTAAAATATGACATAATATTCACTTTCCATTTGGTAAACTTTGCTGACACTGAATCCCCTAAATCACAATTTACTCTTTATTGTAAACGTCTGTCCTTATACTTTGGATAGAAGCAAAAAATACTTAGAAATTGTGTAACTTAATAATATTTCTCAGCCCATGCTTAAATAACTCCCAGATCTGTCACACGTTTATCCTTTTGTAAACAAAGAACCATGAAGTTGAATAGCTCAAATTGCATAGCAATCCAAAATGAATCCCTGCTGCTGAAGCTTAGTGCATACACAGATAATAAATTATGCTTCTTTTCTCAGCCTTCAAAATCATAACCTTGAAGCAAATTGGGAATGCGCAGTTCTCTTTGGTTTGGATAAAGCTCTCAGCACACAGATGCTTGTTACTTAGCAGAACAGTTATTATAGTTAATCTTGTCTTTTGTATTCTGTTATCAGAAAGCAGAACACGTTTAGACTATTAGTTTTGATCGAAATGACTTTCATTTCAAACAACTCATGCAGGTACAAATCTCTGATCTGTTGATGATTTAATTTGAAGTAACTTCAAATGCTATTTTCACGCAGGTGTAATAAAAATTGCAGTGGTGTTCTATCCCACACTCAGAAAAGTAAGACATTCCTTGCTTGGATTTCGCCTACATAGACCTGGGTGAAATTCTTAATTTCCTGTGCAGAAATTATTAAAAATTACGTGTTAAAATGCAAAACGTAGGTCCGTAATTTTGCGCTATTTTCTAGCACAAATGTATCCTCGCGCATTTTTTGCTTAAAAAGCATAGAATTACACACTAGCGGCCTGATTCACAAAGGTACACACTTTTGCGTAAATTTGCGATTGTTTGCTATTCGCAAAGGGATTTATGAGTAGTATCGTTATGAATGTGGAGTGTACGCACACAAAAAGACCTCTCTTTTTATGTGTGGAGACTCCAAACTCGTTAAGATACTACTCAGAAATTGCTTTGTGAATAGCAAACATTCATAACCTTACACAAAAGTGTACGTTTACCTTTCTGAATCATGTCCTAGGTGAACAACAGCTGGTCCCATTCTGTGTTTTTGTTTTATAATTGTGCTCCTATGACAGGCTTTTTACCGGTATGAAACCTCAAGACCGCAACATGGCGTAACAGCATAATTACAGGCATTTCACATAGAAAGCCTTATGCAAAATGCTGGAAATTACACACAGTTGCACTGATCTAATCATGAGAATGCCTAGGCCAATTGTAGAGCAGATATTTACGTTTTCAGACATTACGAAACAATCCCCTAAGGGACTGACCAAATATCTCCTCAAATTACATGTTTTACTACCTTGGGCCAAGCTCAAGACTTACAGTCAGGATGGGTTTATGAGAATGCAGACATCAGCACATAGAAATTTGGGGGCATATTATCAAGCACGGCGTGAAAATTATCGCCGCTTTAGTGGCAGAAAAATGCCGCTAAAACGGCGATAATGGGCTTGATAATATGCTCTATGGAATTCCAATTGAAGTCCATGTTAGATGTGAAGGACATCTAACATGGGCTTCAATTGGAATTCCATAGAGCATATTATCAAGCCCATTATCGCCGTTTTAGCGGCAGTTTTCTGCCGCTAAAGCGGTGATAATTTATCGCCTTGCTTGTTAATATGCCCCTATATGAGTACTTTGGGAAAGTGGTAGCAGAATGAAGGCACTAGCTGACAGAAGCTCTGTGACTGTGTGGTATGGTTCAAGAATATCATTGCCTAAAGATTATCTGATAAAAATATTGTGTTCTAAATATTGTTTACAGACATATCGCCCCTTTGGAGTAAATAATAGAAACTCTACGGCCAATGATCCAAAATTGTTGTCAGATGATTTTTAGGCAATGCATTGGTCACAGATGCTTTCGGGGTTGATAATACTGAAATGGGTGAAGGGAAATACAGAGGTTGGTATAGGTTGCAATTACCGCGAACCTCCATGGTGAAGGAACTCTTGTCAGTTAAGGTGGAGTTCAGAGCTGTCCAGCAGTACTCATCTCAGCAAGGAGTATGTGATTAGAATGCATGCCTTTACCACGCATCCTATACCATACAATGCCTTTACCGTGCAAGGCCTTTACCATGTATAGCTGTACCATACTTACACCTTTACCATGCATGTTTTTACAACATAAATTATATGGCAAGCGAAACCCCTACTTTGGCAAATAAATATATCTAAATATATATTTTTACTTTTTTTATTGGAGTAGACTCACCCAGACTCCCCCATTTTCAAAAATAATTATACAAATTTAATTTTGCATTTGGGTGGGGAGCCCCCCAATCCCCCTTAAAAAAAACGTAATATTCTCACCCATCTCAAAACCCTAAAACACCCTAACTACCCTATACAGCTACCCAACCCATACCCCTACTCACCCATAAACCCTATAACACCCTTAGCACTCTGTACCCCTGCCTACCCCAAACCATAAAAATCACCTGTACCACCTTATAACCTTACCCATCCCTAACCCCTAAAAACACCCTTACCACTCTAGACACCACCAACACCTTAATCCTAAAAACACTTGCAACACCCTTTGACCTTACACACCCTAAACCCTAAAAAAAACATTACCACCCTTAACTCCTATCCACCATATACCCCTATCCACCCTTCAACCTTTAAAAACACCCTAACAGCCATGTGCTACTGGTTCCCCTAACCCCTAAAAAAAACTTATCACCCTATACTCTTACTCACTCCAAACCCTAAAAATGCCCTTACCACCCAAATACCACTACCCATTCTGAATTATATGTGTGTGTGTATGTGTGTTTGTGCGTGTGTGTGTACACGCACAAGCGTGGGGGTTTGTGTGTATGTTCTTCCACATCAGCTCTTGGCCTGAAAGTTTCAGGGGGCTCCACCAAGTGGGGGCTGAGAAAAAGGGGGGTCCCAAATATCTTTTTGCCCCAATCATTTTTATATAGGAAATTTAGACACAGCTACAGCCCATTTCAGAGAACGAATGGATTTAAACACAATTTGGCACAAAGCTAGATCTTGGTCCAGAAAAAGTGTTTTTTGTGATTTGGTGTAAATTTGTTCAGTAGTTTTTGAGCAACTAATACTCAAAAACATTGTATATTTCATGCTGTGGAGGATCCGCAGGACCGACAGATATCATGGCGAGATCTGATTCATAGCCACCATATCAACAATTAAAAAAAGTAAAAAAGACATGAGGATGCAGGATAGGTCTACCCCGACCTCCTAGTACTCGTGGTGGTGTCCCAGACGGCCTGTGGCCAAAAGCGCTACTCTTAAGAAAATACCCTGGGGAAGGACAGGGACTAGGGAGCAGTGCAAAATATTTCATTTGGGGAGGGGGCATGTGGACCCCCTCCCTGAGCCTGTTTGAAGTCCCAGGAACCCCAACCCCCAAGGCCAAACTGCATAAAAAAGGGGATAGAGCCTTGTAGTCCCCCTCCTGAGTCTTATTAGGCTTTGGGACCACATCCCCTTGAGCCAAAGTGGATAAAAAGGGGAGGGGGCCATGTGGTCACTGTCAGTGAGCCTTTTTAGCCCCTGAACATGTCATCTTTGGGGCTAAAGTGCATAAATAAAGTAGTTGGTCACACAGCCCCCTCTCCCTGTGCCTATAAAAGACTCAGGAGATGTAATCCCATGGGCCAGCTCATTTACTGTGTCCCGTGGAGCTCACTCCTAGGACAGAGTAGTTTCCCTATCTGCATCAGTGTGGGCAGGGAAACAAATGTTTGTTCCCACATGGCAGGAGCTTTTTCAAATCTCCCACCATGTGGGAGAAGAAATGCGTTCCCTGCCATGTGTGGTCACACTCGGTGGGAGATTTTCAAAATGCTCCTGCTGGGAGCAGACTTTTGTTTTCTCGCCAATGCTCCTCAAGGCAAGGAAAAATAGATTGTTCCTGCATGGCAGGCACATGCAGAAATAACAGCTTCCAACAGATGGTAGCAATGCTGTCTCCCGCACTATTTAGGGAGCAGTCAGGGGCTACAAGAGCCCTAGGGCTCCCCTCATGGCACTGAACTTGCTGATTGGTCGGTGTCCCAGATGGGGACCTGTTGGATATGGGGTCTCTAGTGGGCAGAGGTTTGCACCCTGTCCAAGTAGGAACCACCACCCTAGTCAGGGTAAGTCAGATACATGCCCTAAATTAACCTATGCTCACCCTTTGTTAGCTTGGCACAGAGCAGTCTTAACTTAAGAGACAATGTGTAAAGTATATGTGCAACACTTAAGATACAGTAACCCAATGAAAACACCACAAAAAGACTCATCACAATTTTTAAAAATGGAGAATATTTATTTGAGTAAAACAACACCAAAATGACAAAACTCCAATCAGTAGAAGTCGAGTTTTGATTTTTTAAAGAATAAATGCAAAAATAGTGCTTAGAAGTTAATAGCACTAAAAGGTTACTTGCAGTCACTTTAGCCCGGGGTAAATCTGAAGAGTCAAACCAATCACGATGGAGCACCGGTTCATACAGTTTCAAACAGGTTTCTTATCAAGCTCGTTGAAAATTTTCGTTCACAGAGAAGAGGTACGCCAGGAGCACAGTAAGCGTCACTGGTGGCAGCATTGCAGGTGCATGCAGCGATGCTGCTGTGCGAAGAGACAAAGTTGCACCCCCTCGCACTGATCATTGATGCGTGTGACGTGGTTTGGGAATTAACAGGTCCATTCATGGGTGGAAAGAGACCAAAAGCTTGGTTTAAAGAGCCCAGGAGTTGTAGATGATGAAATCAGCTGCAGAACCCACTTCTGAGGCCCATTGCTTGGAGGGGGCACCTCAGGCAAGGGTAGGAGTCACAGAAGGCAGAGTCCAGCAGCTCCAGCAGGATTATAGGAAGTCTTTTGTGCCCCTGAGACTTCAAAAAACAAGATGATAACCAGTAGGCCCTTGGAGTCACTCTGGATTCAGTCCTTGGCCTCAGCAGGGCAGAGATCAGCAGGCAGCAGGGCAGCTCAGAAAAGCAGAGAAGTGGTTCCTTAGAACAGTTGGTCACAGCAGTGTGGCAATCCTTCAGCACAGCAGCCTTTACGCCAGCAGAGTTCTTCTGAGGTCCAGCCAATAGTGTACTGATTTGATAGAACCAGAGCCCTGGTATCTATGCCCATAGGTGCCTTTGATGTAGGCAGTGACTTCAAAGGAACTCTCTGAAGTGCACAAGGATCCCTTTCAGCTTAGTCCTGTCTGCCAGGTTAACCATGGGGGGCAAATCAGTACTTTGTGTGAGGATAGGACAAAGCTTTTTCCGATGTAATGTGAGCCACCTCTCCCCCTTCCTGACCAGGAAGGCTATCAGAATGCAGATGAGTCCTCTTTCACACCCAGCCCTTCCTGTGTTTATGGCTGTCTAGAGGGAATGCACATAGTGTAGCTGTCACCTGTCCCAGACGTGTATTGGAGGCAGGCTGCAGACACACAGAGCAAAGTTAAGAGCAGAGAAACGTCCACTTTCTAAAAGTGACAATTCTAAAATGGTAATGTTAAATCTAGCTTTACCATTCACCACCATTCCAAAATATTAAAAATGAAATAGCTACTCCTTTCAAGTCAGTAATTACAGTTTAAAAGGTGTATTAAAGAATCCCCAATGCTAGCCTATGGAAGGAATAGGCTTCACAGCAGTGAAAATGAATTTAGCTGTTTGTCATTGCTCCCCACCTCAGGGTACCGCGACCTCCCGGGGGCTAAATTAGAAAATAAAGTTTGGAGTCCCCCTACACAGCTCAAGGGACCACCACCTCATTGGCCTTTAATATTGTTGGAGGGGGGTTGCACGGCCCCATTTGTGGAGCCGTATATGGCGCTTTGGGCCATCACCCTTCAGCCCCAGCTCCAGCAATGTCCCATGGTGCCCACCCCTGGGACATTGCAGTTTGTTATGGGATGGCAGGAGCACAGTTCCCGCCATCCCATAGCAAACAAGTGCTTCACTTTGAACAAGTGAGAGCATTTTGCTCTCAGTTGTTCAAAGTGGAGCACTTTGCTTTTTTCTCCCAGGTAGCTGCATCTCAGCAGCTCCCTGAGGGTAGAAAACAATGCCGACACCCACAGAAATCATGAGTCGGCCAGACCGCAGGGGTTTCATGCTCCCACGCAGTCCCCAAACAGATGGCCATTCCCCAGGGGATGGCGTCCCCAGGGGCCAAAAATGGCCCAGGAGGGGGGCCGCTCTGATCTACTCTTTTTTTTTTAAAGAATGGCCGGGCCCCAAGGGATGGGGTCCCCCTCCCTGCCGGCAACTCACCAGAGGACCCGCCCCTTTACTCCATTACTCTGCAAATGCACCTCCTGGCGAGCTCTTGGTTGGGGGAGGAAGTCCCCTTCGATGCTGACAGTCCTTAGGGGTCAACTAGCCCACCTGTTAATTCCAGTAATCCCCACACAGTGGGATTGCTGAGATGTGGTCGGAGGCCACGCCCCTTTTTACACCACTCTGCAAACGCGCCTCTGGGTGCACTGCTGGTGGGGAGATGAGGTCCCCTTGTTTCCTGAGGACCTCAGGACTAAAGTGGACTTCATCCACCAAGCAGCAGTGCACCAGGTGGCGCGTTTGAAGAGTTTTGGAAAAAGGGGGCATGGCCTCTGACCATCTCTCAGGAATCCAGCTGTGTGTGGCCTACTGGAGGTAACAGGAGGTCCAGTTGTCCATCAGGGATCCTCAAGAGTCAAGGGGACATCAACCAAGCGCGCGCCAGGAGGCACGTTTGCAGAATGGTGGAGAAAAGGGGTGTGGCCTGCAACCGCTTCTCAGCAATCCCACTGTGTGAGGCTTACTGGAGGCAACAGGTAGGCTAGTTGGCCCTTAGGGAACCCCAGCAGCGAAGGGGACTTCATCCCCCAACAAAGAGCATGCCAGGAGGCGAGTTTGCAGAGTGGTGGACAAAGGGGGCATGGCTTGATATCAGAACTAAGTAATCCTGCTCTGTGGGACTTACTGAAGGTAATAGGAGGAGTAGTCTGCCCGCAAGGATGTCCTTGGTGGCTTTCTACCCTTCCTGTTACTTCCAGAAAGTCCCACACAGTGGGATTGCTAAGAGGTCCACGCCCCCCTTTCTCCACCACTCTGCAAACATGCCTCCTGGCACACTACTGGTTGGGGGATGAAGTCCACCTTACCTCTGAGGAACCTTGGGGGCCAAGAAGTCCTCCTGGTACCTCCTGTAAGTCCTACGGAGCAGAATTCCTGAGCACTGGATGGAGGCCCAGCCCCCTTTCTCCACCACTCTGCAAACGCAACTGCTGGTTAAAACAAACATAAAAATTCACTGAAAAAACACAGGTTTCAGGGACGTTATAGTTAGAAATTAGCATTGAAAAAACCTTAGAAATGCACTGACAAACCACAGGTTTCAGGGACATTATAGTTAGAAATTAACATTTAAAAAACCTTAGAAATTCAATCAAAAAGCAGAAGTTTCAGGGACGTTATAGTTAGAAATTTGCACTGAAAAAAACTTAGAAATTCATGGAAAAAACCAAAGGTTACAGGGACTTTATAGTTGGGCTGACATTTCATGTGTACAAAACCAGAGAAATTCAGCCAGTATAGTTAGCTGAGCTAACTGTAAATCGTCCCCGCAATGCACTGCTTATGACTTCACATATTACATCACTCATGACATGGTTAGTGACATCACTGATGACATCACTGATGACATCAGTGATGATATCATCCACAGCATCTCTGACCCCTATAGAATCTTTATACTTCCACTATCACTCCCACACAACCATTCACAAACCAATTTACAGAGCCATACCAGTACTTACACACCCACTCACTGATTAATTGATCTACACATACATCTACTTGCTCACCCATACTGTCTCTCATAGACCCATTTATTCACTAATACAGCCATTGACATATACACTCATACAGATCTACAGGCACTCACACACTGAGTGAGTCACCCATAGAACTACTCACACACCTTTACACTCATCCATACAGTCAATCATACAGTCACTTACTCACCCAAACAGTTACACACCCACCCCCTTACTTACTCATGCACATAGTAACACATACTTACTCAGGTATACAGTAGCATGCACTCATCTATATAGCCACTCTCACATATACTCACTCACACATACAGTCACTCATACACCCCGTCACTCACATATACTGCTTTTCACATACTCAGTTACTCACCCATATTGACACATGTACTCAATCACTGGCACAGTCATACAGACACTCACTGACCCTTACAACTTCTCACACACACAACAGTACCCCATATAGGCACTGACTCACCTACTCATTGATCCATACAGGTAGCCACACACCTTCTCATTCACAAACAGACACCCAGACATAGTTGTAGTCAGACCACCAATCAATCACCCATATAGCCATTCACATACTCACTAACACACTCATTCACCCACTTAGATATCAACTGACAGACAGAGACACACATTCCACAACCAGTCATTCACCCATACATTCACTAAGACACCTAATCACTCACTGCAAATACTGCTGAAATGTTTTAAAAAATGCTTTTTTGGCCAGGAGGACCCCTAGGGGGTCAGGGTGTTTCTACCCTGACCCCTTTTTATGTTTTTAATCGTTTTTTCACCTTTTTTCTTGTAACTCGGTTCAACCAAGTCACAACATGGCTATCAACACTTACTGGTTTGAAGTGTTGCAGCCAATCAGATTGCAGGCTCGAGATCGGAAGAATTCACAGATCCTCTGCGTCCCCAGTTGTATATCTGAGAAATGTTTAAATTTCTCAGTAACTACTGAATGGATTTACACCATTTAAAAAAAGAGTGCTTGATGAACCGAGAGCTACCTTTTTGACAAATTTGGTGTAATTCCATTCAGATGTTCGGGCTGTAGCTGTGTCTCAAGTTTCCTATGGAAATTAACATTGAGAAAATGCATTTTGGGACCCCCCTTTTTCTCAGTCCCCACTTGACGAATCACCCCAAAACTTTTACCACAGCAGCTGAAGTGAGTGGGCCATTAGTTTTGAAAAAAGTTTGAGGATTCGTCAAATGGCTCCAAAGAAAATGGCCAAAGATAAAACACTTTTTGAATAGAAACAAGGTCCTAACTATGACTACCTACTGGTGACAGCCAGTAGGTAATAAAAAACCTACTGGCGGTCTCCAGTAGATAGTTGGTTAGGTCCATCTTTCCATAGAAAAACAATGTAGACTATATCTTTAAAGCAGTTTGACGAATTTTCATGAAATGTTCCTACAAAAGTGCCCCGTTGATTCTAGTTGCGCATGGAAGGTTTTGGGGCGGTCCGTCAATTGCAATGGGTTTCTTCTTTAATGTTAAAAAAAAAAACACCCACCCTAAACCCTGAAAACACCCTTGCCATAGCAATCAAGCTGGGGCTGAGAAAAAAGAGGGTAAAAAAAAGTGTGTTTACCATATGGTGGAGTCTTTAGGCACGCCTGGACGGAATTACACCAAATTTGGCAGAAAAGTACATTTTGTTCCGGAGATCACACTTTTTATTCAGGGCAATCTGTTCAGTAGTTTTGGAGATATTAAAGGAAAACCAAATTTGTATATCTGGGCAGTGAAAAAGCACAGATTACATAATGGGATCTGATTGGCTTCCAACACTTCAACCAGGAAGTGTTGACAGTCATCTTGGGACCAATATTCATTAGAGTACCCCATTGAAATGCATTGTAGTGAATGGCAGGTTCTAAGGGTCACAAACAAGAGAATGTATAAAGGGTGATAACAGATTTTAGTTACAATATAAATTAGGCCTGGGCTAAATTTCCGTTCCGCTCGCAGAAATTGCGATAATTTGACATTTTCGCGTTCCGCAGAGAGCGCGAAAATGTCAAAATTTCCGCATTCCGCAGCTTAGCGATAATTTGTTTCTTGCTCGCGCTGTAAAATAATACATTCTCGCGCGCGCGCGATCGCCTTACCTGAATCCCCGCGTTCGCCGACAAGTTTTCCCGATCCGGTCGCGTTCTCCACGAGATGTTGGATTGTTGGTAGCCATTTGCGCTGTCTCGCGACAGTTTGCGCCTGCAGTAACGTCATGCGTCGCACGATCACGTCTTTCTTCTCGTGATCATGCACCGCGAGAAGAGTGAAAACAAGATGGCCGCGCCCGCGAGCAACCGCATGTGTAAGTTGGCGAGCCGCGACCACGCAGAAAATACCGCGAACGGGCGGGAAAAAAACTTCCGCATCTTCGCAATATTTCCGCGTGTTTGCGGAGATTTGTATCATTTTCGCGATAATTTGCGAAAGTCGCTTTCGCAAATTCCGCCCTACCCTAATATAAATCATTTGTTGATGGTGTCATACTAATTTTAGGAACTGTGGTGTGTTCTAAGCTGATTTTACCCTGTGAAAAAGTCTGCTGGAATTTCATGAATCATGTTTGAGAGACAGCTATTTTCTCAGGAGTTTCCCATAGAGGTTATAGAAGGTGCTCCAGAAGCTAAAATGAGAGCATATTATCTGTAAATTCACACTATCTTTCTCAACCATATGAAATGAAATATGACATTATCTGTAAATCAGGTACTTCCAACAGGAGCAACATGTCAGTTGATTCCCTTGTGTTCTACTGCAGCCTTCCGGAGTGTTCTAAAGAACAACTAGAGCGCTAACAGTGTTACTTATGAAAATGTATAGCACACCTGAAGCCATGTTGATTGAATCAAACTGGTGAAACTTAAAACATTTAATTTAGATATGAGCAAAATGAGGAGTTTTGGTTTGTCATAGAAATTATGGTTAGTGCTGTAGAAAGAAAAATTAGGAAGCATTTTAAGTGAGTTCTCAAATATGTTCTCTTCTATTTCATTAAAACATGCTGACATGCAGACTGAAACATGCACGTGCAATACCAGCAGCAGAATTAAAGTTAACTGCAATATCAGCAGCAGACTCACATTTAACTCCCTCGTGATCAGCAGCTTTACTACAGTTTCTTAATGAGCAACTAATGTGCTAACATTCTGAATTTCTGCCAAAAGTGTGGCGCATCTGAACACCATCTTGATGGAATCAAAGCAGAAAACTGAAAATATTTTCTACTTAGGATATGGTAGTAAATGAATAAGTTAGGAAACTTCATAACAAATAAGTCTCCCAAGATGGCCACTAGAGAAAAAAGAGCCAAATAAAGCACAAATATCACCCAAATGTAGTCCAGGTATAGCCTAATGACAGCAATGTGCAAAACACTAGGGCCCTAATTACGACTTTTGGCCGAGCATTTGAGCGGTTATGCAAACCGCCGTTCCACCTCTCCACTGAAGGTCGCCACCGCCCATCCACCAGATTTCAACTTTTAAGTGGTCTAGCAGGCGGGTGGTGTGGCGGACCCTAGGCGGTGCACCATTCAAAAGGCACAACAATGAGACCGCACAACAAGGTTCCTACACAACATAGACTCTAAGGTCCATGCTGTGCAGGAGCCTATGTGAATGCAAAGAGGGGGGTATATGTTATGCCCCCCCCTGTGTGCATACACATGCAGTGGAGGCACAGGGGACTTACCTCTGTTTCCTCTCTACCAGGCAGACAGGAAACTCATAATTTGCTTGGTGAGACTACTGCAGTCCTACCAAGGACATTGCGGCCTCCGGACTGCCGTGCCACCTCCAGGGAATGGCAGTTCCATGATGTTATCAGCGATCCCAGGGAAGCCCAACTGCCGAAGCTGTAATTCGGTGATTGAACTGGCTGCACCACAAGTCTGGCGGTCCTTGGACCGCCAGACTCATAATTGAGCCCTTAATCTTTTTTTTTTTTTTTTGCAGTTTTATATAGCACAGACTTGACTTGAATGTATAGGAGTGCTTTACATGAGCATCAGCTACATTACACAAGGACACATTCATTTGGTTTTAGGCATGGGGAGATTAAGTAATTTGCCCAAATTTGCAGGCTGTTGAGCTGGTGCCGAAACTCGAACCTGGTTCCCCAGTTGAAAAGTCTGCAGATCTTGAAGTAACACAACATTCTCTCCCTTAAGTGTAAAATATAATCAAGTGATCAACTGGATAAATAAACACAAAGATAGCAAATTATTTCAAAGTGCTTTATCACTATTTGAGAACTCAGAAAATATGTCCACATTTTAGTTGTTTAGGGCACCAACCATAATTTCTATGGGAATAAGACCCTCTCATGGAGTAGGGTGCAGAGGCAACACGTTGACCACGCTCTTCAGGCAGGAAGGGCAGTGGCAGCACAACGGACCATGGAGGGTAGAGGAAAGGGGGGGCAGGTGCAACAAACCAACCATGCAGTGCAAGCAAGAGAGGCTGTGGCAATATGAAAAAGTCATTTGAGGGCAGAAGGAAGAGTCAGTGGCAGTACAACCATACATGCCAACAGACCTGATTCAGTCAGAAAACTCCAGATGATTTTAAGTCCTAATGGGCTATATTGTATCTGTCTCCTGCCAAACATCTCCTCTTTTTCAATGTAAGTCAATGGGAAGAATCAACACCCACCCTTAATTCTAAAAACACCCTTACCGTAACAATCAAGTGGGGGCCGAGAAAAATGAAGGGTAAAAAACATGTGTTTAACATATTAATTCCTATTGAGACTTTAGACACACCTGCAGCCTGAACCACTTTACAGAATTACACCAAAATTGACAGAAAGTTAGTTTTTGGTATAGCAGATTACTCTTTCTGTTATTTGGTGTAAATCCGTCCTGTAGTTCGTGAGAAATTAAAGGAAACACCCTCCCTCCCCATCCACCTGCGACAGACCCAGGACCTGCTGACCTTCAAGAGACTCCTCAAGACCTGGCTGTTTGATCTGTAGCTGCCCCCCCTCCAGTGCCTTGTGACCCTCACGGGTGAGTAGCGTGCTTTACAAATGTTTGATTGATTGATTGATTGATTGATTAATTGATTCATAAATAATAACGAGCTTGTGCAGAGATATGCTGAGATCTTATTGGCTGACAACACTTCAACCAGGAAGTGTTGGCAGCCATCTTGTGACTCAACTTCAGCCGAGTCCACCCAGAAATGCAAAAAAATAGGAAAGGGGACAGGGTACAAATACCCAAACCCCCTTGCCTTTGTCCTGGGGTCCCACATGTACCCCGGCAGAACAAAAAAGCATTTCTTTCAAATTCACAGTGAAATTTGTGAATATCACTGTGAATACAAAAAGTGCGGTCTCCAGTGCTTGCTTTTAATATTGCCACCGGGTGGGACAGGTCCAGCGGGTATGTGTAGTTTAATTATTACAGAGTGAGGTACATGGAGCCTCCCTCCAAGGGCTTATTTATGCCCTGGATACCACCTCCTCCCTAGGGAATTACATTTGAAAATAGACTGGGGGGTCATGTGCAGTCCTCGGCCCCAGGGACCACCACCTCTCATGGGCTAAGTACTTTTTAAGAATGAAGGAGGGGGGCTGTGTGACCCCCTCCCAGGACCACCACCTCCCTGGGGTTGGCCTGTGCACAAGAATAGAGGGGGGCCCTCCTGGAGCCATATATGGCCCTGGAAACTGCCATGCCCCAGTGTCAGCTCCTGCTATGTACCAGAGTGTCAACCCCCTGGACATTGATGTTTGCTTTTGCTTTGTGGGAGTTGTGACAGCCTCTGCCAACCAAAAGAAAAAAACTTCACTCCCAGGAAGTGGTAGCTGTCAAACCGCTCCTACTGCTGGAAGCAGAGTTTTCATCAGCCACCCGGGCCGGGAAAGAGATGAAAATGTTGCTCTTGCATGCAGGGAGCAACATTTTTGCACGGCCCACCTCACCCATTGATTTGTGGCTGGGCCCAGGGGGATTTGGTCAGAAATCGACTTGTGGAAAGGGGCTGCAAAGCCCCTCCTCCATTACGTCATGGCAGGGCCCCTTGGTATGAGTTACCTCAGGGACATTGTGGCGCTGATGCTCATTATCAGAAATTAAACATCAACAGGAAGCACTGTTCAACTTCTGTAAAGGACAAATGATTCTAACTCCAGGTTTGGTGAAGGCAAAGCAAGTGTTTTTTCTTAGCAATTCCATATTGAAAGACAATCAGAAATGCTTCTGAGATAAAATGAATTGTTGAGCTATCTGTAGTGACCGTGAAGAGTGGGTGCTTTCTTGTCCTTACCTGGTGAGAGCAGAGTCCATAGTTCTCCCTTTAAATTGTTGCAAGTATTTAAATGTAAAAATCACTTGGAAGCTTTGCCGTTCGGCCCTGCCCACCTTAGTAGTATGCAAAAGTCTTCCTGCCTTTTGACAGGATAATGGACAGCTTAATAAGTGGCCCCCTGGCTTTTTACCAATTTTGTTGAGGCATTGTTGATACCTAGGAATATGAGGACATCTCCACAAACAGAGAAGCACTTGTCTAATATAGTTAAGAAGAGAGACCCTTGTTTGGTGGAGATTTACCTCTTTGTAGTCTTGTTGTCTTCTCTATAGGAGGATTTATGTTATGACATATTTCTGGATAAAGACGCACCAGGAACAATCACATTGCCAAAATGCACACAAGATCATGGGTGACATTTCCTCATGCTCCATTATGCAGCTATAGTATAGAAAACATACTGGACATTTACCTAACGAGGTAGCACTTAGTAATAAACCAGTAGAAATTCCACCACTTGGGTAGATATTTTGTGCAAAACTGTGGAGTCTTGTTGGATTAAGTCACAGGTACAGTTACTTTGTGGCCAAGTCACTCACACATCTACTGACACACCTACACAGACACTCAGGTACTCACACACCCACTGACAGACCAGACACTGAGACAACCACTCACAGACCCACTCAGATACTCACACACCCACTCACAGAGCTACTCAAACACTTCTCATACACTCATAGACCCACACAGTCACTCATGTACCTACTCACACATTTACTCAGACACTCTCACACCCATTCACAAACCCACTAAGGCACTCATGCACCCACTGACAGACCCACTGGGAGACTCATGTACTCACTCACAGACCAACTCAGACTCTCATACACCCACACCAACACACACTCAGACACTTATGCACCCACTCAAAGCCTCAATCAGACATTCATGCACCAGTGAGACACTTATGCAGCCACTCCCATGCCCACTCACATACTCATATACCCACTGACAGCTACACTCAGACATTCTCACACTGACTCACAGACCTACTGAGACACTCATGCACTCACTCACACACACACTCTCAAAGGTTACAAGTTACAGTTAGGAAATCACATTTAAAAATACCCTAGAAATGGACTTTAAAAAAAATCAAAGATTACAGGGACGTTATAGTTAGGAAATAACATAAAAAAATTCAAAAGTAAAAAAAAATATCAGACAGCGGCGTTATGGTGAGGAAATGAAATGAAAAAAAGTAAAAATTCACTGAAAAAACAAAGGTTATAGGGACGTTATAGATCATGTGACATTTGCCACTTAGAGACCTCTTTTAGCTCCTGCATAAAAATTGTGACTGTCTTTCAGTTTTATGTGGCTTAAGTTTTTTCTTGCATACATCCATGCAGTCAAAATTTGTACAACCTAAGGAGCCCTCTTTTAATTGCCCAATAGCTTACAATTGCTTGCTGGGATAAGAAAACAAAGAGAGAAGCATTAGCAGTTAAAATGAAAAGAGCGAATGAATATAGGAGTCACAATGACACTCCAGCTCACTCACCCTTTCAGGAAAATAGGTTTCAGCTGTCCATGGTTCTGTGTCACAAGATTCCCCAAATAGCAGAGGGTAGAGACGCTCTGCCTCTTCCTGGCTCAGACAGGATACGATGGGCCAGCTCTTGGCCTGATCTTTGCCTGGGAACGTGCACAAGCGTGTCACACCCCACAGGTCTCCTTGTGCTTAAGAGCATTGCAGTATGTTGGAGCCCCTCCTCCTGTGCTCAGTGATGGATTTTAGGGAGTAGAGTCTCCCTTTGCAGCAGCGATCAGGGCGTCCCATGCCCACGGCACTCCTTGCACTTAAGAGTGTGCAGGGCAAATATATAAGTATGCTACTGAGCGCAGCAAACAAGATTGTTATTTAGGTGATAGAGCAATCACATTCTTGTTTAGAGATGTGTTTCGGCTCACACAAAGAAAAGATCTTACTCTGAAAAGGTAAATCATTTTTTCTGAGAAATACAGTTGGTAGATTGGCTCAAGTAACACAGTTTAGCTCGCAGAAAATCATGTGATACACATGCAACATAACCAAAACAACAACATAGTCATAAAATAAAAAGAGGAAATATAATGAGAGAAAAATCACAAAAGTTAAGAAAATCAAAAGAATTATTAAAAAAACAACATTCCAGAAGAGGGCACAATAGGAAGATTAAAATGAATTTTATTCCAATGTTCTTCAAACACAATCTAGGTATTCTTCATGGATGACACCTTGTGGAATCTGGTGCAATACTGTTGGTAGTTTGCCCCGTCACCTATTGATTAAGAAAAATGTTGAAGGTTCAAAACCTCTAGGAGGACAGGGCTGAATGATATAGTTGAGAATGCCTACACAAAGTTTGGTACACATTTTTCACAGCCCCGCTACAGCCGCAAACTTCAGAGGCAAAAAGTGGCTAATTGGACAAAAAGTAGGCACTAATATCACATTTCTTTTGGAAGGAAGGGTTGACTAATTGCCTCAGCTATCCACAGATAAACTTAATTTTTCTATTTCACAGCTTTGATTGAGCAAATCACAGGGTTTGTGACAAGAAAATGTGGATTTTGAATGTACTAAACCCATTTATCAATTTGGTACAATATTACTGAGTCACTAAATGGGTTTAGGAAATCATAAGGAATTGCTATTTGCAAGGGGGATGTTTAATGTGTCCCTTCCAAACAGAATTCCTTATGACATGTATTAATGTTTTGCAACCAAAATGTGGTCACACAACATTAATATTTTGCCGAAACCTAAAAAAAGGTGGTAGCACTTTTGGAAATGGGAAGGGGTCCACAGGTGATTCCATCTCCTTTGTGAATGGTCCAAAACATTTTTTGGAGCAGACAGTGGTCCATGGAACCATTGCCTACTCCTAAAAATAGCTTTACAAACTTTTTTTTTAAAGCAGATCCTGTTTGCTTTAAGGAAAATCAGGCTGCATTTAAAAAAATGATTGCTTCATTTCAAAACCAATCAATCAATTAAGCTTTTTTCGACAGAAATGTTATAAAAGCTACAAATAAAATACATTGCTATTGTTTAAAATGAAGAAAATATAGAGCTGCAGCACATATGGTTAACATGGAAGTTGGTACAATCAAGTAGTCAGTTGAGCCCTTTGAATTGCATGTGTCATGTTAGAATTGACAAAAAAGAGCAGAATAACAATAATAAATAAATACATGGTTGCCTTAACCCCTTCAGTGCCACGCCCTTTCCCCCTCCTGTGCCGGGAGTTGCATTAGTGGGTGGGGTTCATGACGAGGTAGTCTCGTCATGGGCACAGCGCAACCGTAATCCATGACGAGACTATCTCGTCATGGGCACAGAAGAGGTTAAAAACCAGTGTAAAAACAATCAATACTTCATTTGTGTTGATCAACGTTAATACAATACTCAAAAGGCATTGATGTATCCTAATCCTGGCAATGGGGATTTAACGAATAAAGTGCTTGTGCATGATGATTCTAGCAGCAATGTGTTGTAACCTTAAAATCCCCTCTAGCCTGGATGCAATAAAAACGATATCTATCTTGAGAGGGCTTTCCACCTTATGATCCATGCTTGTTCCAAAAACTTTGCTACACAACATGTAAAGAAAGGACTGGAATCAGATCTGAGAATGCGCAGTGCTGTGTAGTGGTCCCGTGTGCCCAGTTGCTAGCAAAGCGGCTTCAGCCATTTGGCCTGTGATGTTTTGTACGCCGGGCAAGCAAACATTAAGTGGGCAATACTTTCTATCGGGGCCTTGCAACTTGGGCTGTTTTTCCCATTGCTTGCACACCATTTGGCTGTCACTTTGCAAACAGGGAGAGTTCCATACCTAAAGTACATTTTCAGCATTCTATCTCTTGGTTTAATTTGTTCATGGGAGTAGAATTCTGTTGTCAGTTTTCCCATG
Organism: Triturus cristatus; assembly: GCF_964204655.1. Lineage (NCBI taxonomy): Eukaryota > Metazoa > Chordata > Amphibia > Caudata > Salamandridae > Triturus > Triturus cristatus. The sequence goes on along the minus strand of NC_140587.1, from coordinate 844,095,969 downwards.
TTAGGTTTACGGTTCTCTTGTTGGTCCACCCATTCCCAGTATAAGCGTTTTAGCTCCTCTCTCCTCGGGGGTTCCTGGCTGGCCCAAGAATCGTGGAGTCCTATAGCTGTCAGCGTTCTTTTCATGTCACAAATCCAACCTATTTTCCCGCCAGTGTCTAGGCGGGTGATCTCGGTAAGGGCTTCTGCATAGGAAGAGAGCTCAGGGGTCCGCCTAATGCGAGTCCAGAAGAGTAGGGGGCGTAGCCTAGCTACATCACCTATTGACTGCCTGCCCGTGTCCAACAGCAAGGGGATGAGGGGGACATATCTAGGAGCCATGATCAGGTCTTTAAGGAATTTGTGTCTGACCTGCAGACCTCATCTTGTTTGTCAAATCCCCAAACTTCTGCTCCATAGAGGGCAGCGCAGACTGCTTTTGCATCATATATTTGGAGGGCTGGGGATATAGGCCTAGTGTGTGAAAGGCGATGCTCTTTCCCTATTACTCCAGCCACACGTTTGTGTCCCATCAGCATTTTTGCTAGGTGGGGTCTCCAAGACATTTTATCAGAGAGTCTTACACCTAGATAATCAAAGAAATCAACCTTTTCGAGGGGAACCCAACCTAGCAAAGGGCCATTCCTACATGACCTGTGGCCGTTAAAGGCCATAAATTTGGTTTTGGTGCCATTTATGACCAATCCCTGGTTATCGTAAAAAAGTTTAAATCTATTAACGAGACGTTGTAGCCCTGCTGGAGACTTGGATATCAGCAGGGTATTGTCCGCAAATAATAAAGTTGGCATCTTATTGCCCCCCCATGGTGGGTGAGTCTCCATGCTCCTCCTGGAGGAATTCCACTACCCTATTCACATATCGGGAGAACAGGGTTGGGGCCAATACACAGCCCTGTCGGACTCCTCTATCAACAGGAATGCGCTCTGTTAATTGTCCCTGTTCCCTCCCACCAGACCTGTGCAAAATTTGCGTCGTGGAGCCGGATCAATAATTTTGAAACAAACGGAGGGATACTCATTTCGCCGAGCGTTGCCGACAACGTGGGTCTAGGAACCAGGTCAAAGGCAGTTTTCAAGTCGATAAATTCAAGATAAAGACTGCTCTTGCCCAGCACCACAACCTTCCAGTAAGTGAGACGGAATCTGAACACTTGGTCCATTGTCCCAGTTTTGATCTAAAGCCGGCCTGGAACTGGGAGAGGATATCCTCTTCTTCAGACCATGACTGTATCCTTTGCAGGAGCATCCGACCAAATACCTTCTGTATAGCATGAATCAGACTAATTGTTCTGTAATTGGTGGGGTCGTCCCTCACTTCCTTTTTATGTATGGGGGCTACTTCAGCAGACTTCCATGACATTGGACTGGTGCTCCATTGGCTATAGCATTTGCTAATAATAAAATATAGTGTGCCCAATTACCAGGATCAGATAAGAATATATCACCTGGCAGGACATCAGGGCCTGCTGCTTTTGAAGGGCCAATTTTATTTATTGTAGCTTCTACCTCCACAATGGTGAAGTTCTCCTCTAGTGTCGAATGCCCGTTTAACCCAGCTTGTTCCCCTTCCATATCGGCCTCCACTGTTGAATAAAGCCCCTTGTAATGGTCGTTCCAAGTCTGGCTGGAGATATAGTTAGGGGGTGAACGTGCACCTGTCCTACTTCCCCAGGTGACCAATTTCCAAAACAAATTATTTTCCTTAGATAAGCATGCATCTTTCAGTTGCTCCCAATTTGATTCCTCCCAGTGTGCCTTTGCCTCTCGCTGAGATGTTTTATAGGAATTTCTATCAGATTTTATATGCAGGTGGATCTTCTCTTTAATAGCTTTTGCCAGAATCGATCTTTTTCCCCCACAGTTTTTATTATACCAAGAGTATGGGTCCTAGGTAGAGTTACTAAATTTTTTGTTCAGTTTTGGGACTTGGAAATATGCATTGATTTAGGCAACGATGTGCATATGGGCCCTCGGGACGTCTTTTGATCTTGTTATATTTTGTGCCACAACTTGAAGCTTGGTTATGTCTACAAATTATTTGTGTTTAATGCCAGCAATTTTTGTTTCACTCAACGCTACCCTCTTCCATTTCAAAAACTTTTAATTTCAAAACAATCTCAGACATGGTGTTCTGTGATGGCAGCAAATAGTGGATCACCAGTTGCTTTTTTAGTGGGTTGTGAAATTCCAAACAATAAATAAAGATGCCTTTAAATTCTGGATTTCTCAATTCACAATTTCTTAGAGGTCAAATGTCAGAATTTGTCTTCTGCTTCTTCTTGTTTAAACACTAGAACTGGTGTTTACAAACGTCTCCCACTTTACAGTCAGAAAAAGAAAAGTAATGTGAATTATGTGATAATCTGGGTTACATGAAGTGTGAAAGGAAATGCTGTATATCATGTTTTCAAAATGCACAACAAAATGTAAATACCTGTAAATTAACTGCATACACTCAGCAGTTAGGAAAGCAAAAACGAACCACATATTTTTGAAATTCTGAAGAGTGATGGAAACAAAGATTTTAATAGGATCAGAATAAATCAAGACACTTTACTTGGTGATGCACAAATAATAAATATTCTCTGAAACCCGATTTCCACACATTATCATTTGTGTTTTAAATAGTTGTATCAGTAAAATTGTATGTCTGTGCAAATTTAATGACCATTTCAATGGAAAATGTGCTGCAAATAACAATGAGCTACCACATGATGCTTTTGCTATGTTAAACAATTGCCCACCTGTTGCCCATAAAGCTAGGTAGGTCGAGAAAGCTTGTGAGTAATGGTACTAAAAGGTTTGAGAAGCCCTGCATTTGTACATAAGTCGGTTTGAAAAATACACTTGAATTTGCTGTAGGTCAGTGGTCAAATGGGCGACCACTTTCAGGGAATCCAATGTATGTACATCCGGTCCTTAGTGCTTAATTGACCTGGTGGCATTTGTAATTGTTATTGCAACAAAATAAAGAAGACTAATGATCAGATGTTGTTAGTTCAAGAAGTGGCAGTGAGAATTGCCCAGGCCAGCATTCATGGCAAGGTTTGAGACCGACATCACTCTCAGATTATGTTTTTGGTCAGAATAACTGCTGCTCTAATGAATGCAATTAAATGAAACATAAGGGTTACGTATGCACAATGGGCGTACAATTAAATGTTGCTAATTTTGAAGCTGAATATTTTTCCACACTATTTAAGGTGCAGTTGTAATTGACATTTTTATGTGCAATTTACATCTGTTTTTGTTTTCTTTTTGTACTTTATTTTTATAGTGATTATAGCGGTAAAGAGAAATTAGTGAGCAATATCCCCTCTGTCAGCAACAGAGACTGTCTCTGTAGCATCAGTAATTATGTGTGAGGAAACCCATATTATCTGGTGCTTAACGTGGCACTTCATAATTGTGAAGGAGGAAATTTCTGCCCTGTTCATTCTAATAATTGTTTAGTCTGCATATAATTTTATAAGACAAAACAGTGCTTATTCACTGACAATTGCCGCAGCTGCACTGTAGACATCTTCAGAGGATACACTGACTGCAAGTCATTATTAGTATTTTATGGCCAGCCTATTGAATTTCCTCCACTCGTGTTTTACATATCATAAAATCAAAGGTTCTTCACAGAAGGCCTTTTTCCTTTTTCATCCATGAACTCCTGTACTATCGGCTCTATTGTGATTTTTTATGTTGAATCCTGTTGAGCTATCTCCAAGTCTAGGGTTATTGGAACTATCACTTTCTGTGCAAAGGCTGATGAAAAAAGTCAATTCTACAGATCCTCATCAACTTACATGTTGCAGTCATTCATGGCCTGGTACAGACACCCTCTTTGCGATCTGCCACTTGTACTTACCATAGCCTTGCTCTGTAATGTGACTGAGAGAAGACATCACATGTTCATTACGTAAACCATATCTAATGGCAATGATATACTCTTCTGAGGATACTATATCACCATTCAATCTATAATTTGTCTCCTGGTGCAGAAGCTAGCTGATGACAAGAGCATCAGCTTTATGCCTCTGGTTATCTTGGAATGTTTATTACAGTACACCCAACTCGAACTTTAGCATTCGACGCAAAATGGGAAATCTCTCATTTTAGCATACTTTCTGCTATCTACCTGTGTGGCAAATGCAAAGGGTGCAAGCGTTAACATTATACACTCCACTAGCCCCTATTTTCAATCTGTCAGAAACATGGCTACGGCATATGCTTTTACATTTATTTAATCATAACCTGATTCAGAAACTTCTACTACTCAAAGAGGTGACACAGCAGTATGGACAAGGTAGAGTCCCAAAAGTTCACTATCTAGTGCGTGAGGCATTACATTGGGAAGCCCTTTGCTCCTAGATGGCCCCATAACTGTTTTAGAGCTTTAAACGAATAGCTAAGCTAGATATAACTCTATTACATAAGTTATGGACTATTGTTTCCTTCACAATGAAGTCAAAGAATTGGGCAAAGCAGATCACTCTTAAGTAACAATATCACATAGCGTGCATTTGCAATGTGCATTGAGTAACAGATGGTTTCTAATACCCAACTCAATCATGCTTGTTTGTTTCACCATGGGAAGATTAAAAGACCCACCAGGATTCAAAACTGTGTCAAACACAGGTTCCTGCAGTGGATGAATTTGCCCACAGGCTCACCTGTATCCAACATCAAACGTAGCATGGATAATGTTACTACCGCGTGTCAGTAGTAATGGATCCAACCTTGAGTTTCAAACTATTCCATAACTTTAAAATTACATGGTCTGAAAAACAAAATAGCAATAAAGTAAATTCAGGAAAACATGTTTATGGTCTACTAGAACTGACCGAAACAAAGAACATTGGCAGAAAACATTTAAACTATTTGTGGGTCCTTCAAACTGGCAACCCTTTCAGAAGGACAGCAGAAGGAAAATATATTTGACCTACTCAGAGCCCCAAACACCCCCCGCTGCAAGCTGGAAATGTTGGGAAAATGCAATAAATACAAGGAAATATATGCGGTCTTCAGAAGAACATTGACCTACCTGAATTATTAATTTTCCCCAGAAAATATCATCCTGTAAAATCCATATTCTGATGAACGCCAATAACGTGGTTATCTTAGATCTTACACCATTCGGCCTACAAAGGGACTTACAGGTTTTAACCAGATATACAGAAGAAAATTTCTTAGTCCCAAACACATCCAAACGAAAATAGTTCATTTTAGAGGAAGAAAGCAATATACAAAATTCAACTGGTCATTAGGGGGAAAATCTTTAGAGGTGGTCAATGAACATACTTACTTGAGGTGAATTTTTACACAAACATTAGAAAATACCCCTTATCTTCGGCACCTAGGCCACAAAGCAGACGTACACGTAGGTGCACTTCAACGCTTATATGCCTCTTCAGGACACAGGCACGTTCATTCCCTCTTAGAGGTTTTTAGTTCTAAAATTCCACCTCTTTTATCGGATGCATTGGAATACATTCCAATAAAACAGTGGCAGAGTGTAGGAGCCGTAGGAATCTGATGATGTTCTCCTCTGTGATACTTTCTCTCCAGTCCAGTAGCTAAAAACAAAATGTCCAAGCCATCAACAAACAGGAGAGAGGAGCCTGCAGGACAGAGAGAGAATGATGGTTTTCTATGGCCTCTACCAGCTACAAAAGCAGAGCTTTCTCCGTTCTACCGCTTTGCGATGGAATACTTTCGAAAGTAATGAAATATGGAGTTGGACGAAATAGACTTGTAGTAAGAGATAGTTATGAATTTCCTGAACGTCTACCCAGTTTCCCTAAGTCACAAGAAAATTACTGAACACACTAGGCATGCCTTACGTGTCATATTTACAACTAAACTTGAGAGGATTAAGCGCCAACTAACACTCGAAGGAAAACTATTCTGGGCATAGATGAAGGACGAGGGGACGGGAAACGAAGCAAATTATCTGAAGGAAATAATCAGTTGTACATGGCATAAAACCATTTTGCTCACCCATTTTCCAAACCTGAGAAAGTGTCTATGAGGAGAATGTGCCTAGTTTACTTGCAGTCAATAGATTTAAAACTGCTTCCACAAAATTTGGAGAGGTTCACTGCACAACTTTGCCTCCTGCCTCCTCTTTTTGCTCACACCCAGTTTAGAATTTGGGGAATAGGTCAAGATTAAAGCAATAGCTCATTCTAGCTGTTCTGTTTTCAGACAGGAGATACAGTACAATCACGTGTCGTATACTCTGGTGAGTGTTCAATGCCTTTGCAGGTGCTTTACAGGTGCCATGCAGTAAATGAATTGTCTAGTGGTCACTGATTTCAACTTAGGACAGACCATCTTGGATATTTCACTGCTCCTGATATGCGTCTCACAATGTTAGGGAGAAGTATAGAGTTTCAGCACCAATTTGGCCACCCACTACTACGGATGGGTTCCGAGGTACCATCTGCCCCCCCGTAGATGACTTTTCTTCCACTTACGTGTGTGTAGCCACTTACCAGAAATACTATACAAGGTGCTCTTTAAATGAGCGTGATTTGCCTGTGCACAAACCAAAAGACCACAGTCCTTCTACACCACTGTGAACTACACATTGGTGAAAAGCTGTGCATCTTGCAGTGAAGCCTGAGAGGACTAAAGAAAAACACCTGGCATCAGCCCAATGTAGGTTATAATCAGGGTGCATCAAAGGCAAAATATTTGAGGGCTATTTAAAAGGGTAGGTGAAAGCCTTATACCTTCACAGAAATGCCCACTGACAGTCTACAAATGGTGGAAAGCAGACAGAGCTTGAATCAAAATAAGCAAAAACAAACAATGCATGCTATACGTTCTTTAATGATAACTTGTAGAATATAGCATTACACATGAACTGGTATGCAAAATACATATAGGATAAAGAGACGTGCTACCTACACAATAGAGGGACATTGCACCAGAAAATACTCCACTTTCTTCTGAGCCATAACAATTCCTCTGTCACCTTATAACTGGACCAAACACAGAAGCAGATCCAATATTGTGCTGAGCCCAGGTATCCGAGGAAGACTCAAACCAGTCCGGAAACCTACATGAATGATTCCTTCCTCCAAAAACACTTAAAAACTGACGTGTTCAAAAATAATTTGAAGGCTGATTATCAGATGTTGCTATAACTATAAAATTCAATTTACCTGTCCGATTATGGGGCCTATTCAAAAACTGCATTTTGTACTACATTTTGTAGTGCTACAGTAGGTTAACCCCTCCTCTCCTATTTTTCAGCCCCAGCTGCAGAAATCTCCTCACAACTAGGTATATGTTTTAGAAGTAAAAGTGTGAGAGAGAGGAAATTTGGAAAAGCTTACTAATGAAGGGAGGTAGTTAAGGGAGGAATAATGCGGGGTTAAGAGGATCTAGGAAGGGGTTTATCGAGAGACATGCATCCACCCAAAACAGAATAAGCAAAACAACACTTCCATAGTTACTACATGCAAATGACCCAAAACAGTGGTAAATGCACTCCAGCTCAGAGCTGGAGTAAGTCAGCACCACACATTGCAAACTACTGGTATGGCAGTACTTTCCCAAAGAAAAAGACTGAGGCAGAACTTAACCTCCTTAATGCGGCTGACACCTAATGGCAGACAGCTGCACTTCTTCTCCAGTGAGTCTGTTGACCATTGGCCATTACTGGGGAGGGGAATGAAGGCCCCTCTGGTGCTATGCACCTGGGGGTTTCCTTTTCTTCTCTTGCAGAAGAGCCTCCAGAGCACCCTAGCTGTTTTCTTTATTTGTAATTATGATCAGCTTGCAATGGGCACTGATGTCATTACAGTTAAAAGTAAAACGAGCCAATAGGTTCATTTTACTATCACTCCATTAGTGCTAGGGGGCATATCTCAGCCCGAGCATTTATCCTCTTGCAGAGGTATCATTGAAAAGGGGAGAATCTTCCTTTTCCAATGACATCTCCGCCAAGTGAATCCCTGCTTAGGAGTCACAGCAAGAGCATGATCTCCTTGGGGGGGGGGGGGTAGAAATCCCACAAGATATGAGGGAAAAGGACATATGGGTGTAAGCTATCCACCATGGGCATGGCCATGCCACCACCCAGAAAGGACACAGACAGTTTTACCCCTAATCTTCCCCTACAGGGCAGAAATCCCACTAAACACCGGGACTGCATTTATGCAGGATTTTTTGAAGCATGGCCACCCCGGGCATGTGCTCATGCTCCCCCCAAAGCTGAGGCCCAATAGACTTTCTGGCCACCACAGGTGGAGGTTAGGGGAATTCACCTCAATCTGACCTCCCGGGAGGGAGGACAAAAAAGCCCACTAGACACCAGGGATTTTCAAATAGTGCCAAACACACCAAAGGAGGGGGTAGCCTAGCCTGGCATCGAGCCATTCCTTTTCCCTAGAAGAGGCAATAGTGTCGTTCTGCCCCCAAAGGGCAGCTAGGAATTCTGTCCCAATTTGGAAGATTGCCCCAAATCTGCCCCCTTTGGGTGTAAGAAGCCCACTAGACACTAGGGACATTGCATTTGGGGAAAGAGAAAGGGGCACTGGCTTTTTACTTTGGCACTGGCCACACACCCACTAAAAAAGGGACAAACCAGTCTTCCTGCCCCTCCTCCTGCGGCAGGCAGGGAGTTTGTCCCCAATTTTACCCTATGAGGGCCAAACAATCCACTAGACATCAGGGAAATCTAAATAGTGGCAAACAAAAGGAGGGGCCTGTCTAACCTGACATTAAGCCATACACCGACCCAGAAGGGGAAATAGTGTCTTTCTGCCCCCCGAAGGGCAGGTAAAAAGTTAGTCTCAAATGAGGAGGTTGTCACAAATCTATCCCCGAGGCGGGGGAGTCCACTGGACACCAGGGATTTTGCATTTGGGGCAAAGGTAATGGCATGGGTGTGGCACTCTTGCATTGGCCACACACCCACTGCAAAAAGGACAAACAAGTCTTCAAGTCAGGCAGTGGGTTTTCCCCTAATGTGCTGTTTCGGGAGCAGAAAGTTTACTAGACATCAGGTAATTCCAAATGGCAACAAAACAAACAGAAGGAGGGGGTGTCTCACCTTGTCAACGAGTCATACCTCTGCCTTTCTACCACCGTGGGGGCAGATACAAGGCTTGTCCCAATTAGGAAGATTGCCCCTGGGTAGGTAGAAAGCCCACTAACCACCAAGGGGCATATTTATGAAGCCACACAAGGCCACCTTCATAAATAAGAAAATCACTTAGTTGCATTACACTGAGCCAGGGAGCACTTATTTTTGGGCGTTGCTCGGGTGTTACTATGTAACATCCATGGATTTTGATGCTTTTCCAGATTTACAAAAACTTGTAAATCTGGGAATGCGCCAAAAAGATACTCCTCACCAGGAGAGTCATAACGATATTTCTCCTTGTTTTTTCAATTTTTATGTGTGCTGCATTGTGCATCACATATAGAAAGAGAAAAAGGCCTCTCAGGATTTTTGGGGGAGGAAGGAATCCTGCTTGCAACTCAGGCACCCATGCACCATGGTGCAGGGGTACCTACACTGGAACTATGCTGCCAGAACGGAGCCAGCGCAAGAGAAAAGGACTGGAATGCACTGTATTGGATAAACACAGTGCATTCCTGCCCTTTCCCTGTGATGCAGGGCAGTACAGCAAGGTGAATTGCTTCTGCCCTGTGCCACAAAACACATGCCCCAGGGATTTTGCATTTGTGGCAAAGGAAAGGGGTGCAGGCATTGCACTCTGACATTAAGCCATACTCCCACCACAAAGGGGACAAACTAGCATTTTGGCTTCCCCTGAAGGCAGAGAGGAAATTTGGCCCCAATTTGCCCCCGGGAAGCAGAAAGATGACAGGACAATATTTTTTAATAAAATAATGGTTTGGGTCTGCCCATCCTAACATCAGGCCCCACCCCACCCCTAAACCCTCAATCTTCTTTCTGCTCCCCTGCGGAACAAAACATCCCATCTCAATGGCAAGCAAGAGGACATTAGATTGTTTTGGGTGTTGTTTTTACATATGGACCAGGAGAGTATGGCTGAATCCCAATATCGTCCCACTTGCCATTGTGAATGGCTGCATGTTTTGAGCTTGGGTATGCCACCAACAGGAGAAAACTACCAGCCCAAGACACTTTGATAAACTAAACAGCGAGGGCAGTCCAGTGTTTATACCATGCATGGGTCTCATAATGTTTCCTACCCGCAATGCACTGCATACCTCAGACTCTGTCTGAAATCATAAATTGTTCATGCATTTCTGTGATGTAAATTTCTGGAATACACAGGGATCCACAAAATTCCTACTCTCCAGCATTACCCCCTCTTGTTCCGATAAAAACACAACCCTTCTTGTATGGACGGGCATAGCATCCACAACAGGAAAACCCCAAAGCGTAATGTGGAAAAATCAACATAGTCTGTCAAAAACCACCTAATTTGCCAATGGGGATAGCTATGTTAACTGGGCCTAATCTTAGCTACCACCTAGAGCAACCCTACCAAACCAACACATTTCAGAATACTCAACACCAAGGTGATTCCAGGGTAGTGTGCTTCATGTGGATCCATTGATGTTTTCTTTACCCCAATGCAATGCAAACCTCAAACTTTGCCTAAAATGACAAATGTGCCTCGCATTTATTTGATGTAATCTTTTTGAATCCACAGAATTCTTACCATTCAACATTCCCCCACTTTTCCCAATAAAAATGGTACCTACTTGTGTAGCTGGATCTAATGACGGCGACAGGAATGGGTCAAACCAGGGTCAATGGAAGCCTCACAGGTGAAGTCCCATTGACCTTAGTTTGATCTCTTCCTGGCACTAGGCCCAACCACACAAGTGAGGCAGCGTTTTTTATTGGGACAAGAAGGGAAACACTGAATGGTTTGAATTATGTAGATCCCTCCTGATTCCAAAACTTTCCATTACAGAAATGGAAGATAAAATGCTTAATTTTAGGTTTGCATGGCATTGTGGTTCAGAAGACCTTGTGGGATTCATGCAAGGCAAACCACCATGGAATCGCCTCGGTGTCTAGTTTTCATAAATGTCTGTGGTTAGTAGGTTTCCATTGGTGGCTGCCCATCATGGCCCTCTATCCATGATCTCTCCATGTAGAGCTTTAGGGCCTCTTGTGTGGCAGTCTCTCAGTCCACCCACACATGTGGGATACCATTGTTATCAAGAGACATGTTCAAGCTCTGGGTGGTATAGAATTTGTGGATCTCCACAGATTCTGGAACATTCTTGCACAGAAAGTTGAGGAAAATGTGTGTTTTTAGTCAAAGTTTGAGGTTTGCAAGGGCTTCAGGGGAGAAAAACCTCAGAAGAACCATGCAAGCCAACAAACCCTGGATTTACCTAGGTATCTAGCTTTCAAAAATGTGCAGGAATGCTAGGTTTCCATAGATGCCGGATGAGCTAGGGTACAAAATCCAAAGCTACGCACAGTGCAAAAAAGGGGTCAGTTTTGAGTGGAAAAATGTGATGTCTCCATATTGCTTTTTGTGCCCTTTCCTGTTGTAGGCACTAGGCCTACCCACACAAGTAAGGTACCATTTTTAGTAAGAGACTTTGTGTAATGCTGGGCGGTAGGAAATTTGTGACTCCTCACAGATTCCAGATGTTTTCCTCTCAGAAATGTGAGGGAAATGTACAATTTTGGTAAATGTTTGCAAGGACACCTGGCTAGGACAACTTTGGAAAAGCCATGCAAGTCACGCCCCCCCTGGATTCCCCCCAGGTGTTTCAGTTTAAAAAAATGTGCAGGTTTACTAGGTTCCCGTAGCTGCCTGCTGAACTAGGGCCCAAAATCCACAGCTACCCACATTAAAAAAAATGGTAATTTCTTTAATGGAAATATTTGGTTTCGTGTTGGTTGCATTTTGGCCCCTTTCCTGTCAATGGCACTAGGCCTAACCACACACACGAGGAACCATTTTTATCTGGAGACTTGAGGGAATGCTGGGTGGTAGGAAATTTGTGGCTCCCTTCAGATTCCAGAACTTTTGCTCACAGAAATGTGTATAAAATATGTGTTTTAGTCAAGGTTTTAGACATGCAAGGGCTTATGGGTAAGAACAACTCCCCCCCCCATGCTAGATTCCACTAGGTGTCTAGTTTTCAGAAATATACAGGTTTGCTAGGTTTCCCTTGGTGTCAACTGAGCTAGGATCCAAAATCCTCAGCTACCCACATTGAAAAAAATGGTCAGTTTTGAGTCGAATATGTGATCTGTCCACATTGGTTTTTGAGCCCTTTCCTGTTGCGGGCATGTGTCGTACCCATATATGTGAGGTACCATTTTTATTGGGAGACTTGGGAGAATACTGGGTGGTCAAAAATGTATGGCTCCCCACAAGTTCCATGAGTTTTCCTCACACAAATGTGAGAAAAATATGTGTTTTCAGTCAAAGTTTGAGGTTTACAAGGATATCTGAGTAGGTAAATCTCGGTAGAGCCATGCAAGTCACACCACCCTGGATTCACCCTAGGTTTCTAATTTTAAAAAAAGTTCAGGTTTTCTGGGTTTCCTTAGCTGCCTGATGAACTAGGGCCCAAAATACACAGCTACCTACATTGCAAAATAATGGCCAGTGGTCACGTTTTAGTGGGAAATTGTGATATGTTCATGGTGAGTTTTGGGTCCTTTCCTGTCGCAGGATATAGTACTACCCACACAAGTGAGGTACCATTTTTATTGAGAGACTTGGGGAAACACAGAATAGCAGAACATTTGTTATTACCAGTTGGATCTTGTTGCATTTGTGCCTTTCAGTTGTAAGCCAGTGTCTATTAAAGAAGACATTTTGAAAAATGCCCTCCGAATCACATGCTAGTATGGCTACCCACAAATTCCGATATGTACAAATGGCCACTGCTTCTAGACTCCAAATATGGTGCCCATTTAAAAAATGCATAGGTTTTGTTCATACCCATTTTTCACTCTACAGATTTCACCATATGAATTGGTCTATACTCGGTATACAATGAGAAACCATTGTAAAATGCAGATCAGTTGTTGGCTCTGGGTACTTCGGGATATATATCCCTATGACCAGAAGTATCTAGCAGACGTTATGGTATTCTGTTTTTGTGAATCAGTCATAGGGGCATAATGTTACAGATGAAAACTTTCTAACAAATTTGTTCCCTAATCATTTTCTATAATTCTTAATTTGAAAAGTTAGTTTCTTCGGGAAAACCTTTAGGGGTCTACACATGTGACCCCTTATGAATTAAGAATGTTGTCTACTTTTACAAAATTGCCTGGATCCCTTAGTTTGTTTCACACCAGTTTTCACCACAAACTGAAAGAAGGTTGAAAGCACTAAAAAAAGGAACAATGGGTTGCCTCTTTGAAAAATTCCCAAACTGCTGCAAAAATAGTTTTTTGATTCAGCTTTGACATGTTTCTGAAATCTGGGATGATGGTCACATTAGCACCGCAAAACCTTTGTTGATGCGCTTTTTAGGAGCGAACAGACACTTTTTTGCAGAGCCCCTTCTTCCTATTTTTCCCCCCAAAAACTCAAATTTGAGCTATGTTTTGGGCATTTTCTCAGTCCCATGCAGGGTAATCTACAAACCCTGGGCACCCTTAGAATTCCCAGGATGTAGGAAAAAGAGCGTGTATTTGGCATGGACACTTGCCGTGGAAAAAAAAGATGGAGTCTTAAGCTCAAACTACCACAAATTGTTTGCACTGGGCAAAGGGGAAACCTCAGCAGTTAAGGGGTTATAATAAAACCCCTTAAAAACGAATGTCTAATTAAGTAAACTTGCTTTAACATATTAAAATTACATGTAATTTAATATTAACAAATAATAAATACATGAAACATAATTATTGGTTTATTATAAATATGTTAACTTTTTAAATTTACAAATAAATGTAACTTTATTTTTTTAAATAAATAATTACATGAATTAAAATTCATTCTGTATATAACTATGAATACTTTTTTAATACATAACAAATTTAAATGTTATAATTTAGTTTTTTATTTAAATATTCACAACATAATTTCAACTCGTTTTAATATATTCTAAATGAGTAAAACTTTAATACAAAATGAAGATATAATGCTGTAGATTTTAGTAATTGTATTCACCATTTAAAATAAATATTTTAAATTAATTTATATTAATATTTACCTTAAAAATATTTTCAATGTTTTTCTTAAGCTTTAAACTTTTCAACTTTTCCCACTACTTTACGAAAGGGAGATCTTCACCCCATAGCAGACATCTTCACCAACATTTGAAAATTTACAAATAGTAACTTTACTCTTGTCAATTAGGCACCGCCCCCTTAAGTCAGGATGTGTAGTCATGTAAGCCTACACTTTGGAGTACATTTTTGTTCGTAAATGATGAATAGCCTGAAGTAGTAAATTTACTACAAAGTTTGAGTAATTTATAAGTTTAGATTAATTTACATGTAAATTTACCTTTGTGAATAAGGTCCAATGTGTTCTGCAGTATGATTGTAGGACTTTATAAAATAAAACTAAACACAAGCATTGGCAAAGTCAATAGGTCACACTTTTTCAAGCAAGCTCTGCCAAAGCTAAAAGATGGTTGTTTTAACTAAACATGCAAGGAAGGTATCAGTTGTGTGAATATGAAATCACAGGGCATCTTCAAATGTAGCATTTACATGCCCTTGGAGATTTCAAAAGCTTCAATCAGCTCTTTCCTGTAGGTTTGGGGGAAATGTCAATTACACCTGCATAATTTGTGTAATTTTGGGAATTTCATGTTATGCTTATAACGTGATATTCCCTAAATTATGAAAATATGTGACTATGGAAGTTTACATGCCATTTGCGGAAAAATTTACTGTGAATGTGCAATTTGCAGTAAATATTTGAACAGTGACCACTCAGGAAGAACAGAACTCAAGTGGCTATTGGTCGCAGTGCTTTTCTTTAAATGCATCCAAAATTTGATGTAGGATGCATTCGCTCTAAAATACAGTTCGAAAGATGGATTTGCATTTTACGTAATTTTGCATACCTCTACATTACGTTGTAGGCTTCAGGGCTGTCACTAGAGGTCCCTCCAATCAGACAGACCTAAGTCCTTACTTTAGCAGGATGTAGTATCTTAGTTTGCTACTGGACTGGAGTGAGACAGCCTCTAGCAGACTGCAGAACAAAAGAGTGTTACAAAAGGTCTAAAGATTCAGACCTAATTCCATTATTGTGCAATCAACAGTACCTTAGTTTGGTATTAGCGGCCTTTGGAGTCAGACTCAAATCCTCTCAGTAGCAGAATTAAATACTGTAGGTATTACTACAGGTCCCTCAAGTAAAACAAACATAGGTTATTGCTGTAATCAGGTTGCAGTACCTTAAGTAGTTACTTGAGATCACCACTGTCACTTCAGTCTCAGGTTACTAGAGAATTAAGAATAGAGTAGATGCCCTTGACTGATTTTGGTAAAGTAAAAAAACAACACAATGGCAAAAATTCCCTTTACAGAGTTCATCCCTTCAATCCAAACTTGCATTTACCTTCTCAAGTCTACCTATTGTTCTTTGTTTTCTATATCCTTACTACATATAATAATACTGGGATATGATGGAAATCAAAGCTCTAAGTGCAACTCCTGTATGTCCTGGAAGGTGTCACTTTAACATTTGTAGGTGATAGCACACACTTGCATGTAGAATGAACAGTGATCTCTATCTAAAATACCAACGTTTTCCAGTTGTGTTCTTATACTATGTGGTCAAGGGGATACTAATGCATAGGGCAACACAATAGATTAGGACCAATGAAATGGGATATGTAAATCTACAGTCCCAGCAAGCAGATTCAAGGCAACTTATGTCTCATGTGTTCTTTGTGAAAGCATTAACAATGAAAGTGAATACATGGAAATGTTCAGAGTGCAAAATTAAAGTGTAGAGTTGAAGCGAGTAAAGTACCTGGTGAGGGAAAATGAAAGCAAGGAAAACATTAGATGGCAGAGAAAGATGTTGACACGTGAGTTCACAGGGAATGGGAGCCAGGAAGACGGGTAGGCAGGAAGGGGGGGAAATGAAACTCAAGGAATGTGGTAGAGAAAGTGACAATACAGAGTGGGAAAGTCAAGAAGGCAGGAAGTGGAGGGAAACTATAAAAGAGTTGAGAATGTGAAAGAGGAGAAGACACGGAGAAAGGAAAGTGGAAAGTGAAGGGAAAGTGAGAGTGCCAAGTGAAATCTGAAAACACAGAGAGGAAGGAGGCAGAGGTATGTAAGTCTAATTCTTGATGGCCCAGCACTTAAACCTAATGGGAACCTTAATTTGACAATGTGCAATGCTATGGACTTTATGTACAGTACATTGAAGCAATGGCAAACCACTAAAAAACTGAGCTCCAATAGCTTATATGGGCTGACTCAAAATCTACTCTTAGTATCACTACTTATATATACATTTTTATTTTTCAGTAATTGTAATATGATTCTGCCCACACAGCTAAATCTGTAACAAGACCTAAAAATAACACTACAATACTTTGGGACATATTCACAAAGGTAAACCTACATGAGTCATTCTGCACATTTAAATGTACTCTTACTCTTCCGAGTAACTTTACTACATTGGGCTAGTCACCATTTATGAGCGTGAAGTTACTCAAAAGTGATGACCTGCATATCTCCACTTACTGAAAAAAGGGTTGAAGCCAAATTTACAACTGTAAAGTTACTACAGTGAAGCAGTGGTAAGTCCAGTAGCACACATGGCCAACTACTGATACTGCAACACCCAGTCATAGAAAATACTGGAGGTAGGGACTTAGACTAGAATCTCAAAGGAAATAATGTTACATTAAATGAAAATATATAAAATCCTTAAAAACATAAACTCATTTAATTTAACATTACAAAAATCTTAATATAAAATCCATATATTTTTTATAAAAATATAATTCAATTATCATTAATTCTATATACCATTTGTAAAAAATGGGTATACATTATAAAATATATCATTTTAACTTAACATTTTTTTTAATTTAAACTTGAGAAAATTCTTTTAATCATATTAAATATACTAAATTAAACTTTAATATTTAACTATGTTATTAATGCTGTAACATTTGTGAAATGTTGTTCTACATTTAAAATAAATATAAAATGAATTTGCATTGATATTAACATGAAAATATCTTTACAATTGTTTTGTCAATTTTAACAAACCTTTTACTTTTCCCTCTGCTTACCATATAAAGTTCTATACCACTGGTTTTAAAAGTAGAACAAACCGAAAAGACCTTACAACATTAATAACATCATTTGAATTTTAAATTCAATTACTATAAATACATTAAATTTAATGAAATAATGCTGCAGAAGTTTGAATTACTAAAAGACCTAAATTAAAACGTATATTTTTTATTCTGTATTACTAATTATTTAAAGATATGTTGAGAGTTGGATCACAGTAATTTAATTATGTTTTTGAAATACTGTGTCACTAATTTTTAAACTAAAAACGGTAATTATAATATCTTATAATAGAATGAAAAATATGATTTACTGTTAGATTTTTTTAACATTGAATTTAAATTATATTTGTAACTATTTTAAATAATTCAGTTCAACCTTAAATCCCTATTTGGGATTTTATTATAAACCCCCACCTTCAATTTTCTCTATGTGGGGGTGTCGACTACCAATAGTTCACCATGTGTGGTGCTGGACTTACTCCAGCTCTGAGTTGGAGGACATTTATGACTTTTTAGGGTTATTTCCGGCTGCAGTAACTTTGGAAGTGCAGTTTGTGAATAGGAATGGTCTTATACTCTTTCGTTAGTGGGTGCACATTCCTCCCTAAAACCCTCCCCAACTCTCCCCTAACCCCGCCTTAATCCTTCCTTAACCCCTCCCATTTAGTAGCAAGTATTACTATTGTGGTACTACTAAGATCATGCAAATGCAGTCTATGAATAGACCATTTATTTTCTACTAAAAAGCAATACTGGAGTAACGTAACAATCAAGGGGGCATATTATCAAGGACGGCGTTAAAATTATCACCGCTTTAGCGGCAGAAAACTGCAGCTAAAGCGGCGATAATCGGCTTGATAATATGCCCTGGAGAATTCCCATAGAAGCCCATGTTTACATCAGAACCTGGGCTTCTATATGAATTCACAAGGGCATATTATCAAGGTCATTATCGCCGCTTTAGCGGCAGTTTTCTGCCGTTAAACGGCGATCATTTTTAATGCCGTCCTTGATAATATGCCCCAAAGTGCTTCCATGCAGTGTAATTTGCAGCCAGGGTACACAATTCAAACATTCAACAATTTCAAATAAAGAGATAAGGACACACGTGAGCCACATTGGCACTAAATAAGCCCAGAACTGTTCTGACTGTGTGTCTCCAACATCTTCCTGCGAGAGGTCATTGTTTCTGTGCGTTCTGTAGTTTTGCTGTTTGCTTTGTGGTGGCCAGCTGTGACAATTAATTCAAGCACACGTGGTGCAACCAGAAATGTTACTTATTCTGAATAGGAATTGAAATGAAACATTTTTTTGTCATTTTTCTTGGATCATAGCAAAACAGATTGGACAATCAAGTTTAGGCTCATGCTTTTTGCTTTATTATGCGGTTCACGGTTGTGCTTGTTTTCTCTCAAGCAGTCTTTCCCTAATTAAAGATTATTCTTTTCGCTTGCTTCTTTTTAAAGGTTACAGTGATTTTTCAAACGTAGCACATTTAGCTTTGCATTAGTAAATATATTTGTCATTTTGAGCTGTTGCTTTTCGGCCAATATCGCATTGATGAAAAACCTTCTTCGGACGGAGGAATCCAAAATTCAGTAATCCTATGTCTTCCTTTCAACAGGTATTCCATTGTGCGGAGCAGACATTCACAGAGAGTTTTCAGCATCGATGCCCTGAATGGAACAATCTCTGTTGCAAAACCTCTGGACAGGGAGATAGCCGCCTGGCACAATATAACAGTCAGAGCCACAGAAGCGAGTAAGTAGAGATTTAAGGGGCGCGCGCTCCACGTTGCCTGCACTTAGCGTAATTATCATTATAATGGCCTCTTCTTCAAAATGGAGAGCACCTGCGGCTCAATCAATAGTCTTCCGTTACTTCTTACATTAAGGCGCATTATTCCCGAGAGGGCTTCGGAGGGAGGTGGAGGTATGCAGGATCGAAGGTCGTGCGCGTTTTTCATAAAATATGCCCTTATGTAATAGAAAAAAAAAATGTTATCGCCGGCTGGAGGAAGCAAAGCTTTCAAGTTACTGTTAGACGTGAATTGTTCCTAAAATACAGGGGATTGAGATGAGTGAGTCCCTGGCTGATTTATTATTTTAGTGTAAAGCAACTCAGCTATCAAAGTTGCTCTGCTGCGTTTTTGCGAGGAAAGAATGCAGCGTAGCGCCATATTTGTTGAAAATGTCCCGCTGCTGCTCGCTTTTCCTGCACTGGTGCAGCAACAGGCTGCCTAGGGCCACCAGCAGTGGTCCGTGGAGGGAGTTCCGTGGGGCGGAAAGGCGGGGCGGGGGAGGGGGGTACTAAACACCGGAACATGGATAATTGGAGGTAAGTAAACAATTAAATACATTTTTAAAAAATCGTAGCGCGCCCTGCATCACAAAATGCGGTGCAGCGCGCACTACGAAATTCGTTTTATTTATTTGTTTACTTACCTCCAATTGTCCATGTTCCGGTGTTTAGTACCCCCGCCCCGCCTTTCCGCCCCACGGAACTCCCTCCACGGACCGCTGCTGAGGGCCACACACAACTTGTTGGGGCGTGGTGCAGAGGTTTCTGGTAGGCAGAGGATTCATAATGGAAACATACCCTTCTAGTACATAATCATATCCCTAGAACCATTATTAAATTCAAAAGGGGCCTATTTACAAGCCCTTTGCGCCGCCGGTGCGTCACTTTTTTTGACGCACCAGCGGCACAGTTGATGGCCCATAATTAAAAGGCCACAGAAAGCCACCCTGCTTGGCTTTTCATGGCTTTGTATACTGCCCCCTTTCAAGCATCACGTGGCGCGAAAGGGACATGCCATGCGTGCTGCTGTGGCTGTTCCCACACAACACCATGTTGTAAATCCTGGAATGCTGAAGTATCCATTTCAGCCGCATTCCCAGATTTACAACATTTCATAAACCTGGGAATGCGTCAGAATGCTATGCCTCCCCAGGGGAAGCATAAGGAGGAGCAACGAGGAGAAATAAACACTATCAATAATTGTTTCTGTGCAGGAAGGGACACAATCATCCCAGCAATGCAGGTGCATGGCAGACAATTGTGCACCAGCGCAGGAATGCGTCATATTGTTGTAAATATGACGTATTCCCTTGCTTTTAATACGACCCAGCTCAGCACAGCATAGTGGCTTGTGGTGCTGCTCTGGATCATATTGTTGTAAATGAGGCTCCATATTCTGAAACCTTCCATGCATAGTAATTGAGCTGAGCAGTACAACACGCAAGTATTCTGTGGAATGATTGGCAATATGAAAACATTTACCATTTTTAGTGCCTTCTTCAAAGAGGCAGTATTTTCGGGTGCAACATGTGGAGAAGTTTGGCTCAATGGTTAGAGTGGCAGACCTTGATGTAGAGGTCTGGCCCGGACCAGGGTTCAATTCCTGCCTTGGCGGGTCTTGGGCTCAATTTCCCCGGACCTGATAATTCTTGCCTTGGTGCCTATTCTAATCATGGGTCACACTCTGCAACTCTGGGCAATAGCTTGCTTAGTCTCCACAACGGCCCCAACAGCGCTAGGATGCCTGGCTTCACCGTGGGGGTGCCCAGGAGTGGGCACTTCACAGGGAAAGGCCAGGAAGGGATCCACAGTGGTATGTGCACAGCGCCTGAGAGACTCTTTTGGGGGTGTGCGGAGCGCTATATAAATGCACTACATTTACATTTACAAACCCAGTCTGGCTATCTTAGTAGGTCAGACTTTGAGTCAAAAACTATAGGTGCTTGTGCTGATCCATCCAAGTTGCACCCAGGTAATACCACCTTAATGCACGGTGGCACAAAACACTATTTGCACTGAAAAAAAGAGAAGCTTTGAAGTGCAAAATATCTTTTGCATTGGATAGAATTAACATCGCAAGAGTTTGCAAACTGTGTGTGACTTGTCCCTAGCGTAAATCCTTACTAAATCTAGACCTGTTTTTTTTTTCTACAAACATTTTTTATGTCGTACGTTTTTGGGGGGAAATCCTAGCTTATACAAGGTGCATAATTTTTTATTTGAATTAAACCAAATTCTCATATCTTCAGAATGGGACAGCAAATAAATTGCCAGTGAAATGGTGAACCATCAGCATCTTAGAAAGGCAAATATTCACTTTAAACTACAGTGCATGACATTCTCCCCAATGGAACGTAGGGCCTGATATAGAGTTTGGTGGGAAGGTACTACATCATAAATGTGACAGATATTCTATTTGCCTTATTACAACTTCATTAGGATAAAATGCATTTGCAATAAGGCAGACAGGATAGCCGTCATCTTTGTGATGAAGTACCCATTTGCCAAACTCTAAATCAGACTCTTAATTTCTTTCATTACTTGAGGACAACAGGAAGTCTGTGGCCTAATATATAGTGAAGGCTTAAGAACAGTAAGTGCTATATTTCAATATGTGTACAAATGTGACAGGGCAAAGGTTATATAAATATTGTAAGACTGATGCTGGTGCATATTATGCACACCATGTTAGCCAAGCAAATACATAGACATTGTCCATAGACAATAAGTAATCACTACCTTAACCCCTTCCATGCTGCGCAGATTCCGCCGCTGTGCTGACGGAATCTTGCGCGGGCGTGGTCATGACGGAACGGTTCCGTCATGAGCACAGCTCAACCGTGGCTCATGACGGAACCGTTCCGTCATGAGCACCGAAGGGGTTAATGTGGCTAAACAACATTTATTTACAAAAGTATTTTTATCAAATATCACTTCATCATGCTGCATGTGTCTGAGGCTTTGAAACTATTATTCACAACATATACACCAACAACTTTGATTCTATGCCTCCAAGCCCATGCAAGGCCCCCCTGTGTCAGTTTTAAAGTTGAACTATTAATGCAAAATGAAGGAAGTGCATGCATAGGTTGTTTCACACAATCAAGGGTCGAAGCCCAATGTAAGAATGTCAGAGATTTACATACTAGTTTAGGATCTATGCAGCAGCAGATTCAACAACTAGAAGAGATCTCCCAAAATAGACCCTCCTTGCCTTCTCACAGCGACAAAGACTGGTGGAAAGCAAATTACCTTCCATTATCACAGAGAGCAGAAATATACTGTTTAAAACCAAGAGGTAGTAAAATACCAACAAGTGAAAAAAACGGATACAATAAAGATAAATATAAAAATACAGGATTTACAGGGTTAAGAAATACAGGCGAGGTACCTCAAATTAGGGATCAATTAGTCATGTGGCTTGCATGCCGTAATGGTGTCTATTATATAATGGAATTGTTCCAGAATTACAGAGCACATGCTGACCATTGTTACACCAGCAAGAAACAGAAAGACTGTCAAAGACTGTCCAGTGAGGTTGTGGCACTCAGAGGTACCTTGAAGATAGAAATAGTCAGGTTGGGTCACACATTTAGGTGCATTCTGCTGCTGATACAGTGCAGGATGGTTGGATCAGGCCTTGCAACTTCAAGAGTAACTATCCCAGCAGTTACTTTTCCACCCATATCATTCTACCCTCAGTGACACAGAGGTGGCAACTTACAGTGCTAACACTTCTCATGTAAGGCTTGTGTCTTCGAGAGATAAGTGCTTGATTGATAATGGATTCTGCCTAAGCCCTTGTTGGGTTTCAGAATTCAAAACCATGCCACATGACTGACTGTCCAGTGACTCTCTCCTATTTTTTAGAATCACTGGGCTTTCAGGTGAAAGTTTCCCTTTCCTACTTTTGACCCATGGCTCTGGCCCATCTTTAAAGCCTTGCAGAGACATGTGCTGAATATGAGTGACTGGACCACAGCTCTTTTAGCTTCCCGATATGCAAGCCCAGCAAAGAAATTCAGGGAGTTCAGCCCCTACAGCCCCCATAAACATTAACCTGATATGTGGATCACTCCATAGCCATGACTGGCTTTCAAGAAGCACTGGCTACATACTGGTCAGTTGCCTCTCTAGGGCCCTATTACACATGGCTGTGCCGGCGCTAGTTGTCGCTGTGCGCCCGAATATGCCCCCGATGGCATTACAGAGGATAGGTTTGTAACGCGCCGTGATGTTGGTGCAGTCTTGGAGCTCTGTGTTTATGTGCGTTTGTGTCTGTGCACATATTGTATTAGCGCACTGACCCAAACGCACATTAACACAAACATACTCTGGCGCACAGCGACAACTAGCACCT
The DNA here is from genome assembly GCF_964204655.1 of Triturus cristatus. Lineage (NCBI taxonomy): Eukaryota > Metazoa > Chordata > Amphibia > Caudata > Salamandridae > Triturus > Triturus cristatus. The sequence goes on along the minus strand of NC_140587.1, from coordinate 844,072,591 downwards.
GCGCAGCCATGTGTAATATGGCCCCTAGTCTCTTGAGTTTAGTCTTTTGCATTGTGGGAGTAGCCCACAAATATGGGGGTCTGTGTAAAGCCTTTGTATTGATTGGATTGGTCTTTCAATATTAAGTCCAATTACATTGTTGAAGAAAGGCGTATGTGTATATATTGATCACCTTTGAGAAGCATGTTTCTGCAATAAAATTCGAAGCCCAGGTTCTTTTGAGTTATTCAGGAAATACCCACTATTCTCCTGGCTATAAGTAACTGTGTTTAGTTCGGATTCGTGATCCATAAATCCATAAAACATACAACAATTTAAAATATGCAATATATAAATTGATCAAACCCCAATTTAAAATTCAATAACATTTAAATTAAAGACCAGATATTAGCTCTTCATCATAATGTGCAAAATAGCATTACAGTAATGCGATGTAATAAAAATAAGGTGCAATTCCATGGGAAACAAAATATGATAATGTGAGATAGAGTTCATGTTATATCGCGTCGCACTCATGATGAGAGATCAGAAAATTACAGAGTTAAAGTGCATCGAGATAAGATTTAGAAGTATTAACTAGCCAATAACAAGTATTAATGGATACATTCACTATACAATTCAGATATAAAGACAGTGATTGGCACTGAGTCATGCTGTGCAAGACAGCAATACAGTAATTCAGCATAATGAGAATAGGCTACAATTCCATAAAAAATAAAACTAAGGTGACATGTGGTAGGATTCACATTGTATCAAGTCAAGTCAAGCCAAAGTAAACTATATCCTGCCAACGGCCATAAAAGCATTCATAAAATATAAAATCACTGGTTAATAAATTCATCTGGTACAGAATCATAGAAAATACCCAATTTTCAAATGGAAATTTTGAGATACAATTATAAAAAATGTGGACTTCAAGGATTTAAGGCTGACCTCTTGTTAAAGATACAGCGTCACAAAAAGCGTCCAGAAGTATTTTTTCCAACTTCCAAGCTGACCAGTTCCATCTTGATGTGCACTGCTGGCCTCTGCTGGAGTGAGTTTTGACTCCCAAGAGCTATCCCCAATGTCCTGGTCCCCTGGCTGGTGTCAAGGTGTACCTGATACCTAGGACTTAAAAGCCTTTAGACTCCAAAGAACTCTGGAGGGCTGAGACCAAGCTGGCATCCCGATCCACTGTTGGGCCAAAGCTTCCAGAACTGCCGCTCAGAGCTCTACAGCAGCAGCAAATTCGACTCAGTGGGACATTGTGGAGAAGATATCTGGCCTTGTGGAGCTCTCTTTGGCTACAGTCTGCAGCCTCGCCCTGCTGTAAGAATTCAAATTCTAAAAAATGAGAAAGTCAGGAGAGAGAGATCTTCAGATACCAAAAGTACCTGGCCTGCGAGAGTGATTCCTTGGTGGCGAAATTCAAATTACTCCCACTTGGAGTTTTCTTGCCAAAGATCAACATCGTCATCGAGATCTTGTTGAATGGAAGTCCAGATTTTTAACTCCTATTTCTGAGACTAATTTAGCAGGTAAAACCTGATGACCGCAGTTGATGCTGTTTTGAACCTTAAACTTAAAAAATTCATAACACTGGTTTCCCTTATAGGATTACTGTTGTTTTGGTGTCTGTCCGTTTAATAAAATTGACTCTAGTTTCCCAAATTTGTTTGGAATTTTCCTTGTGTTGTGTTTTGACATTATTACTATTTCAGTACTGCATAAATACAATAGGCATTTCCTCTGAGTTGAGCCTATCTCCTCTGTATCATAGCTACTATAGAGTTAAGCTCAGTTTAATTCAGTGACTTTAAGGGTTCACCCTGACAGTTGTGGTTAGTATTTAAGATTGGTATTCACCCCACCACCCAATACCCAATATTTCTTACATTGTTTATAAAAGTATCTCCCATGAGAGTTGATAATAGTAGAGCCAATTCACGAAGGCATGAAAAAGGTCGCAAACAAGTAATACAGGAGTACTACTTTACATACTCCAATATTTCTTTCTGGATAGATCCTGTTATGTTTTTTGACATTTTAAATTAATCAGACACTTTCTTGTCCCGAGTCTCACACTGAAAGTATATGCAAAGTGATGCAGCTCTAATGGTTCAGATTACATGTACGCACCTTCCTTTATCTTGGGCTAATTTAATAAACTGGGCACATACCTCAACTCTGTGGTCATGTCATGATACAGAAAGGTGAACCAATTAGTAATGAAAGAAAGCAAGATGGTCTAAAGATTTATGTTATTTATTTTATTTTATATATCAGAGCACTTTTATCCATCTGCTTTGGACGGAGAACAAAGGTTATAAAGGTTTTATGATAACAAGAATACAAAAACTTTCCATAATTTAATTACAGTTAGTTGGGTAATTCAAGCAGATGGGTTTTCAAACAAATTTTTAAAGATGCATGCGGTAGATACATTTCTATGAAAATGAGAGCTCATTTCAAAACCTCGAAGCTAGAAGAACAAAGAGGCAGAAGTAAAATAAAGCTCATTGAGGTCATATGGGTGATTAAAAAAGACTCAGGGCAGCAGAACAAAGAGTTTAAGGTGGGTATGTAAAAGGGCCAAGGGGAACTTATTTGAATATGAGAGAACGTTTATTAAACCTAAATAGAAAAAGCAAAGGTAGCCAGTGACATTGAACATGGTAAGGAGCTATGTGTGTGTGGCATGATGGAGAAACAAATAAAAATGAACACAAGAATTTTGAATAATCCTAAGTGTAGCAATATTATGTTTAGGAAGTCACATATAATTAAATATTCTGTAAGATGAGAAAAGACAAGAATGTTGAGCAGGCGTTTCTGAAGAGAGAAAATAAAACATGATCTGATTTATGCATGCAATATATGTTAAAGCAGCAAAATTGAGAGATCGAGGAAATTTGAAGAAAAAAGTTCAGTAAAGAATCAAACTCAAAGCCAAAATTATTACAAAAGTTGGAAAAGGCACTTAAGGCAGCAGAAAAATGAATATATAATGGAAGACAAAGGAAAGGCAAAAAAGTACCAGAAAAAGAAACCCTGGAAAGGGCAAGTAAACATTATGCCAACATAGAATCCCTCCAGTTTATCAAAAATGTATGATCACAAAAATAGGAGGGACATCAGTCCCAAGAATACCCAGTATGAGATAGTAAATAAATGGAATTCACAAGAGACTAGTGATCCATTCTGTCAAAAGCACACCTGTGTCATGGCAGTGAGTATGCTGAGGAGGAAGCTTCTTGTTGGTTTCTTCTGCGTTTATAGTACCAATGAAACCCTCTGTTTTGTGAGTGACCTCCATGATGGACATCCTAACACTCTGCTATGATTTTCCCTCAGATGTTGTCACTTTATCTTGGTGCCTTTAAGCAGTGACATCAATTTTGGGATCCAGGAGACAGGAAACTGCTTACCTAAGTCCTTTTATATGTGTCTTTTCAGAGCACAGTGATTTCCATTCAGTAGGAATATTTTCAGAGGAAAAATATAATTTCTCTCACAAAATTGACCTCTCCTCTGTCCATACCCTGCTATCTTTCTATTTCATTCCCATGGTCAAAGGAGAACAATCATTGAAAAGTTTGAGAATCACATTTGCAATTTACGAAGTACATAGATCAAGGAAAAAATATAGGGCCAGATTTATCAAATAGTTGTGCTGCCGTTGCGCCACACAATGGGGCCCAAGAGTGACAAATATGCTAGGTTAGATCTATCAAGTCACATAAGGTGACCTTGCATGTCCCTGTGTGTCTTCATAAATCTAGAGTAATGCAGTGCAAATCACTGTGCTGCATTACTGTGCCGCAGGGAGGCGTTCCATGGGAGCAGCATGGGTGTTCCCATGCATCCATCCATGGATTTTGGCACATTCCCAGATTCATCATTGCGGGTAGACCTGGGAATGTGTCAAAATGCTATGCCTCCCCAGGTTAGGCGCAACAAGGAAAATTCTTTATTTTTCCTCATCTTTTCCTCTGTCTATGTGTGCTGCATTCTGCAGCACAAATAGAAAGAGGAAAATGCCTCTGAGGATTATTTTTGTGCATGAAGATGCCCCTTCCTGCACAAAACAATCCTGCCTACAATGTGGGCACCCTTGCATCAAGGCACAAGGGTGCCTTCGTTGGTGCTAGGCAGCCAAAATGGTGCCAGCTCAAGGAAAGAACAGGAATGAGGCATCTTATGTTAAATACGGCGCATTCCTGTCCTTTCATGGAGCGTAGGAAGGTGGATTACTGTGCTGCGTGAAACCTTGCTAAATGAGGCCCATGGGCTGTATTATAAAAAGTGCCCTGGGACGCAACAGGCATGTGCATCGTCTATGCACACTCCTGGGGCACTTTGGTATTACAGAAAGGGCCACTGACACTTGTGCAGCCCTTTCTGTAATACAGATTGCACTGGAGCACACATGGTGCCAGAACTATCACTCGAGGGTGTTCCCTCATTTGCGTGGGGGTGTGGTCCCATGCAAATGAGGGAATCTCTTTGCCTCTGCACCCGTGCCTTATTAGAAACGCGGGCACAGAGGAAAATAATCTGTCAAGAGGCTCACTGACCCCTGATAGCAGCCCTCTGAAATGTGGAAAGGCAGTTTTATAGACCTCCCTCTGCCCCAAACATCCTCTTGCAGGTGGGTGCAGTCACTCACTGCTCCCGCCAGCAAGGGGATCTCTAATCCCCCTTAAAAGTGCAGACAGGTTGCCATCAGCCCAGTGAAACACGGAGCGGCTTTGACGCAGCCGCTCTGCATTTCACTTGAATGCGCTGCCCCCAGGGCAGCACAACTTCACAGCTGCCCTGGAGCCTGCGCATTCACTGTGATACGGCGCACTATGTGCAAAATGTGCACATCGCATAATACAGCTCCATATATTATAGTTCCAAATGTAAGAAAGGCATAGCCCAGTTGCCTAATTCAACTGTTGCACATATAAGGGTCAACCTAAGATTAGCAGGTTTTCCTAATAAGGTTAAATACAGAACACTTGTTACAACATCCATCCCGCACTAAATTGATGGAGTAGTGAAATGGTGTTGACTTGCAAATAGGCCCTGTAGAAATTTCATTTACTTCAGCATAATCTTACAGAATTTCCAGATCATGATTGTTATGCGTAATATCTGAGATTATACCATAATACAGTGTAATTTGTATGTAATCGATTGGGTAAAAACTCTATAACAAGAGCATAGTAATAACATGAATGAACTCAACATGAGAGGCTGATGGTTTTACACTCTTGTTATAGCATATATTATGTCCTTGTGTCCATTTTGAATGCAAAGTGCCAGACCACCATTAAGCAAGGTTTCGTTCAGATAAAATAGAAAAAACTATCATCGGAGGCACAGGAACAATGATTACAAATGGGAGCAAAGCAGCTGTTGTTGCAATTTAGCACTGTTTTTTAGAGCTAAACAAGTCTTTCCTTCCATTTTGAATTCAAAATCGAAAGTGGCTTGTCCAGTGATTTTGCTTAATTTTAGGCAGTTTGTGTAAGTTACTCAGTGAAAATGACAGGCATTTTACTTGCACTTACTTGCACAGTAGAACTTCGGAGACTGAATCCCAGTTAAAGAATTTCAGTGATCCTGATCAAAGTATAAAACAAATGTGCGTTTCTCGGTTTCAATAACAGCGGAAGCTCCAAGAGACTACTAAATTCACAGTCTAGAACATCTCAGAAATATCAATTCAGTCATCTCTGATGGAATGTGGGTTCCTAGTGCCATGTAAAATAAGTGTTTTTATAACACTTACTGCACCTAAAAGACATTAGAAAATCCAATTGACCTCGCCTGTGTCATATATATATATTTATATACTTTTCTTAAGGTTTGTGCAAAAACGTTCTTAAATGTGCGCTGTGACTGCAAATCATATGTGTGTTAGAAATGGGGGTCTCTAGTTGGCAGTGATTTACACCCTGTCCAAGTAGGGACTCTTCCTTCTAGTCAGGATAAGGGGATAATGTTGTGTCAAAATAATTATTCCAAGGGCCACACTTACCATTGGCCCGCAATATCCATTAAATAAGGAGCAGTTGGCAACGTGGAAGGTTCAAACGTTTATTAATCACCATAGATCTCTATATAGAGGAGCCTCGTCGATCCTCACCCATCAGGTGCGCCGAGGAAGACTGCTGGCTCCTTGACAGTAACACACTTTTATACATTATCAGCACAGCATACAAAACCTTATATGAGGAAAAGTACCAGTTAGTCCTGGCGCCCCTAATGAGCTCATGCCTATTTCTAGTTTCGGTTACACATACAAAGGGTTACTATCTTTACAGAGAAGGTCGGAAGGGTGACTCCCTTCTCGTCCCAGGTCTGGAGGAATTCGCTTGATACTCCCTTTTAGCAGATGTGACCTTGCTTCTCAGCAACTCTGTCTGTCTCCTAATAATTACCGTGAAAAGGGAAGGCAGATGGTGTGTAAGAGGGCCACGTGACTCTTAAGCGAAAGAGCCGCAATCCAAGATGGAGGCAGTTTGGTTCTCGGCCCTTTTGTCAGGCTAAACGTAAAGGGGATTTCGATCCTTCGAATGTACCATGGCTAAGCATACCGTCATTAGATATACTGCGCTATCATACCATAATAACTTGAATACCTCAGAACGGCCCTTTAGCGCAGCATAGCTAATAACGAAGTCAGTCTTCGAAAATACCCTCATCAATCTGCATTAAATCATGCGTCTCTTTCTGGGTCCGTTGAGCATCGATTCTGGTTTGGTTGGACGTGGGCTTAGGAATGGATCGGCGAACCTGAGTAGCACAATATGCACAACAGGCCGGCCCGCATTGCAGGCAAATGCAACAGGTAAAAAGGAATCCTACCGCCCCCAGGAGAATCATAAATAACTTCCATCCCCAGGCGGTCACCAAACCCCAGAACCACCCGGACAATGACCAAGTACCAGTGTCGGTGTGAATTTCAGAGGCTAGTCGATGCAGTTTCTGGATAGCTAGATGAACGGAAGGGGCGTAGTCAGGTATATATACACAACAGGAACTGCCGATGACCCTACAAGCTCCACCTCGATCAGCTAGGATAACGTCTAAAACAAGACGATTTTGAAGGGTCACGAGCCGGGTCGCCTGGAGCTCCACTGTGATATTAGTCAATATCCCTGCCGTAGTGTTAATCACCCCCTCCACCACTCTGGATAACCTCCTAACCTCCTTACTATTTAGGATGGGTCCCCATATGGGCAACGCTCCTTTTATAATATCAACAAAATGTTGCGCTGGAGTATCGGTTTGGTCAGTGGCATCATTACTGGCGCCTACAGCTGTTAAGCTTCGTCGATTTAAAGTATGAGACTTATGATAGTCAGAAGGAGCTATGTACACCGGGGGGTAAAGGAAAGACAAGTAACACCTACCCATCCACCCTCTGGGCAACCAGGTATAGGCGTTTTCACCACATACAAAATAAACATTGGGAGGGGTGAGTGTAGGGGGGCTACTGTATGTCTGTAGTTTATAAGTGTAATTACATCTGCTATATCCTACGAACAAATGCCCCATCCCCTGCACACAGAAAGAGGAGGATGTATTCAACACCGGGACCGGAATGATTTTTTCATTTGAGACATTTCGCTCTTGGAAGTATTTGAAATATTCAGTAAAGTTAAAAGTCATGAAATCCAGTATTTCATCCCTCAACCAGGTATCATTTTCATGATCAGTATACACATTCATACAGGCGGTGGGGTCAAGGGTACCATCCGTTCCCTCAGCATTAGGGGTGAAACCTTGGTGTGTCTCTATGTATGCTAAAATCAAGGCATAATCCTTCTCTCAGAATCGACGTTCATCTATAGCATAGTGTTCGTACAACATGGACAACATTTTAAACCAGGCTTCACAACTACCTAGGTAAGAAAAAGGCACTGATATAAACAAGTCTTGCTTATGCATTACTGACGGGAGAAGCCCACAGACCCAACAATCAGTAACATTTGTAGAACTATGAGTCTGGTGCAGCATTTCGATAAAGGCATTATGGACATATGTCTGTCGATGTCTTTCTTTATGAGGAGCGAAAGTCTGGAAATGATGTTCTTTAGGAGCAGGAGTAGACATTATCAGGGTGTGCACAGGATGACGAAGTTCCAAATATATGAACAAACCTAAGCATAGTACAAATGATACCATCAGTATAAAAATGAAAACAACTTTGACACGCAAGCTCCATGAAGAGAACATTGGCAAATGCGGGGGATCAGCACGGGGTGGTAGGGGACGCCCGTCTTCAGGGACAAAACGAGCAAAAGGGTACATTTTCCTCACTAAAAGTCCAATATAATCTCGGGCAACAAGGGGGGTCTACAAGCAGTCTGACCTGCCGGAGGGTGCTTCTTTCCTGTGTCCGTTCAGAGCCTCACAGGCAGACTCCTATTGTTCAGAAAAACAAAAAAGGGAAAAAAAGCAAAAATTTCTCGCGATGGAGTCACACTTGACGCAACTCATGCTGAAAAGAGATCTCCACCTGGGCCCCTGTTCGTCTCATCAATGTCTCTATCTTCGTTCTGAACAGAGCTTTACTTAAAGTTCCATGCTCTCAACGAGTTCAGTCCAGTGTTCCGACAATCCTCAGGTCTCTGCAGCGGCCTCCAGCTGCACTTGCCGGGGCTAGACCTGGGACTCGTTTATTTTCTGGGCCGCAGGTGATATCGATCCCGATCAGGGGTTTCAGGATTCGTGAACAAGGTGGGCACAGTGGGGTCAGATGAGGAGCTGGGCTCCCAACCAGATTCTTCACTTTGGACGATTGGGTGGCGACAAAAAGGGGTTTCAATGCCCTCAGCACTCTCCCCTCGCCCGTCAACCTCTCTGCGGGTGTCCGGGGAAAGTGACTCTTCTGCGCTGGGCTCACCCTGAGTCGGCTGACCTTCCTCCTGGTCCAGTTGCTCCCTTGGCAATGGGAGAGGAACTCGCTTAAGATGGGAGATATGGATCCAGTGCTGCTTCCCTTCGACTTTCACCGCTGTTCGCGTGGCCAGGAGCACTTGATAAGGCCGGGACCAGCGCGGATCCAAACTCGATTTCCGTTGGTAGTTTCGGACCAGGACCCACTGTCCTGGTTCTACGCCGTGTCCAGGACCCTCCGGCAGGGGCTGCAGTGTGGCAGATATCTGTTGATGAATGGAACGAAGATCTTTAGTCAGAGCATACAAGTAATCAGTCAACATAGGATATTCAATGTCCCTGAAAGACTTGGGCCGGGGTACTCCCCATACGTTGGCGGGTCTGCCAAAGATGACTTCGTAAGGGGAGATACCACTCCGGGAATTGGGAGTAGTTCTTACGGACAACAGGGCCAGGGGGAGGAGATCGGGCCATTTTAATCCCGTCGTATCCTGGAGCTTAGCCAATCGCAGTTTTAAGATTCCGTTATATTTTTCAACTAGACCCGCTGACTGGGGATGTCGAGCGGCATGAAACTTCTGCCGGATGGACAGGCCCTTGCATACATACTTAACTAAGTTAGCATTAAAATGGGTCCCATTGTCACTCCAAATCACCCTTGGCAACCCATATCGAGGAAAGAACTCTTTTACCAGGGCTTTCGCCGTTGCCAATGCAGTGTTCTCCTTCGTGGGATACGCTTCTACCCATTTGCTAAAGGTACAAATCACCACCAGCACATATTTCAGATTGTTAACTCGTTCTAGCTGTATGTAATCCATTTGGAGTACTTCGAAAGGCAAGGTGGGTGGTGCAAAACTACCGGCTAGGACGGGGATACTAACCCCAGGATTATGCTGGAGACAAATTATACAATGTTGGACCAAGTTCCTAGCTGTCTTGGGGATATTGACATTATACCAGACAGAATCCAATATGGCACAGATGGCCTGAACTCCTACATGCGAAGGTCCGTGTGCCATGGTTACCACTGCATTTACAAAGGCGTTCGGTAGCAACCATCTACACCTTTCTGACAGGTCGGTCCAACACCCATTCTCATCAAGCCTCCCCACTTGCTCTCGCCAGTATATCAGTTCTTCCGAGGTCGCCTCTTTCTGTAGCTCTTTCACGCTATTTATGGTGTTATTAAAAACCTCTGCTTCTATCATTTTTGTCACTACAAGCATGGAAGTGGTGTCAGACCGGGCTGTTTCTTTTGCGATCTGGTCTGCAAAGGCATTTCCCCTCCCCACATCATCAGTTATAGTTTTGTGTGCACTGCATTTGACTATAGCCAGGGTCTTGGGCAATGTTAACGCGGCTAATAACCGTTCAACTAGTGGCCCATTCTTTATTCTCTCACCGTGAGATGTCAAGAATCCTCTTTCTGCCCACAACCTCCCGAAGCTGTGCGCTACACCGAACGCATACTGGCTGTCGGTGTAGACGTTCAGCTTGATGCCTTTTCCTAGCTCGCAAGCCCTGAATAATGCAACCAATTCGGCTGCCTGGGCTGACCGGTATGGTATCTTCGCTGCCTCGACTACCGTTTGTAGAGTAGTGATCGCATAGGCCTCAGCTGTCTTACCATCCGGTAATCTGAAACATGACCCATCTACATATAATTCCCCTTGGGCATCAGAGAGTGGGGTGTCAGTTAGGTCTATCCGACCCTTGGTTTCTTCTTCAGTTCGAAAGATACAATCATGCATGTCTTGTCCACCGCCCTCCGAAGGGAGGGGTAACAACGTGGCAGGGTTCAAATAAACACATCTTTTGATCGTTATGTGAGGTGAAAACAGGGTCAATTCGTACCCCGTAAGACGCGCACTAGTTAAGTGCTGCGTCTGTGTCCTGTTTAGTAATACGTCCACAGCATGAGGCACCATCACTGTCAGATCCGTATTCAGGACTAGCCCTTCCGATTGTCTGATGGTTATGGCAACTGCCGCTACAGCCCTCAGGCAACTGGGAAGCGCTCTGGCGACGTTGTCCAAAACCGCCGAGAAATATGCACAAGGCCTTTGCTTACCACCAAAGTCTTGTTTCAACACTGAAAGAGAACAACCGTCCACCTCATGCACATAGAGCACAAAAGGTTTCCGGTAGTCAGGGGTGCCAAGCACAGGAGCAGAGCAAAGAGCAGTTTTCAGAGCGGAAAAAGCGGTCTGGCATTCGTCAGTCCAAGGTAAAGGTTCATGCACATCCTTCGTAGTTAGATACAGGAAAGGTTTAGTCAAGAGAGAATAGTTAGCAATCCATTGGCGACAGTAGGAGGTTATGCCAAGCAAAGCACGGACATCACGTTGCGTGCGAGGAACAGGCATGTTAGTTATGGTTGCAATACGTTCAGCAGTTAACCGTCTTCCCTCCTTCGACAGGAGATGACCGAGATAGGTCACCTCCGGTCGACAATATTGAAATTTGGAGAGCGACACCTTGTTACCGTGAGTGGCCAGATGTCGTAGCAGGGTAACCGTGGCATCGCGGCAACCCTGTTCTGTATCAGAAGCCACAAGAAGGTCATCAACATACTGCAACAGGACATTACCTGGGGGCAATTGCAAAGAGTCCAATACCCTCTTCAGGGCTTGGCTATAAATACTAGGACTTTCAGTGTACCCCTGGGGAGCGCGACAGAATCTGAAACTGCGGCCTCCTAATGAGAAACCGAACAAATGTCTACTATCCGGATGAATGGGAATACTAAAGAACGCATTCTTTAAATCAATCACCGAGAAAAATGTGGCAGTGGGAGGAATCATTGTTAAAATAGAATTGATGTCCGGCACCACAGGATACTGGGGTACCACAATTTTATTGATTTCTCGTAGGTCAATCACAAATCGATAGGTATTAGCATAATCAGGGGACTGGGGTACAGGGGCTCGTTTAAGAATCGGGAGAATCGGACTGTTGCAGGTATTGGACACTGTTTCTTCCACCACCCCTGTTTTAATTAGGTCGGAAATAATGGCCAGTAAGGCACGTTCACCTTCGGGGGCTATTTTGTATTGCGGAATCCTTGGCAGTTGAGCATTCTGTTTTAAAGTGATGGACACCGGTGGAATTGGTAAGTACCCCACATCAGTGTCCCCCAGGGCCCAAAGATCTTTCGGGAGTGTCGCGAGCTCAGGGGGTAAGGAGTCGGTTTTAGCAAAACATTGGATGGAGGGGACAGAGGGATTCCTAATGGTTAGGTAAACTCCATCGGGGGAGCAAAAGATGCGTGCATGCAATCTTTTTAGTATATCCATACCCAGGAGATTTTCCCCACACTGAGAGGTGAGGAGAAAAGGTGATTCAATCGTTACTGGTCCTACAGTAAGGGAAAGTGGTTTCGAAATGGGGCTTACCACCGGAGTTCCAGAGAACCCCACGGACACATTAGTCTGGCCAGACAGAGCAGCCCCCGGGACCAAGGCACGTGAAACAGAACTGTTCATAGCCCCTGTGTCAACCAAAAACTTACCTGATGCCTCCAGCAATTGTGCATGGACATAAGGTCCAGCCTGATCTATCGGAATTGACACATGCCCCTTACTCTGCCCTTGGCTATCCTATGCTTGAGTGTACCCAATATCTTCATCCGTCACACGTCCGTCATGGTAGTATTGTTTACCCTGACTCTGATCGAAATAATTTTGACTGTTCTCACCTCTGACCGCCTGTTCTTGCCTCGTGTATCCACCTCGATGTCCACTTACTCTACCCCTTCCACGTCCCCTAGAAGCCGCGTTCTGCTCATGCAATAACGGGCATTGAGCTCTCCAATGCCCCTCCTCCTTGCAGAAAGCACATTGATTTATGCCAAGATCCGTTCGTCCAGTTGAGTGCATGGGCCCCGCCCCTCTCGGAACGAAATTCTGCAACCCTCTCCCTCTTCCTCTACCCCTCTCCACTTGCTGTAACAATACTCGTGTCTTCAAATCCTTCGACTTTCTTTCTGTCTTATCCTTGCTCTCATTTTCCCGATGCTCATAATACTGAGCCATGCTTAATATCGTGGAAGGCGTGGTGGTCGTCCAGGTACTCTCGGCTGCCTGTAGCCGAGCCGATACCTCGGGTAGCAAATTTGTCACAAATCTATTAACAAATAAACGTACACCTCCCTCCGTAGCCAGGTCCTGCCCGCTGAAATCAATGAATACTCCCTCAAACCTTGTGAAGAAATCAGATACACTTTCATCCTTCTTTTGTTTACAGGCCGTCAACTTGTCCCAATCTACCTTTCTGGGCGGGATCAATGAATGCATATATGTTATTATTCTCTCGGGTAGAGCCAATATCTCAGCTCGGGGCTTATTCCCTGGTTTGCGATCTCTATCCCAGTTTCTCAGTTGGTCCCATGTCCCCCCAAATTCCGCGACATGGTCCTGGTCATGTACTTGGCGCCAAATATCCACCGGTACTAGTAGGGCGAAGAATAATTCGATATCTGCCAACGTCATCACTGCTGACGAGGCGGCTTCGGTCAGTTCCTTATAATAGGCAGTGGGGTTCTTTCTAGGGTCGGGCAACTGGCTTTTCAAGGATAATACCTCACTCCGCTTCCAAGGGGTATAGACCCATTGTTCCTGGAACCGGGCGTCTATTCCCGGACGGGTAACGACACCGTTACCATCCACCACCGCGGCGACTTCCGGATGGAAGATAGGGTGTACCTCTCGCATAGGGAATTGGGATGATCCGGCGGGAAGGGCGGACTCCAGACGAGTTCTATAAGAAACCAAAGTCTGTACCTTCCCATACACGTCTTCAGGTGTCAATCTGGATCTGTGAGTCTGATCAAGAATATCATACAATATGGCCGGAGCTCTCCCCTCCTGGTGTACCTGTTCCCATATATAGATGAGACGGTTGGCCATATGCTCCAGGGCATGCTGTTGCATTACCTGCTCGTAGTCTCTCATGGTACTCCAGATATCAGCAAGAGTATAAATAGAATGTCGCATCCACTGGGATGCTTGTGTGGCAATAGCTGCCCTTTCTTCTGTTCCCAAAGCAGAACGAGTGAACAATCTCCTTCCCTCTGTTAGACTGGCCGGATGTACCGGAGTGGTTACAGCTGCTACTGGTGTTGTGCTAGCGGAGGAGGAGGGTAGAACAGAAGGGGAAGACATTGACCCCGTCGGCAGCTGAGGGGTCCCGGCAGCAGCTGTCGAAAATAAATTAGGTAATAACGTCGGACACAGATGCCGACAACTGGGAGAGGTTAGGCGGGGAGGGAGAGGCAGTATTGGCCGGGGGAGCCGGAGCCGAGGCTCCCAGGGACGTATCGGGTGTCGGGGCTGTGGCCCTTGACACCTCGGGGTATAGTTTCTGGGGCACATAAGGGGGCGGTGGCCTGGTATCCAACAGATCTTCTATTTCATCGTCCGCATTTGGGCGGGTCACATAACTTTTATCAATTTTTAGTCTAAAATCGCGATTCATGCAATCCAATCCTTTCTCTACTCTTTCTCGGTCATAGGTCATACTCCTTCTGAGTAACATTCTGTCCTGCCTTAGCTCTAGCCACTTTCTCTTCTTTTATTCGCCGTTGTTTGGCCTCCTTCTGCCATGCAATTAGAGCATCGAACATGGCTTGCCTACTTCGCCTAGAAAACAATTGTTCTTGTAGGAACGCAATTTTCTTTTCATCAAACGAACCAGTCTTGGGCCACCGTAATTCTTCATTACCCTTAGTATACTTATGCCATAGAGTGCAAAACAGTAAAGGAGAGATTCCATGTTTGACCTACATAAAATGGCTCGGACTGCCCTCCGGTGGGGCGGGTTGGCTCTCAGCTAATCTAGAGTCACTTGTGCGGCAGCAGCAACCAAAACAATTCAATTTACTGAAACAAGACATTTTGGTTAGTTTTTAGACATGTACATATAAAACAACAATCAGACACAACATACAATCAATATCAGAGAACCAAGCCCGTCGACTCTGGTTCAGGGTCCAGGCTTCAAACTGCACACAGGGATTCCGGTTACCCTCCTGGCTCACCACTAAGACCAACCCCTCCTCCAACAAGGACTTGCCTTGTCGGGAGTATGGCCTGTGGCTACCCAGTCCAGGTCACAGGTCCTTCCACGTGCAATCCGCCTATATTACTCCGGCGCGCTATTTCTAATCAAACCAGTATCATCTGTACGTACTTCGAGTCACGCCACTGAAATGCAAACCTAATCAAGCAAGACACCACTCTCCGGTGCGTGTCTTCGAATCAATGAACCGCTGTCCAGCGCGAGCTTCAAACAAATGCAACCAGTGCTCAAGTCAAGACAAATGCATCGTTCTCAACGAATGCTTTCAAATCAATCAAATAGCACACCGTCCTCGACGCGTGCTTCAACAAAACATAATGCACCGTTTACAACGCGTGCGTCAAGTCAAAACAAATCAATCTATACTCACCGGGTGCACCCAGATACGAATGTTCGTTCTCCGCTGCCAACTCCTCCTGACCAACTTAGTCCATTCCCTGGGTTAAGCCCGTAGGACCCCGGTGAAGGGTCACTAGCAGCAGGGGACGTACCGAAAAGTCACGCAGGGTGGGAGAATTCTTCAGGCTCCTTCTCCCGTCGACCGGTCAGGACGCCCCCAATCCCACCACCCGAATACGGGGGGGGGTTTGACCCTGTCACGGGGTCCCTTCGTGGTCGCCAACTGTTGTGTCAAAATAATTATTCCAAGGGCCACACTTACCATTGGCCCGCAATATCCATTAAATAAGGAGCAGTTGGCAACGTGGAAGGTTCAAACGTTTATTAATCACCATAGATCTCTATATAGAGGAGCCTCGTCGATCCTCACCCATCAGGTGCGCCGAGGAAGACTGCTGGCTCCTTGACAGTAACACACTTTTATACATTATCAGCACAGCATACAAAACCTTATATGTGGAAAAGTACCAGTTAGTCCTGGCGCCCCTAATGAGCTCATGCCTATTTCTAGTTTCGGTTACACATACAAAGGGTTACTATCTTTACAGAGAAGGTCGGAAGGGTGACTCCCTTCTCGTCCCAGGTCTGGAGGAATTCGCTTGATACTCCCTTTTAGCAGATGTGACCTTGCTTCTCAGCAACTCTGTCTGTCTCCTAATAATTACCGTGAAAAGGGAAGGCAGATGGTGTGTAAGAGGGCCACGTGACTCTTAAGCGAAAGAGCCGCAATCCAAGATGGAGGCAGTTTGGTTCTCGGCCCTTTTGTCAGGCTAAACGTAAAGGGGATTTCGATCCTTCGAATGTACCATGGCTAAGCATACCGTCATTAGATATACTGCGCTATCATACCATAATAACTTGAATACCTCAATAACGCACCCAAGATAACACCTACACCTGCTCAACCCCTTGGTAACTTGGCACAAACAGTCAAGACTATCTGAGAGGCAATGTGTAAAGTATTTGTACATAACACATACAGTAATACAGTGAGAACACTACAAATGGACACCACACCAGTTTAGAAAATTAAAGTATCTTTATCTAAATCAGACAAGACCCAAACAATGAAAATCCAACACCCACAACCCAAAATATGACTTTTAAAAGGTATCAAGCAATTCTATGTCAGGACCGGAGGCGAGGATTATGCTCTATCTTTCTTTAATTTCAATAGCAGCACTTCAAAGTTAAACAAAACCACTGTTCCGATGAACCATAGGGAACATAGTACAAAAACAATAGAGAGTGTCCGTGGGCAGATAGTCCATCATCCATGCACCAATCACAGGGCTCCTGGGGGTATGTAGTCCTCTGTCCTTATCTATTCCTCCTCTTTCTTTAATGCTGGCAGCCTGAGATAAGTGTTGTTTCCCTTTCCTTGGATTGGGTGTGGGAAATGTCATGTTTTCTTGTGATGACAGTTAATATTTCACTCGCGCTTCACGCGCGCTGTCTGCTAATGCAATTAAATCAGCTGGCTTTGTTAACGCGTTCATTTGTAGCGCGCTCTTTTTTTCCTCACAACTTCGTTCTTATTGTGCAGATTGTATTTTCATTCCCTTCAGCTGCTGTGCGAGGGAGCCGCTAGTCGGTTTCCCTCGCTCGCACGGCCGTGGGAGCGTTCTTCCTCCCTAACGGCCGGTTGTTTTGGTGCTCAGGCTCGCGGTGCTCCTCCTACTGCTAGAGGGCGCCTGGTGCGCGCCTCATCGGCGAAACGTCTGGCATTCTGCGCATTCCTCGCGCGCTTTTCGATGCCAGAGACGTTTTCACCGAAGAGCCTGCCCTGCCTTCTACACCCGTGTGGTCTGTTTCCTGTTTATGTAAACGCCCCCCCCCCCAGACCCTGTTTGAACGCTCGCTTGACGAGTCTGTATCTGCCATTAGGCAATAAGTATTTACCTGCCTTTAGGCAGCAAGTCTCTTGGCGACTACAATCGCCTTGGGGGGGGTCTGTACCTCCTTAAATAACGCTCTGCAGAGCCAGTATTGGGTCCCATATTGTTGGCAGGGTGCCCTAAGTTTTCCATCGCACCAGGGCTGTGGATCCCAGGGCTTGTTCCCTTCTAAAACGCGAGCACTGCCCGCACCTTATTTAGGCTGACACCCGGCCCCCTACACTATAGAGGTTACCCTCTTTTGCCCCACTTACCTGCTTGACGCTCTTCAGGCATGGAGTCTTACGACAAGGAGCCTTATCAGCAGGACGGTCAGTGGGAGGAGGATCCCTTATCTGACCTACAATGGGAGGAGGACTATTATGACGCGGTGGATGATTCTATCCACAGGGCGGTTGAGCAGGCCATGGGGCCCTTGGAGGATCGCCTTTCCCGTAGAATAGAGCAGGCGTTAGCTAGGGCGCAGAATATTCCTCCGCCTTCCTCCGTTTCCGGTGGTACTCTTGGGGATACCCAGCCTCCTCCTGCCAAACGGCCTAAAGAGACTGGAGTGGATGTGGATGCTTTCGCTCGCCTTAAGCAGGCGTTCCTAGTGAGTAACCCCACACCGGCAACTCCCGCACCTTCGGGGGAGGTCGCAGACACTGCTGACGACGAGGCTGGCCCATCCCGTCCCTGGCGGCCGTCCCGTCCAGAACCGACTACTGAGGCGCAAAATCTTTGCGCCGACATGCTAGACCCTGATGATATTTTGCATCCCCGCTCCTCGGACTGGGCGCCTTCAGAAAAAGTCGCCCAGTATGTCGCCAGCAGAATCCGTCGGCCGTTAGAGGCCACAGCCAGGAGCTGTCTTAGGGCGGAATGCCCCCGCCCTTCTCTGGAGGGCAAGGTTGCTGCTACACCTGAGATTGACCCACGCATGGCGACTTTCTTGCAAAAATTTGTCAAGGACCCTAAGCGGGGTATTGACAGGTTCTGGCGAGCTTGCCAGGATAAACTCCTTGATGTTCTTGGGCCTGCCACCAAAATTCTTGATATGGCCGAAGACGCCAAAGTATCAGGCTCTCTCATATCTCCTGACACCCTCTCTGCTTGGGCTCAGCACGTTGTGGTGTTCCTAGGGAACGCTAACTGCGCGCTCTCTACGGAGAGACGCCGTAGCTTACTCATCAAGGTGGACCCCAAGCTTGGCGACCTCGCTGACTCTGAGGCGGGCTCCGTGGCCCAGGGAGGCCTTTTCGGAGAGCCCTTTATTAAGGACTTGGGTAAATTTGTCAATACCTTCACCTCACTGGATAGAGCCCATTCTACCATTAGGAAAGTTTTCCGCCCCCGTGTTTTCCAGGGGGCCGGACGAGGCAGGGGCCGCTCGTCCGGCCGTCCTAATCAGGGCAGAGGGCAAGGCTCCGGTAATGGCAACTACCAGGATCAAGCCAGATTCGGAAACTTCTACCTGACAAGAGGTCGCAGAGGAAAAGGCAGAGGCGGTCGAGGCGGTGGAGCCTCCAACTCGTCCAGTGAGTGTTCTCCCTTCTTCCCTTCTAAGAGTGGGGGGCCGTCTGGCACATTTTTTCCAGGCCTGGACTTCTGTCACGGGGGACGCGTGGGTACTGCAAACGGTACGAGGGTTCCACATAGAATTCCATGGGGAACCTTTCCAGTCGGCTCCCCCTCGCCCTCTTTCTTTTTCGGCCGCCGACATGGCGTTGGTCGACCTAGAGGTCTCCGCCTTATTGGACAAACACGCTATCGTCGAGGCGCAGCCTCACTCCAGAGGTTTCCTCAGCAATATTTTCTTGGTCGACAAAGCCGACGGGACTCAGCGTCCAGTTATCAATCTGCGGGAGTTCAACAAGTGGCTGGTTTACCGCCACTTCAAGATGGAGGGCATTCATCTTTTGCGCGATCTCCTCAGGCCCGGCGATTGGATGGCGCGTCTGGACCTCAAGGACGCTTACCTGGCGATTCCGATTTTTCCCCCTCACAGGAGGTTTTTGCAATTCCAGTGGCGGGACACGGTGTACGAGTTCACCACCCTCCCGTTCGGTCTGTCCTCCGCCCCTTGGTGCTTCACCAAGGTTCTTCGGCCCGCGATCGAACGTTTGAGGGCATCCGGCTTGCGCATGATCGTCTACCTGGACGACATTTTGATTATGGCTCAATGTCCTCGGGTTTTATCGGAACACCTTCAATCGGCGGTGAATCTCCTTCAGAGTTTAGGCTTCATTATCAACGAAGCGAAATCCGTCCTGCTTCCGGCCCAACAAGTGACGTTCCTAGGATTCGTAATCGACTCGGTGGCAGCCACCCTCAGCCTGCCCTCTCGCAAAATGACCAAGATTCGTCACGAGATCAGAAGGTCCCTCGCTCAGTCGCGCCTCTCTCTCCGCCAACTGGCCCGCATAGTCGGTCTTCTCTCAGCCTCCATCCAAGCGATTTTTCCGGGCCCATTGCACTACAGGGTTTTACAACACCTGAAGGCACGGCACCTTCGCAGGGGCCTCTCGTACTCCCGGAAAGTCCTCCTTTCGGCCGAGGCCAGGGAGGAATTGCAGTGGTGGCTTGCCAATATGGAATCCTGGAATGGGCGGGCGATCTTTGGTTCCGTGCCCGATATCGTCATCGAATCCGACGCCAGCAGGTCCGGATGGGGCGCACGATGTGGCGAGCATGCTACCGGAGGTGTGTGGTCACCGCAAGAGCAGCGGCTTCACATCAACTGCCTAGAGCTGTTGGCATGGTCCTTTGCGATCAAATGCTGGACCAAGGACTCGGTCCGTTCTTGCGTCCTTCTCAGGATGGACAACGTATCCGCGGTGCGTTACATCAACCACCTGGGGGGGACCCGCTCTCGAGCGCTATCCGACCTGGCGGCGAATTTTTGGCAGTATTGCCTCGACCATCATGTTTCCGTCACGGCGGAATACCTTCCGGGCCACAGCAACCAAGTGGCGGATTTCCACTCTCGGCATGTTCAGGACGTAAGTCTGTGGAAACTTCATCCGGGGGTGTTTGCGGACCTCCAGAGCTTCTGGGGCCCGTTTTCGGTGGATCTATTTGCATCCCGGTTGGATCATCAACTGCCCCGCTTCTTCAGTTGGCGTCCGGATCCTCTGGCGACAAGCACGGACGCTTTTCTCCAGGATTGGAGTCAGGAGACGGGTTATGCCTTCCCCCCGTTTTCCATGCTAACGAGAGTTTCAGCGCAGGTGCGTCGCCAGGGGGCGGACATTGTGCTGATATCTCCGATTTGGAAATCTCAGGTTTGGTTTCCAGTTCTTCTGGAACTTTCCTGGGATTTTCCAATCCTACTACCCCGCTTCCCGACTCTTCTCCTCGATCCCGACGGACTTCCTCACCCGCTCATTGCAAAGGGCTCCCTTGCCCTGATGGCCTGGCGGATTACCAGGGACGATGGGCGATCCCGGGCCTTTCGGGAACAGCTGAGAAGCTCATGTCAAGGGCTTGGGCCGATGGTACGGTCAAACGATACCGATCCACTTGGAGACGTTGGGTGCGTTGGTGTGTGCGACGGAATCTCGATCCCGTGGCGGCTGATGTGACCTCAATCGTAAATTTCTTAGCCGCTTTGGCTGAAGACGGGTTGGCTTATAGAACCATCAATACTTTTCGCTCGGCCATATCGGCCGGACACTCCTTAGTGGACGGCTCCCCGGTGGGAGAGCACCCTTGGGTTTGTCGCCTTCTCTGGGGCATCCGTCTTTCAGTGCCACCGGAGCCTCGTTATTCCCAGCTGTGGGACGTGAACCAGGTCCTAAATCTTTTCTTGTCTTGGCAACCGAACCGTTACTTATCTCGGAAGGAGCTTTCGGCCAAATTGGCTATGCTTCTTTGCCTCGTATCTTGTCGACGAGTGTCGGATGTGCGGGCATTGGATGTCTCAGGAAGGATTTTTACCCCCTTTGGGGTTACTTTCACTATCCGCAGGCGAACGAAATGCAGTACCACCTCAATTTCCTACCCGGCTTTTCCGGACTCTCCGAAACTTTGCGTAGTGTCCTGCCTCAAGGCTTACGAAGAAATGTCGGACGAGTTCCGTCCTCCCGGAGAGCGTCAGTTGCTTATCGCGCTGAGGAAACCGCACAGGGCGGTCTCCTCCCCCACGATAGCCCGTTGGGTTCGTTGGGTAATGCAGGAAGCAGGCATTGACCTCCGTCTTTTTGGGGCCCACTCTACAAGAGGGGCCATGGCTTCTAAAGCGTTTACCCTGGGAGCTCGTCTACAAGACATTCTCAATGCAGCAGATTGGTCTTCGGACTCCACCTTTAAACGGTTTTATTTCAAACCAGTGCTGTATATGGCACATTTGGTGGTGAGCAAGCTTTAAACGAGCATAATCCTCGCCTCCGGTCCTGACATAGAATGAAAAATTTCCTAGCTAACGTAACGGAAAGTTTCAATTCTATTAAGGACTCGGAGGCGAGGATTATCCCACCCAGGGTATCGGTTCTGGGGATACCTTTCCCACCCTCGTACTGGGGTAAGTAACAGGTCTTCTTCTGGATTTGTATTTTGCTTGTACCTGTTCAATGTACCGACATTCTTTCCTTGCAGGGCTAAGCCTTAGCCAAGGTTCTCGCTTACGCTGTCCTTTGCTTCTACAGGCGATTCTGGCAAACAAGATTCATGAGGATCTGGGACTGGCTGGCCTACAGCATCGAAAGAGGAGGAATAGATAAGGACAGAGGACTACATACCCCCAGGAGCCCTGTGATTGGTGCATGGATGATGGACTATCTGCCCACGGACACTCTCTATTGTTTTTGTACTATGTTCCCTATGGTTCATGGGAACAGTGGTTGTGTTTAACTTTGAAGTGCTGCTATTGAAATTAAAAAAAGATAGAGCATAATCCTCGCCTCCGAGTCCTTAATAGAATTGAAACTTTCCGTTACGTTAGCTAGGAAATTTTTCATTCTGCCCATGGAACTCTATAGATGGGGTGATTTTACCCATAGTACCTCAAATGTGTAACAATCCACAAGTCAAAACAGCATAAACAAACCAAGCGATGAGTCGATTTCTGAGTCCTTGGGGAAGAGATGCATCAGTTCTACTGCACACAGGAGAAGTGTTGTGTCAAATCCGGACTATGGGGGAAGTGATGTATCGATTCCAAGACGATCTCTGGTCTGCTGGTGATGTGTCGGAAAAACATAGCGCACAGGTGCGATGCGTGGAAATCCAGACGTGCCGGGGGTTGAAGCAGCGGTGGCAAAAGAGCCACTGAGTCGATTTCTTCAGCCGTGGTCCCAAGATGCATCAATTCTTTCAGCCACACTGCAGGGCCCGCGTCAGAGTCAGTGCCGTGGTCTCGGACTTCGGAGATACGGTGCGCTAAACACAGGCTGCTGCGTCAATTTCTTTGGCTACACAGTGGCGGTGCATGAAACATCTATACGCATGGCATGGCTGTGTTGTGAAAAATAGACACTGGAAGAACGATGCGTCGAGTTTGATCCTTTCAAGAAGGCCTTTGCAGCAGGAATGACCTACAGAACTGGATTTGGCACCACAAGGCCATAACTCCCAGCAGTAGAGTTCAGGGATGCTGCAGACGAAGTCTTTGATGGTCCTGAAACTTCCAACAGGAGGCAAGCACAAACAAGCCCCTGGAGAAATTTCACAAGCAGTATACATAGCAAAGTCCATTCCTTTTCCTCTCCAAAGAAAAAGCAGCAACTGCTGGCCAACCCAGCAAAGTAACATACATAAAAGAAGCAGTACTCCTCCTCACAGCTCTTCAGCTCTTTCCTTGGCAGTGATTCTTCTTGATCCAGAAGTATTCTAAAAGTCTGGGGTTTTAGGTCCAATACTTATACCCCTTTTGGCCTTTGAATTAGGCATTCTTTGTAGAGTCAAGCTCTTGCTAGCTTGGTCTTGGATCCAGACACACTCCGGGGGTGAAGAAAGCATTGTGAGAGACCAGGCACAGCCCTATTCAGGTGCAGCTGATAGCTCCTCCCACCAATCTAACTCAGGAAGGCCCATCAGCCTGGTGATGGGCCATCAGGGTGTGCAGGGCATACCTCAACTCCCTTTGTGTGACTGCATAGAGTGAATGCACAAAGTGACCCTTGGTTATTTAAACCAGATGTTGATTCCACAGGCAGGCAGAGGCACAAGATGGTTAAACAAGAAAAATGCCCACTTTCTAAAAGTGCCATTTTGAAAACACACTATTTAAAATCCACCTTCATTAAAAGCAGCAGCAGCCCATGCAGGTAAGCGAGGTGGGGCAGTGCCAGGTGTGGACGGGGGAATTGGACAGACAATGATGAGGGAAAATTAAATAAACAATTAATTTTGCCTTGTCATCGTCTGTCAAAATCCCCCCCAACTGGCCCCACTGCGTCACCGCTCTTACCTGCATGAGCGGCGGCTAATTAAAAGATGTGTTTCTCAATTCTAATCTCAAAAATGCCAAACTCCAAATTTCAAGCTGCTCCCAATTGAAAGTTACATTTGTAGTATGTTACAAGGCAATTCCAATGATAGCATCCAAGAGAGCTAGTCCTTGCATTAGTGAAAAACACAATTGGCAGTATTTCACTATCAGGACATGTACAAAACACCAGTACATGTACTACTTTTCACATACACTGCACCTTACCCGGTGGGGTGCCTTTGGCCTACCTTAGGGGTGCCTTTCATGTAGTTAAAGAGGCGGTTAGGGCCGGGCAAGTGGGTGCACTTGTCATGTCAACATGGCAGTTTAAAACTGCACTCACAGTCACAAAGGGCTACTTATGTGGGTGGCACAACCAGTGCTGCAGGCCCACTAGTAGCATTTGATTTTCAGGCCCTGGGCACACAAAGTGCACATTTGCTAGGACTTACCAGTAAATCCATTCATGGAGAACCAATCAAAATTACAGTTTACATAGGGAGCACTTGCACTTTAGCACTGACCAGCAGTGGTAACGTGCTCAGAGTACCTAAACCAGCAAAACGAAGTCCAGCATAACATCCAAAATACAGGAGGTAGAGGCAAAAAGACTTGTAAAATCACACCAAGGATGCCAGGTCTAACAGTGTATACATGATAGCAACCTTGGAATTCTTTTTCTTTTGCTTTAATAGAAAAATAAACATTCCAAGATGACTGTTCTGCTTACACACACACATACAACAGCCAACTTAGTGTGCTTTTTGTTTTGCTTTTTAAAAATGTTCTGTGTTGGCCACTGTGCATGCTCATGCACAATAGACATCTTGGAATTTTTTTTTGGACAGAAAGCAAGCTGTATTGCATGTTCACATGTGAATGCATGTTGACCCGTGGATGGCCATGTTGGAATAGTTTAGAAATCCTTTAAAGATGTTAAACTGAGTGCAGCATGGGGGGAATAATCAAGTGCTCACAGGAGTTAATTTGAAGAATGAGGCGGCAAAGAAAGGGAGCAGGGTGGACAAAGAGTGAGAAAGAGAGAGTGTGTGTGAGAGAGAGAGAGAGAGAGAGAGAGAGAGAAAGGGAGAGAGCAAGAGAGAGAGGTAAAGTTATCCTTCCTTCACCACAGTGCCAAGGTCCAGACGTCAGCAGAGGCAGGATGCAACTCACCCAATCAAAACATGGTGTGACCCATTTGCTCCCTTGATGGGGAAGAGGTTGAAAAGCCACCAGTATCAGAAAACTGAGAAGTACATGAAAGATACTGAATCATAAACAATTCACAAACTGAAAGGATATTATTAGGGCCTCATTTATGGGATTGTGGCGTGGGGCAGTGCAGCCAGGCACCTTGTTGAGCTGCCCTCTGCCAAAGTGAAAGGGCAGGAATGCACCATATTTAAGCAATACGGTGCATACCTTTAATTTCTGCCTGTGTTGGGACCGTTTTGGCAGCCTAGTCCCAACATAGACAAACTTGCACCATGGTACAAGGGTTCCTCCATTGCAAGCAGCATTGTTTTTGTGCAGGAAGAGGCACCTTCCTGCACAAAAACAATCCCATGAGGCGTTTTCCTCTTTCCATGTGTGGTGCAGAATGCAGTACCCATGAAAAGTGGAAAAAAATAGGAGAGATAAACATATTTCTCCTTGTTGCGCCTCGCCTGTGCAAAAACAATCCTATGAGGCATTTTCATTTTTCCATGTGTGTTGCAGAAAAAAACAAGGAGAAATGAATATATTTCTCCTATTTAATCCTCACGTCGGGAGGTTTATGGATTTGATGCTTCCCCAGGTTTACATCACTTTGTAAATCTGGGGCCGCGTCAAATCCCATGGGTGTTGCATGGGAAAAACCAACACAAAATCTAAGGACTGCCTCCCAGGCGCAGAGTAAGGCAACCCAGTGATTTGTGCTGCGTCACCTTACACATGATTTAAGAGGCCCCACAAAACTACTCAATGTGGCTTTGCATGACTTCATAAATCTTTATGAAAGCTCTCCTGTCAAACATGTACCACTTTATGTGGTGCAAAAGTGATGCAGGGCTCTTGTAAATAAGCCTCTAAGCCTGTATTGAATACAATAGGTTCCTTACCAACAGTCATCTACAGCTATCTGGAGATCAAACATAATAGAAGGATGTTGCCTGTCAGCCAGTCAAACGAGCTAAATTTCACCACGTTTCTGTGGCATAAAATCACAACAGGTAAAAGAATACATCACCTTAAAAAGATCATACATGCATAAAAAAACATAAAATAAACTGTATTACATCTTGTGCAATGAACAGATAAAAAATACACATCATAAAAAGTACAGTGTGCTCAAGAGCTAGCAGCAAATACTTTAAAGTGCATAAAAAACAATATATCTGAGAATTACACGTCCATAGAGGTGAAAAGGAGCAAGCATTCAACTTTTATGACAAAATAAAGGAAACCAATTCGCAGTTTCATGTCACCTTCTGGCCACACAACCTCTCTGTGGCTAGCTGTATATGTAGAATACATAGTT
The DNA here is from genome assembly GCF_964204655.1 of Triturus cristatus. Taxonomy (NCBI): domain Eukaryota; kingdom Metazoa; phylum Chordata; class Amphibia; order Caudata; family Salamandridae; genus Triturus; species Triturus cristatus. The sequence continues at coordinate 844,046,403 of NC_140587.1, read as the reverse complement.
TGGAGATAATTGGCTAATATTCAAAATATTATTTTTATAATGGAGATTGCGAGCAATTTAGTGGTACTTTCGGTCATCAACATTAGAACTTTTAGGGCCTTATGTAGGTGGCCTGGCATTAACCACTTCATAAATACCGAATCATACCGATTCGGTATTTATGAAGTGGTAAATGCTATGTAGGTATTCAATCGGTAAAAATTACCGATTCGTAGGAATTCGGTAATTACCGAATCGGTATTTACCGATTCGGTAATGAGGCATACCTTCCCATTGATTGAATCAATGGGAAGGTATGCCTCATTACCGAATCGGTAAATACCGATTCGGTAATGGGGGGATCACAATCAAGGGTGGCAGGGTGTCACATTGACACCCTGTTGCACCCCTGATTCCTGCATGTGTGCACATGTGGCACACATACATGCCCTAAGGGCATGTATGTCTGCCACATTGCACACTTCTAAGCACTTGAAGATGCTTTTACAGAGCCATTCTTCATTTACCACCAACTATTAGGTGGTGGTAAATACCGACTCCACACGACACCCACACACTCCCCCTACATATCATTACAGGATTCGGTATTTACCGAATCGGTAAAATTATCGATTCGGTAATTTTACCGATTCGGTAAATTACCGATTCCTGTAATGTGCCCCCTACACTGCAAAAGCCTAAATACCGGTCGGTAACGGTATAATTACCGAAAATCGGCCGTTACCGACCGGTATTGGGCTACCTACATGAGGCCCTTAGTCTTTATTTTACATGTAGCACTCAGTAATGATTCCGTAACTCAACTCTGTTACAGGCTACCTTGTCAACTAAACAATCCAAAAAATAAGCATTTTCATTTAAATTTGCAATTTTGGTGACAACCTGTTCTGAAATGTTGGTAAACAATTATTAATTTGATTGCATGCTGATTTACAATCCTTCCTGAAATATTGACAATTAGATATAATTGTGAAATACACATAGTGGGTCTTTTGGCTGATGGGAGTAGGAAAGCATAACATATTGAAATATTGAAATCAAATATTGTAACACTATTGGAATATGTTTGACGTCATTGTTTACTCTCTTATGGTTGTACACACAAGGAAAGCAAATGAGTAACATGGACGTCATCAATTCAGGCAAAGCTCCCCGCTGTCAGTGGGACCTAAAATTAGCATTCAAAGCCAGCCTTAAGAAACACATCTAGTGCCTTCATTGTATAGGAGTGTGATTTGTGTCTGGGTTGGCACTATGGAAACCTTGTCTCTTTATACAAAATAACAATAACTAAACATATGGCGATGAAGTTGTGTGTTTGGGTCATTGTTCTGGGTTTTACCGTAATCGCTGGCAAACATAAAGAGGCATTTGTAGAGGAAAAAGATGATTATCACTGGAGAATGTATGTCATCCTGTAACTTCTACAAAAGGCAATCAATAGAACATTTCATTGGAATAACAGGGCCTGGCTGAAAGTTAAATAGCTGCCACTCAGAGGTGATCGATTTAGACAAAAGATTCCCCTCAATGTGTTAATGTAGTGAAGTACAACCGATCTGTATTTTATTAAAGGATCAAATATGCAAATTACAGAATAAATATCAATCAGTATAAGTGGATGTGTGAATCATGTATTGGTCATAAGAAAGGTCAGTAAAAGGGCCAAATACGAACAAGGGTGCAATATGTTAACTGCAATGCTGTGCACAAAATGTTCTGTATTGTAGTATATTTTGAATAGCAATTAGGTAGATTTAATTAGAAATGTCTCAGTTCAAGATTAAATGGGACTTTTCAGTCTCTTTTTCCGTTTACGAAATGGCAGACATCCTGTCATGGAAAACGAGCAGGGCATAATATGTGTTGTTAGCACTCACCATACAGGACAGAACACCAAGCCTGAAGTTGGCGATTTGCTCAGCTGCTATTCACAGGTCTGGGCCTAATGCTCTTTCTAACATTTTTATATTAGACACATATACATTGGTTCCTCTGCCATGAAATCTCTGAGAACAGGATCTGATCTCAAAAATGATAAATCAACACCTACTGTTACTCAACTGGTTTGGTGCCAAGCTCCAATCTTAATAACACAAATTACCCAGAAAAAGACTGGGGCATCTCATTGTCTTCTTTTTCCAAAGGGGGATTAACATTTATATGATACACCATGGATACACCATGGTAATCTGGAAAAAACGGTGTTTGGAGAACATGTCATTCACACAGGCATCAACCCAGCTGTATGTAGAGTGTTCTAATAAAAGAACACTGGAACTCTTTTGATTGCCAATGTGTACCATAGGCCTGTGACTTTAACAATGGAGGGATGAGTTGAAGGCAGGCTTAGAATGTTGAGTTCTGACTTACACGCAGCGCAATGAAGACGTGTGAAATGACTCTCCATGTCTGGCGTACTTATTGGCAAGTGCCTAGGCTGGCAGGACAAAATAGGGGATCCGAAGCCCTACACTGAAAGCGTTCTTCCAGAGAGTTTACCGTGGTCCAGCAAACTGCTTGTGCATGCCTTGTGTGCTGCAGTCGAAGTTTACAATCGACGTTGGCACAGTGGGAATTTCAGCGCAATGCAAGCCTGCATAAAACGCTTCAAGATTTTAAAAAACTACATTGAAAGTCTACATGTTGGTGGCCAGGAACTGAATGAAACTGAATAAAAGGTAATGCTCTATTAAGCAAATTAATGGCAGTTGCTATACGGAGTAAAGAACGCTAAAGGCGGATACAACAAGGTTGCAAAAGCAGCACGCAGCAATACTTCAACACAAATCAAATTGGTAGCCATTTGCTACAAGTTAGAGCTTAACCAGGTGGTTGTAAAGAAACATTTAAAAACAAAGCTGACCAAAAATCATAACATTATATGCTTTCAAGAACTAGTAGAATGCAAGGCTTATCTACTTACCAGAACCATTAACGAATCGTCATGCCACAACGTGCTGCAAAGTGGCCACAGGAGGCAGGTCAGAGGTTGTGCATGCCGAGTTGTCCCCATAAGAATCAGCTCCCCCACCAAACCTGCTGCACAGGGGACCAGAACAGCTACTCGGAATTCCACAAGAGAAAAGGGCTCCAATGGAGAGCCAGAGAGAGACATCAACTTCAAAAGTTGTTAATGATGACCCTGTAGCCAGCACGTCACAAGGCACTAGAGAAGCGCTGCCTGATCAAGTTCCACACAAAGCACCTGAGAGACCATTACTGTCCACCAATGTATGTACGGCTGATGCATTCTTAAAAATGCCAACTGCAATTGATGCTGTCAAAAAACACAATATTGGCATGGATGGATGGCATGGATAGAGTCTTTTGAAGATTGAAGGGGTGCCGCTCGTAGGCGTTGATTGTGCTGAAACCATTTGGGACTCTGCTCTGTTTTCGCTCCACGGATACCAAGGACACTCTGCTGCTTTGGAGGGGAATTGCTTTTAACTTGAGCTGCGGTCTATTCCGGGACTGCGAGGACCAGGTTGCCCGGCGATAACTCAGCTGCCCCACCTGATTCCTCTTCCCGGCGCCTCCCCCACTGCTCATTACTATATCACGTGGCATTTCCTATACGCGCTAGCGGGACGCGCGCGGGACTCAGCCCGGGGCGAAGACCGGGCAAAGAGCGGGCCGTTTGAGGCCGTTAGAGGACGGGAGAGACTGGGCCTGGGCCAGTCCCCCTGACCCACTTCGGGACTGTATCTGGATTTAAAGCGTCATTTTTGCTGACTTACTTCAGAGATGACGACCAGGGAAACAATGAGCAAAAGCGTATTGGCTGTTGCTGCTACAACAAAGGCAACATTGGGTAATTACTTTGTGAAAGCTGGCTCCCTACTAATAGAGGACATTACGCTTCTCGAGAGGCGAATATCTCAGGAATTAGATCGGGTGAGGAGATCGTCAATGGGTCCTCTAGCTCAGGCAAAGTCTCCTGAGGTAAGCCCAGATCTCATTGTGTTAGATATGGGGGTAGAAGGCACAAATGACCCCTCCGGGTTTCTGGACACTTTAAATTGTACCTTCCAGTTAAGCATGAAAGAGCTTAGTGATTCTGTAGATCTTAGTATGCTAACCCTCCCGCCAGCTCAACCCCACCCCATACTTACTACCACCCCTAATTCAGACCCTGAAAAGGTTAATTCTACAGGCCCTAATGTGAATAAGCGGAAGGGGATTAGAGAAGGTGCAATTCCGAAAAAGAGAGGAGGGACTAAGAACAAGGGTGGTCGGAAGCTGAATATCTCTCCCCTGCACCCGCTATCAAATAGTCCATGTTTAAACACAAGGGGAAGAACGCAAACTGCTAGAGCTCAGGCCTCGCCTTCAATTTTACCGGGGGAGAAAAGCAGTCATCCCAATCAGAATTCTCCCGAGCCCACTGAGGAGGATATCACCCTTGCTGATATAGGCGTACTTATAAGAAACCTTTTAAGCCCCCTGGAAGAAAGGCTAATCAAAATTGAGGCTAGGTTAGTGGCCATAGAAAAGTCGACAGTGCAACTAGCTGATAGTTTTAAAGCAACTAGCAGCGGTAGGGCCAAGGTTTCCGACAGAGAGACAAAAGAGGGACCTTCCCAGGCTACCAACCAGGCCAAAAGTGTTATTTACACAGCGCAGCAGGCAAAATCTACCCCGCCCACAAGCACTAATATACTGCCTGAGGCTACTGTCCCTCAAAATCCGGCAGAACAGTATAATCACTTATCCCCTTCCCCAACTAGTGCTAAACAAACCAGAGATAATAACCCCGCCCCTACCCAACCACTGAATGCTGCAGAACAAATGGCTGAGGATGTTAATAAGAGGACGAAGCCTAGACTAGTACATCTTCCCCCAGAGGCAGCACCATATACTGTAGTTCTAGCAGGGATACCAGAATTGAATATTTCCTCCAAAGAATCCACCGCTTCACTGAAGAACAAGGTGATAAATTGGCTATCTACACACAGACCACTCCCGGAAGGCATATCGAGCATAGTCCTCATGGTTCGAAGGGTGCCTTGGCTGGGCAGCACAACTAAATCCATAAATGGTGATTGTGTTATAGTTAGTTTTAGAGATCATAGGACAGTCCAGCATATATGCGGATGGATATCAGAGGATGAGGGGAGCACCATTCAATCCTTACCTCTTTCTTTTTTTTATCCCCCTCGGGCTTATAATAGAGAGGACGAGATTTGGGGGTCTTGGATACAAACACTGGCTGGCTGGAAAGATAGGAATAGAAGGGGAGTTTTTTATCATCCCAGAAGCCAATATCAAGGATCCCCTGAAATCAATGCTCAGTGCACCAACATAGAGAGAGGGGGTGGGGGGCTCACAAGTGGATGGAGAGAATTCCCCAACTCCAGAAGACACCAGCAAACCCACTACACCACGAACATGGATGACGAGGGATGGGAAACATGCCATAGGAGGGGAGGCAACTGGGGCTCTAATGAGCAAGATTATAACTCCCGGAGATTTACCGAGCCATTTTATCTCCCAATGCAGAACAGGTATAGCCAACTGGATATGGTAGACTGACTATCCACACGTAGAAGCAGCCAGTGGAATTATATACCATCGGAGGGGGTGGTGGTGGGAAATAGATCAGAGATAGAGCTGGACGATGCCCAAGCACATTATGGCGATTTGGGTAATTTTACTGGTGAGTCACGAAACAATGTCGGGGAAGAAACAAGCTACCCCCTAGTACATACAGAGACCTTGGCCAGTGACAAAGGGAATGATTCCATCCATACCATTATTGCAAACAACAGGCCTCTCCCACTAAAAATACTGTCATGGAATGTGGCAGGCCTGGGAAACAAATCCAACTGCCAGGAATGGATTGAATATATTAACTTTAAAGATTTATGCATGTTCCAAGAAACTTGGGAGAGGGAGGAACACCCAAGGCAGGGTTTCGCAGTTTTCTCCATTCCTGCGAAATGGGGGGGCAGGGGTCGTCCATCGGGAGGCCTTGAAACTTGGGTTGCAGCCCATTTGGGATGTCAGGTCACGCGTTTCCCAGTGGCATCAGAGGACATACTTGTGGTTATACTGGAATGGTGCAACTGCTGCAGATTAGCAGTGGTAAATGTATATTCGAGGCCGGTTACTATCTCGCAGGAGTCCCCTACCATCGAAGAACTGTTGGGCGTTCTGGGTGAACTCCCCAAGGGGACCCCCTTTGTAGTGGGTGGGGACTTGAACTCACACTTCGAGCCCCTAGCTGGTCTCTTGGATGGGGCTTCCCTAGAGGAAGATGCAAGATGGCGAGTACCACCAACAGTATCTATACCCCCCAAAGCTTGGACCCCTCTTGCACTCCAGATCACTGCCCTAACTCTGAAACATGGGGTGAGGGCCTGTAATGGGCGTGTTAAATCGGATATCCCGAGCAAACCCACGTTCAACCGGAAGGGAAGGGAGTCAAGATTAGATTACATTTTAGTACAATTATCCTCGTGGGCACATGTCATTGACTTTAGGGTAATAGACAAAGAAGATAGCGACCACAATGCTTTGGAATTGGACTTTCTCCTTCCTGGCCGGGATCATGGGGAAGTAGAATTGCCGAAGATAAACCCGGACCTAGCCCTAGAAAGCAATAGGAGGAGAATCAAGTGGGAGAAATTAGCTGCAAGCACAGTTAAGCTCCCTCGGTTCTACAATAATTTTATCCCTATATTGGAAAAAATGGGCAGCCTAAATGATGAACCTAGCTCAAGGGAGAAAAATAATCAAATCTGGTTGATGCATGAAGAAGTCGTTAAGACTCTGACTGCAGACTTATTCAATAATGGACCAAGGAGGGCGGGTGGCAAGACCCAGCGCTCATGGTATAATGCAGCGTGCCGCAGGGCAAGGAGGGATCTTTTGTCGAGTATTAAGAATCGTAAAAGTAGGCCTGAGATTCAAGCTAGGAGATGTGAATACAAGAAGCTGGTCTTTAATGCCAAGATTGAGTGGGACCAGAACAAATGGGAAGAACTCGCTAGCTCCCTAGCCTCCATGGACTCACGGAGGTTTTGGAGAATTGTTAACACAGGTTCTGAGGAACTCGTCTCGGCAATAGAACCGAATATCTCCCCTAAGTCATGGCAGGAGCACTTCAAGTCTCTTTATACAGTGGAAGTAGAACATGGAGACTGTAAAACCCCACTCGTACATAACTACACGGAAGGGGACCCATTCACCGAAAAGGAGGTCCGGGCTGCCATATTAGGCCTGTCAACTGGCAAGGCACCCGGTCTGGATGGTCTCCCTGGTGACCTTTTCAAACAGGAGCCAGATATATGGGCCCCTTATCTCCTGGTATTGTTCAATGCGGTTATAAAGGGGATGGAGGTGCCCTGTACTTGGCTGGGCGCAGAGGTGGTTCCGATTTTCAAGAAAGGCTCGCCTCTGCTCCCATCCAACTACAGGCCCATCAGCCTGATAGATGTGTCCCAAAAACTTTTTGGGAGACTCATTTTAGATCGTCTCCAGAATTGGATAGAGGAAACCGCCACCCTGAGCCCATATCAGGCCGGGTTCAGAAAGGGGGTATCCACCATGGATCAAATTTTCCGCCTCAACCTTATCTATTGGAGGATGGCACTCGTCGAGGGGGGCAGCTTGTTCACGGTGTTCGTGGACTTGCGTGCCGCCTTCGACTTGGTGCCTAGATCCAAACTTTGGAATGTCCTTGAGGATCTGGGAGTCCCGCCAGACATCCTGGCCATCCTGATTAAACTACACCAGGACAATTACGCGCGGGTCAGGTGCGGCAGGATGGGGGGCTTAACAGAAAGATTCCCCGATGACAGGGGGGTGAGGCAGGGATGCGTACTCGCACCTACCCTGTTCTGTCTCTTTGTCAACGGGGTAATTGCCCACCTGTCCAGGATAGAAGACATTGACGCCCCCAGACTGAATGGCAGCAGGGTGCCCGCCATAATGTTTGCGGATGACACCCTGCTGCTGTCTAAATCCCCTATGGGAATTCAACGGATAGTGGATGGGTTCTTGCAATTTTGTACTGAGAGGGGCCTTGAAATTAATGCCTCCAAGACAAAATATATGATTCTGAACCCTACCCCCTCAACACGTCCTAACCCATTGTTGGGTACAGTGCGTTTGGAGAGGGTTTCCACTTTTGAATATTTGGGGGTAACCCTGAATGAGAAAATGACATGGGGGACACATATCATCAAGGCAAACGTGAAGCTTTCACAGAAAGTGGGTGGTATTTCCAGAATGGTGGGCAAATCTATATACCGCCCACTGGGCCCCATGGTACAGATTTATAAATCCCAAGCACGGGGCTCAGTTACATACGGCGGCGAATTATGGGGTCACACTCCTGCTAAAAACCTAACAAGCACAGAGAACAAATTTCTCAGGAAGTTGGTGGCTCTCCCTCCTAGCACGCCTTTGCTCCCTCTGAGATTAGACCTAGGACTTAGGCCCATCGCCGAGGAACTTGGCCTAAAACCATTATCTTTTTGGCAACGATTATGGAGTAGCGAGGATCTAAGCGATTACAGAAGCGAGCTACAGGAGTTCCTGGCCTTACCTAACATTACTAATATCCCATGGCTAACTTACATAAAAAGATCTTGTGAAAGTTTAGGTCTAACGGAATTATGGACCGACCCCGCAAACTCAAGCACGAGGATCCCTCGAAAGGCACTTTCTAAACTTTACTATCAGTCGAAGTTGAACACCGCTTTAGACAACACACGGATGGGCTCACTGACTAATTTATTCATACAATCAAAAGATTCCTACCTAATGGAAAGTGTTTTGGATGGCATGACACCTGTGTTGGCAAGAAAGCTCTACCTACAGTGGAGATATGGTTCTCTACCCTTGAGGGCTTTCACCACCACTTGGTCCCAACCTCCAACAAGTGAGCAATGCCCAGCCTGTACATATCCTCGGGAAAGCGATTTACATGTGGTCCTTTTCTGTAAAGCCTATCGAAGAGCGAGGAAGCACTGGCTCCTACCCATTCTTAAAAATATGGGGTTTAGGAAATTCTTGCCTGCGTTTAGAATATTAAAATCTGATTTGTCACCTCCGATTGTCTTTGCAGTGGCAAAGTTTTTAATGGCCATGTGGTATGTCCGATCTAGTCTTCTAAAAAAGGGGGGGGGGGTCGTATAATGTTAAATGATTTTAGAACACCCTTTCTCATGTTTTTAAACGTCTGTTTTATGAAATTTTGGAAAGTCATTGTTTACATTTAAATGTTTAGAACATTGGAAACTCTTAAATTTTAATAATTGTCAAGTATTTATATCTTTGATGATCTAAATGATCGAAAATAAAGATTATTTGATTTGAAGATTTAATAGATGCAATAAACAAAAAAGATGATAAAAGGATTATAAAGTATCTAAAGAACATGGCTAGTGAAGGAGTGAAAGAAGCCATGAAAAATATACCACAAGAAGGTGAAATGACGTATGATCAAACCAAAACATCCTCAAATGTCAAATTTAATCCAATGTCATATGTGGAATAAAAAAGATACACATTCAATCAAGAGTGCACGAGCCCAAGTGAGGCCATTGATGAGTTTGTGGAGAGACTGGATGTTCTGGTGAAGCCCTGTAAATTCAATACATTTATTAATGAGAAACCTACCCGCTTCAGAGTTTTCAATGGATGTCTGTCAGGCTCCTTTAGACAAAGTATGCTGAAGGAAACTATGAGTATAGACCAAGTTCTCAATGCTGCGTCTGCTGAAGAGCATGCTGATCATCGAGCGACTGCAATGGTGTCCGGACGCGCCTTAAGTACGTCAGTCATGAGCATGAAAGCAAGCCAAGTTACAAGGTTGAGGAACACAAGGCAATGTCTCCACAGACAAAGAGAACGTGTTACAGATTTGTATTGTCATTTCCACACAAAAGTAAATGTCCCGCCATTGGACAAACATGCCTCGGCTGTGTAACACAAACCATTTTGTAACAACTTGCAGGGCCAAGCGGTAACACCAACTGAGGCAAATCGACACAAAACGAAGTTGATCGTCAAAAACAAAGAGTTTCTCAGTCTCAGTTTCCAGTAAAAGTGACATTGATAATTGTGCGATGTCAATGTTTACTTCAGAAAAGTCTGCACATGTGGGACTGGTCAAATGTGAGAAAAAAACTCAAAGTGAATAAAAACTCAAAGTGAAGAAGCATAAATATTCAATCATTGTCCAAAGATTACTCTAAAAATAAATGGGCGTCGATACTATTCATAATTGATAGTGTGGTGGTTTGTTAAATGTCATCCCTGAGGAGAAGCACCAAGAACTGTCTCCATTACCACAACTTAGTAAGTCAATGACAAAAGTATACACATGGCTCCTTTAATGCCCTTAAAGAGTCAAGAATCCTTTGTAGGCATGATGAAATGCAAGAAAAATGTAACACAAGTATATATTCATGAACTTCAAGGAACAGCTTCAAGTGCTTGTTTGCTGAGTTGTATTACTGTGGCTGAAATGGGACTGATATCAGTGTATTACATTATGAATGCTCATCATTAAATTTTAAGTCAATTTTCTTCACTATTTCATGGGCTAGGAAAACTCAAAACAGTGAAAGTAGAGTCACACATGAAAGAGAAAGTTTGTTCTGTTGCTCAAAGACACAGATGAATTGCACTTCACTTGCAAGACACTGCTGAAAAGGAACTTAATGTGTTACTTAAACATGATATCATTGAACACTCCATGGGTTTTTCCTATTGTAGTGGTGCCCAAGCGAGACATTGAAGGAGCTATACGCATATGTGTTCACATGTATCAGGCCAACAAAGCTATTGAGAGAGAGAGAGGCATCCAGGTCCATGCATTGCTGATGTGATAACTCAACTGAATGGTGCAAAGTTCTCCTCTCGCCTTAAATAAAGGATTTCACCAATTAGAGCATGGAGGAAAAATCCAAGTACATTACAGCCTTTATTACGCACATTCGTCTGTTCTGCTATAAGCTATTGTGCTTTGGTGCATCATCGGCTGCAAAACTTTTCCAAGATGTCATTCGCTGGATCATACAGCCTGTAGTAAATGTATTTAACTATAGTGATGACATTTTTGTTTTCAGACCCACACAGAAAAACATTACAAAGCTATCATGCAAGTATGGTGCTTGTTGACCAATGCAGGCTTAACTCAATGCGAACAAATGTGAATTCTACGAGAAAAGCTTGAAATCCTTTGGCCATGTATTTTCTGATGGGGGAATGGAATCTGATCCTGCAAAAGTGCAAGCATTGTCTACTGCAAATCCTCCACAAGACATTTCAATGTTATGATCCTTTCTTGCACTGGCCAGTTACTCTTCGAGATACGTACAAGCCTTTGCTATGGTCAGTGCACCATTACGAGAACTTACAAAAAAGATCACATCTTTTTATTGGTCACAAAAGTCAAGCAAGTCATTGAGAGTGACCCTGAAATGGCCTATTTTAATCCTAAACTACATACAATGGTTGTAGTTGATGCTAGCCCCGTTGGGTTGGGTGCAAGCCTTGCACAGCACAATTGACAGACAAATGCCTGAAGACATGTCATGGCATATGCCAGGACGAGCCTTTCACAAACAGAACATGCTTACCTGCAACCTGAGAAAAAAAGCTTGGCAGTGGTTTGGACTTGTGAATATTTCCACGTTTTCTGTTACGGAAAGCCTTCCACTGTAGTGACTGATCATCATGCATTGTTGATGATATTTGGCAATCCAAAAGCTAAAATACCTCCTCAAATTGAACACTGAGGGTCGGGGTTACAAGAATATAACTATATGATTAGTCCTCATCCAGAGAAAGATCAGAATCCAGAATTATTTCTCAAGAGCGCCCCTACAATGCCCTGGTACCCCATCTAAGACAGCAGACACCTACCCTAATTTTATTGTGAAATCGAGTACACCAGCCGCCATGTCTTTAGAACAAATTGTCACTGCCATGAGCCATGATAGTGACAGTCTAAGAATAAAAGGCATTATTGCTCATCAATCGTAAAACCTGCACTCCAACCTTTCACTAATGACAATCAGTATTTGAAGTTCAAAAATGTAAGAGATTAACTCTAGGAGACCCCCCCGAAGGCCTCATTCTGTACGGCAGATGAATTGTTGTTCCTGAGAGTCTACTACAAATAACTGATGTCACCCATGAGGGACATCGAGGAATAGTTGCAATCAAGAGAGATTTCCGTGACCGAGTCTGGTTTTTGTATCTTGACAAAAGGGTAAAAAATAATTAAAGACTTGTCATATATGCAACTGTCTTTCATTTAAAGTCATTTAGCACCCTTTGAACATTTCAGACTTACCACATCATGCTTGGGGTAGAATTGCCATTGATTTCTTTGGTCCTCTTGAGAATGGACGTTAGCTTCCAGTCATTGTTGATGATAGTCCTGTTTTCCATTGGTGGAAGACCTTTCATCCACTACACATTGGAAGGTTATTCACAAACTAGATGGCATCTTTGTGACATAGGGTGTACTCTCAGTACTAAAGTCTGACATTGGCCCACCTTATAAATGAGAATTTAAAGACTTTGTAAAACACCTTAATATAAAGCATCAAAAAAAGAACTCCTCTTTGCCCCCAGGCCAATGGCCTGGTAGAACGCTTTATGAGTACTCTAAAGAAAGCTGTTTAGCAAGCTGCATTGGAGGAGCTTGACCTCAAAGCTATTTTAAACATTACTTTTCAAAGTGACTGTTTGACCCCCTCACTCAATGACAGGGGAAAGCCCTGCTACTCTTATGTTTTGAAGAACCATGATGACCAAGTTATCCCAGTGGACTGAACCTCAGATCGAAGAAGAGGAAGATATTTACACAACGGACTTTGGTCACAAACAGAAAATAAAAACATTCTGACTGACAACATCATGCAAAGGACATCACTGTTACAAGAGGCGATCGAGTGCTGGTTATACAATACAGAAGAAGGAAATCTGGTGCTCCTTTTGAGGTTGAAAACTTTACTATCACGACCACAGAAGGACACATGGTGACTGATCCAGTGTCCTGGAAAGAGATTCCACTCATTTTCAACATGTGGCCCATCACTCACCAAACATTGATGTCAGTGTAGAGAATGGGTCTAGAGATACTGTTGATACCTGTATATCTGCTGATAATTTCAGCATCTCACTGACACTTCAACTGCCAAAACCTGTTTTCCAGTGACCTGATCCGGACGCGTGATTCAGACACCACAACTCTTTATCAATGAATTGTAATTGCTTGTGTATCTATGTGTGTATTCTTATACTTATCTGTATTTTTATCTATGTATCTATGTATTTATTTATCTATTTTTTTTAAAGATGCGACTTTTTATATGACAGAGCGGGAGATGTAGTGTCTTGAAATAAATGAACACTAGAACTCATTTGGTTCTTACTGAGACTAGGCCTATGACGAAAGTGTTGGAGGAATGAGTTGAAAAAAGGCTTAGAACGTTGAGTTCTGACTTACACGCAGCGGAATAAAGATGTGTAAAATTACTCTACATGTGTGGCCTACTTGGTGGAGAGTGCCTTGACTAACAGGATGCTACACTGTATACCCTGTCTGGTTTCTGATCAGGATTTACAACATTTCCATCGGAATTGAGGAACCTCTACCCTACCTGTGAACATTGTGGTTGATCTTGCATGTGCCTTGGCTAGCTTATCCAGAGGCTCACAGGGTTACATAAGGTGATGAAGAACTAATTTATTTCAGCCCTCACAGATCAACTGGACAACTTTGCACAACCTCATGGTAACACTTAAGTTGATTATGAATGTGCATGAGGTCGATTGCAGCAGGCCTCCACTTTCTAAGCTGTGGGGAAAGGTCTTACAAACACTTTCTCAACCACTTGGGTTGGTATTACTACAGGGCTGACCTGCCAAGGTCGATAGGGGTCAGACCACGTTGCTGATCCTGCTCGACCTTACAGCCGCGTTTGACACCCTGTCCCCTACCATCTTGGCCTCTCGTCTCAGTGAGATGGGAGTGGAGGGTCCGGCTCTGGGTCTTCTTTCCTCCTTCCTTAACAACAGAGAGCAAAGGGTTAAATTGGGTGACTTCCTCTCCACCGCCAAGCCTTTGCAATGTGGGGTCCCTCAGGGCTCCTCTCTGAGCCCCACACTTTTCAACGTTTATGTGGCCCCACTTGCTAGACTTGTCAGGTCTTTCGGACTGGAAGTTCTTTCGTACGCTGACGACACCCAAATCATGGTTTCCCTGTCGCAATCTGTTGGGTCCACGGCCCTAAATTTTAGGAACTGTATGGGGGCCGTGGCAGGTTGGATGACGTCAAACTTCCTAAAGCTGAACGGGGAGAAGACTGAGATCCTTGTGTTCGGGGGTAACAAGGAGGTCTGGTCAGCAGATTGGTGGCCACCAACCTTGGGACTATGCCCCCAGCCATCCCCCATAGCTCGAAATCTGGGAGTCCTATTTGACACCTCACTCGCCTTTGATAAACAAGTGAACAGGACCATTTCCACCTGCTGTGGGGTGTTAAGGGTGTTGAGAAAGCTCACCCATTGCCTCACCCCTGTCGCTCGGAAACAAGTCTCGGTAGCCCTTGTATCCTCACGCCTGGACTACTGTAACACCCTCTACCTTGGGATGAGCAACAAACTGGTTCATCGGCTGCAAGTGGTTCAGAACGCGGCAGCAAGGTTTGTTGTCAATGCTCCTAGACGCTCCTCAGGAACTGCAATCAGGAAACATCTTCACTGGCTTCCGGTGCAAGCCAGGATTAAATTCAAAACCTTGATTATCATCCACCGCTCTCTTCATGGCACAGGGGCCGAGGGCATTAGGTTTCTTGTGTCCTACTATACCCCAGGTAGGGCCTTGCGTTCTGCCAGTCAGATGCTACTAACCGTTCCTCGGGTTGCGAAAGCAAGGTGGGGAGGCGGAGCTTTTTTTGCTCTTGCCCCCAAGCTCTGGAATGAGCTTCCCTTTGCCCTCAGGAATCAGGAATCCCTCATCCTATTCCGTAGAGGCCTTAAAACGCTGCTCTTCTCGGAAGCATACCCTTAATGCTCTCTTTCTTTCTGTATCTTAGACCTGGCTGATTGTTTTCCATCAGTTGCGCCTTGATGCCTCCGGGCTAAGTAGCGCATTATAAATTCCTTATCAATCAATCAATCATTATGTGGCATACGTACTACCTTACTTGGAATCTGAAGAATATGGGCTGTAACATGTACTTGCCAACATCAGCCCCAACCCCATCAGCAAAGAAGTAGAGGGAACAGGAAAACCCAACTGAATCTGGCCGTCATTGACTCGGGTCCGCCTCTAGTTGTATCAACCTCTAATTTTGCTTCTCAGTATTCTGTCCCACCTCTCAGAGACTTCATTTTAGCTTCTAGACACCTACAGAACAAATTTGATAACTTGCTACCACCTCTCCTTACTGAGGTGCAGGGCGTGGACCACACAGTATGGCACAGTCCTTTTGGTGGCTGCTCTAAGTTACTCTGCTCTGTTTCAACAACAATGTCAAAGACACAATGTCTATGATGTCTCTTTTCACTCACCATGACCAGGTATGTCGTGTTGAGTATGCCAGTTCTGGCACCTTCTGAATGTCTCGCAAGTAGAGGTAAAAAAAATGCACATTTATTCACCTGTGGGGATATGTGTAGCAATGTATTTGATGGAGAAAAGAGTGGGGAAAAAGCAAATTATAAAAAACTGCCACAATCACAAAAGAAGGAAGCCAGGGCAATGTATTTATTTGGCTTTTGAGCTGCATTTGTGAAGTCAGTGTGAGTATGTCATGGTAATGGTCGTCTCCTTATTCCTTATCCATGTAAATCTCAGGGGGATAGTCTCAAGAACGTGTGATATTCATTGCAAAATTAGCTCAACGCAACTCTTCACATCGCAGTCTATCGCGGGAAATTAACACTGTGGTATTCACAAGCTGGCGGTACCATGTGATAGGCTCACGATAACGCGTCAAATATCCATGATAAAGTCAACGGGACACTGCAAAAATGCGAAACACGAACGTAAAAAAGCTGCGATGAGGCCAATTGCGATACAAAAATCAGCGAAAACCAGAGACAGGCATGCAATTCCCACGTCATGCGGGAAAATGCACATTAAAAACAGAGGAAAAAAAAGGGAGAAATAAAGAAACTGTGTAGCACCATGGATGGACCCGGACCGAGTGCAGAGGTCAAGGCGAACCCCACAAGCTCCACAGACCACCAGCAAGGAATGGTGTTGTGGAAGGCCAAGGAGAAGAGGGAGAGGAAGACGGGGTGCAGTCCGCAGGCAAACCAGATCAGCAGCACGGAGGTGACAGAACAGTACCATCAACTGAACGTCAATATGACAAACGTGAATGCAGTCGGAGTGTCGAGGAGGTCTATGGAGGAGGACAAGAAGTGCTGGCATGATGTGAAAAGCCAAACCAAGCACAAACCCACTACCAACAGGAAGGCAGCAATGGCAACTGGAGGTGGGAGTTGTGCGCCACAGGAGGAAAAGGAGCAAATGGTAGGCCACAGTCATCAGGGTGGAGACAGTGCAAGGAGTTGGGAGTATGGACACAGCTCGATAGGACCTGACACAACATCAACAGGGTGAGTAATGACCAGGGACTGGGGGGACGGGGGGTGACGGGCACAATGGCACACATGCACAACGATGTGTAGCACACCGCACACCCACAATGACCCTTGATCATGTCCCTCTTCCCCGTGGCACACTGCAGCCCACACACATAGTAATCACAGCACATCCTACGACAATGTGGTACTAAGTGCAACACCGACACTGCAGAACAGAGGACACAACTGGTTCCATCCATGCGCAGAAACAGGCCAATCACATCTAACATAGCAGGAAACTGTGATATGGAAATGTATGTGCACAAACTCACATCCGTCACGTAGTCCACATGTCCACTGTCCTGCATCAAATTGCAGCATCGCCCCAGTCACAATGTACATAGTCATACAGTCTGCATGTAAACAAGAACAATGTGCCAACATACATGTCAACACAATATCAACATGCATCTCCCCTTCACATTGCAGAGGGACAAACAACACCTCCAGCAGAGCAGACCAGACAACTCATCAGTGATGCTGGAGAGGACCACCACACCTCCGATGCCCTACAACAGCTCATGGACATCTTAGGCAACCCACCCCCAGGAGCTGGGCAGTCAAGCTACATAGAGGAGACATCAGCCCCTGCACAGACCGCACAGCAGGAAGCACCCGCCACCACGGCTGGCTCCCAAAACTCCACCGAGGCACACATCGCATTCTAATGCCAGGTGTCAGAATGCCAAAAGGAGGTGGCCGAACAGGTGAGAGTGGGGTCAGAGCTCATGAAAGCCGAACTAGATCACATACGTGTGTGTCTAAGTCCCATCAGGGACCACCTACACCCCACAAGGGAGACCCACACTGCGACAGAGACACATGCATTTGCACATTTCCTATAATAAACCACACCCAGAGCCCTGGAATTATCATGCACACACCCACGCCGGACCTCCGTACGACGGCCCAGTCCACTCCCCTTACGTATAGAGTGGGTGACGACAAAGCTACATGTCCAAGGTCCTACCCACTGCCAGCGGGGACATGGTTGCGGCCACTGTACACAGCACAATGTAATGTTGTAGGGCCCGGGGCCCACATGCATACATCATGACCACACGGACACAAACAGATAGTTTGTGGGACTGGCTACAGCCATGTGCACCCGGCCCCTTTATTGGCAGGGTTACATGTACAGTGACGCCTGTTCTGGATGTGTGTGGGATGAGTGTAAGCCAGCCTGCAATGAGCGGTTGGTGCTAGCAACAACTACAACAGTGAAACCTACCAAAACGGAAACAGAAAACACCTGCATTACAGAGACAACTTCGAAGCATCATGATGGTAGCCGGAGCAAGTTCAGAGGTCACCCAATGAGCAAACAGAAGTGTCCATGAGCAGTGGTGCACTGAGTCAGTGGCACCTGTAGTGCTGATCAGGGTATCAGGCAGATGATGGCATCCACGACAGGTGTAAGCAACTCTGATAGTCTGGCAGTAAGACATTTCCAAATCTGGCAGTTGGCGTTTGAAGGTGGTTGTTGAAAATTGAAACAGCGATGTGATTAAGCATTCACTAAAGACATGAATTCCCCTTACTTAGAACTAGTTCCTCTTCTTATGTTGACTAATGTTCGGACTCCATTTTGTATTGTCGTGTTTCCACGTGCTCTGCACAAGATGAGTCCTATCTTCGTGTTAGTTGCTCTTGTTATCTGCCTAGTAACAGTCTATAAATAGCTCCTTTGTCCGTCCGGCGCATGCCCAGACTTGACCACATCTGTTATCAGTTAATCCTTGCTTGACCATGTTTTCGCGGGCTCAGGAAATTGGTTACTCCGCCCACATATTGATTCTGTATCGAAAATGTCCATAAAAGGTAATGTTCTTTGCCTCATGTTGTATCCACCCACTTATGAGCCCCACTGTTGTGTATAAAAGGGGACTGTGTACACAAGTTCTTTGTGCTACTCTATGCAATACTGAAGAGTGTTGTATAGGTTGTAGGACCACCCTTAAGGGTTAATAAACACTGTCTTTGTATTTGCAGTTTCCGTGCCAACTTCCTTCTAGTTTTCATTACAGGAGAGCGAACCCTTGTATGCTGCGGGCCTAGCTGGGGCCTGCATTCATCAATTGGCGCCCGTCACGTGGGGCTCATCGGCGACTCGGATGCTCGAAGGACTGGTCGTGACGAAGGTGAGGAATTCGGCCAGGGATGTGATCACTGCCAGAGGCATTTTAGTCCTGGCATCCCGAGGTTTTCTTCCTCTCCTTCCGAACTGACCTTCTGGGTGGCGCCAGTCCTCGACTGAGACCTCTTCTGCCGGTTTTGCCGTGACAGCTGTTTTGGTGAATTTTGGAGCTTGGCAGTTGGAATCTGGTACTTGCTCCGAGTTTTGAAGCCTGGGTAGGCTATTTGAGTTTGATTTGTGATGACCGGTCATGCTTTGTATTGATTGCTGTGAGAATATGTGCGTTGCAACACATATAGGCAGGTAATGTGGAGATATTTCTCCGGAGCTGTGTCAATTTGAAGGGCGCAACGTTTAAGTGCCATTTTTTTGATAATACTGCATATTTTGCATTATTTTTGAGCATGCCTGCTTTTAGCGCACTCCGTAAGTGGTGCTGCTGCTTTGGAAACCGGTTAAACCTCGAGGAATCTGCTCCAGCTCCCCCAGAGGGGACTCCTAATAGGGATATGTATGTGAAGCATGGTCTTTCTTCTATAATGTACAGCACAGTGTGGAGGAAATACACCAAAAAGGATCCTGAGTTGCGCTGGCCTTTGTATGGCTCATTTGATATGCGTAAGATTGAGTATGTGGAACAGTGTATGTGTAAACGGCGTGCTCGTCAAGATATGTTTGAGTGTGTGCGGTTATGGGTGAAGGAAGTGCGTGAGTGAGAGAAACGTGAGAAAGCGCTGTTTGATAAAGAGCAACGGAAGAATGATCATGTGCGAGCACAGGAAGCGAAGCGCCGGGAGGAAAGAGAACTGACAGAGAGACAAGAGAAAGAGCGTAGGTTGCAAGTCTCGGGTCAATATGCTGTCCGTCAGCCACTTTATCCTGTCCTTACTAATCTTGACGATGATTTTTATTTATTAGATCGCTCTCCGCCCCCTTATGTTGGCGCGTCTGCCCCGAGGTCACAGGATTCTGGATCGGCTTCGGATAAGGTAGACACGCGGTCCATGTTATCTCTTGGGAAAAGTGGCAGGATAGAGAGAAGTTGTATTTTTTGGGACACTTTTCTGATGAAGTGATTTCTGCCTTTCGGAAATATTCCAACGTTTTTGAGCCTGATGATGTGGTATTAGATGCTAAAGAATTACGTAACGGTGTTTTTTCTCCCTCTAAGGCGCCTGATGCGGCTCGATGGCTGTTTGCATTACGGGACGCGGCGAGTGACCTTAAAGAGAGAGCGCGCCTAAAAGCAGAGGAGGAAAAGCAGTCGGATTCACGTATTGGCGATGACCAATCATCTACCTCCCACTCAGATAAGAGCGAACTAGTGCATGCTAAACCAATGCGAGAGGCGGCACCTTTGTATGTTCCTCCTAAAGGAGCGGGAACTAGTTCGGATATTACTTCCGCCGATGCTAAGGGATATTTCGTGTATAATTGGGTCTATACTCCCTGGCATAGGGCTGATGTTATGGCATTAAAGAATGCTTTACCTGACCCCCGGAAAAACCCAGCGGCCTTTTATAAAGAGGTTGAAGGGGCCTTGAATTCTTGTACTATGACTTTAGCAGATATAGATTTGTTCTTTGGGCTTATCTTACCACCGGATATGTGGCGATCTGTGCGGAAGGTGGATGATCAAGCCGTTTTTAAGGCTAAGTGGTCTGAAACTGAGGACGAGGATAGGGAGAGAAAACCCGCGCAAAAACCACCGCAGATTATTTTAGATCTTCCCGCTGCTATCTTGACTAAGTTGAAAACGATTATTCCCCCTAAAAAGATTGACTGGAATATGTTAGCATCATGTAAACAGAAGGTTGATGAATCAGTCTCAGATTTCTTTACGCGCTTTGAGGAGACATTTCACGATTTTAGTGGTCAGTCACTTACGGACGACACGGGTAGACATCTTTTTGTGGATAAATATGTGGCGAATTTATTACCGGGAATAGCAGCTCGTTTAAAAGCGAGTGAAAGTTCCTGGTCCACTTCGTCTCCGGCATCCCTCCTGACTATGGCTCAGTATTATGAGCGTCAGGAACAAGAAGCGAAGGGGCAGGAGGAGAAGAAATCGAAAGATTTAAAGACAAAGGTGATGTTAGCACAAGTATATGGTCCGCCTCGTCGGGGTGTCGACAGAGGTAGGGGAGGATTTTATGGTCCCCCTTCGGGTCGGTCAGATGTAAATAGGAATCAATGTGCGTATTGTAAACAGTCGGGTCATTGGGCCAGAGATTGCCCGGCGTTGTATGCATCTCGTCAGGGGCGTGGTCAAGGTCCACCGAGAGGTAGAGGGGGTTTCTCGAATTTCAGAGGGAATTCTAATGATCGTGCTCGCTTTGAACCTAACGCGCAGCAGCGAGATAGATCCAATGTATTTGATCGACAGCACCAGTATCAAATGTCAGGGACTGACAGCGCTGGGTACCATGATTCGCGGCATGTATAGGAATGCGTTGGATGGGGGTTGGAATCAGTTGAAGTGCCGGTTGATCAGAAGGGTCCTTATGTTTCAGCAAAGGTTTTGGGTTCTACTGATCGGTTCCTAGTTGATACAGGAGCGACCCGCAGTGCGTTGTCTAAACAATTGGTTCCGAGGGCTCCCCCATCTGGCTTCATGGTTACCTCGGTAGGGTTTGATGGTACACTCTCTCGAAGACCTCTTTCTCGACCCCTTGCATTCCATGTTGATCCCTTTTCTGCACCCTGTCCGTTTCTGCTTGCCCCGAACACGCCGGACAACATTATGGGTCTTGATATGCTTAAGCACTTCAGAGCTACGATCCGCTGTTCCCCCGCTGGAGTACGTGTGATATTAAATGATAATCACCCGATGACTGACCGGATGTGTGTGGTCGTGGAGGATTCTGTGTTAGCTTCTCTCCCTCATTCTTTGTGGGCTACTTCAGATACCGATGTGGGACAGATGGTGATTCCACCAGTCCATATTAGTGTCCAGGAGGGTGCGGTGTTACCGCGCCTCCCTCAGTATCGCATTTCCCAGGAGGGGGAGGAGGCGCTCATTCAGATTGTGCAGGATTTGATTAAGGTGGGGGTAGTGGAAGAAGTTCCCTATAATGTTTGCAACAGTCCTATTTTACCCATCTTAAAGAAAGACACGGATGCTAAAGTTTATCGTTTTATCATTGATTTAAGGGAAGTGAACAAGATCGTGATACCTCAGTATCCGGTGGTTTCTGATATCACGACGTTGCTCACTTTGGTCCCGTCAACGGCGACCACGTTTTCAGTTATTGATTTGAAAAATGCCTTCTTTTCGATCCCTATTCATCCTGATAGCCGATACCTTTTTGGTTTTACTTTGAATAATAGGTCTTATGGATTTTGTAGAGTCCCTCAGGGCTACACAGAAAGCCCTAGCATTTACAGTCAAGCATTGAAAAGGCAATTGGATTCCTTTGGTCTGCCCGAGGGTGTCGCCCTTATACAATATGTCGATGACATCTTGTTGGCGGCTGACACTCCCGAGTTGTGTGAGAAGAGTACGTTATCCTTGCTTTCCTTTTTGGCATCTCATAATCACAAAGTGTCGAAGAAGAAATTGCAATTCTGTAGACCAAAGGTGACTTATTTGGGTCACCTTTTGTCTAAGGAGGGGCGTGCACTCACACCAGATCGTATTCAAGCAATTTTGGACACGCCAGTGCCTTCCACACAGAAGGGCGTGCGTGCATTTTTGGGTCTTCTTTCTTTTTGTAGGCAATGGATATTGGGATTTTCACACATAGCTAAACCATTGTTAGCCCTTTTGACGAAGGACACACCAATTCCTCTTCCTTGGTCAAATGAGTGTGAAATTGCATTTCAGCAACTGCGACAGGCCCTTTGTTCAGCACCAGTGTTAGGGACCCCTGATTATACGAAGCCCTTTTCACTGTATGTGCATGAGAAAGATGGATGTGCATTATCAGTTTTAGTGCAGATGCACGGCGACAAGCAGCGCCCTTGTGCATATTTTTCGGCTGTACTTGATCCTGTTGCCCGAGCATTACCAGGGTGTTTTCGCTCGGTTGCGGCGACAGCTGTGTCAATACGTCAAAGTGAGGGCATTGTGTTATCTCACAAACTGTTGGTATTAGTCCCCCATGCTGTTGATGCCCTGCTTAATCAGACGAAGACGCAGCATTTGACCAGTGCCCGTTTAACGGGATATGAGTTGACACTTTTGGCTCCTCATATTACGTTAAAGAGGTGTGTAACGTTAAACCCGGCCACATTGTTGCCGTTCCCGGAAACTCAGTCTGAAGCACGGAAGGCACATGACTGTATTCTTGTGACTGAGGAACAGACAAAGGGTCGTGTTGATCTCCAGGATACGCCCTTCTCAGATGTAGATGGAGAACTGTGGGTGGACGGATCATGCCTGAAGCTACCAGATGGTACGACTTCAGCAGCGTATGCAATCACCACACTGCAAACAATAGTGGAGACAGCACGCATACCACAGAAATCAGCTCAAGCAGCGGAACTGATAGCATTAACACGGGCATGTGAGCTCAGTGCAGGATTGTGTGTGAATGTTTATACAGATAGCCGCTATGCCTTCGGAGTAGCGCACGATTTCGGCCTACTCTGGAAGGAGAGAGGGTTTCTAACGTCCCATGGAGCGCAGATAATGTACGGGGAGTTAGTCCACAACCTCTTGACTGCATTAACATATCCAAAGAAGATCGCTATAATTAAATGTAGTGCCCATAAGAAAGTGGTTGATAAAGTTGGAGAAGGGAATGCTTTGGCAGACCGGGTGGCACGAGAGACTGCGATGCAGCCTGGTGCTACTGCAATGTATGTTGTGAAGTCACAGGCAGAAAGATGGCACGATGCTAGGAGAGAGGTGCTGGAAATACAGAGGACCGCTTCCGATAAGGAACGGGAGCAATGGTCCAATGATGGAGAATTAGATGACGAAGGATGTTGGAGAAATAAGCAGAAGGATAAATGGAAGTTACCCACAGCCTTTGTACAACCTATGGTTCAGATGGCACATGGACTAGCGCATGTCGGAGCTTCCGCAATTGTCAAATTACTCACACGAGTTTGGGAGCATCCGGAGATCGCTAGTACGGCAAAGAGGGTAGTGCAGACCTGCATGATTTGTCTGAGGTATAACCCAGGAAAGGGTTCCCGAACTCCAGCAGGAGGATTTGCGACACCTACTGCACCCTTTGAGGTTTTGCAGATGGATTACATTCAGCTTGAACGCTGTAACAACCTGAAGTATGTTCTAGTAGTGGTTTGTGCCTTCAGTAAATGGGTTGAGGCATACCCTACGAAAGACAATACTGCAATGACTACAGCCAAGATGCTATTGAAGGAGTTCTTCCCCCGATACGGTGTTTGCAGATTGTTGTGGAGTGATAACGGACCTCACTTTATAGCGGACGTTATAAAGTATGTCCTGAAGGGTCTAGGCATTACCCAGAAGTTCCATGCAGTATTTCACCCTCAGTCTGCAGGATTGGTTGAGAAGTATAACGGTACTCTGAAGCTCAAGATCGCCAAGATCCAAGCTTCGACTTCTTTGACTTGGCCAGACGCTTTGCCGCTGGCATTATTGTCAATTAGATCGATACCGCATTCTCGAACCGGTCTCACACCTTATGAGATCGTCTTTGGACGCCCAATGAATATTTGGGGTCCACCAAAACCTAAGTCTGTGTATGATGTACCTTGTGTAATGATGAATGATTATCTGGCACAGTTAACGGATAATTTGGTTTCTATTCATCAACAGGTCCGAGAGGCGCTCCCTGATCGGTCCACAGGTGAAGGTCATAATCTCCGACCTGGAGACTATGTTATGCTGAAGATTTTTGAAAGGGCGAACAGCTTGGAGCCGAGATGGGTTGGTCCTGAGCAAGTCTTACTTGCAACGAGGACGGCTGTGCGGGTTTCCAATCGAAAGAATTGGATCCATTCCCTGCACTGTCGCAAAGTGCCGCCCGGATTGGTGGAGCCTGCTGTATTGACCGACCATCGAGAAATTCTGACTGCAGAGAAAGGCCGTGCTGTGGAACCGAACGACACTAAGGAGCTCTTTCCGGACCAAGCGATTCCTGGAGGAAGAAGATATCACCTCAGACCGAGGAAGTGACTGCTGTATCCAAAGTTGTCAGAGCGGCCCTTAGGTTAGTGAAACGGAGAGCCAATGTGGCAAGGGGGGGGGATCAGCCCTGCATTAGTGTAGCGACACCCGTCTTGGCCCGCTGGTGAAGAAATCAACCGCTGCCTAAGGGGAAGAGTTCTGACAACCTTTTAGTTTCAGGAAGATACTGACTTTTCACTCTAAGATGGAGAAGAAGAAGATTCTTTGCGCAACAGGTTTTATTATTACAGTAGCTATTGTTGGGATAACCACATGGTTTGTTGAGGATGTGACTCCTGCCCGGGAGTTGCTTGTTTTGACTACTCCAGTGCCTGAGTAGCACTACTTCTATACACTTCCGTATCAAGAACTGAAGCATCGTCAGTCTTATTTGAATAACACTTTCATCCAGATGTTGCATCATACCCATGTTGCTACCAATGCTACGAACTGTTGGATATGTGGTATGATGCCCGCTCATCAGAAGAAAGGAGGAACGCCATTCATACCTCTTCCTTTTTCTCATAATGGCTCCGTAGAGCATGGTACACTTTGCTTTTTGCCACACGGAAGCCAACAATGGGACGGTTACTTTTCAGACTTAATAGGGAATGTCATCAAGATAAAGATGGTTATCCGCAAGCGAATGGGACAGTATGGGAATGGGAAGAGTATCGACCAGACAATGAATCGATCCCCTACATTTTCACGAACACTAGAGACACTGTGGGGAAGGACCGATTCGTGATTCAAGTGGCACAAGCTCAAGCGGACCTGTGCGTCCAGAGTGTGGGTTATATTCCTGTTGGTGTTAGTGACTGTATCACTATCTTGAACATTGACGGGTTGAATAATAGTACCTTCTTAGCATCCCATAATGCATACTTCGTGTGTGGGAATAAGGGTTATTATCGTTTGCCAGCCGGTTGGTCCGGAGTATGTTATGTAGCATTCTTATTACCTCCTGTATTCTTGGCACCTGCATCTTATCATAAAGATTTGAAGTTGTTGAATAATGTGACTGTAAATAGGTATAAACGTACTCTATCTATTGATGATGTTGACCAAACTGATACTAGTTTGCAGCAGTATATTGATTTTAATTTAGGATTGTTTTTCTTTTTTGGAGCTGCCCTAAATAGTAGGAAAGTTTGAAGATTAACGAGAGTTGTAGAGGCTGTGACAAATCAAACCGCTGCTGCTCTTGGGAATCTTACGGAAGAATTGCAAATTACTAGAATCGTTGCATTACAGAATCGTATGGTATTAGATGTTATGTTAGCTGATCGAGGTGGAGCATGTAAAATTATTGGAAGTAGTTGTTGTGTGTTTATTCCTGACCACACGCCTTCAGTTTATAACGCTATCAACAAGTTACATAAAATTGCAGCTGAAATCCATACAGAAAATGGCTCTTGGACCTTTTCTGGATGGTTTTGGGCATTGATCACTGCATGGGGATGGAAGGTTCTAACTGGTCTCTGTATCATCGTAGCAATTCTGTTTTCTTGTTGCATTTGTGTCCAATGTGGTCCTTTACTCTGTTCCCTATGTGTGTCATTCTGTATTCCTGATAAGAAAGCTATTGCCGATGTCACCTATCAGAAACATTTAACTAAGGAAGTAGAAGAAATGATGAGAATTGACATATATGATGATTATTGTAATAAACCGGATGTCTTCAGTAAATGCTGAAAGGGTCGTCTGTTGAAAATTGAAACAGCGATGTGATTAAGCATTCACTAAAGACATGAATTCCCCTTACTTAGAACTAGTTCCTCTTCTTATGTTGACTAATGTTCGGACTCCATTTTGTGTTTCCACGTGCTCTGCACGAGATGAGTCCTATCTTCGTGTTAGTTGCTCTTGTTATCTGCCTAGTAACAGTCTATAAATAGCTCCTTTGTCCGTCCGGCGCATGCCCAGACTTGACCACATCTGTTATCAGTTAATCCTTGCTTGACCATGTTTTCGCGGGCTCAGGAAATTGGTTACTCCGCCCACATATTGATTCTGTATCGAAAATGTCCATAAAAGGTAATGTTCTTTGCCTCATGTTGTATCCACCCACTTATGAGCCCCACTGTTGTGTATAAAAGGGGACTGTGTACACAAGTTCTTTGTGCTACTCTATGCAATACTGAAGAGTGTTGTATAGGTTGTAGGACCACCCTTAAGGGTTAATAAACACTGTCTTTGTATTTGCAGTTTCCGTGCCAACTTCCTTCTAGTTTTCATTACAGGAGAGCGAACCCTTGTATGCTGCGGGCCTAGCTGGGGCCTGCATTCATCAATTGGCGCCCGTCACGTGGGGCTCATCGGCGACTCGGATGCTCGAAGGACTGGTCGTGACGAAGGTGAGGAATTCGGCCAGGGATGTGATCACTGCCAGAGGCATTTTAGTCCTGGCATCCCGAGGTTTTCTTCCTCTCCTTCCGAACTGACCTTCTGGGTGGCGCCGGTCCTCGACTGAGACCTCTTCTGCCGGTTTTGCCGTGACAGCTGTTTGGGTGAATTTTGGAGCTTGGCAGTTGGAATCTGGTACTTGCTCCGAGTTTTGAAGCCTGGGTAGGCTATTTGAGTTTGATTTGTGATGACCGGTCATGCTTTGTATTGATTGCTGTGAGAATATGTGCGTTGCAACACATATAGGCAGGTAATGTGGAGATATTTCTCCGGAGCTGTGTCAATTTGAAGGGCGCAACGTTTAAGTGCCATTTTTTTGATAATACTGCATATTTTGCATTATTTTTGAGCATGCCTGCTTTTAGCGCACTCCGTAAGTGGTGCTGCTGCTTTGGAAACCGGTTAAACCTCGAGGAATCTGCTCCAGCTCCCCCAGAGGGGACTCCTAATAGGGATATGTATGTGAAGCATGGTCTTTCTTCTATAATGTACAGCACAGTGTGGAGGAAATACACCAAAAAGGATCCTGAGTTGCGCTGGCCTTTGTATGGCTCATTTGATATGCGTAAGATTGAGTATGTGGAACAGTGTATGTGTAAACGGCGTGCTCGTCAAGATATGTTTGAGTGTGTGCGGTTATGGGTGAAGGAAGTGCGTGAGTGAGAGAAACGTGAGAAAGCGCTGTTTGATAAAGAGCAACGGAAGAATGATCATGTGCGAGCACAGGAAGCGAAGCGCCGGGAGGAAAGAGAACTGACAGAGAGACAAGAGAAAGAGCGTAGGTTGCAAGTCTCGGGTCAATATGCTGTCCGTCAGCCACTTTATCCTGTCCTTACTAATCTTGACGATGATTTTTATTTATTAGATCGCTCTCCGCCCCCTTATGTTGGCGCGTCTGCCCCGAGGTCACAGGATTCTGGATCGGCTTCGGATAAGGTAGACACGCGGTCCATGTTATCTCTTGGGAAAAGTGGCAGGATAGAGAGAAGTTGTATTTTTTGGGACACTTTTCTGATGAAGTGATTTCTGCCTTTCGGAAATATTCCAACGTTTTTGAGCCTGATGATGTGGTATTAGATGCTAAAGAATTACGTAACGGTGTTTTTTCTCCCTCTAAGGCGCCTGATGCGGCTCGATGGCTGTTTGCATTACGGGACGCGGCGAGTGACCTTAAAGAGAGAGCGCGCCTAAAAGCAGAGGAGGAAAAGCAGTCGGATTCACGTATTGGCGATGACCAATCATCTACCTCCCACTCAGATAAGAGCGAACTAGTGCATGCTAAACCAATGCGAGAGGCGGCACCTTTGTATGTTCCTCCTAAAGGAGCGGGAACTAGTTCGGATATTACTTCCGCCGATGCTAAGGGATATTTCGTGTATAATTGGGTCTATACTCCCTGGCATAGGGCTGATGTTATGGCATTAAAGAATGCTTTACCTGACCCCCGGAAAAACCCAGCGGCCTTTTATGAAGAGGTTGAAGGGGCCTTGAATTCTTGTACTATGACTTTAGCAGATATAGATTTGTTCTTTGGGCTTATCTTACCACCGGATATGTGGCGATCTGTGCGGAAGGTGGATGATCAAGCCGTTTTTAAGGCTAAGTGGTCTGAAACTGAGGACGAGGATAGGGAGAGAAAACCCGCGCAAAAACCACCGCAGATTATTTTAGATCTTCCCGCTGCTATCTTGACTAAGTTGAAAACGATTATTCCCCCTAAAAAGATTGACTGGAATATGTTAGCATCATGTAAACAGAAGGTTGATGAATCAGTCTCAGATTTCTTTACGCGCTTTGAGGAGACATTTCACGATTTTAGTGGTCAGTCACTTACGGACGACACGGGTAGACATCTTTTTGTGGATAAATATGTGGCGAATTTATTACCGGGAATAGCAGCTCGTTTAAAAGCGAGTGAAAGTTCCTGGTCCACTTCGTCTCCGGCATCCCTCCTGACTATGGCTCAGTATTATGAGCGTCAGGAACAAGAAGCGAAGGGGCAGGAGGAGAAGAAATCGAAAGATTTAAAGACAAAGGTGATGTTAGCACAAGTATATGGTCCGCCTCGTCGGGGTGTCGACAGAGGTAGGGGAGGATTTTATGGTCCCCCTTCGGGTCGGTCAGATGTAAATAGGAATCAATGTGCGTATTGTAAACAGTCGGGTCATTGGGCCAGAGATTGCCCGGCGTTGTATGCATCTCGTCAGGGGCGTGGTCAAGGTCCACCGAGAGGTAGAGGGGGTTTCTCGAATTTCAGAGGGAATTCTAATGATCGTGCTCGCTTTGAACCTAACGCGCAGCAGCGAGATAGATCCAATGTATTTGATCGACAGCACCAGTATCAAATGTCAGGGACTGACAGCGCTGGGTACCATGATTCGCGGCATGTATAGGAATGCGTTGGATGGGGGTTGGAATCAGTTGAAGTGCCGGTTGATCAGAAGGGTCCTTATGTTTCAGCAAAGGTTTTGGGTTCTACTGATCGGTTCCTAGTTGATACAGGAGCGACCCGCAGTGCGTTGTCTAAACAATTGGTTCCGAGGGCTCCCCCATCTGGCTTCATGGTTACCTCGGTAGGGTTTGATGGTACACTCTCTCGAAGACCTCTTTCTCGACCCCTTGCATTCCATGTTGATCCCTTTTCTGCACCCTGTCCGTTTCTGCTTGCCCCGAACACTCCGGACAACATTATGGGTCTTGATATGCTTAAGCACTTCAGAGCTACGATCCGCTGTTCCCCCGCTGGAGTACGTGTGATATTAAATGATAATCACCCGATGACTGACCGGATGTGTGTGGTCGTGGAGGATTCTGTGTTAGCTTCTCTCCCTCATTCTTTGTGGGCTACTTCAGATACCGATGTGGGACAGATGGTGATTCCACCAGTCCATATTAGTGTCCAGGAGGGTGCGGTGTTACCGCGCCTCCCTCAGTATCGCATTTCCCAGGAGGGGGAGGAGGCGCTCATTCAGATTGTGCAGGATTTGATTAAGGTGGGGGTAGTGGAAGAAGTTCCCTATAATGTTTGCAACAGTCCTATTTTACCCATCTTAAAGAAAGACACGGATGCTAAAGTTTATCGTTTTATCATTGATTTAAGGGAAGTGAACAAGATCGTGATACCTCAGTATCCGGTGGTTTCTGATATCACGACGTTGCTCACTTTGGTCCCGTCAACGGCGACCACGTTTTCAGTTATTGATTTGAAAAATGCCTTCTTTTCGATCCCTATTCATCCTGATAGCCGATACCTTTTTGGTTTTACTTTGAATAATAGGTCTTATGGATTTTGTAGAGTCCCTCAGGGCTACACAGAAAGCCCTAGCATTTACAGTCAAGCATTGAAAAGGCAATTGGATTCCTTTGTTCTGCCCGAGGGTGTCGCCCTTATACAATATGTCGATGACATCTTGTTGGCGGCTGACACTCCCGAGTTGTGTGAGAAGAGTACGTTATCCTTGCTTTCCTTTTTGGCATCTCATAATCACAAAGTGTCGAAGAAGAAATTGCAATTCTGTAGACCAAAGGTGACTTATTTGGGTCACCTTTTGTCTAAGGAGGGGCGTGCACTCACACCAGATCGTATTCAAGCAATTTTGGACACGCCAGTGCCTTCCACACAGAAGGGCGTGCGTGCATTTTTGGGTCTTCTTTCTTTTTGTAGGCAATGGATATTGGGATTTTCACACATAGCTAAACCATTGTTAGCCCTTTTGACGAAGGACACACCAATTCCTCTTCCTTGGTCAAATGAGTGTGAAATTG
This sequence comes from Triturus cristatus, assembly GCF_964204655.1. NCBI lineage: Eukaryota > Metazoa > Chordata > Amphibia > Caudata > Salamandridae > Triturus > Triturus cristatus. Next base: position 844,015,360 of record NC_140587.1, on the reverse strand, counting down.
CATTTCAGCAACTGCGACAGGCCCTTTGTTCAGCACCAGTGTTAGGGACCCCTGATTATACGAAGCCCTTTTCACTGTATGTGCATGAGAAAGATGGATGTGCATTATCAGTTTTAGTGCAGATGCACGGCGACAAGCAGCGCCCTTGTGCATATTTTTCGGCTGTACTTGATCCTGTTGCCCGAGCATTACCAGGGTGTTTTCGCTCGGTTGCGGCGACAGCTGTGTCAATACGTCAAAGTGAGGGCATTGTGTTATCTCACAAACTGTTGGTATTAGTCCCCCATGCTGTTGATGCCCTGCTTAATCAGACGAAGACGCAGCATTTGACCAGTGCCCGTTTAACGGGATATGAGTTGACACTTTTGGCTCCTCATATTACGTTAAAGAGGTGTGTAACGTTAAACCCGGCCACATTGTTGCCGTTCCCGGAAACTCAGTCTGAAGCACGGAAGGCACATGACTGTATTCTTGTGACTGAGGAACAGACAAAGGGTCGTGTTGATCTCCAGGATACGCCCTTCTCAGATGTAGATGGAGAACTGTGGGTGGACGGATCATGCCTGAAGCTACCAGATGGTACGACTTCAGCAGCGTATGCAATCACCACACTGCAAACAATAGTGGAGACAGCACGCATACCACAGAAATCAGCTCAAGCAGCGGAACTGATAGCATTAACACGGGCATGTGAGCTCAGTGCAGGATTGTGTGTGAATGTTTATACAGATAGCCGCTATGCCTTCGGAGTAGCGCACGATTTCGGCCTACTCTGGAAGGAGAGAGGGTTTCTAACGTCCCATGGAGCGCAGATAATGTACGGGGAGTTAGTCCACAACCTCTTGACTGCATTAACATATCCAAAGAAGATCGCTATAATTAAATGTAGTGCCCATAAGAAAGTGGTTGATAAAGTTGGAGAAGGGAATGCTTTGGCAGACCGGGTGGCACGAGAGACTGCGATGCAGCCTGGTGCTACTGCAATGTATGTTGTGAAGTCACAGGCAGAAAGATGGCACGATGCTAGGAGAGAGGTGCTGGAAATACAGAGGACCGCTTCCGATAAGGAACGGGAGCAATGGTCCAATGATGGAGAATTAGATGACGAAGGATGTTGGAGAAATAAGCAGAAGGATAAATGGAAGTTACCCACAGCCTTTGTACAACCTATGGTTCAGATGGCACATGGACTAGCGCATGTCGGAGCTTCCGCAATTGTCAAATTACTCACACGAGTTTGGGAGCATCCGGAGATCGCTAGTACGGCAAAGAGGGTAGTGCAGACCTGCATGATTTGTCTGAGGTATAACCCAGGAAAGGGTTCCCGAACTCCAGCAGGAGGATTTGCGACACCTACTGCACCCTTTGAGGTTTTGCAGATGGATTACATTCAGCTTGAACGCTGTAACAACCTGAAGTATGTTCTAGTAGTGGTTTGTGCCTTCAGTAAATGGGTTGAGGCATACCCTACGAAAGACAATACTGCAATGACTACAGCCAAGATGCTATTGAAGGAGTTCTTCCCCCGATACGGTGTTTGCAGATTGTTGTGGAGTGATAACGGACCTCACTTTATAGCGGACGTTATAAAGTATGTCCTGAAGGGTCTAGGCATTACCCAGAAGTTCCATGCAGTATTTCACCCTCAGTCTGCAGGATTGGTTGAGAAGTATAACGGTACTCTGAAGCTCAAGATCGCCAAGATCCAAGCTTCGACTTCTTTGACTTGGCCAGACGCTTTGCCGCTGGCATTATTGTCAATTAGATCGATACCGCATTCTCGAACCGGTCTCACACCTTATGAGATCGTCTTTGGACGCCCAATGAATATTTGGGGTCCACCAAAACCTAAGTCTGTGTATGATGTACCTTGTGTAATGATGAATGATTATCTGGCACAGTTAACGGATAATTTGGTTTCTATTCATCAACAGGTCCGAGAGGCGCTCCCTGATCGGTCCACAGGTGAAGGTCATAATCTCCGACCTGGAGACTATGTTATGCTGAAGATTTTTGAAAGGGCGAACAGCTTGGAGCCGAGATGGGTTGGTCCTGAGCAAGTCTTACTTGCAACGAGGACGGCTGTGCGGGTTTCCAATCGAAAGAATTGGATCCATTCCCTGCACTGTCGCAAAGTGCCGCCCGGATTGGTGGAGCCTGCTGTATTGACCGACCATCGAGAAATTCTGACTGCAGAGAAAGGCCGTGCTGTGGAACCGAACGACACTAAGGAGCTCTTTCCGGACCAAGCGATTCCTGGAGGAAGAAGATATCACCTCAGACCGAGGAAGTGACTGCTGTATCCAAAGTTGTCAGAGCGGCCCTTAGGTTAGTGAAACGGAGAGCCAATGTGGCAAGGGGGGGGGATCAGCCCTGCATTAGTGTAGCGACACCCGTCTTGGCCCGCTGGTGAAGAAATCAACCGCTGCCTAAGGGGAAGAGTTCTGACAACCTTTTAGTTTCAGGAAGATACTGACTTTTCACTCTAAGATGGAGAAGAAGAAGATTCTTTGCGCAACAGGTTTTATTATTACAGTAGCTATTGTTGGGATAACCACATGGTTTGTTGAGGATGTGACTCCTGCCCGGGAGTTGCTTGTTTTGACTACTCCAGTGCCTGAGTAGCACTACTTCTATACACTTCCGTATCAAGAACTGAAGCATCGTCAGTCTTATTTGAATAACACTTTCATCCAGATGTTGCATCATACCCATGTTGCTACCAATGCTACGAACTGTTGGATATGTGGTATGATGCCCGCTCATCAGAAGAAAGGAGGAACGCCATTCATACCTCTTCCTTTTTCTCATAATGGCTCCGTAGAGCATGGTACACTTTGCTTTTTGCCACACGGAAGCCAACAATGGGACGGTTACTTTTCAGACTTAATAGGGAATGTCATCAAGATAAAGATGGTTATCCGCAAGCGAATGGGACAGTATGGGAATGGGAAGAGTATCGACCAGACAATGAATCGATCCCCTACATTTTCACGAACACTAGAGACACTGTGGGGAAGGACCGATTCGTGATTCAAGTGGCACAAGCTCAAGCGGACCTGTGCGTCCAGAGTGTGGGTTATATTCCTGTTGGTGTTAGTGACTGTATCACTATCTTGAACATTGACGGGTTGAATAATAGTACCTTCTTAGCATCCCATAATGCATACTTCGTGTGTGGGAATAAGGGTTATTATCGTTTGCCAGCCGGTTGGTCCGGAGTATGTTATGTAGCATTCTTATTACCTCCTGTATTCTTGGCACCTGCATCTTATCATAAAGATTTGAAGTTGTTGAATAATGTGACTGTAAATAGGTATAAACGTACTCTATCTATTGATGATGTTGACCAAACTGATACTAGTTTGCAGCAGTATATTGATTTTAATTTAGGATTGTTTTTCTTTTTTGGAGCTGCCCTAAATAGTAGGAAAGTTTGAAGATTAACGAGAGTTGTAGAGGCTGTGACAAATCAAACCGCTGCTGCTCTTGGGAATCTTACGGAAGAATTGCAAATTACTAGAATCGTTGCATTACAGAATCGTATGGTATTAGATGTTATGTTAGCTGATCGAGGTGGAGCATGTAAAATTATTGGAAGTAGTTGTTGTGTGTTTATTCCTGACCACACGCCTTCAGTTTATAACGCTATCAACAAGTTACATAAAATTGCAGCTGAAATCCATACAGAAAATGGCTCTTGGACCTTTTCTGGATGGTTTTGGGCATTGATCACTGCATGGGGATGGAAGGTTCTAACTGGTCTCTGTATCATCGTAGCAATTCTGTTTTCTTGTTGCATTTGTGTCCAATGTGGTCCTTTACTCTGTTCCCTATGTGTGTCATTCTGTATTCCTGATAAGAAAGCTATTGCCGATGTCACCTATCAGAAACATTTAACTAAGGAAGTAGAAGAAATGATGAGAATTGACATATATGATGATTATTGTAATAAACCGGATGTCTTCAGTAAATGCTGAAAGGGTCGTCTGTTGAAAATTGAAACAGCGATGTGATTAAGCATTCACTAAAGACATGAATTCCCCTTACTTAGAACTAGTTCCTCTTCTTATGTTGACTAATGTTCGGACTCCATTTTGTGTTTCCACGTGCTCTGCACGAGATGAGTCCTATCTTCGTGTTAGTTGCTCTTGTTATCTGCCTAGTAACAGTCTATAAATAGCTCCTTTGTCCGTCCGGCGCATGCCCAGACTTGACCACATCTGTTATCAGTTAATCCTTGCTTGACCATGTTTTTGCGGGCTCAGGAAATTGGTTACTCCGCCCACATATTGATTCTGTATCGAAAATGTCCATAAAAGGTAATGTTCTTTGCCTCATGTTGTATCCACCCACTTATGAGCCCCACTGTTGTGTATAAAAGGGGACTGTGTACGCAAGTTCTTTGTGCTACTCTATGCAATACTGAAGAGTGTTGTATAGGTTGTAGGACCACCCTTAAGGGTTAATAAACTCTGTCTTTGTATTTGCAGTTTCCGTGCCAACTTCCTTCTAGTTTTCATTACAGGAGAGCGAACCCTTGTATGCTGCGGGCCTAGCTGGGGCCTGCATTCATCAGTGGTCTTGGCGGGGGTGGTGTGTGCCTCCTGCGGTGATGCGATGTCCGGGCCGGTCAGTACTCGATTTGACGTGTGATCCCTGTTGGACCGCAGTTGAGGCCAGAGGCAGCGGACAGCGCAGGTCCACAGACACATGGCATCGATGACCCAAGGCTATCATCTCAGAGTCCATCCAATATCTCAGCAGACAGGGTCCCTGACTTGAACTGCACAGAGGTAGTGGCCCTGGATGCACTGCGGCCGGCACAGGCACACCGCCACGGGAAGGTGACTTGTGGTGCAGTGAGACAGGGCCACGCGAGCTGAACGGGTTCTCATCGATGTCCGAGGTGAATGTAGCAGAGGGTTGCGGGGGACAGTGGAAGGTGTCCTTCAGGGCATGATGCAGAGGGTAGAAGCCGGCCGGAAGCGGCAAATGGAGGAGTGGAATGCTACTGCCTTGTTTTGCCACCAAGTCAGTATCACCGACAAGATGACGACACCCCTCAGTCCATAGACTCAGTCGCCACAAAGTTCAACAAGGAAGGGGCCATGGATGTCGGGGAACAGACTTAGTGGCACCGGAGCTGAAAGGGGATGCAGTCTACGATGAGGCCTGTACAAAGATATAAAATCTGACATGAATAAATCAAGACTGAGTTCTGAAAATGTGACCTACTCGGCCGCAGTGTAGACCCTAGGCAGCGGTTAGCGCGGGACAACCGCTGTTCAGCTAGCTCCTCCTGCAACTCTAAAACACGATGTTGAAATGGCATGTGGGGGTGACTTGTGGTTGATGGAGGTAGGAGCACCAGAGCTGAGCAGATGTCAGTCAACGACAATGCCATGTCCTGCCTGGTACGGACTGGCTTGGATTGGTGTGAGGACTGCTGGACCGCAGTGTAGGCCAAATACGTAATCATCAAGGCCCCTCAGACACATGTGGTTGGGATGCTATGCACAGACTTGGTGTCCCCACATCGAAGGGAGTATAGTGATTTAAACTCTGCATTAATGTGTGTACTCGGACATTGTATGATCAAGACTCAGTCCCAAATGTGTGACCTACTCAACCGCAGTGTAGGCCAGAGGCAGCGTTCAGCAGTGGTCTACAGCCATGTGTCGTTGGCACACGATGCACAGAGTTAGTGACACCAGGGCAGTTGTCGGTAGTGTTTGATCACCTCCTTAACGATGGTCCTTTGTTCCTCCTGACTGAAACGCGTCATCCTCTTACACCTCTCCTTGTGTGCAATGATATGTACTCTGCCATTGAAAAATCAAGACTCAGTCTCAAATGTGCGACCGACTCGAGCGCAGTGTGGCCCGAGGGCAGTAGTCCGCATGGGCCCACGGACACTATACACAGACTTGGTGTCACCACATCGAAGGGAGTATAGTGACATAAGATCAGCCATAATTGATGTTCTCTGCCGCTATGTATGCCGGTGGAGTACGTCAATGAGAAAGGAGTACTGCAGGACTGTGTCTTGGAGGCCATGATGGTCTGAGGAGGTTGTCAGGGTCGCGGCACTTGGGCTTGGAGTTTGCACCGGCACGTGGTGGGCCCTCTTCGACACACTCCGGTGTCTGTAGGTGTGCATTGAGGCCTGGGTGTGCAGGGTTGGGCAGGACTGATTTGGGGACCAGAGGCCCGGGGTGCAGCAGGCGCACAGGATCGCAGGCAACACCGCTCACGGCGATGGCGTCGGCCTCATGGAGGGGTGAGGGGCGCTGCCCTCGCAGAGACGTTGGGCATTCTGTAAGAGAACCACGCCCAGAGCTACGTGCTTTTTATTCACACCCCTACGCATTCCTGGCGTACGCCGGGCCAGCCCACTCAGCTCACGCTTACAGGGGGGGACGTAACAAGCTACATTTCCGGGATCTTCCCCACTGGCTGGTGTGACATGTTTGCGTCCACTGTCCACTACACTCCAAACACCAGCAGTGTATGTTGACATGGATATGTGTGTGGTCTGCATACTGCAGTCTGGCCATCACATCCACGCCACACTTGGCATTGTGTACATTCTCATTTATCGGTCACTTGCCTCCTTTGTGCATGCCTGGTCCCCACCTCTTCCCACAATCTGCTATTGTGGGGCTGAGGTGACATGCCATTGATGGCTTATGTGCATGGCTGGCCCAGGTTGCCACAGTAAGTTGTGCTGTCATGTCTGGTGGGTGGGCATGTTGTTGGGCATGTTGTTTGTGAGTTTGTGAGTTGCCTGATTGTGCAGTTGAGGTGTGTGGTGTGTTCATTTGGTACTTGCCAACAAGCAGTGCATTTCCGTAGGTGCCAGCCTGGAAGCGCTGGTTGATGATGGACTGTCGGACAATGTAGGAATCATGCACACTGCCTGGGTGGTTGGCGTCGAGGTTGGTGGAGATTCCCCGGTGGTCCACTGTTGCCTGCACATTGATGGAATACGTGTGCTTTCGGTTGCGGTTCTTGTGTGCAGTTTTGCCAGGGTGCACAAGTAGGACATGTGTGCAGTCAATTGCCCCCTAACACGTGCGGGAAGCCAGCTGTGGCATAGACGCCTTGCTTGGTCTCCAGCTGTACCTGCGCAGTGTGGGGGAAGTATAGGTAGTGTGGTACCAAGCTGATGATGGCATCCAAGACAGTTGTTGGGAACTTGGATTGGGTTGGCTGTGAGACTCCTCTGACTCTGGCAGTTATTGTTTGGAAGGTACCAGAGGCCAACAGGTGCAGCACAGCCAGCAGCTTTGTCTGAGGTGGGATGTTGGTTGTCTGCTGTGTTGGTGCCATCTGCCTGTGGGCAATGGTGGTCAGGATGTGTGGGATGGTTGTCCTTTTGAGCCTGTAGTGGGCCCTGACATTCTCTGGTGTTGGGTCTGTGGGGCTGGTGCGTTTTCTTAGGGTCCGCTGGCTTTGTCTGTGCTGCCTCTGTGGTGGTCCGGGAGGGGCCCGGGGGGGTGGCGGTCTTGGTGGTGGTGGCGGTGGATGTTGTGGCTCTGTTGGGGCTCCGAGCTGCATGATCAGTGACTCCATGGCATCTGTTGGTCTTCAGGTGTGGCTGTGGTCTGGGCTCCCTTTTCTGGTGCCGGTTGTCGTCCGACTTTGCATCAGGCCAGAGCATGTGTTAGCTTCCTGCTGCTAACGCGCCTTATCGCATGTTTTGTGTTGTTATCGCCCATCTGGCTGGTCGTTGAGAATGTTGAGGTGTGGTATTGTCGCGGCTTTTTGCTCGGGAAGCTTACTCTGCATCTCATTAGCGATAGTTGCCGGGGTCATCTGTGGCGATGTTTTTTGAGGATGCTATCTCAGGAAAACTGGTTTTATGGGCTGTTAGCACCAGCTTGTGAATGGGGCGATTAATTTATTGCGACTTTGGCTGCGCTAAACTGCAGATAACTCCTTGAGAATATGCCCCTCAGTTGTTTGGGAAGTGTGATCATCTGTTTTTACTAGTCCTCTAAGAGATGACAGATTGATAATTGACACAATTGGTTACTGGTAATCTTCATCACCCAGATGCAAAGTCCACCTCATCCCAATCCTTGTGATATGAGGTATGGGTAGGTGAAGTAAAAAATGAAGAGAAATTGAAAAAGATCTATATTACAAATTTTATCAAAATGATTGCCAAAGATTTATAAAAGTCAGTTCTTATGTTTACATGGCTACCATCATGGTATATTTTGTTATTATATTGTGTGAACCTAGGCTGAGGGAACACTGTTGAAGGGCACATAAAAATTCTCCATTAATAACCTATACAACATACTTCATGAAAATCCATATTGGTTTATCTGTGGTCATATGTGTGCCCTTATGCACATGCAAAACTGCAATACTTTTACAATGAGTACAACAATTATTTTAGCAGTGAAATTTCCATGCTATTATCAAATAATTTGATTTGCCCACCACATTATCTTGCTCCTTCCTATTGTGTTGTAAGAACGATGTAGGATTCATAGCCCTTGTGACATCAGCCCCCACTGAACACCCCATTGGTGTGCAGTTGCTAATTAGATGTTTTCTAGCGGGAATTGAAACACAACTAGTTTTTGTTACAAATTATTTTTGTTATTTATTGTCTACATTGCTAAAAACCAAAACATAAACATTATGAGATTCTGGATTATCATCAGGAGTAGAGCAAGGTATCGAGTCCCATCAAAGTAATATTTCAGAGCACTGAAAAGTAATTTACATTTCGAGGAGGAATTCTGGGCTTACCCCCTGTAGATTACCACAAAGTGAAATTACACTTTTAAGGAAAGTTAGTGTTAAGTACAATAAGAACTAACCAACATTAAAGTCATGAACATATAAAACTCTCAAACCAACTTAGAAAAAGGGAAAACAAGGAACAAGTAAAGCAACCCATAATGATAAGAATTTAATAAGGGGATCAGGTGTTATGGATTTTTGAGGTTTAAAAGTCAATAAACAAACTGAGTGCCATGATAGCGAATAAGCATGTGTGACCAGGAACTAAGCATCCATTTAGACCAACCCTAATAGGAGCATGCATATATTCTAATTAGGGCTCTGATGTGAACATCCTTTTGCTGTTATGTTTTAGGCTGGCACCTGTCATCCCAGGAAGTGCTCTGGACTATAAATGAACCCATCTGAGTAGCTTCCCGTCTGAGCGGGTTTCGTGGGGTGTGAGGGACCCGGGATCTCATTTTATTAAACTAGCCCCTGAAAGTTCTAACATTGCTCCAATCAGTGGCCCAGGGGCCCTCCCATCATTCCAATAAAATAGAGAAAATACTGCAAAAGAGGGTTTGACTGAAATGTGGAAACCTTTTTAGGCTATAGTTAGTACCCATCATCAGTAATGAGGCAATAACTACTATAACAGCAGCTTATATACCATAATCATCAGAACAGATCCGGACTTGGAGAAGAACAGAAATTGAAGAACCTGTTGCTGTGTCTTCCTCAGGATAGACTGAGGCCAGGAATTTCTGATTTGTCTTGAACACCCACTTTGCAATTGTTACTTAAATCTAGGATCATGAGTTCTTGAACCAGAAGGTCAGCTGTCACGGAATAACCACTGACCAGCGGAATGAGGCCTGTTTGGGCTTTGGCTGAATAGAGTGAATATAATTTCCTTTGCTGCATTCTGTGTTGTGCTATTACATAGGCTTACCACCTAGTTTGAGAAAACATGGAGTGACCAGTAGAAAGGAAATTAACAAAGGAAGGAGTTGATACTTGAAACATTTTCCACCTTTGGAGGACAAGGACAAGGTGGCAAGGCCATGCCACCGACACACAATCTCGGTGACCAAGATTTTCTGCGTTGTCACACTTGGAACTTTGTTTAAAGATTCACTGAGACTCTGGAGGATTTTGAGCTCTTTTAAGCGTTCCAATGCAGAGAACATGAAAGGAAGAATGGTGCAACATTTTCCATCTTGCCTCAATCCAAAGCTTTAGTGGAAACTCTGAAAAACGATGTAGTCAGTGTTGTGTAGTCCTCATCAGCTTTAGCATCATGATTTGCCTTGCTCGAGGATTTTGAGCTTTAGGAAAAAAATACAAAGTTTCAGTGTGAGAGAAGCTGTTAGAAATGGGGGTCTCTAGTTGGCAATGGCTGGCCACTGTCCAAGTAGGGACCCTTCTTCCTGAGTCAGAGTAAGCAGACTACACCCTTTGACAACCCCTGCTCAACGCTGTGGTAAAGTAGCACGAGCAGCTAGGCTTATCTCAGAGGCAGCGTGTGAAGCATTTATGACCATACACAGTAACACAGTGAAGAACACTACAAAGGGACGCCACACAAGTAGTTATAAAAAATAAGTATCTTTATATATAGACTAAACACAAGACCAATAACAGTAAAAATCCACAATACTAGAAAATAGGGTTACTCTTGAAAGGCTGCAAAAATAGTTCAAAGTGTGCAAAGAGGAGTTCAGTTCAAGGCAGTGGTCTCTGCGACCCTTTTACTCACAAGATACCTGGATTCTGTAGCAAAGCAACAAAAATGTCGCTAAGGAGTTGTAGCGATGATTTTCCTTACGCTAACCAGCGATGCGTTGAATACTTGCCGAAAGGGAGGATGATGCGCTGATTTGTGTGCAGGGCAAAGCGACAAACTTCTGCACGCTAAGCCGGCGATGCGATAAAATCCTTGCCGCGAAGGGAGGATGATGCATCGAGCCTGTTGCGTGTGCGATCTTGTTGCGATGAAAGAAAATGGCGCTCTGCGAGGGAGCGACGATCCTGATGCGATGAAAATGGCAAACGCTCGGCGTCCGCTCTGCGATGTCATGAAGCGATGAACTCGATGCAATGATCTTTGGTTAGCGATTTGAGGCCTGCAAACAGGCAATGCGATAATCTTCGGGTTAGCGAGCATTTGGCAGCCTGCAGACAGGTGATGCGATGATCTCCGGTAGCAAGCACTCAGCGGCAGCAGTGCGATGATTTTCCTTACGCTCTTCAGCTGCGGCGGCTCGCTAACGGGCGTTAGCGACGGTTTTCAGCACTCTCTTCTCCACAGTAGAACTAGAGGCCCTGGAACTCACAGGAGCCTTACCTGCAGTTAGAAATCCTCGCTGGGAGGAAACAGGAGGCTGGTGGTGGAGTCTGATGTGCCTGAGACTCCTGCAGGAGGCTAGCTCTCTTCTAGCCCTTAGTGATTGCTGTAGCAAAAATAAAGGTTTCTTCAAAGTCCTTTTCCTCTTCTTCCAAGTCCAGTAGTAACCACTGGAGGCCAGTCCAAGAAACAGCACATAAGCACAAGTACAGTCCTTCTCCTGCAGATTCCTTCAGTTACATGGACAGAGGTTCTTCTTGTTGTCCAGGAGCAATACAAATTGTAGGGTTTGGGCACAGATCTATATACCCCAAAAGTCTTTGTTCTCAGCCAGAACCAGTTCTGCCCAGCCCTGGAGCACTTTGTTTACCAGGCTGCATCCTTCCTTTCAGAAAGAGGGGGTCTGCCATCAGACGGACAGTGGGAGGTGAAGTCAGCATTCACCTTGCCAGGCACAGCCCTATTCAGGTCCAGGAGCTACCCCTCCCCATACTCCAATGCAGATCTCTCTATTCAACCCAGGTCTGACTCAGCCTGCCCTGTCCCTCCAAAACCAGACAGCCAATACACATAACAGCAGAGCACACTGGAAGGCTAAGGCAAGAAAATGCCTACTTTCTAAAAGTGGTATTTTCAAACACAGAATATAAAAATAAACTCCACTAAAGGATGTATTTTAATATTCTGAGCTCAGGCATACTAAATTCGTTTTTCTACCATGTTCTGTGGGTCAGTTAGGACTATAGAATGTAATAGCCAAACCTCCCATTCTGGCCTATGGAGAACAGGTAGCCTTACAGTAGTGAAAAACAAAATTGGGTGTAATTCACTGCCAGGACATGCTACACACATCAGAGCATGTTCTACCTTACACATACAATGCACCCTACCATACATGATGCCAAGGGAAGGTTCAGTGGCTGGGGAGTGGGTGCACTTCACAGCCAAGATGGCAGTTCTAGACTGCACAAAGACACTGCACTGGCAGGTCTGAGACACACTTTACAAGCTGCTTCTGTGGGTGGCGCAAACCCGCGCTGCAGGCCCACCAGCAGCATTTGGTTTTCCAGCCCTGGGCACACACAGGCCACGCTACTATGGACTAACAGGTAAACCAAATAAGCCAATCATGGATATACCAATTCACATGTCATCTTTACACAGGGAGCATTCGCGCTGTTGCACTGAATGGCAGTGGCACAGCGCCCAGAGCATCTATCACCAGCAAAAACAGAGGAGACAACAGCGAAAAATGGAAGGGAGACTCATGCCAATGGTGCCAGGTCTAACAGAAGCCAGCAGGAAAAGGTGTTGAAAATAGGTTCTGTGCTGACCTCTGGCACATAAGCAGTGTAAGTCATTGTAATAGGGATGCTTGTTTCTTCATAAGCATGATACATAACAACACTGATATTCAAGTATGTCCCTTGGTTTATTAAGTTGCAGGTTATATATCTCAAGTAGTTTATATCCCAAGTAGCAAATATCTGCTCTGCTCAGTCAACCTCTCTACTACTAATCTAGCAATGCCATCAGTGAAGTGGCAATCCCAGTTTTCTAATAGATAACATATACTCTAGTTTACCAGAACTTGGTGCATTTGAATAAATGTAATGTAGCAATCAGTGTCATAGAGAATAGTCCGCCCCAGCAGGTATAGTAGTCGATGCCACTAGGCCCAATGACCCAGAAGGCTAGGTCAAACTAGAAGCCTACTTAGTGATTCATGGCCCTCTTTCTCTCTGCATGTCTGCAGACAGCAGCTCACAAATAATTATTAAAGAAATACCCTGACAGAGGTAAGAGGTGGATTTGAGGTCCGGCAAAGGAGCCAAAAATGCAGTGGACACATTAAATTATAAAAATACGGAATAAGGAGAGCACAAGAGAGACAATGGATACACTGGAGAGACAGAAATGAAAAGAATATTTGAAAGAGGGTCATAAAAAGAATCTAGTGTGCAGGAAATAAAGAGAGAATGATAGAAATGGGGAGAAGGAAAGGAGGAACCCCCTTAAAACCTATGGGTTAGGCAACCTCAGCACATTCGCAATAGATTTTGGGGACTGTTCCTTGAGTGCCCCTACAGAACTGCTTAGAAGAACACCCCTCACTCAAACACCCCTGCCCCACATACGTTAAGGGACAGTCATACTAACGGGTTGCACTAACTCCCTACCTTACTTACATACATGGTTCTATGTTGTAATTGTTTGGGTCCTCCCTTGAAAATACCCCCCACACACTTCATGAAAAAAGTAGAAAGCATAATTGTGAAAATAAAAATCTAGCAGTACAGCATACTATTTACTCCTGTTGATGGCTCGAATAACAATTCAAGAAAACCAATATTCTATAGAATAGCCATGTAAAGACATATTGCAAAGTCACACTCCTGCATTAAGAGTGAGTGAGGCGAGCCTTCTAGGGAGCCATATAACTCCCCATATACCACCGCTGGACGAAGAACAGGGGGATAGATAATTCAGATGCTAACATGTTAGGGACTATGACCCAAAGTTAAAGCTTTGATGCTTGTGTTGCTACATTTCTAATTGGACAAATAAAACTACAAATAACAGTACAGAAAGAAACGTGAAGCGTATAAGCTACTTGTACATGGAATTAGGAATCTTCAAATCTCTGACACAGACTCACATAATTTGATTCCAGATTACTGCACACACCACGACCTGGTGCCCATTCCAACCAACACAAACAACCAGGGCCTATTTAACCCCTTCGCTGCTAGGCCTTTTCCCCCCTGTGCTGAGCCTTTTTTTGGCTATTTGGTGTAGTTCGCGCCTAGGCCCCTGTAACTTTTTGACCATATAAGGTATCCACGCCAAATTTGCGTCCTTTTCTTCCAACATCATGGGGATTCTAAAGTTACCCAGGGTTTGTGGATTCTCCTGGAGGGGTCCCAGAAATTAGCCAAAATACAGCTAAATTTTGGTTTTGTGGGGGAAAATGGGAAAAAAGTGCTGCAAATGAAAGCGTCTGGGTTTTCCCTGCAAATGGTATCAAAAAAGGGCTTGTGGGGCTGAAATCACCATTTTCTCAGCTTTTAGGGAATGACAGACTTTTGTCAGAAAACCAAAAAATCTTACACAGTTTTGGCATTTTTCAGGGACATAGCTTATTTTTGCAATTTTTTTGTGCTTTCAACCTCCTTCCAGTTAATGGTGAGAAATGGGTATGAAAGCAATAATGGATCCTGGAAAGCTATGCATTTTTGAAAAGTAGACACAGTTCTGAGTTCAGCAAGGGGTCCTTTGTGTATATCCTTCAAGGTTTCTTTATAGAAACTAACAGTTAAATATAAGAAAAATTGAAAATTAGTTGAAAAAAACAGCTTTTTGTGTCAACGTTTTCACCGGTATCTTCTTCTAATTATGATAGCTCTTTGAAAGCAATATACCGTTACATCTGCAGGACCTTACTGGTTTTGGGGATATATAGGATTTGTAAAACCAGGTTGTTTGGTGATAGGCAATTTTGATGTCGCCTCAATACGTTTTGGGCCCCTGCCTGTCGCGGGTACTTGGACCTCCCACACGAGTGGGGCACCATTTTTATCGGGAGACCCGGAGGGAACGCTGGGTGGTAGGAAATTTGTGTCAGCCCGGTGATGCTACAACTTTCCCACACAAAAACGTGTGAAAAAAGTGAAAGGTTTGCAGGGGATTCTGGGTAGGGAAACTTTGGTGGATCCACTCAAGCCATACCTCCCTGGAATCCCCCGTGTGTCTAGTTTTAAAAAATGTGTGGGTTTGGTAGGTTTCCCTAGATGGCCGCTGAGCACGAGGCCAAAAACCCAGGTGATGCCCCTTGCAAAACCAGGTTGTTTGGTGATAGGCTATTTTGATGTCGCCTCAATACGTTTTGGGTCCCTGCCTGTCGCGGGCACTAGGCCTACCCACAAAAGTGAGGTACCATTTTTCTCGGAAGGCTTTGGGGAACATGGGGTGGGTGGAATATTGTGGCTCCACGCAGATTCCAGAACTTTCCACCACAGAAATATGAGGAAAATATGTTTTTTTGACAAATATTTAGGTTTGCAAGGGATTCTGGGTAACAGAACCTGGTGAGAGCCAGTCAAGTCACCCCATCCTGGATTCCCCTGAGTGTCTAGTTTTCAAAAATGTATAGGTTTGCTAGGTTTCCCTAGGTGCCGGCAGAGCTAGGATTCAAAATCTACAGCTAGGCACTTTGCAAAAAAAGGGTCAGTTTTCACTGTGAAAATGTGGTGTGTCCACGTTGCGTTTTGGGCCGTTTCCTGTCGCGGGCACTAGGCCCTACCTACGCAATTGAGGTACCATTTTTCTTGAAAGACTTTGGAGAATGTGAAGTGGGTGGATTTTTTGGATCCACGCAGATTCCAGAACTTTCCACCACAGAAATGTGAGGAAAATTTGTTTTTTGGACCAATTTTTAGGTTTGCAAGGGATTCTGGGTAACAGAACCTGGTGAGAGCCTGTCAAGTTATCCCATCCTGGATTCCCCTGGGTGTCTAGTTTGTAAGGTTTGCTAGGTTTCCCTATGTGCCAGCTGCGCTAGGGCCCAAAATCGACAGGTAGGCATATTGCTAAAAACAAATCCGTGCCTAGTCGGCTTTCTCCCGCCCTGGGTGGGATATCGGGGGTGGGGTTGCCCTGATATGCCCCCAAGGGGGGCAGAAACACTGTGGCTATTTTTGGGGGGGGTGGGGCATTGGTATGCCCATTCTGGGCAGCCCCCACTCCCACACATAAAAAAGCCAGCATAATCGTTGGTGTCTAGTGGGCTTTTTGCCCCCCTGGGGGGGCAGATTGGGGGCCACTGCCCCCATCTTCCCCCCAGTGGGGACAGAAAGGCTGTAATTGTTGCGGGTGGGGGGTGGGGGCATTGGCATGGCCGTTTTGGGCAGCCCCCACCCTAATTAAAATTTGCCCAAAATAATCCCTGGCGACGAGTGGATTTTTCCCCCCCGGGGGTGCAGATTGGGGGATAATGCCCCCAATTTGCTCCCCAGGGGGGGCAGAAAGCCTACTAGACGCCAGGGATTTTTTTGAGCAAATTTTAATTAGGGTGGGGGTTGCCAAAAACAGGCATGCCAATGCCCCCACCCTAATACAAATTTACCCAAAAAAATCCCTGGCGTCTAGTGGGCTTTTTGCCCCCCTGGGGGGGCAGATTGGGGGCTACTGCCACATGTTCCCCCCGGGGGGGTAGGAAGGCTGTAATTTGTGCGGGGGAGGGGGTGGGGGCATGGGCATGCCCGTTTTGGGCAGCCCCACTCTATTTCAAATTTATCCCAAAAAAACCCTGGTGTCTAGTGGGCTTTTTGCCCACCCCGGCGGGGCAGATTGGGGGCTAATGCCCCCATCTGATTCCGTCACGAGCACAGGGGTACCGATGCTCATGACGGAACCATTTCGTCATGAGCATCAAAGGGGTTAATGTATCTGCTGGCACATTGGTGTAGGGATAATGTATTTAACTGAATGATTTAATTACTGAATCAGCATTGATTAGCAATGTATATGGCATCATTACTGCCACTCATCTAATTAATCCCACCCGCAGGCTCGGTGAGAATATAAAGCCATGAGCTGCATGTTAGTGAATACTACATTTTAAACTGCTTAGCAGCTCTCCTGTTCTTATTCATTCTAAGAGAAGATCTTTGGGTGGTAAAAATGTCAAATGAAATATTCTAGAGGAGTCATGAATATATTGTTCTATAATACATGGGATTCTGTAATCCCTGTATAAATGCCAGTATCTAATTTCTTTATAATCGACGACTTGTGACGCACCCAGTCGCTGATTATATGGAAAACATGTCAGAACTCGACTATTATAAGCTATTGCAGCTGAGTTCTGATGTCACAAGAGACAGCATCCAAGATGAAAGAAAATGATGCAACTGTTTAAATCGACGAAGACGTAACTTTGCTTATCCTTCTTGTGCCCCATTTTTGTACTTCACAATGACAAGCGGAGAAAACACTCTTATTGATTGCACTTCTTAGATAGTTAAGAGGAAAGCTGGAAACTTGTGCATTCTATTTTTTTAAACTAACTTCTTGAATTGTTTCTAATATCTTGTTGCAACAAATAACAGATTTTTGATGTGTTTTATTTCGCACTAGAAATTTTATTTTTATTCTTCATGTTTGCAACCATGCTCGCTACGCTATGCACCAAGGTTTTAAGTGGTTTGTGGGAAAGGTGATGTGTGAACATGTATCATATGGGCTAAAATACCCCTTGGCGTACATGATAAGGATATTGCAAATCACCTCGGGCTCCGTAACCATATAAAGGAACTCGACCTTTGGTCTCGTTCATCTATATGGGGATGGAATCCTTGGCGATATCCTTATCATGTACGGCAGGAGATACTTTATCCGATACCTAGTGATTTCATGCACACCTTGCCTTGGAGGTTTTCCTAGAGTGGGTATTCGACCTGTGTCCTCAAGTTGTCTTGGGCAATCGTGAAGTGTCCCACGTCCAGTCGCCATTATTTAGAATCAGCCTGGAGTTGTGCACCCCACCCTGCTGTTACTAAAGAATAATCCTGAATTAATCAATATTCATCTTCTAAATGTAACGCACCAGGGAAAGATCATCATAGATGGTCCTGCATTGCAATCAGAACTTTATCCTACTGTAGCTGTTGTGATTACTCAAAAGTGATTTCAGGTAAGTAATTTCCTCTGTACGAACACTCCAGGATAGCTGTGGATGATAAGGATTGATACATCCAGGTAGCTATGTATTACGTCAGAATGGAGTCACACAATTACTTTTGAAGGAATCCTGCTTCATATGTCCTTTTTTTGCGTCTGGCTTGACAGTAAACACGTTTTGCTAACAATTCCTTAAAATGTATAGAGACTGGGTTTTGACTCCATCCAGAGGATTGCCCTTTCACTTCATGCTATTGGATGCTTAGTATATCATTCTTACACCTATGGAATGCTTGTACTTTAATGGAAGAGGGGCAGATTTAATGCTCAAGAGTACTCTGAATTAGCAGAAATTAAATGCATTATCTCTTAGAGATTATTCATTTTACAGTTTATTGACAGCATTAGGCTGGTTTTTAAGCCTTAGTCGGGAATCTAATTCAGGCCAGACCTGTTGTATTTGCCAATGCTTGCTTTAATATGTGTATGAGTGGCATTTTCAGTGGAGCTGCAGTTGTTGAAAGACAATTATAGGGACATCGGTGATATGCTAAAAATACAGATAAAGGTATAGAAAATCTTGAAATAGTTTTGCTACAAAGTATTCTTCATTTCCATGTGCACAGGATATGATGGTTGTTGAGTTTTTAACCTATTTTACTTTTAATGAGCTCAAAAAAATTATTATTACATGGTATTGTGGAACGCAATGCTTCTCCGGCATTTCACTCATTTTGGTTCTTTAAGTGTGTGTGTAAGTGAGGTGGGAGTGTGACTTTGAAATATTTAACTTGTATTTTACTGGGCTACCTTGTTCCTTCCCTATCAGCGGTCGAGAATGCGCATTTGCAGCAGGCACATGTTTCCCCATTGGACACAGCATGCGGCCTCTGCTCTGAAGATTCATCCAGAGTTTATTCTTAAAGGACGAGTGTGTCAAGGTTACAATTTCAAAGAAGTGCCCAACAGAATAAGAAAGTTCTGAGCTTTGAAATTCAAGAAAGGCAAATCAATTTTGTGCGAAGATAGGGAGTTGTTGTTCTTGTCCCAATATCCACTCATTCTTTATTGATAATGTCTCTGTTTATTCCAAGGTTTGCATAGTTTGAACAAATATATGAGAGAATAACACAATGGAAAACATATTTCCTTGAAGGTCGTTCAGATAGTGAATGCGTTGAAGGTTAAGAAACCTGAAATACTTTACTAGTCGCATTTTAATGCTTTTCGTGGAGTCCTTGAAGTTATCTCAAACTGTGTTCTGCCAGTGAATCATTCCAGGAAATCAGAGTATCATGTAGCGCAAAACAAGCCTGTCTGTTCCCAGATAACATGTTTTATATAGAGGGTACGTACTACAGATTTTCCTATTCTAAGTGCTGTAAATAACCAGTGGCAACTGGTACGCTAGGTTTCTGTCCGCTACATATAGTTCTTGTTTCCACTTTTCTCTTCCTTTTGGTTCTGTGTGTGTCTGTCGTAACTGATGAACTTTAATAAGTTCTTCATTTTAATTTGTATTAATTTTGTAGCACTTTACAGTAAATGATGAAAAGCAAAGGTACAAATATGGAGCACCGGGAGTGAAGAAGTAAGCAACCAGTCTTACATGAGAAAGTGAACAGAGATAAGTGTTTGATCTCAATAAACGTAGAGACATGAACATTCCAAAGCTAAGGACCAAGAAGAGTATTCCTTGTGTTACTGTGTGTGTGTTTTGCACAAATGCTTTACACTTTGCCTTTTTGAATAAGCCTGACTGGTCTGTGCAAAGCTACAGGTGAGTTTTTTAGTGTGTATCAATACTTACCCTGACTAGAGTGGTGGTTCCTGCCTGCCCTGGGTGCATACCTCGGTCAACCAGGAGTCCCGTTTGTAACAAGAGGCCGCTGCTTTGTGGACAGCTAGTGCATTGTGATGTAGTGTTCTTTAGATAGGTGCGTCTTCAACTCTTTACTGAGCAGTGGTGGGATGGTCCTGATGGATACAGGGATGTTGTTCAAGATCCTATGTAATAGATGGAAAACACCTGCTACCTTGTTTTTTCTTTTCTCACTTATTAATCTGCAGTTTGATAGTGTCCTGGACAAGGGTGTGCATGTGTCACCAGAGATGGTGAGCTTGCTTGCAAGGTGCTGGCGAGTATGACTTGGTAAACGATGCAGCTGGTTTCAAAGATGGATTGGGATTGTCAAGGGGAGTCTACAGATTTGCATCAGGATGGGAGTGATGTGAACATATTTCTTCAGGCCCTGAATGAGACATTCTGCAGTGCACTGGATGCCCTGTGCAAACCTATAATCCGATTTAGTCTAAAATTTGATCTAATCACTACTTCCTAGGGGTGTTTTAGAACATCGTCTCACTCTTGGCCCTGTATTTCACCTACATCTCTTCCCAGTTTCTCTCATAAATGCTGAGAAGTATCTTGTGTGTTGTTTATAAGTCTTTTGTAGGGTGGGACACTTCCCCAACTCTTCTTGTAGCTTTCTCTCGAGTGGGGATTCTACTGTATTTCCGCCCCAATCCTCATCCATGATACCCAGGTCTTGCTTCAATTGTTAGGAGGTTTAGTATAGCGTGTCTTGTAGGTCATATTTTTCCATAAGTTGTGGAAATCCCATTATACCACCTGCACTGAGACTGTCTGAGTCTAGATATACCTACTGGATCTCACTGTTGGAAGCATCTGAAACTCATCACATCTTCTCTCTTTTCACCGTTCCATAAAGGGGTTCTCAGGGATTTAGCCTTGTGCCATCCCTAATCCACAGTCACAATTCTCCATAACTTTACCTCTGATCTAGTTGGCCTTAGAAGGTGCTCAATCCACTTTTCATTCTAGATATAGTGTATGTTTGTCTTGTATGCCTTGTATCCCATTGGTTGCCTATTCATTTTCATTGGCATAAAATTTGTCTCAACTACCTTCAATCTCTCTAAAGTGCGTGTCTGGTAAGTAGTGTAGGGCATTTTGCAGCATGTGTAGAAAACATGACAGAAACAACATTTTAAATAGAGCTGACCTCCTTATCGGGGTAAGAGGCAATATCCCACAGTGTTACTCCTCCTCTCTGAACTTACACAATACTGGTCGTAGTGCCCCATGCATCAACAGAAAAAACGTTTGTAAACGGGCAGAATCACAGAATCTGCCCGTTTGCGATCGGTATTTTTGCATTTGGGATGCATCATCCCAAATGCAAAAATCGCAATTTAAGTAATCGCAAAAATAGCGATTACTTAATTGCGATTGCATTTAGGGAATTGCAAATGCATGATGAAATCGCAAATAGCGATTTCGCAAACAGGGGTTGCAAATTACCATCAATTTGAACTTGATGGTAATTTGCATTTTTCAAAGTTCCTGGTTGCACACACACATGCCCTTGGGGTATGTGTGTGCACAACATATGTTCACATTACAATTTCAGGGGTGCAACAGGGTGTCCTTTTGGCACCCTTGCACCCTTGAAATTGCATGCGCAATTTGCGAGTACCTATTGGGTACTCGCAAATTGCGCATGAAATTCTCATTCATTCCTATGGGCCTACAGGAGAAGCCATTCCGTAATTGTGACTCGCAATTTGTGAGTCGCAATTAAGGAATGTTTAGGAATCGCAATTTTTTTTAGCGATTCCTACATGCATAAACTTTTGCAATTTCATAATTACGATTCCTTAATAATTTCAATTAAGGAATCGCAAAAACCTACCTTGATGCATGTGCCCCTTAGATTTTTACTCAAAAAGGTCTCTGGCTCTCATAATCTCCTTGTCACTGTATTGGAAACAATACTCCTTGACTCTCAAGTGAGCCACCAGCCAAGCCTTGTCCTCACATTTTCAGGTTCGAAACAGCACCAATATTGCTCAGTTTATATTATATCCAGAGTGCCCTCACGCACCCACCAAATCTCTTGAATGTCTCCAACAGAAGCAGCATAGGTTTGTGCTACATACAAGAGAATGTCCTCTGTGTACAAGGAGATTTTATCTTCTTGTCCCAACAAGACGTACTACATAACAATGCCTATGCAAATGATAGCATATGGTACTGTTGATACAAGCATCCAGGTGAGAACGTTTTCAAGTCTTCTTGTAATTTACTATATCACTTCTCTTCTTTTTGTTAATTTATTTTCAATGAGGGTGAGCAATTTTAGCATCATGCAGGGTTATCGTTGATCCTTCTGATTTTTATTATAACATGTTTCTGAAACCAGGATTTACTAACATTCCTTTGTTGCTATATAAAAGTCTGTGGTGCTGCACTGAGAGAATGGTAAACATATCCGACATATTTGCAAAGGGTTCACCACAGTTATGTTTTTAGCGGTGCTCGGACGAAGGATGATTTGTACGATGCTTATCATTGTACCATGGAATTAAGGTGACCAGGTGGTGTCCTGCATGAGATTTGTAGTCAAGGGACGCCGTCCATCCTGATTTCTCTGAACATACTACAGGCTGAACTTCATATGTGTAATTTTCCCGCTACACCTTGCAAGTGGGAATATCATGGGATATGTCACTTGCCCATTATTTTCCTTTCTGGGCATTGCTCAATTTTTAACAGAATAAGTGATGGGTCTCAAGTTATCAGATGCGGTGGCCTACACTTTTTCAATGTTACTCTTCCTTCTTCTCTCCCCCTTGTGTGTTTTTGCTCTCTTTCTCGAATAATGCTGAAAAAAAATAAACATCAGTCCCGAAAAAAAAGATTGCCAGTGGGCTCTACCTGCTTAAATTAAGCACTGTCTAACATTTCATGTATAGCCTGACCATATCATTTTAGTTCATTGAGCTTTGCGTGGAATGATCCGAGTATTTATGCTGGTCCCGCTCAGTATGCCCTATTAAAATCTATTATCAGGGGTTTGGCTAGCATTTTTGGTGTTATAATAGCATCAACATCTGAAGCACAATATCCTTTGCTCTCAAAAGTTGATCAATACTTCGGCCTGTTCCGATTTGCCTTTTATAGTGTTGCCTTTCCACGCACAAAGTGTTGGTGCAGTAAAGGTGGGCCTATATTTTTTCATATTTTTTTTCTTTGTGCTTTCTGTTGTGCCAGAATGTTGCTTTATCACTGCACCAGTGTTCCATGCCAGATTGCAGTGTGCATAATATCTGTGAGAACCAATATTTAAGTTGTTTCTAAACGGTAATTAGGAATGGGGTGTGCAATTTGAATTCATATAAAATGTTGGAACTATTTAGCGGGCGATTGTGGTAATATTGTACAACGAATGATAGTTACTAGAGAGATTAATTTGGGCATTTTTTTCGTGGTGAAGTGTTCATGGATTGCTGTTTGTACAACACTGCTGAAATCCATATCTCAGCTGTTATCTGGTTCCATTATTTTAGGGTCTCGATTGTAAATTCTACTATTCTTTCACTGTCCTATCTTCACTGTTTCTACAGTATATCTACTGTCCTGTTGAGGTTTTACATTCATGTTATCATCGTTTTGAAAAGCTGCGTTAAAGGGGTTCTTGTTTGAAATTGTGGTCTATTTTAATTAACAGAATCATTTGTAATTATCTAAAAGTATTTATTGCTCTTTAGCCAATGCACAATTTATATCAAAGAAGGATAAACTTTAATAAATGATCCATTGTGGTCTTCCCGAGATGTACTGAATTCAAATTCGATTCATTATCCAGCAATGGCATGTAGATCAGCCAACAATACGCTGCAGGAATTTCATCATCCATTGTTATGCACCAGTTAACTCCATCTGTCAGGAATGCTTAAAAGTAACACACAAGTTCTAGCATTGTGCCAATCACCGTCATGACACTGTGTCATGCCGTTGTCACTGGCATCGCTCACCAATTTCAAGGACTCACCCTATTGCACAGTACTGTTGGGAAAAAGTGGGATATTTGTTGAGGGAGCTGAGAGCCCTACTTACATAAGAAACACAATCCTTGTCAGGGTGAACCACAAAAGGCACTAAATAAACCTGTGATTAACCCTCTGGTGGCTTCGCACAAGAGCAGGTGGACTAAACTTGGAGGCAAGGTGTAAACTAATTATGCTGCACTAAAACAGTAATAAAGTGAAAAGAACACAAGAAAAATCACAAACCAATATAGAAAAATAGAGTAAAATGTAATAAAGAAAAAAACACCACAAAGTACAAATATCCAATCCGTAGAACCATGAGTTTACTCTGACTACGATGGAGCATGGGTCAGATAAAGGGACCAGGTCAGTCCTGGTAAAGAGTTTACTTTCTCAAAGTCCAAGTACACGTGAGGAGCCTCAGCCAGAAATTCCAATTGGCAGGCAGTGTGACGAAATTCTTTGTTGGCACAAGGAGCAGGTCGTCAGTGGAGTTTCACATTGGCAGAAGATGTGGGTGGTCGCTGTTTGATAAGAAGAGCAGATCTCTGTCAGAATTTGATGTTGGTGAGAGACACAGCAGCCCTTCCTGACATGACAAGCCTGCTTGTGGTCATGAAGAGTCCCAAACGTTTGAATTATCACCTGGAGCTTAGTGTTGAGTACACTCTGATGTCAGTCTAGGGCCCAAGACCTGGGGGGAACCTCTTGGTGATCAGGTCTCACTCCAGGCAGAGGTCAGCAGCAGGGCTCAAGCAGGTTAAGTTGCTGGTTTTTAGCCTAGAAGTTGCTGTGAATGCCTCTGGAAGCTTGATGTGTCCCTGTATCTCAAATAGAAGGTCATACAACCTACCCTTGAAGTCGCCTCTTGGGATACTTGGTTCAAGGCAAGCAGCTACAAGCTTCCGTCTTCAGGCAGCAGGGCAGTCCTTCTTCTGAATCTTTCAATATTCCAGGAGCGTTCCAATGAGAGGTCCTGAGGATCCCCTTCTCCTGTATTTGCTTCCAGTTTGTCTAGAGGGACAACGGCAAAGACAGGAATGGTTTCAGGTTCCTTTGTGTGTGCTGCAGGCAGGGTCCTTTGAAATGTAATCAGGGCAGGGCACAACTCTTCCCCAGCCATCCTGACAAGAAGACCCACTAGTCTCTACATACACCCAGGACCCTCTTGTCCCCTAGTCTGGAAGAAATACACAACACAATGCAGGAGCACCATGCAGCAATTCACAGCCATGTGACATTGACAGAAAGGCCCATTTGGTTTAGGCAGGCAAAATGCCAATTTTCTAAAAGGAATACTAAAAGGAGAACCTGGCTCCGTTTGACGTTATGCTCTTATTATTTTTGCGCAACAAATAGATCACTATCTTTTCTGTTTGAATCGAATTTTTATTAAACCATTCCTTTCTTTGCAATTGTTTATATTTACCAAAAAGATTTTAGTTGCATGAGAAGTGAAGAGACACACATTTTTCAAATAAACATACAAAACATGAAAAATACTTATGACAATTCACAATAGACAGTGCATGAAATACTTATATACAAACACATTTATATACAACAAAGTTGGACTTTTGCATCATAACATCAGAAACTAGAATACTCTTATCGCTATCTTGTTTTTGGGGCCAAACATGTGCCAAACACGGGAAAAGGTTTAGAGTGTGTGCGTGGGGCATACAATTCAATACAAATCCCTCACGTCACAACAAGTTTATTCAAATTCCTCTGTGTTGAAAAAAAGTGCCGACGCGTTTCAAGACCCAGTCCTCTGGTACCGGGACTCTCATCAGGGCTTCATGTTAATGGTCAGCGATTTCTAAAGAACATAAATGAATGATGCGAACTCCGCATCAGTGAAAATGAAAACTAAACACTACTCTCCTTAAATATGCTTAATTCAATTTTTCTGTACCTGATTGCCTGGTTCTCGGACAAAGCTGATGCTCTGACTTCTATTTGCGTGATAACCAGAATCTCTCAATGGAAATTAGTGCAGTGCGCTTCGTAGTTTATGCCGGGGGGGGAATTTTACAAAACATTAAAATGATTGTGTCTATTTTAGTATATTTAAATACATGGACATTGGGCAACTCGACGGGACAAGGTCAAAAAGTACCTTTCAAACGTTCCCGGGTTGCTCAGAGGCAGGCGTCTATTTCTGTAATCATTGCATCCCTACAAACGAATGGGGGACAAATTACTGAAGCCATTAACTTGTCAACGATATTATAAACATGCTAGATTCCAGCATGAAGTGCACTTACTGTTTTTAAGTCTGAGCACATCAATATTCTTTATCCAATATGAACCGCAACTTGACTGTCAGCTGGGCATTCCCCGTGTGAACACTTCCTGTATTTTTACCCTATGAATCATGGGAAAATGTTTTGGACCAGTCACATTGATGTTCAGGTCCCATTGGGGCTAAGACCGGGCTAGTGCATTCTGGGACATGCAGTTCTGAGCTATACTCTTGAAAGTTCCGTCATTCCATTCAACCCAGTTACTGCACGATTAAACTTTAGAATTAGATAAGCTTCTTTTTGTAGCAACGCGTTGTCGATGTCTATCAGACGTTTGGTTGTATCTAGACCTGACAAGACTGTCCACTTGAAGTCTCTTTCACTGTGAAAGTTATCCATGAAGTGTTGCACCATTGGTGCAGTAACCACCTTCTTTTTGATCCTGGAACGATGTTGCGCGATTCGCTGGTTGATTTGCTGATTTGTCTTGCCAATATATAATTTCTCACAGGGGCAAAGTATTGCATAAATAATGTTCTTAGATTTGCAATTCGTGAATTCAGAATGACGCCATTTAATGTCTTTATGTGAGAACTCAATCCCCTCTATTGTGAAGTCACATGCAGCACAAGTGCCGCATTTGTGATGCCCCTCAACTGGTTTTAATTGCCATTGTGTCCTTAGATTTTGTTTGCTTTAAGATGGAAAAATGTCAGCTCTCACAATCGGCTGGCCAATGCTCCTGTTTTTCTTCATGGCAAAGAGTGGTTTCGGGAATGGGCACTCCAGGTTTTCCAACAGGTGCCAATTTTTTAACACAAATTGTTAGAATGTTTTGGTATCTGGATTGAAAGTTGTAACACAAACCAATCTTTCCAATGGTGGTTTGATTTTCTTTTGTAGCAAATCTTCTCTAGGCGTGTACCACGCTCTGTTTATTGCATGCTTGAGTAGTTTCTTAGGATATCCTCGCAAGATTATCTGTTCCTTTAAAATTTCTAAAAGGAGCATTTTCCAAATAGTATCTTAAAATGTGACATTACCATTAAAGATTATTTAAATTACAATCAAATGAGTGGAAGATGTAATTCTCCATCTGTTACTAAAAAATAAGTTATCACTTAAGTGTAAAAAGGTAACCCAGTGTTAGTCTATGAGGGAAACTGCCTTGCAGCCTGCCCTATATGCCTTGTGGGCCTTCCTTTGCATTTTCAGAATGGAGAACACACGCATTTTACCACTAGTTGGCAAGGGGAAAGTGCTCAGAGATCTGAAGCTAACAAAAAAAGTGTTCAACATAGGAATGCACAAATCTGGGATGACCGTCAAGAAAAGACCTGGTCCAACAATTGTCCACATGAAGTACAACCACTACCCAGTACTGTGCAGAATTAACCAAATTTGGCAGTATTGGGTAATGTCCTTCCAATAGACTAGTATTGCCCAGTAGCCTTTATTTAAATATATATATATAACTACTCATACCAGAGAGTGTCGCATAGCAGTAACCCTCTCATTCGGTATTTGCTGAAGTGCCAATACTGTGCAGTACTCACCTATTAAAAAATAAGAGAACATAGTATGCATCTAATGCAAAATGCATTGGCTATTCTTATTATGTCCTTCAATTAGCATCCCAGCTTAAAAGACGTCATGATACAAGTCAAAACCGTAGAAAACAGACTCAGGCAAGTAAGTTGCTGCTCTCTGACTTTACAGATAACGCAACATAATGTGCAGTGTCCAGATTGTGACAATTCACAGTTATGCAGTCCATCCAGTATTGCATTTTAGTTATATCTATCATAAAATTATGGGTTTTGGAGTAGCGTAGAACTCGCCGAAAGAGCGTTTCAACAACTCGTCTGGGGTAGTGAGCGCTATGTAAATGCAATTACAATACAATTACATTACAAAAAAATTATGTACTTAGTGCGTCTCTTCACATAGTGCTGTGAAATAGTCTCACCCATCAATCACAACACCCAGTAGGGCAGTATCATCCCAATATGGCAGCAGTCACTGCATCACCTAGAATTCTTCAATAACCACCAGCCGACCACAGCACCCAATGTTATTATGCAGCAGTAAACTGCACCACACAGTAGCCATCCCAACACCACCAACAAACTACAGCCAGGCCTAACTCTCAGTGCCTGTCAATCACCCTAAGGCGTACTATTGTCTAATATTCAGGCCCGCTAGATAACAATGAACTCCATCAACTAGTATTTTGCACTATTCCTCCCCATAATTCCATTCTCTCTGCTTTTATTCAGCATTGTAAATTCAGTAGACAGATCTCTCACTACTGAGCACTATAGACCCGGCACAATACGTTGAGTAAATGCTCGGAACTGTCATGCTGGAGCCAGAACAAATCACCGTATATATCAGGAAAGATTCTGCCACAGTACTCAGAATTCACTAATACATGACCATCAACGTACAGAAAGCATGATCGCCATTAGCACATACCTGTTTCCTTTCCCGAATAAAAAGCCTGGAGATCTGAACTAATTTGCAAATTGATTTTGAGTAGCAACGTAATATTTCCCTTTCACAAATAATGGCATACAAGACAGACAGATGCACTTCAAAATAATGACACCTAGAGCAATGGCAACCAGCAAGGATGGGATTTTTTGATATAAGGTGATATGGAAACTCTGAGGTGTTTAAGGACATTAGGTTAGTCTATTTTAACGTGAATTAACTCACACTATTCAGGCCTCAATTGACATGTTCAACTCAGACCTTGGCTCTCATTTATGAGGATTTGGCGCTGCCCTACGCTAATGTGAAAGGGCAGGAATGCACCGTAGATATCTAATAGGGTGCAGTCCTGTCCTTTCCTCCAAGGTATGCACCTCTTCAGCAGCATAGGTGCAAGGGTACCTGTGCTGTTAGCAGGATTGTTTGTGTGCAGGAAGGTGCACCTTCCTGCACAAGAACAGTCCTGAGAGGCGTTTTCCTCTTTCTATGTGTGCTGCAAAATGCACTTATTAGCAATTTGTTGAATAGCTAACAGAAGACCATTCTAAAGCTTTGGGTCAGCAAGAGAAAAGGCCATACCACCAGGCTCAGAGTGCTTGATGAAACAAAGAATCATCAGCAAAACAACAGAGCCAGAAAAAAGTGACTGGGGGTACCTTGCTGAGAAGGTTTGGCATGAATACATTTAGAACCCTTCTAAGAAAAGGCATGGTGGCAACATTATTAGCCATAAAACTGAACCAATACGCACCAGGAAGCTGGGAAACTTCAGAAACCTTTTTGAAGGGTAAATAATAGCACAATATTCTTGGTCAGCTGTAATCTCTGAGACATATCAGAAGGTGAGCCCCAGCATAGTAACCTATTACTATAATTTCTTCTCCCACAACCAGAGCATGCAGACGTTGACGGAAGAAAGGAAAAACTCTTTCCCAGCAACCACATCTGCTAAAAACAAGAGAGATTACAGAACTCACTTGGTCCCCAAAAGATAGCAACTTATCAAAGCAAAAGCCAGAGTCATGAACCTTGGGAACTGGTGAGGAAGACCTACCCATCTCACTGGGCTAAAAGGCGTGCTTTTGCAACCTCTTCTGGCCCAAAATCTTATGACCGCCTTGCTGGCACTAAACTTCAGTAAGTTACAAGTCATCAGCACCTCAATTCCAGATAAAGAGGAGTGGAGGATGTGCTGAAATGGAGACGAAGTCAGGTCAAGTACAGGATGAGTTGAGTGTCATCAGCGTAGGAAAGGTAGTCAACACTGAAAGATTCAATAAATGCACCAGAAGTTAGATGTTGGAAGAGAAGAACCAGTGGAACCTACAAAGAGAATTGTGACTGTTCAGAATGTAATTTTGGGATCACAAATACCTGGTTCTGACTAGAAAGAAAGGAGAAAAACTGGGATAACGCCGGTTCATATAGACCTACTGCCACCAGATTATGGATTAAAATGGAGAGATCCATTGTGTGAACCATTGATTGATAGTGTACCACAGGAAGACACAAAACCCAATCCATGGTTGTTGGACTTGGCCCTTTTTGCAGGGTCATCCCTGAACTTTTTGCCTTCTTCCTAGCCTTTTTTCTGACATTGTGTTGGTGGTTTTAGGACTCTGGGCACTTTAGCACTGCTTTCCAGTGTAAAGTGTGTGTGCTCTCTGTGGTAAATGTGGTAAAGATTGGTCTACACCTGTTTGGCATATCTAATTTACCTGTCTGTCCCTTGTAAAGTGGTATCTCATATACCCGGGGCTGTTAATTAAATGCTACTGGTGGGAGTGCAGCGCTGATTGCCCCACCTATCAAACCTATCCCAGGCCTCTGCCATTGCAGGGCCTGTAGGGGTAGTGTTACTGCCGCTGTTACGTGGCACCTAAAGTGTGTGCCATGTCTGTGACCCCCCTTTTACTACATGTCAGTCACCCCTAAGGTAGGCCCTAGCTAGCCCTATGGGCAGGGTGCATTGTAGGTAAAAGCTATGACATGTACCTTAAGGGTGTGACATGTCCTGGTAGTGGCAAACAGCCATTTTGGTTTCTCACTGCTATGGGGCTGCCCTCCCATAGGAATGCATTGGGGATTCCCTGATAAGTGTTTCAGTGGTAATTCCTGATATGAGAGGAGCTGCGTGGTCAAGTTTGGTATGTTTGTAATAGTGATAATAAATGCTACGTAATGGTGTGCGCAGATTTATTATAACTATCTTAGAAATGCCACTTTTGGAAGTTGGCATTTCTCTGTGCTATGAGTCTGCCTGCCTGATGTGTATTGCATGTCTGGTTTTGGGGTGACAGGGGCTGGTGAGGTGTGTGTGGCTCCAGGAGGGGCAGGGTGAGTCAGCGCTAGGCTGAATAGTGCATCTGCATTTGGAGAAGTGGGAGGACCCTGAATAAGTCTGTGCCTGCTATGTGAATGCTGGTTCCACCGCCCTGTGGTATGTCTGATGGCAGAGCCCCCATCTCACAAAGGAGGGTGTGATCACTGTACACAAAGTGCTCCAATACCCCCAGAACCAGTTGAGGCTGGTCCCCCCCCAAGCACTGTGCCAGGGCAGGCAAAGAAGAAATGTGATCTAAATATAGGGGCTGTGACCCCATATGGTGTGCTTTCTTGTGCTGATGGGACCTGCTGCTGCTGGGCTCTAGGAGGAACCACCACAAGGGACTGCCTCCCTGCCTGAGGGCCCTGTAAGCTGGCCTGCCTGGGACCAGCCTTGTGCCCCTAGAACTTTGCTTGGTGGAGCTGAAGACTCTAGCGCCTCGTGAGCACTGAAATTTTGCTCCTGGAAGAGTGCTGGAGATTTGCAGCGTGGAGCTGTGACTTGCTTCGAGGGAATCCCGACGTAGGGATTCCCCCGCATTGCTGGCTTTTTTCGGGAGTCCACCCCGCGTTTGTGCTGCTTCAGCGGGAGCCCACCCTGCACTTATGCATATTTTATGGCGGGTTCCCACCCCGCACTTGTCAGGAAGAGGAATCACCGCTGTGGCCCGTCCCGAAACGGAGAGCCACCACAGCGCAACCAGGAAGGCAGGCAAGCTTCCTGACTCTGGGCAGGGTCAAACAGAAGGAGGCTGCCGAGGCTGCCAATGGTAGTGCGGCCGGCCGGAAGACAAGCACAGTGGTGACCTGTTGCCAAGTAGGGCTCCCGTGAGCTGGTGGGAGCCCACACCTGCGAGGAGCAGTCAAGAGGTCCTGGTGGAGCGGGGACTGTCGAGGCACATAGCCGGTGCCTATCCCCTGCTGGAAGGAGTCCCCGTGCAGCTCCGGTGAATAGGGCATCCATTTGTGCAGCGCGGGTGCCGCCAGAGGCCCCCGAAGTGTCCTGGTGAGTGGGGGCAGCGCCATGAGCATTTTGGTGCTCCCGAGGCAAACTGAGTGCCAGTGCCTTCCTTGTTTGTACACAGCTGCACCACAGTTGAGGGCAGGTGCAACGGAGGGGGACAATGGATTTTTAGAGTCTCAGTGGGGCTCTCACAGCACGGCAGTGCCAGGTGTCATTTGCTCAGCTGCACTGTGAGAGCGCGGGCAGCTGCAATGTTGGGGGCCATTTTCTTTTAGAGTCCCAGTGGGGACCCAGGAGGCACAGTGGTGCCAGGCCCAATTTCACAACTGCACCGCGCAAGAGAGAGAAGGCAGTTGCAACCTGGGGGCATTTTGGTTTCCCTGAGAAAGGAGTAAGATACACTCTCCCTCCCCCAGTGCATTGTGCACTCTGATTGCGCTGCATTGGCAGCTAAGCCCTGACACTCTGGACAGAGGGCATTTTGAGCCCAAGTGAAAGGCCAGTGGGCTTGAGGTCAGTTGTAGGTTGGTAGGGCGCAAGGTCCTAATGTCATTAATGTGATGCCTATGACATAAGGTGTTTATGCAGCTGATTATGCCTGATCTAATGTGATTTATGCATCATGCGTTTATGTGGCTAAGGTGGATATACTGCTGAGTACAGTATCTTATCAGTAGTAACTGGTTGTGTTTTATTTCTACTACTTGTGCTTTCTAAAGGTCCTGACAGTGGCCCGATTGGCCCTCACCTGTGTATACAGTCCCCTATGAATATTGCCTAGTGCCAGTTGGCACAGTGTAAATGTGTGATTACAATTCTAATGTGTTTTGGATAATACAAAGCCTATTTTTATATAACCTTGTGTGGAGTTTCTTTTGTAGTGTGCCTAGTGTGTTGCTGCTGTGTGTGTGTGTCGCACAAACGCTTTACACATTGCCTTTGGGATAGGCCTGACTGCTCGTGCAAAGCTACTCAGAGGGTGAGCAGGGGTTATCTTCAGCGTGGAACTTCCTTGCCCTGACTAGAGTGGTGGTTTCTGCCTGGCTTAGGCGCATGCCCGAGCCAACCAGAAATCCCATTTCTAACAATGGTACTTAGTGACAGATGAATAAAATTCCAAATTGCACTTTCTTTAGGAGTACCCAAGAACTTCTCAAAAAAGGTGCAATACCCACATTTCTCAGAGAGGCCACTGTGTTTTTTATTGAATTATTGCCAGCACTTTGTATCAGCTATACTTTATTTTTAATTATACACTATAAACACTACTCTGCAGGGTTGCTATTCTTTTCATTAAATAGTACTGGCATTTCTCAGTAAGGTTTGCAAGTCTCTATTAAGCAATGCAGCATTTGCTGCTGTAAGGACTACTATATTTGTAATGGAATAGTAAATGCTTTGCAACAGGACTGCTAAACTTTATTAGAACAGTCACACCACATCTCTGTAGAACTGTCTTTAATGACACATTGTTGGCTCTTACTAGCATGCCCTGCAACTCTCTCAATAGGAGAGTATTGATACTTCTCCTATACTGACCCTTCTCAGCAGGACGGTTCTACCTCATGTGGGACAACGTACCTCTCGCAAGAAAGCCACTGAAGAATTGTTTGACCCCTTCTCATGAGGGTATGTCATACATGTACTAGAAGAATATTGAGATCTCTCAGGAGGGCTGATATTCTTTTCAGTAGGGTTGGTATTTTTTGTCAGGTAAAGATATCTCACATGTTTGAAAATCCCTGTAATGAGGAATTACTGGAGACTCAATGCTTCGATTTGTCCCTAAACTGAACATCAGAATGCTGCAGAGTTGGCTGTATTGCTACACTGAGCAACTCGTCTGTCCATGTCATGTTATGCTCCTTGATCCGTTTTCCTGGATACCTGGATACAGAAGGACTAAATAGTCCAATCTGTTCTTGCCAACCGCGGCAGGTCTTACTGCTTCTTTTGGATGTACAGAGACTGTGTCGCTGTCTTTGTCCATTCCAGCAATCATTTCAAGGACCTGTATACCTATACTCAGAAAAGTAAAGTAAGACATAAAAGGTGACCCTGCACCGTTTGATAACTGTTGAACTCCTTATGTAGATGACATATTTGAGTCCTCCTAATATATTGAAATGCTACAGTTTATGAGTCCAGTGTCTTCCCACCTGATCACACTTTCATAAGACTCCAGTGACCAGGGTTGTGTAGGAGAGGGAACCAAATTAAATGTTGTGTTGCCTTGTGGTTTTATGAAATTAAGGTTTCAGGAACGCCCTTTCTAATTATATCAGTTGTATTCTATCAATCACTATGACTTCTTGCAGGTAAAACTCTCTTCAGATAAAATTAAGAATAAAAACAATAAAAATACAGGTG
The DNA here is from genome assembly GCF_964204655.1 of Triturus cristatus. Classification (NCBI taxonomy): domain Eukaryota; kingdom Metazoa; phylum Chordata; class Amphibia; order Caudata; family Salamandridae; genus Triturus; species Triturus cristatus. Next base: position 843,981,324 of record NC_140587.1, on the reverse strand, counting down.
TAGCGTACTATAAGGAAAGGGGGCACATGGAGAGAGAATCAAGGGGAGAGGGATGTAGTGAGAGAAGAAGAATGAGTGAGACATAGAAGAGGTGCTAGGTAAAAGCAGGAGAGGGAAAGAAGACACAAGGTAAGAAAGCAAGTGAGGGATACATTGATAAAGGGAGATAACAAGACACAAGAAAGAGTGTTCAAAAGTAACACAAAGAAGAGAATACATATAAGAAAGAAGGAACAAGAACACATAAGCATATATACAGAGGAGGAACAATCTGTGTAAATAGCACTGATTAAAAGAGGGAGACAAAGGACGAGAGATGCAGAATAGACAGAATTTAAGTGGAAAGTTCATAGAGAAATGAGAGTAAGCATAAGGAAGCAAAATGAGAGAGTGGGAGGGCAATTGACAATAAGATATGAGAGTTTTGGGCTGAATTGAACGTTTATCAGGATTTGAGCAATGTTAGTGACCCAATGCACTATCAAATGAATTTATAAATGGCTGTAGGCTACTACCCAAAAATCCCCTCGCAAAGAAATACGTGAAGTTCTATTAAAGTCAGTGCAGAAATTCCCACACGCACAGGACAGAAATAGCAAAATTGCTTTTAAATAAGAAATAAAAGAAACCTACCATTGTACTAAAACAAAGATACTTAAACATGTAAGTCAGCCAACTTCACACACCTATAATTTCAATCACTGGTTAATTCTGCTTCATAAGTACCATTATTTGAAAACACTCTATTTAATTGAGTAGAGCAACAGCAATAATTCATAGAATGCGTTAAGGCCTATACTTATTTTCCCATTCTCGCAACAAATATCAGTTATTCAGACCACCCCCAGGACGCCTTTTTTTTTGTTATATCAATACTGGGGGCCAGGCCCCCAAAAACATACACTCCTAGCTACGGGCATAGCACACACACTGTGGCACTGATAAGCAGTATCACAAGGCATATCATCCTAAAGCTAGCATGAATATGGACCACAAGGGGGAAAATCTAGGTGACCATGGCGAAAAATGAATTTGCTGCAATTCCGTCTAACTGGATAACTGTACTGAGGTCAAAGTGTATAATTAATTATTTTTATGTCGTCACAACTGCAATTACTCTCTTTTCGCTACATTTCTTATGTGAAGCTTTGGTGAGGTATGATGTTAAGCACAAGTCCCATCCATTGTCCACTCAGTAGCACATCTAATCATGAAACCATATGTGTATGAGAGACAGGGTATGAGGATATGTAGGCTAGAATAAATAATTGCAAATACCCCAGTTTTACACTATTGAGTATTAGGTGTGGTGTGCTAAACAGGTTCATTTCGCTTTCTCCATGTTTGAAGGTGGTGATGTCCTGTTCTGTGATGACTTTCTGATCGATTGTGTTTTATCAGCACATTGGTGGAGTGAAGGACCAGTGATTCAGATTAGTGCTTTTATAGGTTTAATGTACATATTGAATGATGATGTTGAGGAGGGTGATTCATGTTGAACTCCTTAAGACCCAGGCAGAGTGAAATAGTTAATACTTTTATTTTCAGTACTGGGCTCCATTTTGAAGGTGGGACATGGCCATTTAAAGGCAGGGCAATCAATGCTCATTGATGCTTTCAGGGTGTTGAGAAGTGTTGTGTTGTCAGCTGTGCCTAAGGCTGGCAAAAGATCTATGAGAAAATGAAGGCAGGAGTATCAATTATCCATTATATTCAGTGTGTCGTTCATGATCTGGAAGATGCAGTTATCATTTTAGTTAAAGCGCATTGGGAGGCTGATTAGCGGGCGTGCAGTAATCTGTCCTTTGATTATATCTATGATGAGCTTGTAGGACAGTGTTGGGGTCAGATGCAGATTTGTGGTTCTGCAGCAACATGTAAATGTTCAAATTTCCTTTATAGGTGAACTTTCTGACTTCCTAAAGCAGTGTCATGGCCTGGAGATTTACAGGGCTGTAAAATCATCTAATTCCATGCTGCCGGAAGTTCTGCACTCCAGGATAAACAGCATTTTCATTGGAACAAGTGTCAATCTGAATTCCATATCCCATCTGACCTTTTTATTTTTGTAGAAAATAACTAAAGACCTTCTAGGACAAAAAGCATAGGTTCCTTATCAGCGAGAAAGTGCACTGAGAGCTTTATATATGAACAAGTGACACAGTGCAGCACGGGCAAGTCACACTGTTGTGCTGCACTGCGTGACAGGGTAAGGGCAGAAATGCGCCATATTTAAGTCAATATGGCGCATTCGTGTCCTTTCCCTTTTGCTGGTGCCTTTGTGGCAGCCTACTGCCAATGCACTCACCCTTGCATAGTGGTGCAAGGGTGCCTGTGTTGCATGCAGGACTGGTTTGAGCAGAACGGGACACCTTCCTGCACAAAAATAATCCTGGGAGGCATATTCCTCTTTCTATGTGTGCTGCAGAATTCAGCACACATAGAAAGAGGAAGGAACGAGTAGAAATAGAGGTATTTCTCCTCGTTATGCCTCGCCTTGCCAGTTGTAAGATTTTGGCTCCTTCCCAGGTTTACAAGTTATTGTAAATCTGGGGATGCGTCAAAATCCATTAGATTTGCATGGGAACACCCACTCAACGTCCATAGAATGGCTACCCAGGCAGAGTAACGCTATGCAGCGATTTGCGCTGAGTTGCATTATTGCAGATCTTTGAAGCCACTCAGAGCCACTTAAAGTGGCTTTGAGAGGCTTTAAAAATCTTAGAGGTTTGCATCATGCATGTAACACGTTGGGTGGTGTAAACATGACCCTACCCTCCCAAGCCCCTGAGTGTATGCGTGTTACAGAACAGATAAAATAGCATAACATCATACAACAAAGTATCATATATGTGCCAATCCTTGGAATATCACTTTATGTTGAACAAACAATTGTACATTTTATATCGAAACTGTGTATTACGTTCCCCACATGTGCGACTGTAATAATGTTATTTATTTGTTTCAATTTCACTTCCTACCTCAGTCCATGTTTGCGTCTGTCACAACTAAAGCGACTTTGATATTTTTTATTTCGAAGAATATTATTGTATCTCAGAAAGTATGGGTATTTGTACATTCCTGCTCACTGCTTATTGGAATTTAATAGCCAGCTTGGAAAGCATTGCATGAACATGGCATGTCAATAGAAACCTTTTGAAGCCCGACAAGGTGAAATCTGCTTAACAAGGCTACAGCACCTGTCAAAAAAGATCAGAAATGCGTGGTATCATAAGGGTTATCATTGACATACATCACTACAATTTGTTTCCCCTGAAAAAGCTCATTAAAACCATATCATGCCACCAGCTAAGCTTCCAGGCCAACACTAACGAATCTGTAGCCTTCAAGAAGGTTATGGATCAAATACTTCGAGCAGGTAACCTTCGGATAGCACAGCTCTAATTTGCAAAGTTTTGAAAATGTGATTTCTAGAAAAGGGCATACAATTGCCTTATGTTTTTTAATCTTCTGTTTTTTTTTTTATCTCCTCTGTGATTTGTTTGCACTTTTTATGAAGAAAACACGGCCCAGTTTGCTGAGGTGATGGTGTATGTAGGAGTTGTGGATGTTAATGATCACGCGCCAGAATTTGCCAGACGCTACGACACTTACGTATGTGAAAATGCACAGATGGGGCAGGTATGAAAAGCTAACGCCAGAACATTGCATATTTTTATACTATGTAGATTGCCTTACTCAATTTAAGACCGAGTGCGTCGATGCAATAAACAAGTTATTTGTAGTTCCATTAGCCATAATGTTTCTGTATCATAGTAAATTTTTCTTAATAGATTTATGCAGTTGTAAGTAATGGTTGGTGATGTAAATGATTTTAGGAACTGAGTTTTGACATATGTGTGGAAAGTAGTATTTTTTTATTGCAGCAAACCTGTATTTCTGTTCTATTAAATACAGTCAACAGCAATCTAAAGTTTGGACTGTATACACCCTTGGTTCATGCTAGGCCTGACAACCTTGGTGTAGTAATCCCCAAACTTTTGGCCTTCATCTCTCCTGTGTGCTGAAATTGTGTTTTTTTTCACTTTAGGACTTTTCACTTTCCAGTGCTAACCAGCGCTAAAGCACCTTTAATTTATCTGTAAATCCCTAGTAAATAGTACTACAAGTACCCAGGGACTGTACATTAAATCCTATTTTGAAGGCAGCAGCACTCATTGTGCCTGCCACCCAATAAAGCAGCACTGTAAGTCTTAGGACTTTCACTACAGCATGTGTGTGCAGTCTTAAACTACCATTTCGACCTTGCAAAATAAACCTTTTGCTATACCTACACCTTCCAGGTAAATACGTATAATTCGACCCTCAGCTGGCCCTAAAGGATCAGAGAGTATAAAAAAAACTGGACATATGAAATGAAGTTTGACACGGAGTGGCAGTGAAAAAACTCGTAAAATAGTTTTTCACTGTTGTGAGGCCTAAATATGCCATTGACTAACACTGGGAATAATATATCACATTTAATAAGTGCTAACGTTAAATTGGGAGCAGGTAGAAATAAACTGTTTACCTTCAAATATGTTGTAATTTAAAATCCTCTTTAAGTCGAAGACAAATTTTAAGTTACAATTCTGAAAATGACACTTTTAGAAAACTGGCATTTTCTTGTCCCAACCAGCTGTGCCTCTCTGCCAGTGTCCTGGGTCCCATGAATGTGAATGGCTCTGATGTTAAGGTTTGTGTATTTCTTCCTGACAATGACACACAGGTGGCTTTGGTATGAACAACGTGGGCCATCCTGACAGGATGACTGGGAAGGGGCTGTACCCAGCCCCACTTACACTCCAAAGGTCTTTGCCTACAACACAAACAAAGGAACCTGACACCAGGCCTGCCCTGTCTGTTGTCACTCCATACCGTTTAGAGCCTTGACCAGGGGAAGAACTTTCCTTAAACAGTACTAAGGGAAAGACAGCGAGGCCCCCGCAAACAAGTCTATCAACAGGTATAAATATTGGACCTCCAGAGCCACTTATCTGAACACTCCTGGACCTGCGGAAGATTCAGAAGAAGGACTGTCCTGCGGCCAGAGGACTTCCCTGCAGCTTGAAGGACTGCTTTGCTGTCTGAGGAAGGAAGAATGGACCTCCTTGCCTTAATCCCAGGCTTCTCAGAGTGATGCCAAGGGTAAATTGGCTGACCTCTGGTGTAAGCTACAAGGACACACAAGCTTCAAAGGCCTCCCTGCAACTTCCCAGCTGATCAGCTGTTACTGGATCTGCTAGACCGGCCAGAACCATCATGCTGGCCTCTGCTGGAGTGAGTCATCATCCCCAAGTGGTGCCTTCCCAGGTCCTGAACCTTTGGCTAGGATCAGTGGGCTTCAAGCCACTGTTTTGTTGTGTGTTGCCAAAAAATGACATCCTACTGCCTTTCCCTTTACACTTCCTGTACTCCAGCAACATTGTCACATACTTCATTTTAAAATATCCTTCCAGTTTGCAGTAAGAAAAGAAAAGTAAACATCTATCCCCATGTAAAATGATTATGCAGCAGACAAAAGACATAGCCTGACATTTGATCTCTGTCTTCGAATCAAAATAAACAAAGATTTTAAAGGCATCTTCAATTATTGCTCAGACTTTCCCAACTCACCAAAAACCGCCTTGCGGCTCACTAGTGAGTTCGGACCCACAGTTTGAGTGAAGCTTGTCCAGGGTAATAAAGATCAGGTAGGCCTAAGTGTGAGTTAGATTTGTCAGTGGCAGGGCAGAAAGCCCTTAGACATTAGGAAGGGGCTGGGCAAGGTCCTGAGGCTACCCATTGAATATAAAGGAGGATGAGTACAAACTCCTAGGACATCCTGCTCAGGAGAGGAATGCCCTGCCCCACACCCAAGGCCCGTTTACCTTTATGCCTGAAAGGTATACACAACACACCAATGGGGAGCCTTTCACATTTGTGTGACCCTGGACACTGTCAGAATGGCACATTTGGTTTTGTCAAGGGCTCCCATTGACCTTGGTTTGATCCATTCCTCTCACGGGCACTAGGCCAAGCCACACAAGTGGCATGGTGTTTTTATTGCCACAAGTGGGGCACCGCTGGGTTGTACGAATATCGTGGATACTTGAAAATTACGCAGTTTCCCTCACAGAAATGTGAGGAAAATGCATGAATACAGGAAATGTTTGAGGTCCGCAGAGCTTTGCTTGTAAGAAAACCTTGTGGAATCCACACAAGGCACACCACCCTGGAATTTTCTCATTTTCAAAAATCTTTGTGATTCATAGGTTTTCTTGGAGGGCACCACATCTTGGCCCCAATTCCTCAGTTTCCCCATTGCTTCTTTCTCAATGTAGCGCTTTTGGGCCTTTTGTGTCATGGTGTCTTGCCTGACAACATAATTGAGCTACTGTTCTTATCGGGAGACATGTGGGAACTCAGGGTGGTAGAAACTTGCGTCTTCTTGCCGATTACTCAACTTTCAGTCAAAAAAATGGGGAGGAAAAATGTGTATTTTTTACCAACATGTATAATTGCAAGGGCTTCCAGGTACAATTGCCTAGTGGGAGCCATGTAAGTCATGCACCTCAGGACTACCCTGCTTGTCTATTTTTACAAAATGTGAAGGTTTACTAGGTTTCCCTCTGTGCCGGCTGAGCTAAGGCCCAAAATCCACAGCTACCCAACTTGCAAAAAAGGGTCAGTTTTCAGTGCACAAATGTGATGTGTCTATGTTGCATTTTTATTGGAAGACTTGAGGGAATGCAGGGTGGTAGGTTAGACACAGTCTAACCTACCACCCTGGGTCTAAAAATCAAATAAGAATCACGCAAGTCACAACATTGGAGTCTCTTATGTGTCTAACTTTTAAAAATGTACAGATGTGCTTGGTTCCCCTAGGTGCCGCCTGAGTTAGGACCCAAAATCCACAGCTATGCACATTGAAAAAAAGGGTCAGTTTCAGTCGATAAGTGTGATGCATATGTGTTGCATTTTGGTCCATTTCCTTTCTCGGCCACTGGGCCTACCCACACAAGTGAGATACCATTTCTATCCAAATACATGTTGGAACATAGAATAGGAAAACGTTTATCACCGATTTGATTTTGCTGCATATGTGCCTTCCAAATGTAAACCAGTTTGTAAGTGAGAAGACATTTTGAATTATGCCCTTTGAATCACATGCCAGTATTGGTACCCAGAAATTCAGAGATATGTAAATAACCACTGCTTCAAAACTCTATATTATGTGCCCTTTTAATAAATACATAGGTTTCCTTGATACCCATGTTTCACTGTACATATTTCACCATACAAATTGGTCAATACTCAGTACACAATGAAAAACTATTGTATGGTGTAGCTTAGTTGTTGGCTCCTGGTACCTTGGATTCTTCGGGAATCAAGAAACCCTATAAATCCCTGCAACCATAATGGTGTAGTAGAAGTACTGGTATGCAGTTTTTGTAAATTAGCCATTGTGACAAAAAGTTACAGATGAAAATGTTGTCATAAATGGCAGTTTTTTCCTACTCATTTTTAATATTTATTTAGTTCAACAGTTATTTTCTTCGGGAAAACCTTGTGAGATCTACACATATGACCCCTTCTGAAATTCATGAATTTATGTCCTTTTTTAGAAATCTCTAGCTTTCCTGGATCATCCATGTGTTTCACTCTGGAAGCACAAAAAATAGGAAATATGGGCTATCTCTTTGAAAAAAGCCAATGTGGTAAAAAAAATTCAGTCTTCCAATGCAGCTCTGCATGTTCCTGAACTCTGGGTGAATGGTAAATTTAGTACAGCAATTCAATTATAGATGCTATTTTTAGGACAAAGAACAGACACTTTTATTTAGAGTACTTTTTTCCTATTTTTAAAAAACAATCTCAAAATACAGCATTATTTTGCATATTTTCTCAGTCCCCTCCAAGGGAATCCACACACCTTAGGTACCTTTAGCATCCCCAGGATGCTGGAAAAGAAGGACACAAATTTGATGTGGATACCTGATGTTAAAAGAGTTATGGAGTTCCAAGCATGAACTATCTCAAATGGCCAAAAAGAACTCTGCTCTGAGAGTAGGGAAAGCCCCATTAGTTAAGGGGTTAAGGCCGATCCCTTGGGTCGTTTCTATAAGCCTTCCAACATGAACATTCTGGAAGCTTCCCTTAAGGTGTTGGGTCGGGGCAATAGGATGCAAAGAAAACAGCTCCCAGTCTGTGAAGTGTGTAATCATTTTTCTGCCCTTATTGAGTTCCCAGACACTAATTCTCTCCATCCTAGCAACTTCTCTGAGATATTCTATACTTCCTCTGTGGACCTGGTTTCTGATATGAAGGAAGTGCCCAGATCGTCTAGAGAACGAGAGAATCAGTTTGGCATAACCTCAAAAACAGAGGGGCTAATGTACTTTGGGAGTTATAAACCTTAATCTTGGAACACAGCAGGAGTTCATTCAAAGTTATCTTGTGCAGACTGGCTAAGGTTCCTGACTGATTTTGGCATAATTTGCCTCCAAGAGACTTTGATGATGGATGATTTCAATGTTGATGGTTTCCTTTCATACTGTAATCCAGCAATTTCTTCTGCTGCTGGCAGAGTGAAGAGAGGCTTGGCAGTGCTTATCTCTTTCAATGTATCCTATTTAGGTGAAGGTTATTTGCTCCACTGCTTGATTTCAACTGTTACTGACGTCTTCCTCTCTGGTTTATAATGTCATGAATATTAACTTCTCTTACCACATTATTGATCAGCAGTCAATCGAGGAAGTAGATTGGCTGAGCAACTTTATTTCACACTTTCGTATGACAAACCTCCACCCACTATAGACTGAGGACTTTAACATACAAATGTAGTGGTCAGCCAGTCTCTAGGTTAGAAGACGTCACCTATTTCTAGCATACTCTATAGGGGGATGCATTAAATAAGGTAATCATCAAACATTATATGCTTTTTCATAGTAATATTGCCTTAATACCAGACCCTATAACTCCAAATTATATTGGTATGGATCACTGTCATACGGTTTCTATTAATCTAGTAGGATTATGTATTAGAACAACAGAACTTCATAATACAGACACTGAGTCTTCCTATATAATCAGTAAATGTTGGTCTATTTTGCTAGCTTACACTACTACATCTAAACTCCTAATCCTCCAGAGTTATAGATGTTGTCAGTAACCTAGAACATGACTCTCGGATTCCCAAGGAAATTGTCGAAACAGATATAACCCTTTCATTTATCACCCTTGCATACCAAACGTTTCACAAAGAAAAGATGCCATATTGGATTTTCAAACATCTATTGAGAAGCTCTAATCTTTGCAAATAAAACATGAACTGCAATTGTAAGAGTGATGAGACATATTACGGCAAGGATCAATATTAGAATAGAGAAAAATTCAAACAATTCAATCATGGTAATTGTTCATAACGTTCCTAATGTTACTCCTATCTATTGTTAGCCTCTATGCTAAAAAGGTCATCTCAGGACCAATCTGCATGGTCCTCTGGAATGTCCCAACCCCATACCTTGATAGTGTATGACAGGAAGCCAGGATAAGTGCATCCACAGATGCACCTCCAAGTGTACAGCTAACTTCTTCCTCAGCATGAAGGTCGGGGACAGCGGGTCTGCATCTCAGCAGTGTTCCATGATGACTTCAGCAGAAGTGAATCTCTCACCAACTTCAGCACGGACACGGTTTAAATAATGAAACAAAAAGCGAATCAAACTGTGTCAAAGGTGCAGGACAGCATTTTAATTAGACTAAAGCAGAAGTCTTGTCTCTCATGTTCTGATTTTGTGCAACCCTGGAACTAAAAGTGCAGACTACAAGGTGACAGTGCCTATCAGGAAGTGTGTGCAGTGGTAATTCTCATCATAGAAAAACATATACAAAGCACCATTAGAAAATGAGCCTAAGTTAACACGAGAAGTAAAATGGAAGCTAAATGGAAGACACATAACAACTCCAGTGCAGCATTCTCCTCAGCCCTGGGAGCATGCAAAGGAAAAGGCCACACACAAGGAGCTCTGGATTGTACGTCTTTATTTCTCAGCATACAATCACACACTGCATACTCAGTACATCATTACCATTAATAAACACACCTTAATTTGCACCGTAATTTCCTGTTGAGTTTTCCTGGAACTGCAAGGGTCCTCGCGCACATAGTCTCACAACACTACATCTCCCCCCTTGTTAAATAAAAAGTATAAATAATAGTCACATCATATTTCTTCAATAAGGCGTTGAGATGCTCGTACTAGTTGGCCAGATCAAGTGGTATGAGATGGTTGAGATTCACTCAAATTGTGCACCAATGACACAGGTTCCGAAAATTGATCTGGATTGCCAGGTGGGGTTGCCTCATTTATGATTGCAGGACCTGATGACCGTCAAGGTAGGTACTTAAAGCATTACGAGTCCCATGTGATGGACTTTTGGAAGACTGCGTCATCATCATGTGTCCTTTGCAAGTGACAACTCTCAAAAGATCAACAGCAAACAGAGCGTCTGTTTTCCACTTTCGTATTTGCTTCACTAGGACCCAGTTACCTCATCAAAGGCTGTTTCCTTTGCTCGTCGACAATGATCAGCATAGGTTTTCATCTGGCCCTTCTGAGAAGTGTCAGTGACAAGAATCTTATCTGCATTCAAGGATCGGCCTCCTGTCCACTGTGACAGTTTGATTCCGATGGCTCTCCCAAATAGCAAGGTTGCAGGACTCTCACCAGTTGTGGAGTGAGGAGTTGAACAATAGGCACAGAGGGCTTGGCACAGGGCCTGGTTTAACTTGATTCCCACTGTCAATGCTTGTTGAATTACCTGTTTGAGGGTACCTCTGAATAATTCCACAACACCATTAGCCTGGGGCCATATAGGTGTGCTCTATTCATGTCAGACACTTAGTTTGGCCAGAAAGTCCTTGAATTCTTTGCTATTGAATGGTGGACTATTGTCAGGTTTGAGAATGGTGGGGATACATCACGCTACAAAGATGTTATCCAATCGTCCAATGACCTTGTCATGTGTAGTGGACAATAACTCCTCTACCAAAGGATAATGCCAATACTCATTGATTACTACTATGAGGTGATGTCCATGTTCTAAAGGCCTTAAGAAATCAATTGCAATTCTTTCCCATACATGGGCAAAAAGGTCAGACATTGTCAGAGGGTGCTGCATCACCTTGGAAGAAAGGCAGTGGCAAGGATGACACCCCTTTAGTTCCCTCTTCACTTGTTCATCCAGGCACTGAAACAACACTTGTGGGCATATTTACAAACCTCTAGCAGCAATGATCTGTTCAATGGACAGGGCTGCTGGCGTGCTGGACATCACAATGACGTCAATGTACTCCTCAGCTGTTTTGGATTTTGAACTGTGCTGCTGTAACAGTACTCATGAAAAGTAATCAGCAGGGTTCTGATCTTTACCCAACTTGTATCTTCATACTCTTGCAGTCGCAAAACCCACCTCTCAATGTGAGGGCGCATCTTGGCTTTCAAGTTTCCAAAAATAGTGAGCAGTATTTGGTGGTCTTTAAAGATAGTAAAGCGTTTTCCTTATAGAAACATGTGAAAATGTTCCCTAGTCCACACTACAGTCAGACTCTTATTCTCTGGCTGAGAATAGGCATGTTCTGTATAAGACAGGCATCTACTGGCATAAGTCACAATGTGTCTCTGAGTACTCTGATGCCCATTTTGCTGAGCCGGAATTGCTCCCAGCTCCACCAGGTGCACATTGATTGTAATCTCAGTAAGTAACTTGGAGCCAAAATAGGCCATTTCGGTTGGATTTTCAATCACATATTTTATTCTTGTGAAACTTTGATCACATTCAGCACACTGGAAACAGGCATCTTTTTTTGTCAAGTCTCTCAATGGGACACTCACTGTAGCAAAGTCACAAATGTACTTCATGCAATAACGGGACATGCCTAAGAAGGATTACCACATGGTGACCTTATGTGGGGGACAAGTAGTAGACAGTGCTTGCACTTTGTCTGGGTCAGGATTTATTCCCTCACCAGAGAAAATGTGCCCAGAGAATTTGAATTTGGTCTTGTGAAACTCACACTTTGCTGCATTTAGAGTGAGACCTGCATCAGCAAGTAACTGGTACACTTGCGTAAGAGCCTTATCATGCTCTTTTGTCGTATAGCCCTAAATAACTGTAATTAAAAGCATGCGTGACAGGTCAAATTATTTGACGTATAACATCCTGAAATATTCCTGCAGCTGACGACATTCCAAAACGTGCACTCTTATATCTGAACACACCAACATGAGTCGAAAAAGTAGTGATGTACTACAATTTTCTTCCAACTCGAGTTGATGGTATCCTTTGTTCAGGTCAAGGCGGGAAAAGACTTTGAAACCATTCAGTTGCATGATCATGTCCGCTACATGTGGACCAGGATGTCTTGCTCTCTTGATTGCTTTGATGGCCTGGCGCATATTATCACTTATGCACACTGCACACTCACCGTCGTTTTGGGCACAACCACCATGGGTAAGATCCACGGCGTAGAACCGGTAGAGTGCTCAATGATGACATGCTTCAACAGCATTTCTAGTTCTTTCTCAACAGCTTCTTTTAAGTGGGAAGTGACTTTGCAGTTCCGCTGGGCAACAGGGCGAACGTCTTCATTGATGTGAAGTCTCACCTTCATTGTCTTGAGCCTGTCTAGTCCATGAAATAACAACACAAACTGACTCACAACTTCAGATTGAGTGTGAAGGTTGTAAATTAGAGACATCAGTCCTAATTTTAGCAGCAGTGACAAAACTGAGCAGGCATGCACTGGACGAGGCTCCTTGAAGAACATGAATTGGCGCTTGCATGGATACTGTTGTGTGTCTCATGGTCACTATGAATGATCCGTGACTCTTCAATGGTTTAGACACAGCCCATGGGTATACTTTCATGATTGACGGTTTGAGGCGTGGCACCGGAGATAGGCTGTTGAACTTTTTGACTGGCATGATGTTAATCAACGCACCACTGTCTATGATAAAGGAAATTGGGCAATTGTTTACCTTTATTGTAATCTTGGGGCAATGTGCAAATGAATTCGGTTGTTTTGTCTGGTGGTTCGCTTTTGTCTTTAGTTCTTCTTTGCAAGCATCCAAACCTACATGTGCCTCTTGTTCCTTGGTCGATGCTGTCATTGCACATCCATCTTCTCCACTGTTGCTCGATAATGCCATTGGCAAGGCTTTACAGGATGACCCTGATGACAATCAACTTTATCTGATTTCTACTTGTTGCAATTGATGTTGCTTTTGTGGAAATGACGAGAATGCTTCTGGAACCTTCTGGGGTCCGTTTTCTCTTTTCACTGTGACATAGTTTGTTTCTATTTCGCTTTGCAAACCATCATGAAGTGGTTTACTTTGGCGCAACCTTTGCACGTTTGTCATATGGCAGGACATGTTCCTTCATGATTAAATGAAAACTCACATCGGAAACACAACTTTTTCTTCTTATAGACATTGACTTGCATTCATCTACCTTGTACCTGTGCTTTCTTTTCATAACCGACACAGGACTTTTTTTTTGCTGTTCCAGCTTCCATATCAGCAGCTTGTCAATCTGCTCTTTCCTCGGCTCTTCCAGCCATTAGTACTTTCTCTAAGCTGAACATCTCTCTCAACATGCATCATCTGAAAGAGTCTGACAAACAGCCATTGATAACTCAGAGACATATGGCTTCTTCATCATGAAATTAACTAACCTAACAGTGCTTGATAAGCATGTCAAGCCTTTCACAAAACTCCATTGTTTCACCAGCTTGTTGTCTGGCTTGACTGAAAATGTACCTTTCAAAATCGACATTCGGCATCGTATCCAACTTGGCTTCTAATGCTTCCTTGTTTTAACGGTATGATACTGCATCAGTGTGTGAGATTTTCTTTATCACTTCCTTCACTCCATCATTGGCAAAGTTCTTTAGGTACTTAATTATTTTCTCATGTGTACTTCTTCCAGTGGGTCTATGAAAACATCAAACGTCTCTATCCATGCAGTCCACTTGGTGCCAATGTTCTGCTTCTTTGCCATGTTGAATGGTGGTTTCAGGAATGTGGCCCCAGTGTACATCACGCACCTTTCTGCAGTCATTGAAAAATATTTCACTATTCCAAAGGCCTTTCGGTGCACTGAACGCCATTTGCCTCATTGCATGCATAGGCGGCTCAACTAGGCCTTGGCGTTGCACCATATTTGACGTCATGTGGCACGTTCCTCGCTCTTGCTGGTAAGTACGTTTGCACTTTCATATCTGGTTATCAATGCACTGAGTGCCGAACCTGGTTGTGACTGCCTTTAGTGTTTCCCTTTGTATTGATCATGGCTCTGTGTTACGATGTGGAGCAATATCTTTTCTTTTAGCCATACCAAGGGTTTTCAGGCAGGCTTTTCAAATGCGCTCATCTGCGGGGCCTTCAACTTCTTCAAGGGCCATATATGGGCTAGAGTGGGTCTTTCAACTCCACACATGCCAACGTCATACTGCTTCTACTCGACTGGATATGTATGAAAAACAAGGGGACCCCACACGAATGTGACCTGGGGTAAGTGGATAGTTCAAAAGGACAATGGTCTGGTGAGGTCAGAGATCCTCAAGTAGCAAGGCTACAGTTAGTGATTTATTGAACACAATTAGATCAAAATAAGAAACGTATGCAAGGACACAGGAGAGTAAAGGAAGACGTCACATTTTATTAAACATCATAAAATGGAGTAGCTTCCGTTTCTGTCATTTTTGTATTTCAAGAAGAATATACAGTGCTCACACATACACAAGTGAGGGTGCGTGAAGTGAAGTGCTTAGTGACAATAAAAACTTTTCATCGCATTGAAAACATGTCAAAGAGAACCCAAGTGGTTTAGACAATGTTAGGGAACTTTGAAATTGTAGTCGACGGCATTTTGATCTTAGTGATTCAAGATCATCATTAGGACAATGTAAGTGCGAGCACGTAAAATCTAAAATGGGGGAAAATAATCAATTACTGATGTGTCCTAATTAAAATACAACAAACAATTGCGTTGTAGTATTGGCGCAATGAAGGCGAGTTAGCAATAATAATGATGGCCAAGTGAAGGAAAATCAGAGCAATTAATGTTAAATAAAAGATATCGAGTAGGGACAGATCAAGGCAATCAAAGTCCTCCAAGGTTGGAGATGGTGCAGCGGTGGCTAAACTCGTCAAGGTATTGGTGTGTGAAATTCCAATGACAGAGGAGTGGGTGCAGCTGGCAAGGAGAACCGTCATGACGAGCAAGGAGAGAAGTTTAGAACCGCCATGCAAGAGCAATATCAAGGCGCGCAGGATGAGGGGACGCACTAAGTGAATTAGTAGCAATGATGGGTCCATGGCGCAGAGTAAAAAAACGGCAGTGAGGTGACGACCCCATTTATAGGAATGAGTGTGATCGTGAGCTGCTCGTATCTGGCGAATCGTGATAGAGTGCAAGGAAGGAAGGCATTAACGCTATGCACGAACTATTGATATCGCAAGGAAGGAGACTTACTACGCGAATTTGTAGCAAACACATCTGAGGCCGGCAGAGTTGGCCGAAGGTCCCAAAGTCCGGGAGGAGGCCCGTGCGGACAGCGGGACACGAGGGGGACTTAACCGTCCCAGGGGTACTGGGGACGAGACAAGGGGAGGAAGAATTTAATAAAAGTGGGTAGGGGGAACTCCATGACGGCGGCGTGAGGAGTGAGACTTACTTGTAGAGAGAATTTTCAGAAGTGAGAGTATATCGCGGGAGGACAGCCGTTGGCAGTAGTCCGTATTCTGCGGCGTGTACCTAACCCAATGCTTGTAGTAAAACCGGGGGTTTCTGCAGGCGAGAAGGGGAAGGGAACGTTAATTACATATTAAGTGGGGTTGAGGAAAGACCAATGGGCGGCGTGGGAGGGCAAACTTACTTGAACGGTGGATAATTCAGGGATGAATGAATCACAGCAAGAGCGTGCTGGCAGCAGTCCATAGCGTGCGGTGTGAGCATTCGTAAATGCTAGATATTGATGCTTGACAGTGAGATAGAGCATGCGTGGAGCAGCACATGTGTAGACGAAGGATGGTCATGCCGTTTAAGTGGAGTGAAAGGGCAGCCATGTTGGATGAGGGGGAGGTACACGCATATGTAGGTGGAAAGGATAGATTACGTCGTGTAGAGGGTTGTATACTGGGGATATTTTCCAGCACTTGACACTAGAGCTCTAAATCCACCCTTGAATATGATGTCTGTGTGTCTTGCATGCGGTATGAATCCTTAATACAATTGTGTAATAACAACTGGAACAATAGTTACTGTATAAGTGTCCTTCTGCTTTCATACCGTTTTAGAATTGTCATTTCTCCCCCTTATTTATGTAGATGCAATGCTTCCTCTACACGACGTAATCTATCCTTTACACCTACATATGCGTGTACCTCCCCCTCATCCAACATGGCTGCCCTTTCACTCCACTTAAACGGCATGACCATCCTTGGTCTACACATGCGCTGCTCCACGCATGCTCTATCTTATTGTCAAGCGTCAATTTCTAACATTTACGAATGCTCACACCGCACGCTATGGACTGCTGCCAGCGCGCTCTTGCTGTGATTCATTCATCCCTGAATTATCCACCGTTCAAGTAAGTTTGCCCTCCCACGCCGCCCGTTGGTCTTTCCTCAAACCCACTTAATATGTAATTAACGGTCCCCTTCCCCTTCTCGCCTGCAGAAACCCCTGGTTTTACTACAAGCATTGGGTTAGGTACAGGCCGCAGAATACGGACTACTGCCAACGGCTGTCCTCCCGCGATATACTCTCACTTCTGAAAATTCTCTCTACAAGTAAGTCTCACTCCTCACGCCGCCGTCATGGAGTTCCCCCCTACCCACTTTTATTAAATTCTTCCTCCCCTTGTCTCGTCCCCAGTACCCCTGGGATGGTTGAGTCCCCCTCGTGTCCCGCTGTCTGCACTGTCCTCCTCCCGGACTTTGGAACCTTCGGCCAACTCTGCCGGCCTCAGATGTGTTTGCTACAAATTCGCGTAGTAAGTCTCCTTCCTTGCGATATCAATAGTTCGTGCATAGCGTTAATGCCTTCCTTCCTTGCACTCTATCACGATTCGCCAGATACGAGCAGCTCACGACCACACTCATTCCTATAAATGGGGTTGTCACCTCACTGCCGTTTTTTTACTCTGCGCCATGGAGCCATCATTGCTACTAATTCACTTAGTGCGTCCCCTCGTCCTGCGCGCCTTGATATTGCTCTTGCATGGCGGTTCTAAACTTCTCTCCTTGCTCGTCGTGACGGTTCTCCTTGCCAGCTGCACCCACTCCTCCGTCATTGGAATTTCACACACCAATACCTTGACGAGTTTAGCCACCGCTGCACCATCTCCAACCTTGGAGGACTTTGATTGCCTTGATCTGTCCCTACTCGATATCTTTTATTTAACATTAATTGCTCTGATGTTCCTTCACTTGGCCATCATTATTATTGCTAACTCGCCTTCATTGCGCCAATACTACAACGCAATTGTTTGTTGTATTTTAATTAGGACACATCAGTAATTGATTATTTTCCCCCATTTTAGATTTTACGTGCTCGCACTTACATTGTCCTGATGATGATCTTGAATCACTAAGATCAAAACGCCGTCGACTACAATTTCAAAGTTCCCTAACATTGTCTAAACCACTTGGGTTCTCTTTGACATGTTTTCAATGTGATGAAAAGTTTTTATTGTCACTAAGCACTTCACTTCACGCACCCTCACTTGTGTATGTGTGAGCACTGTATATTCTTCTTGAAATACAAAAATGACAGAAACGGAAGCTACTCCATTTTATGATGTTTATTAAAATGTGACGTCTTCCTTTACTCTTCTGTGTCCTTGCATACGTTTCCTATTTTGATCTAATTGTGTTCAATATATCACTAAATATAATTGAATTTTCCTTGAATCACTAACTGTAGCCTTGCTACTTGAGGATCTCTCCTCGACTGGGGCACACGTGGTACCCACAAGAAATTTGCAATAGCATTGCAAACTCTCAAGGAGAGCAGTCTCATTTCTTCGGGGCACAGATCCCACCTTTGTTGCAAGTTGTAGCATCCTCCCCAGCCCTTTGAGCATGCAAGGGAATCTGATACACATTGAGCTCTGGATTGCATGTGTTTATTCCTCAGCATATAATCACATACTGCATACTCATTACATTGAGGGAGCGGGTAGTGCAAAATTTTGTATACCTCCTCTATTATGCATGAAAATACGAATTAAATAATCTATTAACTATAATATTATTAAACGAGTTTGCATGTTTATTAACCAACATTATTAACATTCGAATTACATTTGCATGGCTAAAATAACCCATATAACTAAAATCAGTACAAATATTAACAGTAGTATATGTGGTAATTAAAATACTGCATGATATATGTTGCTTTTGTAATGTTGCCCAAGAGGAGGACCGAAAAGGTGAATATAATGGCTTTAAATGTTGCTATACACTAGATAAATACAAGCACATAGAGGGATTAGTAAGGGGTTAACATTAGCTTCATTATTTCTATATATTAATTACTCTTTAGTGTTTGTTTCGCTTAAGTTAGCATTTGAGGCCTAAATCCAAGATGGCCGCTGACACCACACGACGATGTGGCCACAGTTCCACGAGGTGTGGAGTGTACTGTGCAGGCGCGAGAAATCTCCTAAACCTCATCACGACCTTTGTTCACCATGTACTCGAACAAGGACAGAGTGGGACATCAGCCAAGTCCAGAGAACAATCAACCTTACAATAAACCAGAACAAGCCGACTTCATGACATCACCTTTCGAACTGAACTGAAAACTTATAACTGACATTGGACGATCTTAACCAGCCAATCACGACTGTCCTAAAAAATATATTGTAACTTCTTGACTGCACTGAATTATAAAAGAAGTAATAGAATAGAGAGGGTACGTTCGCTTCGCTCTTACTTTTGGGTCACGTCGCTTTACGTTGCCTTGCTTCGTTTTGCACGTTCTCCTGAATTCTTGAAGGTCCGGATGCTGCCCGATCATTTGATGACTGCGAACATTTCCTAAATCTATGGGCAATGATAGATGCTTGCATATCTCTGGTCCTTTGCTGATCTTTGGGACTGTAGCATGCTGAGCAAAGAACTTTGAGCTTTGGCCTGCTTTCGGACAATTTACGACAAATTATTCAGAGCCAATGAATTAGAGGACTCCAAATAGCCAGATTAGGTAAATATGATGTTCTGCGATTCCCCAAAAAATTTGATATAAACTTTCTAAAACTTTGACGAGACAAATGTGAATTAAATCATTATGAAATTTTGGATAAACAATTATTGATTAACGAGAATTTCATGAGTTATGAGTTTCATTTAAGAGATAGATTCTGAAGTCTTAAAATGTGTTTTTAGCTGGTTCTAAATCACCATCAACCAATCCAACTAATTTGGTTCGATCGACCGAAGTGGAAGGAGTGCCTTGATGCTTTGGGATTAAGGATCTGTAGGCAAAAGGGTGTTAATGTATATTTGTAAATGACTTTTCCTTCCCTATAGGTTATAAGGTGTTCCCCTCACATGTCCGGCGCTTGAATCATTCATCCCTTCTGTGAGCGCAGACCGGTGTGGAAGTAACGTGTGAGTGTTGGTGTTATGGGCCCCACCAATGACTGCATGTGTGAATGAGTTAGTGTGACGTCGGGTCTGTGATGAAGGGAGGATACTGGTACGGGTTGTTTCCCCGTTGCAAGGGTTTCCACGCTGCAACAACATCATAATCATTAATAACCACACCTTAACATCTCCCAGCAAGTTATGTAATTGTTTGTTTACTCTGCCCAGAACCGTAAGGGTCCTAGCGCACATAGTTTCACAAGTTTTATCAAAAGTTTTTTTCCTCTGACAGCTGATTTAAAAGAAATTGTAAATTGTGTGGGCATTCATAATCCCATTGCTTTGTTTGTAAATTTAAACTAAGAAAGTGGGAGCTGTTGATTATTTCTCTTATAGGGGCATAAGAATTAAATGGGACACTGTTGTACCGATCATATTAATTGAAAACTTGATAACAAATAATAAGGAAGCACTTGCTGATTGTTCGCCAATAGATGACCCTGCAAACACCATAATACATAGTTTTTGAGTATTATGTCAGTCAATCTCCAAATCCCTTATCATCTAACTTTGGGCAAATCATGATCTTCCTCACTATGGTTTTATTCTGCCTGCTCTGTCTCTCACAAACATCTCAAGCTTGCTCTCAACTTTTCCCTGAGAAATAGTGAGAGTATTATACCAGCCTGTAAAACCTATAAGGAAACTCTGAAGACCAGAAAAGAGGAAATCAGGAGATCATCATAGGATGATTTGGAAGCTGCAGGGTGAACTAGAAACAGTGGATTGCTTAAGGAGACAGTGAAATGTCCCATTTTACTGGAAATTCTGCCACAAAGATCGACTGTCTAGTTCCAGGTGATACTAGGTTCTCACATTTTTATAAGGTATGTGAATGGGCGAAACACTTAAGTGATAAAGTGAGGCCAATAAAAAGAAAAGTGAGCCAGTGCAAGGCATAGGCAATACTCATGAGACCGTACTTACATTATGAAAGGTAATGCAATTGTTAAAGGAGGAGCTCCCTGGTGACAAGCCTAAGGAACAGGGTGGCTGGTAATGACCCACATAAGAAGAAAGAGGAAGAGAAGCTGCTTTAAACTCTCAAAATTGGTAATACTGGTGAAGGAGGGTGTGTGCAGTAGTCTGAAAGGCACTGACCTGAGGTGGACATATGCTGGATACCCCTATAGGATTTCAACCAACCCACAGTGGGAAGCCCGCTTGTGACCTGGGTCTGATGCTGAACATCCTTTCTCTATTATTGTCTCAGCTCTCTCTCGGGCTCGTTATCTCTCCCTGAATCCTGAGAATGATCCCATCAACTTTAAAAACACAGACCCTGTATGATTGTTAAGAATTCACTATTCGCTGATACACTTGTATCAACTCTGAAGAGTGCACCAAGCACGTTTAATTTGCACCAATATTCACTGCTTCGCTATATGTCTTGAAATTGTTTTCTATAACCTCTTTTGAATAAATTGTATTCACCATTTGGTTCTTTGCATCTCAAGTATTGTTACGAGGGACCAGTGTGTTTTTTGTTATAGTTATTACCATAGGTTCCCAGTGATCCTTGAGTCTCCTTTGTTGAAATATTATTTGCTTTGTGCTTTTAGGCACTATTTTCACTTAAATCCTAAAAAATTGCATATCTCTGGTTCTACTGATTGGGTTTTTGTTATTTTGGTGTCCAATGATTTATTTCATTTTATTCGATTTTTCTGGATTGATGTAGGATATTCTTGTTTCCACTTAATTACTGCTTGAAGTGCTGCTCAAATACTTTAGACATTGCATGTATGTTAACCCTGACTGCTTTTGTGCCAATGTACCAGAGGGTTGAGCACAGGATCATTTGTGGTTTGATTGTGACACACCAAGACATAGATTGTACTTGCTGCTTGAGTAGGGTTTCAACATCCTCAACCAGTAAACCAATTGTCTACATCCCACAATCCCTCCACACCCTTAATGACAGATGAGCAATTTGGACTGGACTGTGCAATATTCTCAGTATTATACACTGCACCAGCTCACAAAGCTTCTTCAGGGTCACACCACAAGACAGCATGCAATCAACCTGCATCACATTAGCAATATACTCCGCCTATCTTTATTGAGCTGTACAACTACAACATCTTCTGTTTATATCCAGTAAGACTGATCTTTCAAACGTTCTAAGAAGCGGGCACACGTGATGTGGGCCCACCTACCTTTCATGAAACACCTTGTCTACCCTTGACACCCCATTTAATGTGTAATGACGAACTCGAACACACTATTATCAGGATCTAATAAAAATATGACCTTAAGAAACCAGAGTACTGCAGGTGTATCACAAAATCTTAAAACCATTTGTTGTAAACCTTAAAAACAACTATATGTTTTTTAAAATTGTTCAAGATCTGATTGTTCACAATAAAATGTCATTGGACCCATTTTGAATGCATGCCAAACATATGTGTCTTTTCTTTTGCACACACATAGACAGTGCTTAATTTGAGCCAGTGGTTTCCGGTGCTCAGCACTGGCACTTAATTGTCAACACGGGTGCTTGTGACAGTCTGCCACAAGGTGGCGCTTTCTAGCTCATTTAGTGATGACCCCAACAACAGTCAATTATTCATTTAATATACATTAAAAATGACCTTTTACCAGCCACCCAAGCCATTTCTATAGCTTTGGGGGCCGAGAATAATCCGAATTGTGACACTGATAAGAGTGTGATGGTTATTAGTTGTGTTGCACGGGCAGCATGACAGGGGCAATGTGTGATGCAAGCTGCAGTGGCCTCCTGACGAGAGTCCTGGCACTTATTGTGTACAAATTAAGCACTGCACACAAGCATAAGTGACACAGACATACAGCTAAAACACATGTATTGCATATTAGAGCTCACACTCATACACTGAAACAGAAAAAGACACAAACAGGCCCACAAAATGAACCAAAATATGTTTAATGAT
Source organism: Triturus cristatus (assembly GCF_964204655.1). NCBI lineage: Eukaryota > Metazoa > Chordata > Amphibia > Caudata > Salamandridae > Triturus > Triturus cristatus. Next base: position 843,958,706 of record NC_140587.1, on the reverse strand, counting down.
AGTAAAAAAAAAATGTTGGTGCTTGCGAGAAAGAGAGATCTTCAGGAGAGGTGAGACGGTGTAGCCCACAAGAAAATACAGAGCAAACTAATGCGCATTAATACTAAATCATCTTCAACTCCCCTCCTCCACAATGCTTCTTTATTTACAAGGCGCAGTTAAGCATAGCACTATCTGGTTTAAGAAAAAAAAGACAAAGATCCCTAACAAGAATACATTTCAAGCTCTGAAATAGCAGAGTTAATGGGGAGCTATAACCCGTACAATTTGTTAGCAAATCACTTACTTCTTCACTCGGGCTCTGAAACGTACTGCAGCCACATTTCTTTTACATTTTTATATACAGACATGAATTTTCCATTAGTGGTCAGACTGCTCCTCCATTTGCAGCCGTCTGCACAATGACTCCTTCCAGAACTGCAGTGCCCATAGGTGCATAACTGAAAAGTTCAGTATGACTAATGATCTGGCAGAAATTGCAGGCACTCGAGAACATATGGGTACTTCTAAACTGGAGCTTTGGCATGTCATTTTTTTACTAAATGCTCCTCCTGGCCATTATTCTCTTTTAAGGATAGAACATCTTTTTTTTCTTTTTTATGGGTTTCTTCTTGGTACCACAATCTAACAGAAACTTGCATTTTGAATTGATCTCAGCGTTTCCATTAAAGGTCTGCAAGCTCCCAACAAATTTATTTTACCACAGTTCTGCATCACCCTTTTCATTCATTGTGTATTTGCTTGACTATTTTCTTCAGAACCTTCTTCTGTCCTGGGCTTTTATTGCTTTCCTGGTTTATTTACTCTGCTCCGCAATAATTAAGCAATATTATCTCAGGAGGAGGTCACATCCAGGTGGGTAACTGTTGACGGAGATGGAGTCAAAAGACCAGAGTCTTCACTCATTCCTGGAACTGTGAAAGGCACACATTTCTCAGATTTTTTTTAAATTGTGAAGGTGTTATCTTTTTTATAGCTTTTAAAATAAGATCTCGGTTCCTACTGCGCTGCCCTATGGCAAAAGAAAAGGGCAGGAATGTGCCGTATCTATCAGATTTTCCCCTGCGCCGGTGCACAATGGGCTGCTTTGCGCCAACGCAGGCACCTGTGCACCATGGTGCAAGAGTGCCTGCATTGCAGGAATAATAATTTTTTGGCAGGAAGGGAAGCCTTCCTGCACAAAATCAATCACAAGAGGCGTTTTCCTCTTCCTATGGGTGCTGCAAAATGCAGCGCACATAGAAAAAGGAAAAACAAGGAGAAATAAAGATGTTTCTCCTCATTATGCCTCCCCTGGTGAGGCGTAAGTTTTTGGTGCTGCCTCACATTTACAATGTCTCTTAAATCTGGGGCAGTGTCAAAAAGCCATGGATGTTGCTGGGAACACCCCCAGCAACACCCATTGCTTCTGCATTAATGCAGAAAACTGCGTTAAGAGGAACAATATTTCCGAGGCAGCAATAAGCCCAAAAAAGTGGCTTAGTGCTGCCTTGTAATAATGGAGCAGGCTCCTACTACGCAGAACATCACACAAAGTGAGGTTCCTGCGGCACAGGGGGCCTCATAAATGAGGTCCTCAAGTGGGCTGTTGCAGGCCTAATCAGGTGAAACATAAGAAGAGGTAAATGTATTGACAGGTTAATATGCAGTATTACACAAAAAAAAAGTATGTTCCAAATAAAAGTAAGATTCTTATTCATAATGATCAAGGTAAGCAATATGTTTCAGTGCACAGCATGACGTTTGTCAATAAATATAAGTGCAATTTCAGATATTCATGTTGTTTGCATCTTGAGCTGAGTTATGAAGGCCTGCACAATCCCGTTTATGGTGGGCTCTGGTAAAAAGATTCCATTAGGCATAGTCCTATACAACCCAGAAAAACTGTATGCATAATAAATGAAAAGTAATCTACACACACCTCTCCTGGTTCACTACTAATTTCCTATGCACAGGAACATGTATCTCATCATACATTTTTTTGTCCAAAATAAAGGATCACTTTTTAAAGAAATCCACTTGACCAAACGTTTTATTGAATTCCGGAGTGAACCAGAAGAGATCGCTGAATAGGGTCTTCCCTAAACAGTGGTGACTCAGGATCTTTGCAAATGGCGATATTTTATAATGAATATTTGTGAATGAAACGAGGAATAGTGGAAGAGGTCCTATGGCTGTAAGAGAAGATTTATTGATTTAATGATCTTTAAGGAGTTTTTTTAAAGTCCTTTGTTTTTGGAAAATAGCACATCTTTTTTTCTATATGGTTGAGGTTAGTTTGTCTGTAGTAGGTAACATGGTGGTATTGTGGGCAAACTGAAGAAGAGCTATACTTCCATCTTCATCATCAGTAGGGCTGAATTTAGGATAGTCTCTCGATTGGTAAAGGATTATAGGTATTAATTATATGAAAAAATATTGCATTTGACGCTAATACGGTAACATCATCTGCCTGTTATATTTTGAAGATGCTTAGAAAAATACTTCCTTTTATTCCTAAGGAGCTTCAGAAGACTGCCGTCAGTGCCCTTGTACTATCCAAATTGGATTATTGCAATGCGCTCGAGATATGCAGCTAAGACTTCTAAACAAACTGCAGATCCTGCAAAATGCAGCAGCTCGACTACTGTTTGGAATCCCCAAGCATTACTTGGTTTCAAAGGCCTTTTAGGAGCTACATTGGCTGCCTATAATGAAGTGCATCGATTTCAAGGCCTTCTGCATTGCTTTCAAAGCACTTTACAACTCTAGCTCTCACTATCTCAAGCACAACTTTTCCTGCTGTATCCCTTCCAGGTCTTTGTGATCATCTGCAGCCCAGAACGTAACTGCCCCTACATTCAGGAAATCCCATTGGAGAGGCAGAAGCTTTGTTATCTGCAATGCCAAACTCTGGAATACCCTCCCTCTTAAGCTGAAAGAAATGACGGATCTTAGTCAATTAAGGAAAGCACTAAAAACCTGGCTGTTCTGTCAATAAAAGTCTTTGATCCTGACTGCTCCCCAAGCATAACTGTAGTTTCTTCTTTCACATTCTTAGGTAGTGGCAGTGTCAAAATGCCTCCAGGCAATTGAGCACTTTATAAATATAAATTTAATTTAATTTCATTGTTTCTGCAAACACATAAGCTATAGAGGGACTTCTCATTTCTAAGAAGAGCCAGTTTGACAGAGAAAGTATCTTTAGTTCAGTGTCACAATACATTTTCATTACAGTATGGAAAGCAGCATAATAAAGATTTCTCACAAAAAGAAAGGTAGGATTGTGGTTGCTAAAATTAAGACAGATGGCTCAAATTACTTGCTGATCAATACTTATGGGCTTCATTCAAAGTTTGGTAGAGTTTATCCCGTGCCATAAATAGGTGTGACTTCCATACACAACCCCACAGTTCCCATTCAATGTTTAGATGTGGGGGAATCCCCGTGTTTTTAATTGTGGAGCTTCAGCTGGCTGCTGCATTAAAAGCTTGAAATCGTGGCCCTTCCGCTACTGGGCTGGCGACATCTAGGCACCTGAATGTCCTCTCTATTTACAGTGATCTTTCTGATGCATAATTGTTTGATTATGACTTCCATTGAAGCATTTGGGACTCCAGCAGGAAAAACCATCAACGGTCCTCATGTGCAGGCAGATAACTCTCTACATGTCAAGACCATTTGGATGGTTGGGTGGTTGGTTCTGCAGAAAAAAGAGAAATGCTGAGCAATTTGCCATAACATGGCCTCTAGTCAGTGTCTCAAATAGCCTTTGTGTCCAAAATACTTGTCTGTCAAGTTGTGACATATAATGTAGATAGTAACAGCAATTTCCTTGAACACTATGCAATAAATAAATATAAATGGTCATTGAATACTCTACCAAGTGATTCTTTTCCTAAGGAGGTCTCACCTTGGACCAGAAGGTCTATGACATGATATAGGCCTCAATAAATGAAAAATATAATATCTGGGATTATAGTAATAAAGAAAGGCATTTGGGGAGATTTAATCGATTTTTGTTCTAAGTAGAACTCTGATGTGATTCCAATGCCTTATAATATTTACACTTAAAACATTTGTTAAGCTAGCATGAATACCCTCAGCTCTAATTAATTGAATAACCACACCAGACAAAAATACATTTAAGTATACTGCTTGTATCTACATTTTTCTGATGAATGGAGATCTCAAAAAGTAATACCAAAACCCTACTGTCTCTAAATTGTATTGTTTGTACACTCACCCTCCATTTTCAAACATGATTTACTAAGGGGGGGTTTGGGCCTACAAATATTCTTACACTGCTGGAATAAACACTCAGGCATCCCAATCATATATGTCAGTATAAATGGGAATAAAAACTTCAAAAGGGCTAAATGTGAGTTGGTTAATTTAATTATGATATACTTACACTTCAGTCTTCAATTATCAAGATCAATACTTCTTTGCATGCTAACAAACATTAATGACCATGACTAATGGTGAGCTTTTGTATGGACTCTGTCTGAAGAAAGTTGTTATCCCCTGTTGGCTATGATCTAGATCTGGAACTGTTGCTTAGTTCCTTGAGAATAGAGCTTGTTTCGCTATGGAATCATAAACGGACATTGTAATTAAAATGCATGCTTATGTTGAATATGTCCCGTTATTACTCTCAAACCCAGAGTGTTCTCCAGCACATACTGTGCAGTTGGTAGTTCGGTGTACTTCCAGGTTATGAACTGAAAACTGTGAAGAAATCAACTATGCTATCGTCCAGGTCTTGCCAGAAATGTCATATTCAGTTTTCTGGTATTACCTGGTCTTCTTAATTGAGGATTAGGAATTTGGTAACAACTTTATTATTGGAGTTTTCAAAGATCATGTCCTGGAACATTGATGGTAAAAAGGGAAGCTCTGGGCTAAGCAACCTTTTCCACGGAAATCACACTCCCTTCTTGCAGTACCTAGTGGGATTGGAGTGGACTCAGTGGGTTCTGGGGTGTAGGAACAGTCAATGGCGTTAGAGCTGTAAATTATAGGATATCTAGTGTCACAAATGACACCATTAAAGATAGAAATCATGATGTAATGTGTGACATTGTTCATCAGAACATAACCAGTTCACTGGTGGAGCTATGCAGTTATATATGCATTGCTCATCTTAACTGGTTAATTTCACTGATTGTTACATTTTGCATCCGATTTTTAATTATAATCGTCCTTACCATAAGGTTTGGTCACTGAAACTTTTTAATGGGATTTTTTTTTTTATGTTTATGTTTGTGCATCATTATGAGCCTTAGAGGAGCTAGACTCAGTTGAGGCAGGACACCAAGGATCTCCTTTTTTCACAAAGAGGTTACAAATATGTACTTGGTGTCTCTCATGGAGAAAGAGGAAACATAATTTAAAGGGTGATTTACATAGCCCTACCAAAGACTCTTCATTTACATCCTACAATACTAACTGAAACTTGCCTAACATATGCTTTAATGACTACAAATGTGCAAAATACAACAGACAAAAAGGGCCATTTTTGATAATTCTATTTAACTCTAAGACCGTCGGCCTCCATTCCATCCCTGGAAAATAGAAACTAGCACACATTCTACAGAAGGTATAGACTCTTAATGCAATAAATGGAACTGGATTATGGGTTCATTTGTCCAATGATCCATAAACCTCAGGAGCACAGCTCAGTTCTTCTGTGACTGAAAGAACATCATACCATCAATATCTCTTGGAATATAGATGTGACATGAAAGCCAATTCCTTTCCTGATTAACAAGACACTGCAATCAATGTGACATTGTGACCTGTGCATGCCTAAACTCCATTAGGAAACCAACTCTCATTTTGTAGATTTATTTATAAAAACAAATGTCTTCAATGTAGACTCACGCCTAAAATGTGAGCATTGGTTCAGAATCCAAAACACCAAACACAGAAGACTATGTATGTCATAAATTTCTAGGTGCATCCCTCCTTTGTCTTTTCATACTCCTGTGGATTGTCCACAAGAGGACAATGCACTGACCTGGGGTTAGGGCAACTGTGTATATTTCCATGTGGAGGTATCCCTTTTCCTTACATCCACTTAATAAAAGGAAATGTTTGCTATGCTTTTTCAATTTAATTGTTTGAGGTGTGTTCATGATATAGGCCTGCCACGCCTAAATCTCAAGTTTAATTGCATACTTACTTTAACTTTTTTCAGCAATGAAGTCAAGTGCACAATGAGGTTTGTTTGAGTGTTTCATTGTGAATGTTTATGAATACCACCAAAATACTGACTTTATTGGCATTGTCATTGTACCTAAGGCCACACTACAAATCCCTGCCCACATACATTTTTCTTGCTGTGGTACAGAGACCACAACTTTATTCATCATAGATTATGTCCTTTTAACCACACATGAAGATGACCACTGCCTCCTGATGTGTTGGACCTCTCAGCTGAGTTTGACACAACCAATGATCCCACACACATATGCACCATAGAGACTTGAATAGGATTCACTGGCTCTGTAGGTCACAGGTCCTCTTCCAACCTTTCCAACAACACCAGACTGTCCACATGAGCACCTCCAGGTCCAAAAAGATTCCTATCACATGTGGAGTTCCCAGGGCTTCATGCTGTTTCCTGTCATCTTTAACCTATACCTGGAGCTGATTGGTGCTTAACCCACAGAAAATAGCATCAAGATTCACCAATATGCGGATGATACACAACTCTACTTGAAAGTCCCCTCTGCTTCAGAAATCCATTGCCTCAAACACTGCTTGTACATCATCCAGATCTGGATGTCCAATGCCTGCCTGAAGCTCAACCCAATCAAGACCAAATTACCTGGCAAGAACAATAAACAAGATATAGTACAAACCTGGGTCAATGACACAAACCTTGATGGCTTCGGACATCAAGATTCAATGTATGCCAAGTCACTTGGATTCACCCTGGTACCAACCTCATTCTCATGGAGCACACTGGCCAAAAAGCATAGATAGCATAGTAACAGCTCAATCGTTTAAACAATTTCAAACCATTTCTTCCAGAAAGTGGCTTCTAAGCTACTGTTCAAGCCCTTGTACTATTGCATCTGGATGATGGTAATGCCCTGCTCCATGGCCTCCCAAACTCCGAACTAGCAGCCTTTAGGTGCATCCTACACAGTGGCAGCTGTTACGTTTTGGAGGGAGGGGGGCAGACAAGATACACTCTCACACACATGCACACATACATATAACACTCAAAGCAAAGAATTCACAAAAGCACGCATGCACATATGCACACAAACACATCCATTCACAACACTTCACCAAACATTCATACATACACGTATGCACGCACACAAACACATCCATTCACAACACTCTTCACCAAACATTCATACATACAAGCATGCACGCACACACACAAACACATCCATTCCAACACTGTTCACCAAACATTCATACATACAAGCACGCACGCACACACACAAACACATCCATTCACAACGCTCTTCACCAAACATTCATACATACATGCACACAGCACCAAAGAGTTTAAAAGAAAAACAAACACCTGCAACCAGCTCTGCCTCGGAGGTTCCATAAAGCTTGGGACAGCTGCCTTCCCTCACTGGCTGACATAAGGTTAGCCAATGAGGGAAGGCAGCAGTCCCAACATCATCACAGAGTGGGATGGGGTCAGTGAGACTGCTGACCCCACCCCACTCTGTGATGAAGTGTCACCGATTGACCCTCCACACTGTGTGCTTCAGGGCTTAAAACTGAAGCACCCAGGAGTGAGGCAATCAGTGACGATACCCCTCGTCACTGAGGGGAGGGTCTCAGAGACCTTTGCTAAGCTGAGGACGTCACGCACACAAGAGCTTTGACTTTCTCAGCCCAGCAAATTTTAGCTCAGGCAGCCAGGAGCCTGCGTTAAATGCACATGTCTGGCTCCTGGCTGCTTGAATTGAAAGTTACCAGTGTCTGTCAGGCTGACGTTTGTGCAGACACTGTTCATGAGGGGGCGAAAGGTAGAGGGGCGTGGCCCCTCAGCCCCAATGGACCGCCGCCTGAAGAAATAGGATGACATCACGCCCACCCTGAGTGAACTCCTTTGGTTCCCCTTGCTGGCCAGCATCATCTTCAAAACCAGCTGCATGATTTTCAAAGCTGCCACGACCAGCACCCTTGCTCATCTTGCAGACAAGCTCACCATCTCTACTGGCTCTTGGCAAACCCACAGCCAGGAGAGCATCAGTCTACAGGCTAAGAAATATAAAGAAGACAGCAGGCCTTTTCCAGCTATACACCAAGGATCTGGAACAACTGCACCATATCCATCCGGACCGTACCAAAGTTGCTCCAATTTATGAAAAAATGTTAAAACGTGCCTCTGTAAAGATCAATTCATCACAATGCATTGCCTGTCCACAACTCAGCTACCTCTCCTATTACTCATTGCCCTCATGCTTGTCTTTGACCATGCACAGAATTCCTCTGCCTATTGGCCAGGTATGTGCTATAGAAACACCTTATACATACATACATACTGCATAACTAATTCATGATAAAAGAAAATCCAATCACTGTGCAAATGTTCACAAGTTGTGAGTGCCATCCACCCAAGTAAATATCCACTATTCCTGAAACACTGTGTCTGGATCAGACACAGGTCAGTACTATGTTCCATCAATCCTGGCGGAATCCTTAATAACTGGTTTCAGGACCTTCCAGATTATGCCAAACATTATGTACGCCAAACAATACATATGGTAGACACTCACTCATACATAGGGGCGTAGCTTGGTCAATAAGATTTGGTGGGGGGCTTCAGATTTCCTAACAATCTCCAAAGGACTTCTTGTTAAAGCACATTTCATGAGACGCAGGACATGAAGGGGCTTAAGGGCAGTGGAAAGAGAGGAGGGCGCATTATTAGGGGCACTTAAAACACAACATTGTTAAACTAAGCATTTTTTAGGGTCTTCAAAACAGACACGAGAATGTAAGAGTGAGGATGTATATTTGTGGGTGTCTTTGACATTAGGGGCATGTAAAAATCCAGTTGAAATACAACAGATACTTCATTAGACCCGCCTGAAAGCACTTAAACACCACTATTTGCTACAGAATACTTTTTTTAGGGGGTATAACACCCCAAACACCACCCCTGAAGCTAAGCCCCTGCGCACACCTCACTTACTTTATTTGTTTAGTTACATCATCTTAGTTATAAACAATATTAATATGGCAAGATATGTAACGGTTAGCCAAGCTGACAGATGCCCTTGATTTATTATTGTAGCATGAACTAGCATGGGATGGCAAGAAGAGAAAAGCTGCATTTCAATATTGCCTTCTGTTTTTCTGTCCAATTATCTGCAAATGAGACACATTTAGAAACAAACAACATATTTGTGGATGAATAAGATGTTCCACTGAATGCATTATTGCCAAGATATAATGTCAGTCATCTGAATTGATGGAAGGAGTTTCCATGGTATGCTCGAGTTGGAACACTGGCAATGTATAATATAGTCGTAGTAGAGGAAAAGGAGAGTAAAATGCAGTACAGACGTCAACAATATTATTCTCTCCGTGCTTTGAAGTGTATGTCTTAAATGATTGCCAATATCCTGCAGAAGTTTCAGTAGCTTGCATACACGTACAAGCTCGACATTTTATATATATTGTCCAATAGCCTCCCTTGTAGTAGGAAAGAAAGAACATGGCATGCTGCTACATGGGTTCTACTACAGATGGCACTAACATTAGGTTCTCTATTAGTTTATACTTTTTCCTCAAAAATACATTTAGATACCGCTCAATTTCCTTCTAAAGTTCGCTTCTCTAAAATTGGCTTTTTAGCATAATAACAACATTTCTGAAAAATGGAGAACGTTATGCTGCATATTAATTATGTTGCCACATAAATTCATTCTGGAAAATATATTTTGTTTACTTCTCATATTTAGATATCTAGTATATTCAAAATTCATCGATTTTTCTGTCCAAAATTGGAATTAATTCATATTAATCTTAAAATGGGCAGCACTAAGAACAACAGTGCGTAGGAGAAACAGATGATAAGGAATGACCTGAACTAGAACTGCCACACTTACTGCCCCTCTAACCAGTGCTGAATTTGAGCCACTGTTTGGAGATGTGGCCAACAGCATTCATTTTCGGACACCAGCTCTTATTTTTCCTTAACATTCTTTGATTTAGGGCAAAAGAGAGAAAAACACAAAAGGCAGAAAGAAGGAGGAAGAGAAGAATTAGAAAAACAGTGACAAAGGCAGAAAGCGGCCTGGGCAAAGTTTTCAATCAATCAGTACTTGTAGAGCGCAGCTATTCACCCCTAAGGTTATACAGCCACGGCAGTGTCACTGGTCTCAATCGAAAAGCCAGGTCTTGAGTCCCCTTCTGCAATCCGTGAATGAGGGTGACGTTCACAGGTGGAGAGGTATGTCTGTACGGGATTTGGCTGCGAGGTAGGAGAATGAACGACCTCCGATGCAGCTTTGGTGGATGTGAGGAATGTGTGCAAGGGTAAGGGAGGAAGAATGCAGTAATCGGGCAGGTTGGTGGACGTTCAGGTGGTGGTTAATGTATGCTGGACCCTGGTAATAAAGGGCTTGTGGGATTGTGTCCTCATCTCGAACTGTCATCTCTATTGCATGGGGAGCCAATAGAGGTTCCTAAGGTGCGGGGGTGATGTGGGTCTGTTTGGTGGAGGTTGAGGATGAGTCTGGTCACTTCGTTCTGTATGGTCTGAAGTCTCTTTAAGAGTTGGGTGGTGGTTCCTGTGAAGAGTATGTTTCCATAGCCCAGTCGGCTGGTGGCGAAGTTTTGCCAGACAATTTTCCTGGCATTAAAGAGGATCTATTTGAAGATTTTCTGGAGCATGTGGAGGGTGTGGAGGCAGGCAAAATAGGCTTAGTTGACCTGGCGCTTCATGGTGAGTTTGTTGTCCAGGATGATGCCGAAGTTGCAGGCTTGGTCAGTTGGGGCGGGTGTTGGACCGGGTTCCGGAGGCACAAGGTATCATCCCATGGGAGGTGTTTTTCCTAAAAATTAACACTTCTGTCTTGATTTTCAGGCAGTTGGTCCTCATCCAGTTGGTGACGCTCATCATGGCATTGCGTAAGTTTGTTCTAGAAGTGGGGGGGTCAACCATGAGGGAGAGGATGAGTTGGGTGTTGTCTGAGGAGAGTATGATGTTGAGTCCAGGGGTTCTGACAATGTCAGCTAGGGATGTCATGTAGAATTTAAAAATCTGTGCCCCAAATACCAAACTTCTATTCAAGATCTGGAATCAAAGAACGAGTTCACATTGATAAATCTTTTTGAGAAATTCTGACATACTATTTCCATGCAAATCTTGATTAATTCCTGGAGAAAATGTGTGCTTCTATACACTGAGGCCCAGATTTAGAAAGGTAGTACATACATTTGGGCTAATATTTTAATGCAGACTTGCGGTAAAATATTTTTGGGGATTTACAAACCTGCGCATATGGCGATTTTGCATCGGGTTGTAACCAAAAGTGATCAACACAGTACGATAAACTGACTTGCATTAATTTGCACCTGGCATTCCATGGGTGGTGTACAGGTATTCCTTTGCATCCACTCATGGATTTTGATGCAAATCCATACCTACAATTACTTGTAGACATGGATTTACACCAAAATCCTGTGCCTACCTGAGGCTGGTGCAACATGGGGAATATCTTTATTTCTCCTTGTGTTTTCCTCTTTGCATGTGTGTTACATTTTGCAGTGGAGGAAATAGTCTTAAAGCATAATTTTGGGGCAGGAAGGGACCAAAACTATCAATATCACAACTCAGTCACCCTTGCACAATGGCGCAAAGATGCCTTAGTTGGCAGTGGAATGGTGTAGTTCTGCTCTCTCCAGTTCAAGCACAGCAGTGAAGCAACTTTGCTTGGTGCACTTCGTTGCATGAGCTCTCCGTAAATCTGGGCTTGAATGAGCAAAATACCAGTGGCTTGCAAAAAGATGCCCTAAATATAGCTCCTGATACTTTCTAGCATTCTGATGACTGCAGTTCAATTCATTATCCACTGATTATTTCAACTAAATGTACTGCCATGTTTTCTTTCTCTGGTAACTTGAATAGCAGCACATTTTTTTTGTGAATGCAAGCTATTGCCTAACTTCCCTCACTAGCAGTTTTATATGGAGATTTACTAAGATTTTACTAAATTTTTGCGTCTCAAAAGTGATGCAAATCGGCGCAAATTCTTATTTTGCGATTTCTTTTCTAGCACTGGAAATGACGTAAATGCAACGCAAAGCAGCGCATAGCGCTTCTTTGCAATACTTAGCGCCAAAGTGGTGTACCATGCGTGGAGCATGGGCGTTCCCATGGAACTACCCAAGGTTTCTGACGCTAAACCCTATTTACTAAATAAAGTAGGCAGGATTTGGCAGCAGAAAACTGCACCCTTTTGAAGTAGGCGAATCAAAGGACAAATGCTTTACTTTCTCGTTCCTTTTCCGACTTTGTCCGTGTGCTGCCCTCACAGCACACATACAAACAAATAAAAGGGTTAAAGTCAGTCTATACATAGTATTTAGTATTGGACAAAACCTATGCTAAACTCATGGAGACACCCTTGCACTGTGGCGCAAAGGTGTCTCTGTGGCGCAGGGCACCTGAATTCAGCGCGGGCAAAAAAGGGGAGAAGAGTTACATATTTCTGTAAAAAATGGCGCTCTCCTCCTCTCTCCATTTCATGCAGCGCAGCATTTGCGACTGCAGCACTGCGCTGCATGACTAAGTGTCAAGTCTGGCCCTTAGTGTATTAAGAGTAATATCTAATTTGTGCTTTATAGTCCTCAACACTATCTTATGAAAATCAAAGAAATTATTTTTGAGGAAGTCAAAATACATTTATTGAAAATGCATTGGTGTGCAGTTTAGGAGGCGTTTTATAAAAATATAAGAAAACATCATCTAAAAATGTTTAACACAATGAGCATCAATAAACAGTAAAGAAGGAAGTGCTGCACTAGCTTGTGAACATCATAACACAGCATGCAGTATCATGAAGAGTGCAGGGCCTTGCTCTGTTTTGTGAATAAAATATACGTCCCACAGTGGGGGATTTTTCCACAAATTGGCTTCAGTCTTTGACACCTGCCAGTTTTGATCCCACTGCTGTCAAGCCAGCTAGTCCTCAATAATTTGAAGAACTCCTTGCAGCATGCTGACTGTGGAACTGGCACTACGCAGCCTTCGCTTCCACCTCTGACACTGCTTGGTCTTTAGAAGTGCTAAGGATAAGTCATCTTCCATAAAGGCAGCGCCTGAGCGATGGGGAGAGGTTGTGGCTGGGCAGGAGCGCAGTGGAGCAGGCCCGCTCGCTTTAACCCTTGATGTGCTGTTTAATGTCAAACAGAAATGCGAACAAATGGAAAGAGGACTTTTGCCAAAATATTATTATGTGTTAATGTTAAACCCCATATGTAAACCCAATGCACACTAAATTAATATAACAAGCGTGAGTTATAAATGAGAACATATTTGAGCAAAAGGTGGAAACAGATTAAGCACCATTTTTTATGGCCAAGTCAACAGCGCAGAGTGGCAATTCACCTTGCTGCACTGGGTGACTGGGAAAAGGCAGGAATACACCGTATTTAAGTCAATAAAGCGCATCCCTGCCCGTTCCCCTGCTGCCTAGCGCCAACACAGGTGCACTGTGGTGCAAGGTTGACTGCATTGTAAGGAGGATTGTTTTTGTGCAGGAAGGGGCAGCTTCCTGCACAAATACAATCCGCTGATGTTTTTTCCTTTTTCAATGTTTGCTTCAAAATGCAGCATGCATGGAAAGAGGAAACAAAGAGGAGAAATAAAGATATTTCTTCTTGTTACACCTCACTTGGGCAGGCGTAGGTTTTTGGCATGTTCCCAGGTCTTCCACCTATGGTAAATCTGGGAATCCGCCACAAACCATGGATGTGGCGTGGGAACATCCATGGAAACACTTCACTGGTGCAGAATAATGCAAGCAGCAATTTGTGCTGTGTTGCATTGCTCGAGCCTTATGAAGCTACTCGACGATGCAGGGTGGCCTTCATTATCTCTTTTTCAAGTTGCGTCTCTCCTGCACCACATTGCGTGGTGCAAGAGCGAAAGAGTGATGCAATGGGGCTCATAATTATGCACCTCCTCAAATATTGTGAAATTTAATGGTGATATGACAATTAAAAAAAGATTAAATTAGGGAGAAAAAAAGCCACTCTTTTAACCAGAATCTCAATAAGTGACAGGGTGAACGCAGCTCACAGTAGAAATTAAAGGCAATACAGCACATTTTTACAAAACATCGTCAAATTAGTAAACACTGGATGTTGTGAGAGAGTCAAAGAAATTTACATAATCAAAAGTGTGGTGATACGGGTAGTTCAAAATTGAGTACTAAATTCAAAAAGTCAAAGGTAAAAAAACAAAAGTGCAACAAACCTCATATTCTATTGAACATTTATCTTTCTCGCCTACACCACCACAAACATGTTAACCAATAATATAAAGGAAACCATAATTGTCAAAATTATTTTCACCCATAGCAATTTGTGTAAAGCTCAAAGTTATATATCTAAATTTCATATTACATGCCAAAGAATTAATGAATGGTTTAAAAGATTATATTTTCATATTCTTGGGTAGATGCAGAAAAGGGTTGCTATCTCAAAACCAGCTAATGTGGACCGCATAAGGCTTAGCCGTTTATGTGCAAGGTGCTGTGTACACACTTGTTGCACTACTACACACTCTGGGATACAGTAGAATCCCTAACAGAACCAAAAGGCAAACACTGTTTTTATCTTATAATTTCAATAGGGTGTCTGTTTTTCAATTGTGGTTGAAGAATGTTGTAACAAAAACTTGGATACCAATTTATTGATACAGCATTGTTATGTTGACAGTTGGTGAATGTATCTGCTGTGAAACTATAGGGGAAAGGAAACACAATGTGCTGTTTTAAAATAGAAGCATGTATTATTGGCAAACTGGTGGCCAAACATCATGACCTTTCTTTTCTCAGCTACTCTCCTCATTTCACCAAGGATGCTATTCACAGAGGAATTTTATGTCTTAAATGTAAGTTTAAATACTTACTTAAATCAGTTATGACTGCAATAGATTCACAAAAGGATTCAGGCAGGTGTAGCTCTGTTTGCTAGTTTACGATTCTCCACATCGAGTGTGGAAAAATCTGTAGTAGTAACTTCCATGCAAGAGGAGGGGAAGTGGGCATAAGAAGGCTTGGTTAGTACTGTGAGTTTGTGGATGTACACCAACATATACATTTGTAAGGTTTTGCAAATTCTGATGGAAGTTCTTCTCACCATGGAAATAGACATAAAGACACAACAGTTATGGGTTGGAGAGCTCACCTTCCAGGATTGGAAGAACAATAGATCACCCCACCAAAGTGTAGGGGGAGGTCTTTTTCCACAGAGAACAATTTTTTTCACATATTTTGACAGTGGTACACCTAAAAAGCTGCACCTGGCAAAGCTTTCCATCCATACTTTAAGTAATATTTGTAAATGAACAATATTAAAGTATGTTCAGAAGGCGATGTAAATAGTGTCCAATGTCTTATCTTTAATGAGCATATACCTGTTCATTTGAAATTTTAGGATTCAGATTCAGGACTTTTGTGCCCTGAGGTCCCAATACTTGTTAATATTTATTCATGTTTATATCATTAATATCTTACTCAAATGGAGAGGTCAATCCCGGCTATTGCTAACATTTTACCACCTGCTTTATTATGGACCAAGTGAAGAACAGTCTCCTCCCCTTTAAAGTTGTAGACTGAATGACTGTAATTAAGAGAACCTGCCCGGAGAAACAAAAACATAATATGTTATATGGACCAGAGATGAAAATATGATTCTTCACGTCAGTACATAGGTTACTCAAATGTTCCACACTGGTGTCCTGTAATCCATTTAAAAACAGGGACTAACTGCAACTGGACCTAGCTTAAAGCTAAAAAATCTTGCAAAAACCCTCTGCCACATTGCATTATAAAGGGTAGTGAGACCATCCTGTACTCTTGTGATCTAAGATCGTCAGCGTTGCTTATTTTCCAAATAAAGTTAATGCTTTTGCTTTTGTGTCTGGAAGGGGTGCAAAATCAAAATTTCAAAGTGAATGTTTTAGCCTTGCAATTTAGAGAAGTACTCACTTTGTTAATATGAGTAACCCTCTCAATTATATTAGCCAATCAAACTCTCTCTAGTACATTATCGTTTCAAGCAACTGTATGTTATTGCAGAATTATGCATATTAGCAGGACGAAATTTGTGTGTCGAAGTACTGAAAATGTATATTAGCCTCTTTCTGACAGGATTAAACTCAAAAGGCTCTATGCTAACTCTTCAAAGCTTTGTTACAATGTTGCAATGCCTTTCTTTGCCCCATGAGGTCTTGGACCTTTACCATAATTCCAATGGGCCCGATAACCATGGGTATTCTCCCATCAGAATTATGAGATCCATGGGGGTTTCTGTGGATCTATGCATTATTACATGGACGTTTCAGATGCTGATTCCCTCAGTAATACCTTTTCTAAGGGTCCACTTCAAATTGATACCTCCAGGTATCGTACCTCAGAGGGTGGGTAAAATCTGAACCATTTTCTGAGCCACTTATATGCAAAACAATTTGCTGTGCTGCACTGAGTAACAGAGAGAGCAGGAATGTGCCATATCTACTAAGATAGGACTGCTCTCTCAGGATTGTTTTTGTGCAGGAAGGGACACCTTCCTGCACAGAAAACAATCCTTAAAGACATTTTCCTCTTGTTACCTGTGCTGCTGGATGCAGAACACTTAAATAGTGGAGATAACGTGGAGCAATAAATGTACTTCTCCTCGTTACACTTTGGATGGGAAGGCACATTATTTTGACAAACTCCCAGGTTTACTAAACTTACTTAATCTGGGAATGCATGAAAATACATTGGTGGATGCTCCACTCATGAAGCGCCTTCCCAACTTAAAGTAATGCAAGTCACTAGTTTGCACTACCATGTGTTGCTATGACTTTACTAATTCACACAGAGCCATGCAAGGTGACTGTGAAAATCTCACTTAGTGCCTGGCATTGCCTTGCGTTACCTTGCGTGATACAAGAGCAACTCAAGGGCTTTTCAAATGTGGCCTCTGGTGTCTTAAACATTTCGCCCACTTGAAAAAGCCAGAGGAATGCCCACCAAACCTAAAAATCTCCAGCAGGGAAGTAGGGACCAGTGGGCCATCTGCGGAGCTTTCAGTGTTGTGGCTCCACTGAAGATCCTGAACGTTTGCGAGAGTGCGCCATGTTTGTTGGGTCTGCTCAAGAAAAATGCTAGTTTTAAAAAAAAACTCACATAGGCTGGAATTTGTTTTTTGAAATTAAAAAAATAAAAATAACCTTGACATAACTGAAGTTTTCCAATATGTGGTGAATATTATTTTTTTCCAACCTGGGACTATAATGTGACACAAGGCAGTTCTAGGTAGGGAAAATGAGCGACTGTTTCCTTGAAAATAATTTCAAGATTTGCACCTGTCAAAACCAAGATCAAAACTGTTTCAGAATGGAATAAAGGGAGAGTACACCTGCAAAAGTAACAAGGGCATAGTCAATCACATTTCTACACAGACAAAACATATTAGCTATGGAGAAAGAACAACAAAACAATAAAAACAATAAAATTGCAAAGTCCAATGCCCTTTAGCATTTCGTTTCTGCCAGAAAAGTGTATACCCACAGCTTTCTGCATGCTTGAAAGTATGACATGGAAACATATTTGAGTTACGCAGTGAATTTGCCACAGTTATAGCTTTAGTTGAGTACTACAGCCATGTTTAAACACTTCCTGAAAAGGTGTATATATACTTGAGATAAGTATCTGTTTGCATGTGCCAGAGCACTGAGCCAAATATCCGATGTTTCCTGCGATAGACCTTTTTAAATGCCTGGGAATTAAAGAGGAGGTTTAATCATCCAAAAGTTCAATTCACAATATGGTTCATTTGGCTACAAAGTGAGGACCCAGAAGAGGATTGCTGGGATTAAATGTAGATGTACTATACATTCAAAGCCAAACTGATGTATACGAGTCTCCAGAATATAGTGTAAAAATGCAGAATCAGTACTGGCCCACCAAATTGACAAAATTTAGTGGTGATCAGTATATGATTTCCAATCCTCTTGCCTATACATGAGTAAATCTAAATGACCTATACTAAGTAGCATTAGTTGGGGAACCCCTAGTTAAATCTAGTAAAGCATGAAGTTGTCAGCATTGTAGAGACTTTTGTAGAAGTTCTCCAAATTCAAAAGTATTGCATAGCATAAATACACACTAAAGAAATATAGCAAAGAGGTCTGTACTCCTCTAAGTCTAAAAGGGATCTGCCCAAAACAAAAGTATGACGACCAATTAAACTTCATAGAACATTTGAGAATCCCAGTACTTTTCCACCTTCTCATAGTAGAACTTGGCTGCCTCATTCAATACTCCCATCTCATGGTCTGAACATCCAGATGTCGTTGGATTCCTCCCATTTCCAGAAAATCGGCATCCTCCCTTTGTTCTTTACCGCCTCTCTTCCTTGCCAAAAGTTATTGTCTCAAGCCTCACTATCTCTCATACACAATGTGCCTTTCACTAACTATGAACATATATGAATGCAACTGCAAAGGAAAGAAAACATTGCAACTAAGCAAACCTTCACATTGAAGATTAAATGTTAGAGTCCAAATATTTAGGGCCTTTTAATTAATGTAGCAAAACACTTCAATAAACATTTGAATGCATGGTTAGGGATACATTTACAGTTATATAATAAATGTATAGCACTATTCAAATGAATACATGAATATATATAGATGTAACAAAAATTCTCAAATTACCCAAGTGCAGATATATATACAAACTGCAATTTGGTATTATGATAAGAAAAACATTAGTATGCACACTCATGTAAATGTCTGTATTATAAGGAATGCAACTTCAGTATTTCGGTCAAGTGCATCACTTTACGTTAATGATATTAAAGTACACAAATATATGGTACTACATGCACATATATATGACATACTAGTGAAGAGAAAGGGTGGAGCCAAAATTATGCTGCTCCACATTAATTCAATTCCATCATTTTACATGAAGTCACGTGAATAGGGGCCAAAAATCATGTCTAAGTCATAATTTTCGAAGAGCTGTGAATAAAGAAAATAATATCATACGCATGTTTATCTTTTTTTAAAGTTCTGGTTGATGCAGTTATAGACAGGGAATGCTTAAGGGAAGTCAATAAATATATTATGACTATAATAATTTTTGATGGGCAGCTGGGTGCATGGTGCTTCTTCACACTGCAGACATTTTTTATGCATCACCCCAAAAAGAGATCAAACCGAATTCCATACAACACATTCACAAAGTAAAGTTGACATCAACAAATGCTTAAGCTCTCAGGGAATCCGGCAGGAACTGCAAATGGTGATTTTGTACCCAGGTAGAGTTTGCATATAGTCACTGTGAGAAGTGAGAGGCAATCTTCAAATAAAATGTTTAGGGTAACACGTAGCTTGGCTTAGATGGTGAGGGTTTACACATTGAAAACAGCAGAATTTGAACTACAGTGATTTATATTTTGCTTAGAAAGAGTATTGCAAATTGTTGGTACTAGGGCAGAGAAGGGACAGACAGAAATGTGGGATAAACCTTAAGAAGCTGGTACCAATAATGATCTAAGCTTTGAGAAGCTCAGACCGAGATAATTTCAACAGTGGTAATATAAAGCTCAGGGTGTTTCTTTTAACAGAGCATTGTTTCTGATTGTCCTCTATCAGATTTCAGAAAAATACAGAAAGGCAAAACTATATTGAAGTCACTCTTTTAAACAATACATGTTTCCTTCATACTTCCCTATGGAAAGAAAAGCTAGATGCAGGATACTGGGTATCTCTAATGTCTGTGATCATTACAAGGTCCGCCTGTTATAACACTGAGGGTAATGTTGGCAGTATGTAGGATAACGCAGCAGTGTCCTAGGGTATGGTGCCACAATATTGTTGCCAGAATATCACTTGACATAATTATATGTTTCATAATATCGGCTTATTGGAGCTAGTCATAGAAAGTATACATGAATGCGAAAACATGTTCGAAAATTATATTCAGCACACAATAGTTAGATCAAACTGTATTCTGATATGTGCAATTTGGGCACACAACAACCTCAAAGAGCTCTTTGGGTTTCAGACAGAAAATGCAGTTTCTTGCAAATTTTGAATCCAGAGGTAAGAGGAGCACTGAATTCCAACAACGCCAACTCGCAGCTTTTGCCAGCAATTACTTTTTCCTCCTTCATCAGAGAGGATAATGGAGGACCACTAAGTAAGGAGTTCCATTCATAAAATGACTGCCTTTGCAGTAAGAGTGTTCTAGTCCTTCAGTACTATGTAGAATGCATAGCACTGTTTATTCATTCTATTATATGTTCCTATTGCACTAGTGCACTTTGCAGAGAACAGAAGAGCTCAGTGGAGAGTACGAAGACCCATGATGTAATCCAACTCATTGTGAAGGTCAGTACACTGTAATACATGCGTGGTAAAGGCATGCGTGGAAACAACTGATATTCGTTTGTAACTACATCTATATACTAAGGTATATGTATGAGGCCCCTGTGACTTTTGTGCCCCCTTGGGGGGGAGGGCACAAAGACTGTTGTCCATCCAATAAACATGGCTTCAGAGGTAAACAGATATGAATTAGCATTGCAAAGTCAATAGGTCTAGCTATTTAGACATATTGGCTTTGCCAATGCAGAACAATGCAGTTGATGCTGCAGAACCAAGCAAGCATTAGCAAAACCAACAGGTCTCAACTATGCAAGAGCAATTGCCTTTGTCAATATTTTTTCAGCCAAGTTGAATAACAGCGTGGTTTTTGTGCATTGTATAGAATGTTATGGTATGGTATGACTTGTCATATATTGTATAGTATGGTCTGGTAGTATATATGGCCTGATATTATATAGTATGGTTTGGTATGGCATGGCCTGACATTATATGGTATTGTATGACCTGTCATTGTACAGTATAGTATGGTATGGTGTAGCCAGTTTTTGTATAGTACAGTATGGATTGGCATTGTATGGTATGGTATGGCCTGTCATTGTATGGTATGGCATCCCATTGTATAGTATAGTATGGTATGACATGTCATGGTTGAGTATGGTATGGTATGGCGACTCACCAAATCATCACACTTCATCTTACTGCTTACATTTTACAGCTTTTACATGAAACATACAATCTTATCTCCATCGATCATTTGTTTATATGTAAAAGTTGTAATATCATCTTGCAGCTGAAAAGGCCTGCACTGGCTGTATTGCGCATGTGTCAGTTGAGAACTGGTACAGCACATCCTCAAACAGATGCAATACATATCTTACATGCTGCATTTGCATTAGACAGTGCAGCAGGTCATATCATGGTGATTTGGACCATGTCAATCATGAGCCCTTATGCTCTATCAGAAGCTGCAATAATGCAAAAAGGACAGCCTTCCATCCTATTGGAATGTCTGATTTGTCATAAGGTTGTGAGCATCTCTCTGATGCCGTTTGTTGATATTAAAGTTTGGGAATTGTGGTAGCTGTTTGAAGTGCAGAGCAAAGTTCACCACCCTTGCGGAAAGAGCATTCCAAGACAGAAACTCTTTTCAGGAACATTTTTAGTGGGACACAGAATGGATTATAGATAAAACTGGTGAGTCTACCTTGCTTTGTGCATTTTTATCCCCTGTTGACTCATGTGGAAGGAAGAAATTTTGAGACTGTATGTTCCCCTCTACACAAGTTTAAGTTCAATTAAAGCATGCTTTTGCTAGCAGAGGCACAGTCACGTGTTCGGCAGAGGGGAGTGGAGCCTCCAAGCTAACCCCTCCCTTAACTAGCACCAGAGCATTTTCTGTACACTCTCGCTGGCAACGAGGCATAGGGCTGGAGTGCACTGAGAAGATAGAGTACCTTAATCATGTTGGGAGCAGCAGACAGGCATTGATTAATCTGTGCTTGGTCCCTGTTCCAGAGACACAAACGGAAATGACGTTTACCCGTCACTGTCAAATTAGAAAGCAGAAAAAGAAGACTAAAACTTTAAATAACAAATGGTAAGCTATGGGCGGGCTACAAGGCCTTAATTGCATACAACAGTGCCCCGCACGTGAGCGCATGCACTAGCACATGCTATCTCAGGCTAGACCCTAGAAATGGGGCTACTGACATTGAGAGGCTTTACATAATCCCACAGCCCTTGTAATGATGGTGAAACACTTATGGGAATAATTATTTAGTGGGCACTAACAAATTAGTAAGGCCAGTGTTGACACTTCCATGTGACATCCTCATCTCACTGACCATTTACGCGAGTTTCGAAATATAACAGCAAACGTCTGCAGAACATGATGAAATTTCAGCACATGACCTCTTTGAATGTCCTTTCTTACAAAAGAATAGTTTTAAACAAATGGTGATAATTAAAGAGTTACATCAGCTATTTCCATTAAGCAGTGGCATTGCCTGCTGCATACCAACCATGTGTACTGCTGATCACGTTCAATAATTGAAAGTAGACAAAGTCCAAAGTGAAATAAATATGCAAACTAATGGGCATAGCAGTGGTTGCAATATTATTAGTTCAGTACAGTTTCTCATTTCCTCTGCTGGCATTCAAAAGGACGCAGTCTGATAAGAACCACACCAGACTCACTCTTTTTTGGAAACACTCCAGGGAGATTTACTAAACTGGACCCAATGCAGCGCAGCAGCCAAAACTGCTGCACTGCTTTGCGTGAAAGGGAGGAAACAGTATAGCGTCATATCTACAGATATATGGCAATCTCCTCCCCTCTCCCTAGTGCCGACGCAGAATTTTGCTGCCGTGCACCACGCACTCACCTTTGTGCCATAATGCAAGGGTGTGTATGAGAGTCTGACATAGGCTTTGAACTAGAGAGGTTCTCTTCCAGTGCAAAATACTATGCCTAGAGAACATCTAAAACGTCCCACTGTGTATGTGTGCTGTACGGTGAAGCACACATGCAAAATCAGAAAAGTAAGGAGAAATGAAAATATTGCTCCTTTTAACACCTGGATTAAAAATGAGTTACTTTTTTACGCAAAACCCTGTCTCACATTTTTGGTAGATAGGGTTTTGCATCAAACAGGGTGGGTGTTTGCATGGGAATGCCTATCTAATGCCTCCTTGATGCTAAGTACCGCAAAGCAGTGCTTTGCGCTATTTTACATTACTTTTAGTCAATTTCCAGCGCAAAACAAGTTTACGCTGGAAAGTAAATATTAAAAAATACATTTTGGTGCTGGTTTGCATCATAATATAGACAACAATATCAAATGACATGAATATCATGTCAATAAATATAGTCGTACAAAAATATTGTTTCAAAAATATTGTAAAACAGAATATTGCCAAAAAAAATAAAGAATTGTGTTTTTTAAATACAATTCAGTTTATAATTAATGCATGTAAAATATTGGATTATTAAAAAATGGATATACAGTAAAATAAATGTTTTTTTATAAATTATATTTAAAAATGTATTATATATTCTTTAAAGGTTACAAAAACAATTATTTAATATATATATATTCACTGGGAGAAAAAAGGTGTTGGATAAAGGAGACAAATCAATGATGGTAAGGAGTTTATTAAGATTAAGAAAACCTCTGAAGCCACCGCTTCTGACAGAACTCAACAATCACAGCTCCAAGTGTCATAACCGAATATGAAATGTACTATTGATAAGCAAAAGGGGAGGGTGATAGGAAAAAAGCGGTACTGAGGAACATATTATTATAGTTATACATAACAACAATAAATATAAGTTGGTACATATATATACATATGATGCCAAAATGAATAATTACAACACTTCTCCCTACCTCAATTAATGGAACACATAATCTTTATGCTAAGTCGGTGCTTTATTAATGCGAGAGTCTAAATCCATTTGAGAGTTCAGATCATGTTTAGAACTTTCCTTGCAAAATATAGAAGAACTTTCTTGAAAACCCATACGCTCAATTGGTTGGTTGTTACATTACAAAATCATTTCCATACTCTACCCTCACTTTGCCACTGGATTCAAGCTAGCCTGGCTGATGAGGGGTGTTACCCCGAAACCGGTCCCAGGATGCTTGTTTACAGTTCATGGAAGACTTGGCTTGAAGTTCGAGCTGGACTGTTCCCATGAGGCACAGGGTCAAGACTGCTTTGCATGTAGCTGGGTCTGAACTGAGGTGGCGAAGTGAGCTGAAGAACGATGATGGATTCAACCCAGATCTGTGACTGGGGGTTAGTGTATGAAAAGTTTCAGCACTCGGTCCATCATCTCCTTGTGTTTGCTTCATACTCCATACTGTCCCATCTTCCAGTTGAACCACATTTCTGTTCACTTTAGTTACCCTCTATGGTTCAAATAACTACTGGCATCTCCCTTGTGGGGATTGTTGATTTTAACCACCACCAAAGCCCCCTCTATCTAATTCCTGCTTTTTGTACCATATTTAAAGTCATACCTGTTTTTGTAATTATCTTGATGTTGTTTTACTCGTTTGCTAATAAAGTCTTGATGGACCCATTTGGGCTCCCCTCTTCCTAGCCAATTAGGGGCCCTCTTATTACCTGGGGTCTACTTTTGAGAAGAGTGAAAGGAGAGACCCACATGACTGAGTTGGGTTTCTTCATAGCGATGTTTACAGGCTCCCTCGGTACTCGGGCTGTTTGGATGCATTATTTGATAATGCGATTTACAGGCTCCACTAATCCATTGCCCTGGGAGTGTACAATGCTGTTTTGAGATGTTGAACGGCATACTTAACAAAAACTCCTTCATCTCCTCTGAAGTGAACTGATCTTCACTGTCAGTAATGATAGTACTGGGTACGCCTTCTATCATAAATGTGTCTGACAAAAATATTGTGCAATCTTGCGTTCTGATGCAGTTCACAACTTTAACTACAATCCAATGGGAATGATATTCCAGTAACACCAACATAAATGTTCCATATGAGGACATTTAAATGAACAATAATGTCTAAACCAAGTTTGTCCTACGGTTTGGTTGGTACGCTCACTGGTAATAAAGGAGCTCTCATGACTTTTGTTACTTTTATCACTCAAGGAGCAAATTACGTAATCATTTACCTTAGTTTCTACAATATTGTCCATCCATGGAAAACAATACATAACTCTTACTTTGGACTTGGTGATACTTCTCCCTAGATGTCCTTCATGAGCTAATTGGCATCTCTGTCCCACAAGTCCCTGGGAATATTTCACCTCTTAAAACCATATATTCATTTCTACTGAGCTCATGTCTGACTTCTCAATAATTCCTGACTTCATCCTATCAGTCATTATATTTTGGTGGCCGTCCCTGGACTATTTTATCCTTTAACACATTAATGGTGTCATCTTTCTTTGAACTATCCAGCTATTCTTCCTTGGTAATTCCAGGTTGGGAAAATAGTAGCACAAGATCAGGGTCTTCCAAATTATCCCCTTGTTCTCGATACCAAGGTAATCGGGGCAAAGAATTAGCAACAATATTTCTGTTTCTGGGTACACATTAAACTTTGAAATTATAGCCTTCCAAACCCATCATCCATTTAGCAATGTGAGGGGTGGATCTCTCCCTCCCTTTAGTGGTGAATACATAAGTAAGGGGTTTGTGGTCAGTTCTCAAAACAAATGGCAGACCCCCACAAAAAGAATTTAAAATGGGAGATGGTCCAATAACAGACAAGAGCCTCTCGTTCTGTGAGAGAATGGTTGAGTTCTGCGTTCTTCAAAGTTGTCGACAGGAACGCTACAATTCTACCTTTTCTATCTACTACTTGAGCTCAAGAGGTTCCTACTTCCTTCCCACTTCCATATATAGTTAGTATGGTTTTGTGTTTTGTGTCAAAGTTACCCAAAGATGGTACTTCTGTAATGTCTTGTTTGATTTTCTCAATTGCTTATTCCAATCATCGTTCCATTCAAAATGGGTTCCTTTCCTAAGTAAGCTTCTCAGCAGTTCTACATGGTCTGTAATATTCTATAATCTATACATATTTTGCCAGGCATTCCACTAATCCTAAAGAAGACTCTAACTCTTCCTTTGTTTAGGGAGATAGGGTTTCTCTTACAGGGACCTCTAAATCTTATTTAGGTTTTACCCCTTCCCTTGAAATGGTGCGACCTAAGAAGTTTACAGTTTCCACACCAAATTGACATTTTTCATGTTGTATAGTTAAGCCTGCCTTTCTGAGTGCATTGAGTACCTTTCTTAATGTGTCATCATGTCCTTCCACAGAACTTCCATATTGAAGGATGTTGTCTTGAAAGCACATGGTATTTTTCATCCCGTCTAAGATTTAATGCATACCCCTTTGGAATACAGCGGTGGCAGACATGAGTGATGACACTGACCATGTCATGAGTGATGTAATAAGTGACGTCATCAGCAGTGCATTGCGGGCACGCGAGTTATAGTTAGCTGAACTAACTATAACGGGAGAATTTCAATGGTTTTATACGAGTGAAAAGTCCAGTTAACTATAACGCCCCTGAAACCTATGGTTTTTTCAGTGAATTTCTAAGGTTTTTTAAATGCTAATTCCTAACTATAACGTGCCTGAAACCTATGTTTTTTTTCAGTGAATTTCAAAGGTTGTTTTAATTGCTAATTTCTAACTATGCCTACAGAGATAGGACATGTGAAGAAAGAAGATAAAACGCACAGAAAAAAAAAGAAATGCAGAAAGAAGCAACAGAAGTCCTCATAGACGAAGAAAAGTGCAGGAAGATGGATAACGTGCAGAAAGAACAAACAGGAGAGCAGAAAGAACCCTTGTTGCAAATTCATCCTGTACCCTCAACTTTTTCAGACGGATACTGGTGGTAACTGAGTCTGACTAACCAGTCCTAGAGCCAGTGCTATGTTAAAAGACACTCAGAATACAGTGAAAACACCTACATACACTAGGGAACACTATGCGTTGAGGTCCCCCTGTGATTAGCATGACCTCCTCTGTAAGCCCCTAGTATATAATAGGGCAGGGGATTAAAACTACCTCTTAAAACGCGCCACAGGGCGTGTTTGCACACATCACCTCATGCCCCGTCCACTCCCTTCCCCACTGTGTAAACACGCCCTGTGGCCGTTTTAAGTTGGAAGATTAAGTCCCCTTGAATCCTGAGCGTCCCTAGGGTCCAACTAGACCACTAGGTACCTCCAGTAAGCGCCACAGGGCTTGTTTGCACACGTTAACTCCTGTCTCCTCCCTTCACCACTGTGTAAACACGCCCTGTGGCCATTTTTTAAGTTGGGAGATTAAGTCCCCTTGAATCCTGAGGGTCCCTAGGGGCAAAATAGCCCACTAGGTACGTCCAGTAAGCGCCATTGCAGAGAGGTGTAAAAAGGGGCACGGCCTGCACCACCTCTCTGCAAAGCAGAGCAGTGGCGCTTACTGGAAGCACCTGGTGGGCTAGTTGGCCCCCAGGGTCCCTCAGGATTGAAAGGGAATTATTTCCCCAACTTAAAATGCACCACAGGGAGTGTTTGCACACGTCACCTCAGGCCACGTCCCCTCCCTTCACCACTGTGTAAACGCACTCTGTGGCCGTTCTAAGTTGAGAGATTAAGTCCCCTTGAATCCTAAGGGTCCCTAGGGTCAAACTAGCCCACTAGGTACCTCCAGTAAGCGCCACAGAGCTGCGTTGCATAGAGGTGTAAAAAGGGGCGTGGCCTCAGAACACCTGTCTGCAACGCAGCTCCCTGGCGCATACTGGAGATACCTGTTGGGCTAGTTGGCCCTCAGGGACCCTCAGTATTGAAGGGGAATTAATTCCCCAACTTACAATTGGCCAGGGGGCGCGTTTGCAGAGTGCTGCAAGGAGGGGGCGTGGCCTCCGGCGCGATGCCGGTCTTTTATTTATTTTATTTTTTTAAGAAGGAGGGCTGTGTGGCCCCCCTTCTTTTTCTAATTTATTGGCCCTGGGGACCTCATCCCCCAGGGTCTGCACCCTAATTCTTTTTGTTGAAAAAATAAATTTGGCCCTCCCAAGGCCTTAATCGGCCCCGGGGACCCCAACCCCCGGGTCATGGCCTTTTTTTTTTTATTCTTTAGGAGGGGGGCTGCGTTGCCCCCCCTCCTCCGGCCCCGGGGCCGGCCTTTGTTTTTTATTATTTAAAAAAAAATAGATTTATAGAAACACCTAGGACATGCTGGACAAACCATATGTACCTATCACCATGACGATTTGCGTGATATTCATTAAAAGGCGACTATGCATTTGACTATGCATACAATGAATCCACGTGGAATGTATTTACACTGCTAGTGAAGCTCTGACGTGTCTGACGCCCTACCGTGCCTAATCCCGGTGCCCCCGCTGGTGGGTACTCTTCAAGTAGACACCCTTGTCGTTTATTTATACAAACATGGGTAGCTATTGACGGGCACATTTAATACACACGCACACCAAGCCATTCAAAGGGGATTGGACAAAAATTCGACCAAACTATGCAAGAAACCCCCCTCACGGTTAATAAAACACATATCCACCGCCGGATGTGTAATACTTTTTATTTTACTCTCTGGAAAGGAGACGAACCTCACTTGAGAGTCACAGCGTGCTCCTGGCTGAGCCCAATGCTGTGTTACACCCACCAGTGCCCGCCGAGTGCCACACACCTCTGTGTTGTATTCCACCAGCTAGTGCGCATGCTATGACACTCTCTAGCCCATGTGCACTGTAACACAAACCCGTGAATATGTCATGCCACACTTGCCTTCGCACGGGTTATATTGCCCCATCTAACGTGCTTTCCTCAATGCCTATGTTATAACGCACAGCGCTATGCCATACATATTACAATCTGGGATCCATATCTTTGTCACAGTGCATATGCAACGTTACACTCCCCCGCACATACTTTATATTACATCTTTAGAGACTAGTTAGGTTAAACAACACTGCCCTGTGCATATTACACTCCAAGGCACATATCGGATAGCACGTGCTAGTGCCTGTGCTATCTCGCGCTCTCCAATGAATCTGTCATTGCGCACAATGAATTGCATATTATATTTCACGCCCGGTTCATTTTATATCACACTTTGGTGCATAGTTTATACCATATACTATATCTTGTTTTCATTTTCAATCCTGCTCTCAGGACTATGTTCTATATAACACTGCGTCCACCTACCCTTTTCACGGGCATTACATTTTGCGATGGGGGGTGGAGGGTCAGGGGGTGTTTCTGCCAAGTGAGCCCGGAGTCACAGTCACAAACATCCTCTTCTTCCTGAATAAAAGTGAGATTATGCTGCATACTTGTTCATATTTTAAGTAGTTCACACAGACGCACATTTTAAAAACAATAAAGTTCCTAATACCCACCTTCTCTGAACAGTTAGCTTGCTGCCCCATCCACCTCCTCCCTATCCTCTGTTGTCTAAATCCATGGACTAGCCTCCTCCCTCCTGCCATGCATGGTCTGAGCTGCCACTGCCCTCCATTTAGCATGATGTACCAGTCCACTCCTCCTGCCCTCCATTGCCCAATTCTATGGCCCATCATTGACCTCCTGCTTAGCCTCTGTGCTTAGCTTGCTGCCCCTATTCTCCTTCCCCCTGCCCTCCGATGTCTTTGTGCATGCCCCTGCTCCATCCTTTTTGCCCACCATGTTCCATGGACCTGCCACTCCTATCTACTCTGAGTGTTCTGTTGAGCTGCCACTTCCCTCCCACCTGCCTAGCATTGTCAGATGACTGTAACCTGTCCCTGCCACCTCCACCCTGCCTGTGCACATGCCATGCCCCTATCCCCTTCCTCCTGTCCTCCATGGTCCATTTTACTGCCACACCCTTCTACCCTCCCTGGTCTGATGTGCTGCAACTGCTCCTCCTGCCTGCCCCGCGCGGTCTGTTGTGAGGCACCTTCCCCTGAACTCTCTTGTCTGTGCCCAGGTCCTGACCCTCCCTTCTATCCTCCATGGTCCTTTGTGCATGCCCCTGCACCCTCCTTCTTGCCCATCATAGCCATTGTGCTGCCACTAACTCTCCCGCTTGCCATGCATGGTCTTCTGTGCTGCCATGGCCCCTCCCACCTTCCCTGTGTGGTCAGCTAGCTGCCCCTGACCCCCTCCCACCTTCCCTCCATGGTCTGTGTGTATGCCATCATAGTCTCATTGTTGCTCTCCATGGTGTGTCTTGTTTCTAGTGCCCATCCTGCCTGACCTCCATGGTCATCTTGCTGCTCCTGCCCTGCCCTCTTGCCCCCAGCCCTCTGTTTCCATGTGCAGACCCCTATTCCCTCCCTCCTGGCTTGTCTGTTCCCTTGTAATGCCCCTGATCCGTCCCTCCTGCCCTTTATGGTCTGTTATGCTGCAGCTTTCTCTCCTGTCTGTCCATTATGGTCATCTAGATACCATTGCCTCTTTCCCCTCTGTTGTCTGTTGTCCATGTGCATGGTCCTGTCCCCTCCCTATTGCTTTCTATGGATTGTTGTGCTGCACTCCCGTCCCGAATGCCCTGTGTGGTGTATTGTGTTGCTGCAAACCCTGATGCCTTCCCTGTAGGGTCAGTTTGGTGCACCTCTCCATGTCCCTCCTGTCCTCTGTTATCCGAGTCCATGTCCCTACCCCAATTCCTCCTGCTTACCATGATCCAATGTACCATACTTGCGAACATTTTGAACTTGATAAGAGGGAGATTTTGAAAAAAAACTGGGGTATTGATTTTCCCCTTTGTGTTACATTGAAAAAGAGGAGATTGTAGACAGGAGACAGATCAAATAAAGCCCATTTGAGCTTATAAACATTGGACGTTTCCTGGCTGAATCGGACCTGTTGTCATGTATGGTTGTACTACCACTGCCTCTTCCTTCTGCCCACAATGGTCTATTATATTGCCACAGCCTCTCTTGCCAGTCCTGTAGTGTTGGTTTGTTGCCCCTGCCCCCCTTTCCACTGACCTCCATAGTCTGTTGTGCTGCCACTGCCCTTCCTGCCTGCCCAGTGTAGTCAAAGTGTTGCCTCTGCACTCTCCTACCTGCCTTCAATTTTCAGAGTCCGTGCCCCTGGCCTCTGCCTCTCAACAGTATCCCAATGAACAACTAGATTGCTAACACTCTATATTTATTACATAAGTGTGGAACGCCTGACGTCATCTTGATGTAATCAAAACTGTAATACCTAGAGCATTTCATTTAGAAATTACATATATGAGAGGGTCTTATTTGCATCAAAATTATGGTTAGTGCTCTAAAAATCTAAAATGAGGACATATTTTCTGAGTTTTCAAATAGCTATAAAGAACTTTTAAATGATTTGTAATCTTTATGTTTTTCTTACCCAGTTGACCACTTAATTAAATGTTGCACCTAGGGGAGAGGATGTGGTGTTACTTCCAGAGCTGCAGACTTTGCAACTGGGGAACCAGGTTGGAATTTCTGCTTCAGCTCAACATTCTGTGATTCTCGTCAAATCACTTAATCTCCCCATGTCTACAACCAAAATGAATTTGATCTTATGTGATGTAACCAATGCTCATGTAAAGTACTCCAATACCTGACAAGTCTGCACTATATAAAACTGCAAATACACAAAAAATAAGTGTTTTGCACACTTCTGTCATTGGGCTACATGTGGGCTACATCTGGGTGATATTTGGGCTACATTTGGGCTTTTTTGTCTCTGGTGGCCATCTTGGGAGATTTATTTGTTATGAAGTCTCCTAATTACCTCATTTACTGTAGTCTCCTCAGTAGGAAATACTTTCAGTTTTTTATTTTGGTTCCATCAAGAAGGCATTCAGATGTGTCACACATTTGCCATAAATTCTGAATGTTAGCACTCTAGTTGCTCATTAGATCAGTGTAGTAAAGCTACTGCTCACCAGGGAAGTCTGCTGCTGGTATTCAAAGTGCATGTTTTAGTCTGCATGTCAGAATTTGTTTATGAAATAGAAGAGGATTTGAGAAGTCAAAATGTGCCCTAATTTTTCTTTCTGCAGCACTAATTATAATTTCTATGGCAAAATGAACCCCCTCATTTTGTTCCTTTGTAAATTAAATGTTTTAAGTGTTACCACTTTATTACAATCAAGATGGCTTCAGGTGTGCCATACTTTTGTCATAAGTAAGACTATTAGCGCTCTAGTTGTTCGTTAGAACACTCTGGGACATTCTGTCATTGGGCTATACTTGGGATACATCTGGGTGAAATTTGGGCTACATTTGGGCTCTTTTGTCTCTGGTGGCCATCTTGGAAGATTTATTTGTTATGAAGTTTCCTAATTTCCTCATTTACTGCAGTCTCCTCAGTAGGAAATACTTTCAGTTTTTTACTTTGATTCCATCAAGAAGGTATTCAGATATGTCACACATTTGCCATAAATTCTGAATGTTAGCACTCTAGTTGCTCATTAGATCACTGTAGTAAAGCTACTGCTCACCAGGGAAGTCTGCTGCTGGTATTCAAAGTGCATGATTCAGTCTGCATGTCAGAATTTTTTTATGAAATAGAAGAGGATTTGAGAAGTCAAAATGTGCCCTAATTTTTCTTTCTGCAGTACTAATCATAATTTCTATGGCAAAATGAACCCCCTCATTTTGTTCCTTTGTAAATTAAATGTTTTAAGTGTTACCACTTTATTCCAATCAAGATGGCTTCAGGTGTGCCATACTTTTGTCATAAGTAAGACTGTTAGCGCTCTAGTTGTTCGTTAGAACACTCTGGGCCATTCTGTCATTGGGCTATACTTGGGCTACATCTGGGTGATACTTGGGCTACATTTGGGCTCTTTTGTCTCTGGTGGCCATTTTGGGAGACTTATTTGTTATGAAGTTTCCTAATTTTCTCATTTACTACAGTCTCCTCAGAAGGAAATACTTTCAGTTTTTTACTTTGATTCCATCAAGAAGGCATTCAGATATGTCACACATTTGCCATAAATTCAGAATGTTAGCACTCTAGCTGCGTATTAGATCACTGTAGTAAAGCTACTGCTCACCAGGGAAGTCTGCTGCTGGTATTGAAAGTGCATGTTTCAGTCTGCATGTCAGAATTTTTAATGAAATAGAAGAGGATTTGAGAAGTCACTCAAAATGTGCCCTAATTTTTCTTTCTGCAGCACTAATCATACTTTCTATGGCAAAATGAACCCCCTCATGTTGTTCCTTTTTAAATTAAATGCTTTAAGAGTTACCACTTTATTCCAATCAAGATGGCTTCAGGTGTGCAATACTTTTGTCATAAGTAGGACTGTTAGCGCTCTAGTTGTTCTTTAGAACACTCTGGGAAGCTGCAGTAGAACACAAGGGAATCAACTGACAGTCTCTGCCCTTGTTGGATGTACATGTTTTACTGAGAATGTCAGACTTCATTCTCACATGACTGAGAAAGGTAATGTGAATTTACAGAAAATATGCTCCCAGTTTAGCTTATAGATCACCTTCCAAACTTCTGTGGGAAAAGCATGAGAAAATAGTTTTCTCTCAAACATGATTCATGATATCACAGCAGAAGGCTTTTTCACATGGTAAAATCACCTTAGAACAAACCACAATTCCTAAAATGAGTATGGTAACATCAACAAATGATTTATAATGTAACTAAAGTCTTAAAACCTTCTATTAACTGCAATGCTTTTTAATGAGGTGATATCATGTATATTGGTCCCAAGATGGCTGCCAACACTTCTTGGATGAAGTACTGACAGCCAATCAGATCTCACGATGAGATGTGTGGTTAGGCTCCGCCCAGATATATCTATCTTTTTAACTCTAATTTTCTCAGGAACTACTGAACGGATTTACACCATTTAAGCAAAAGGCACGAGTCTGAACTGTGGACTACCTCTTTGCCAACTTTGGTGTAATTCCGTTCAGCAGTTTGGGCTGTAGCTGCGTCAACAGGTCCTATGGGAAAATGCATGGGGAAAATGCGTTTTGGGACCCCCCTTTTTTCTCGGCCCCCGCTTGATATATCACAGTGAAATTTTCAGGATAGGAGCAGACCAGAGCTGGCCAAAAGTTTGGAAAATTTCACGAAGATTCATCAATCGGCACCAACGTTATTCCAAATAGAATGCTGCGGATTTCCTATGGAAAATAGGTCCTAACTATAACAACCTACTGGCGCCTGCCAGTAGGTAATATATATATTTCTATCAGTAGAATGATCTTTGAAAGAAATGTTCATGTTTAGCATTCCTACTAAGGGATCTCGGTTATCCCTCCTTGTTTGATGTCAGCATGTTGTATACAGTACCCCTTATCTTTAAATTTCTCCTGACATGTTTTCATATCAATAAAAGTGTATGGTGAACAAGAGTCTGCATATACGTTTACTTTTATACCATCGAACAATACTTCACAAGTGGGATAATCTTTCCCTTTTTATAATTCTTGGTTAACAATCTGGAAAATGAATATACAATCATTGTATTCTGTTTCTTATACAATATGCATTTGTTTATTTTTGCACACTCTTGCAAAGTGTCCTCTTTTGTTACACTTCCTGCACACACACACACACACACACAAACTTGTGGGGCAATCCAACTATTTGCCAAATGGCCATTTGAGTTTTCATTGCTGTTTTTATAAATTATATTTGTAAATGATAAGTTGTGGCCCAAAATTGCAGTATCATATGTGTATTTTTAAAATTTACTTTGTGCTTTTATGGATGGTTTTTGAAATCCGAATAAAGTCTATTTGAATTGAATTGAATTTGCCAAATGGTTAACATTACTACAACAATAGCATTTGTTTTTCTCTTTATCAGCATTATTACCACTTGTTTTCTATATTGCACCTCCTGCCCATTTTTCCCATTCTCTTTTTCTTTATTGTGATCTTCTTTGTTAGGTTGGCTCTTTACTACAGGTACAGTTTCAGACACATTACTTTGCCTCACCTCTTTCATACATTCTGCTGTGTGTTCTATGCTCTTGTCCAGTTCCACAGCTTCTTTTAAGTCAGGTTTGCCCGCTAATCATTTCTCCTGAACCCTTTGATCAGTTGTGCATTGCAATAATTGGTCCCTGATTAGAGAGTTACACAGAGGGCCAAATTCACATATGCTTGCCATTCCTTTTGAATTGGCAAATAGTTCATGACTTTCTCATGTTTGCCTTGTTCTCTGCCATATAATGGCGTCTCTCCAAAACAAAATTCACTTTTTTTCCAAAATGTTTATCACGTTTACGGAGCGCCATAGTATATACACCTACCCTTCATCCTCATCTCCTTCATCTACTGCAGGAAGAGCAACATTTTCATATACCCTTCTTCCATGAATGGTTAGGTTATGTAATAGTATATGCTATTTCCTTAATGAAGAAAACATTTCCTCTGCTATCGCTATTTGATATGATTGGGACAACTTTTTTGATTCCTTCAATATTAATACTGGTTCGCCCATCTCCGCCAGAAAGGGTGTTGGCATACTAGCTGCTGCCATCTTTGTACTGTGTCACGATATGGAAATGTTTAAGAATGCAAGCTTGACTGAACCAATTAGCAAAGATGCACAGAATATATTCTTTCACTCTATATCAAGTTCTGACAACCGTAATTAAACTGTAAATATTCTTAACTTAACCCAAAATAGCATTACGGTCAGTGTTTTATTACCACCAACAGTGTTGGGTGGAGATCTGGAAGGAAATCCGTTTTTTTCAGGCTAAACTCTTCCTGGGTTCTGCTCCCTTATTTTAGCCTGTGAGAACTGAAGATAGCGGCTCCTGGCGCGGTTCGTTACTGTCAGCTTTCTCTCACTAAGGCTAAAATTACAGTTAGACAAATTCCTGTCAGTGCCCTTAAAGGTCTAATAGCAGGACTGCTCGTACACACTCCACCAAGTCCTCACAATGATCCGCACGCCTCCCGGATTACAACAGCAGAGTAACAGACTGGCAGAAATGCTCCCCTCTTCGATAATGGCCCCGATCGCACCACCTCAGAGTTCAAAGTTCAAAAATGCACCACGGTGTACAGCGGCAGTGCACGGGACACTCAGATAGTGCCGCCCACTCCAATGGATGGCCCCAAATTGCACCACCTCAGATCACACAAAAGCTCCACAGCATAGCAGTGCCTCTCCACATGCCACCGCGGGTGCAAAGGGGCACACTATGGCAGCAGCGCTAGTACTCAAGTGGATTTTGGGACCTCCAAGTCCCGCACTGCAGTTCCTGACACTAATCACATTGGTGCTGGTCCAAGAGTCCCCGTTGACAATGCGGTGGTGCTGTTACCGTGCCACATCCAAGCCAAACCTAGCAGCTAGCACCTAAGCAACACCACACAGATCCTCTCCTCAGCACGCCTTGCTGCTCAAAGTGCCATAAAAACGATGGTGAGGATATGCCACTTTCGATCTACAGGGGTGAGGTTGTCCAAGGTGTCCCCTGCACAGCTGCAATCCCATCCTCCGTCACCAGTGTTGTATGAAGGAGACAAATCCATGATGGTAATAAGTTTATTAAGATCAAGGCAATGTCTGAAACCACAGCTTCTGACAGAACTCAACAATCACAGTTCCAGCTGTCATAACAGAATATGAAATATAGCGGTGACAAGGGAAGGGGAGGGAGATAGGAAATGAGGGGTGCCAAGGAACAGAATAATAAAACGATACATAACAATAATAAATATAAAATAGTTAATGTTAACAAATATGATGCCCAACCCTGAATATGAATAGTTCCAACAAAAGGTT
Organism: Triturus cristatus; assembly: GCF_964204655.1. Classification (NCBI taxonomy): domain Eukaryota; kingdom Metazoa; phylum Chordata; class Amphibia; order Caudata; family Salamandridae; genus Triturus; species Triturus cristatus. The sequence continues at coordinate 843,921,882 of NC_140587.1, read as the reverse complement.
AACGTGACGTTACACATAGGTAAAGATGTAATTTAAAAGATGCAGTTTTAAACCTACAAAACTACTTAAATTCACCAGTTATAGTTATCTTAAGTAACTATAACTTGCGCCTCCCCCATGCATAGTTTTCTCTTTAATAATTTAATTGCAAATGTTGCAATGAAATTATGAATGATTTCAAATAAGATGTCATGATTAATGTAATATATGGAGTATTTAGCAGTGCATTGTGAGGGCGCGTGGTATAGTGGATAAGTGCATAAGTGAAGCCAACCCCCACAGACAGCCAACCACCCAGTGTGCAGTGTGCGATTGAACCCTTCAAGGCATCGTGGAAGTATGAAATGATAAGTGTGAATTAACGTGTCAGTCAGTGATATGAAGGGACATGGTTTGACTTAGTTGACAGCAAAGCATTATGGACTTTGTTCTTCTTTTTTGATGAATGAACTAATGTCAGTGGAAGCAAACAGTGGATGCAAAAACATCAAATTACAATGGATTTACCAGCACATTAAACTTGAAATGTATGCACTGACTTCATTTGAATATTTCCATGTAAAATCCACTTGGATAATTATTGGCATTACGAGTCCTTTAAGGAGCATTGCAATACTACATGTCCATCTTCACTGTTGATGCATCAGTTATATAAATGCCAAACAAGTGAGCACCCTGAGTTTGCATATGATGAAGACTCTGTTTGAGTCAAAACGCATAATGCTTTTTATTTTGCCAGAATAAAGGAGTGTCACAAAGGATTGGTTGGAGGGCTTGTCTCACGTTATCGAAAGGTACAGTACATGGTTCTTGTGAAATATATATATGTATGTATACTTCACTCCAGCAAACCAATGCGTGTCTGACCAAAAATGAGTGCACTCACGGGTAATAGATTGCAAAGTGCTTTAATGTGCAACCCTCAAAAGCCCTGACAGGCGTTTCAGCATGACGCCTTTTTCAATGTCCGACATTGATTGGTTCAATCTATGATCCTAATGAGAAACCATGAAGCCCTGGAAAGAGCGCTGGGATCAGGGGACTAATTAGTGCTCCTGGGAGGGGACCTCAATTTAGTATTTGATAATTCAGTGGACAGATCAGTATAGCGATACGGCCAGGCCGGGGCTCTATCACCTACAGGGCAGGCGCAATTGCGCGAACTGAGGGTTGTGGATCTATGGAGGGTTAAACACCCACAGTCCAAAGAATTTTAATACTACTCTAGTGCCCATAAAATATATGCCAGTCTTGACTATTTCCTGGGACTGTGGGAAATCCATTCTCTCATGAAAGACGTAGATATACACACAGCTGTGCTGTCCGATCATGAGGCTGTAGAGCTATCCCTTTCTCTCCCACAGAGCATTCCTTTCCTTAGGTCTTGGTGCTTAAGGGACTCTATGCTACATCGCAAAGAGGTCATAAACCAAATCCAGCTTTCACTCAAAAATTGCATTGCACACAACAATACCCCCGAAACATCGACCGCGGTACGGTGGGAAGCACTTAAAGTAGTCATTAAACGAGAATTTATGGCCATAGCCTCAGCAGACAATAAAATCCGTAGGGAGAAGAAAGAGGACCTTACCATGCGGACAGTAGAGCTTGAAAGCATACCACAGCGCATGGGAGCCCCTAGGGTCTGGCGCCAATTTACTAAAATGCGCGCTCAATTGGCAGCGTTAGACAGGGCGGAATATTTAGCACTTCGCCTGCAACACTCATATTATGTGGGGGGAGACAAATGCAGCCGCCGCTTTGCTAATGCACTACGGGATAAAAGACAAGAACAGGGCGTTTCAGAGATTTAATCCTCCAGGGGGGACCTAGTCTTGGAAGGCCCAGATATAGCGAATGCCTTCAGGGACTTCTATGTGCAAATATACAATTACCAATGCTTAGATGCAGGGCTGGATCTCAGTATCTGAAGGGGGCCAAAACCTCGCCTCTCACCCCTGAGCAGGCGGACTCCCTGGATGAAGATATCCGCATCGAAGAGGTCATCTCGTCAGTGTGCCTTAAACTTGCAAAATCCCGGGCCCAGATGGCTTCTCATCAGCCTTCTACAATCCTTCAGTTCAACGCTAGCACATATCTTAACAAGACTCTACAACTCATTCTCAGAACCTGGGGCTTTCCCAGCTCAGATGCTCATTGCCTCTATAATAGTTTTGCCCAAGCCAGGGAAAGATAAACAACGCTGCAGCTCCTACAAGCCCATCTCACTTCTAAATATTGACCTTAAACTATACACAAGTATTATAGCACACAGGATCAACACATACCTCCCCTTTTTAATAGACCCGGATTAAGCAGGCTGTATTCCATGCAGATATTACAGGAAAAGCGAGCAGGGTCTAAGAGGAATACATGTTCTTAGCGGTTGATGCCGAAAAACTCCTTTGACCGGGTACATTGGCCTTACCTCTAACAAGTTTTAAAACACTTCGGGTTCTGGGACAGATGTAGGACCCGCATTTTTAAATTGCTATCAGGCCCCTACCGTGACAGTCCGGCTTAATGGCTTCACTTCCACGCCATTTCCAATACACAGAGGTACCCAGCAGGGCTGCCCACTATCCCTCTGTTAATTGCTCTGTATATGAAGCCTATGGCCCAGAGGATCCAAGACCACCCATACATCACGGGAGTACCATTTGGGGGTGACAGACACTCCATCAGTCTCTATGCCAATGATATTCTGGCATCCCTGGTGCACCCGATTGTCTCCCTGCCGGCCTTTATGGGAGAACTGAGGGCCTTTGGGGCGGTATCGGGGTTCCAAATAAACATAAACAAATCTCAAGCACTTAACCTCTCTGTACCCCAGGGCACAGTAGACCTCCTCACGTCCCAATATCCTATCATGTGGGCCTCTGAGACTATCCCCTATCTGGGATCAATCTGGCCCCTACGATCCAAGAGACAATAGACAGCAACTATAAGGCACTTTGTCAATGCATACGGAGCGAACTAGGGAGGTGGAAAAACCTACATATTTCCTGGATGGGGCGGATAGCAGTCTGCAAAATGACAGCCCTTCCCAGAATATTATACCTCATTCAAACTATGCCCCTCGCTCCTCCAAAGGGAATGATCGCCAAACTTCAGTCAGAATTAGCACAATTCATCTGGCAGGGATGGAAGCCACGTATGAAGCGCTCCCTGAGTTATCTCCCCCACCGAAGCCGGAGGCCTAGTCATCCCAAACCTACTGCCCTACTTCAAAGCAGCGCAGCTGTGATATTTGGTGGAGTGGAGTCTCCCAGAGTCTGAGAAGCATTGACTCTTTCAGGACAGAGCCATTGCAGGTAAGCCCTACGGAAGGTTCCATTTCTCCCTAAGGTACACAGGCCCAGGGGCCTGTATTGGCCCCAATAACCCGGGCAACGATGACAGCCTCCAGCATGAAAATGGGCCTGACTACATACCCATCTCTGCTGACACTTCTCTTCAAGAATCCCAACTTCACTACGGAAATCATGCAGACAGGCTATGCAACCTGGAAAACATCAGCATGCCGCTCCATGGGCCACTTCTTTGACTCGGAGGGCATGCTTTCCTTCCCGCAACTACAAAAGGATTTTGGGCTCCCGGAATCAGACCGATTCCATTACCTACAATTAAGACATTGGATCACACACCCCTCAAACTGTCCCAATGCGCCACTTAACTCAGTATGAATGGTGGCTTTTAGCCAAATCGTCAGATAAGGGCATGATTTCGGAGTTATGTGCAATCTTACTCCAAACCCAGGTTCACATATATATAAGCTGGGCGGGCAAGGTGGGTGGAAGAACTGGGGTGGTCCCTGAGTGCTAAAGACTGGGAGGGCATAGCATACATGGCCCGCCACACTGCACGCAGCACAACTCTCACAGAAACACTGACCAAAATCACGACACTCAGGTACTACACTCTGTTCAGGTTACATGAAATCCAACCCACGCAGAGTGACTGCTGCTGGTGAGGATGCCGGTGCCCAGGGACACTGTCACACATTCTGTGGGATTGCCTGCAGATCCGGCAATACTGGACGCAGGTCATAGATGATATAGACAAACATTTTGATACGCAGCTCTCACGTTTTCCAGCCTACGTGTTACTTGGCCTCCAGAACCCATTAACATATCCCCTAAGATCTACCCATGGCCGGCAAATAGGAATGGCGCTAGGGGCGACGGCCCAGGCCATCTTAGCTCACTGGGGCACCACGCTGGTCCCCATGCACACAAATTGGCTGAACAGGATGTGGCACATTCTGGGAATGGAGAAGATTTCTATGTCACTGGCAGGGAAAGGGGCCGGGTTTCTGGAGCTTTGGGGCCCGTTTGTGTTACTACTATCGCAGGAATTCCATGAGTTGACATGTCCTAAATATCTTAGACTCCTGCATCTCCTAGAGGCCCCCCAGCTGGAGAAGCCTACAGAGCACTGAGCATCTCCATATTCACACAATGGTCTTGGTATCACATGAGGGTGAGTGCGAAAGGAAGGGGGGAGTTGGGGGGTTGGGCTTTGTGGTGTTCTTTTTTCCTTTTGTGTTGGTAACAATCACAGCATGGAATTTTGTTTGTATCGCCCCTCAGTGGTTCTGTACCCCTGCGGACTAAAATCTGCTGCTGTACTCGTTTGATATCTTTGAAAATGCCAATAGAAGATGTACACCATAAAATTGGCTCAAATACTCTCTGTTTATTTAAACCTCAATTTTATTGTTGAGAGTATTGGTCAATGTTAAAAAGTTGGCAGATATATGAAGGATATTATTTTGATCCTTCTTATCCTGTGAATGGTCTACATGTTTCAGCCATGTTCAAATGTGCCCCTTAGGGTCAAGTGGCTTTCGCCAGGAACGATAGAAGCATGCATGCACACTAAGACATGCAGCTGTTGTGTGGATTGTACTTATAACCCACTAGAAAACCTCTGTGTCTCTTCTAGTTTTTAGCGACTGTAGCTACTTGCCACCTGAGATCGGCCAAGGGTGTGGACCCTGTCTTTCCTCAAGGTATCTCACCCTCTCATACCTAGTCTTCCTCGGTTGTCCTTTATCCATCCATTGAGAAAAAGAGAGTATTTGAGCCAATTTTAAAAGCACATCTCACTTGAGCACTTTTCACTCACGATCACAATCCCACCCAAAAAAACAACCAGCTCCACTGTAATCAGGCATTGCAGCACACCCTGGAAACATTCTGAGACCAGGGTGGGAATCCTATGATGGAGCATGTCAGCTACTAGGTAGGTGAGTGAGTGATGTTTTTCAAAACGTGAGGGTTTCCTACGCAGTGCACACACCAGGTACATCCACCTAAAATCTAGGTACAGGTGTGTGCCTTATAACTAACCCGTTCTTTTAATATTTTTCTTATGTACATACTTGGGTTGCCTTATATCATTTTTCTCATGTAGACCTTGTTTGGGCTTTTCTGTTTCTATTTTTTGTAAATTCTGGTGGTGTTTATTCAGTGTTTTCCAGTGATTTCAATACCTCAAAAAAACTGTGCTTTTCAGTGGTTACTCATTTTTTCTGCCATAAAAAACAACAGAAACCATGTTTTACAGGTGTTTATGGAACACTTTGCTTTTATTATTGCTTGCTTTCTTCATTGATGCATGGTATATAGACAGTGTATGTACATTGTATATGAGGCCCAGATAAATGTTTACAAGTCAAACCTATTGTAGTACACCATACAATATTTTTTCAGTGAGTCTTTGGTCATTTGCGGTCTCTCTTTCCTTCCTATGTAAACCTTTCTTTGTGAAAAGGCCCTCTCGACATTGGCACTTGAGACTGGCAAAGCCAAAACAGCTAGTGCACAATTTGCCAGCTCTGGCCACTGACATAGCTTTCCATGCCAATACTGGTGCACCTGAATGTTGACATTCTCTGGGACAGGTTCGGCAACATATGCGTTGAACTGGGTGCATATGCCCTTAGAGGTATTAAAGCGGTCAAAAATGAAGCTGCACTTTTCAAAGTCTGGAGAAAATTCCCCTTACGGAAGGGATCTAACACTTGTGCAGAGTACCACAGTGAGGATTCATTGACTTCAAACGCCATGGTTAGTGAAGGGACATTTCTATGCATCCTTGCTAGCCATTTCTCATGCATTGTAAAATAAAATTTCCTGAATTGGTCCTCAACACTTATTTGCTTACCAAGTGGCAAGCATTCTAACAGGGAACATGTTACAGTGCCAAAGTTACTAAAAGTGTTGCCTAGCCTTCTCTCGAGGAGATGTTTCACATCTACACCAATTATGCTGAACACTTGGTAGACAACGGTGTTTTCAGACTCTAGTTGTTTGATTATGTCCACTACAGCAGTCATGTTTTCCTGTAAAAATCTAAGAATGTCGTTGAGTGTACTTTTTTCACCTCACTATCAATATGCACCTGAAGATCCTCACATTTCTTGCCTTTTGCATCATCACTAAGCAAAAATTCTGTAAACGGTCGCCACATAGATAATATTGCATTCACGGCCTCTAGGACTGAGAACCACCGACTAAATGACACAGTTGGGATGACTTTCTTTGCTGCCACACAAAACACAAACTGAGAAATATCTGAATTTTTGTTCCCGGGCATAATGAAACAGTGCACCCGAATGGACTACAAACTCAATAGCATTCTTCATTAACCCTGAAGATTGTAAAGATGCTTACAGCATACCATCTAGCAAGTGGCTAGGATCTCTTACAGGGAAACACTACAGCTCAGGTATTGCTTTTGAAAGGTCATCACATAACTTTTTCATATATGTAGCTGAATCGCTGCAAATACAAACAATATCACTCCAATCTTTGTTAAACTTTGTAAGAACTCTCTGCAGCAGCATTCCAAGTGACACTGCGTTGCATGTTTCCAGTACATCTAGATCTGCCATGATGGTACGTCTGTACTATCCATTTTTTGCATCAAAAAATGTGATTAGCACTGCCACTGCTGGGTCGCCACACATCTCTGGAGTTTCAACAATGGTAACAGAGATTCTTGGAGTAACTCTGAACTATGTTCAATATCTGCAAGGAACACCTCTGGTAGGTATTTGTCATACACTTGTGTTGCTTTTGGTAACGTTTTGCATGCTGGTGCACGCTCGCGGAACAGATTCCCAATCGGTACATTGGCTTGGTGTAAACTGGTTCCAGATTGCACTAGGGCACGTCCAAATTCATGTACCACATCCTTTTCTTCCTCACATTTTCTTTTGAAGCATGTCATTGTCTCAGCAAGAGACATCTAGCCGAAGCTGTCACTATTAGATGGCTCTTTCAATTTCAAGTGGGTCTTAGCGACAAGATGTTCAGCAATTTGGCTTGCAGTCTACCACAGGCAGGCCAGTGGGGGTGTGGATACAAGGGATGCCGGGCCTTCATTCCACCTTGTACCTCTTCCAATACCCTGGTTTGGGAGGGTCCTGGTGAACACGGAGTGTCGCTCCAGATCCTCGGCGCACAGATGGTGAAAGTGTGTTGCCACATACATGGGCAAGGCTGGACCTCGAGGGTAGTTCATGGGGGGACTAGTGGGTCTGATTGTCCTACAGGTCAGAAGAATGATGGGTGATCACACATTCACACACACATTCATCTCAGAGTCCTTGATGGCAGGCAGCGAGAGAGGTTTCAGTCACGAAGCATTACCGGCATCACAAAAACCTCTAGTCACACCCGGGTATACTTATGTCCGCCTCACCTACCTCTACACTAAATACACTACAACCCCTTGGAGCACCTAGGCTCCCCATGTGCCGGACCGGCCCAGAAGCAGCGTTTTTCCCCCGACCCCTCCGCGCAATGCCACCACAAGCAGGCAAATGTGGATCAGGAAGAAGTATGGGTGGGCCTCACTGGGGGCCAGGTAAGGTGGAGACGTTCAGGGCATACGGAGGAAGGTAATGCCCTCTGGCAGCCTGGGGGGAGCTCTGCAGATTTGCAGCCAGAGAGGACAGAACTTACCTGCTGGGCATTGGAGCACTGGCAGTCGTCGTCTCGTCATCGTGGTTGTCAGAAGTGTGGTGAGGTGTGTGGGACCAGACAAAGTCCAGACAGTAATTTCAATAGAACCTGGCCCTACCCACCAACCTTGCCAACCAATGTGTCTCCCCTAATTTAATGGGGGTGACTCACGTTCCGAGCTGCTTCCTTCTTGGGCCTAAATTGCTAAATTGCAGTTTGTTTTGTAATGCTTTGGCTCCATCAAGTGGCCAAGTGGTGCAACAACTATGAAAATCAGTGTAACTCGGTTTAAACCGGGTCAGCTGATTTTCATCCAGTAGGGTGCTGTCGGGCATAGCTGGGTTTAACCTTGTTAGGTTTCCTATTTTGATTTTATTATTCACATCATTTTGGGCCTTTTGAGCAATCGAACTTGTCGCTGCTCTCTATTCCAATATGGCCCCCATGTTATTGCATCTTTTAGACTGGTTGGAGGTATGTCTTTGACTCCTCCCCTTGTCAGGATGTTGGGATATATAGTACCCTGCCTCCTGCCATGCTACTTATTAGCAGCTTTCTATCAGGATTGTGGCTGCGGAGACATGCCACGGCGGTGGGCTAATTGTATATTCGACCCTTGAGCGAGCATTGATGGGTAAGGACCTTTGCGCTGATGTGAGTTAGTGATTCGTGGCCTCCCATTTGAGCCAGCTGCTTGTTGTTCCATTAGGTTAATACGAAGAGGGATCCCCACCATCGTTCCCGGACCGATACTCCGTTTTAGACGGATTTAGCCTACATCTGGTTCAGACTGATGGGAACCCTACTCTAATATTTACTTCTTTATGTGGTGTGGGTCATGTATTTCTCGGGATTTCTTTAGAGCTGGCAGCAACTTTATATTATCAGACTAACGCGAAGGGGTAGCTTTACCATCTTTTCTGGACCTTATTCTGTTTTTAGATGGATTAATCCTCTCCCGCCATAGGGTGACGGGAACCCAGATATAATATTTCTATATTTTTTCATCGGCTGTTGATCCTTCTCTCATAACCACTATATCTTTGAGACCTCAATACTCCATGTGAATATACCTGTTGTTCATTTTTTTGCAGAAGGTCTTTTATTTTATCACAATCTGAACTTCCTTAAGATCAATTTGGAACCCACTCGCAAAAGAATTTATGGATGCAATGGTTTGCGTTTTTCTTATCCCCTCACGCTGGCAATTTGGAGCATGCATTCTGTGACACACTTGAGGTACTTTTATGTCTTATTAGATTAATTTATTTTTTTACCCCAAGGGTCTCTCTTGTAACCCTGAGGGTATGGTATATAATCCTTTATTCATTGTTGGCATCTAATTTCTATCAGGATATCTGCCGGTACAGCGAAACTGATCTGTGTCCTGGCCCGTCCCCTTTATCTATCTCTGAAGGTATTCCTGCTTTGCATCATCGAGCGGCATACCCAAAGTTGGAACCGGCTTCACTCTTAGCGACAAATCTCCATGTATTGACTCCCGCCTGATAAGGGACTTTCCATACTTAAAGTTGGGTGACATCTTTGGTATTTCGATTTATAGGGGATCACTTTTGGTTACTGCACATATTTGGGTCTTTCTAAATGGGTCTCTTTTCCCCTTGTTCACTTTATCTCTGCCTCTTTTTACCCTTCTTAGTATCCTAAATATGGGTATATAAGGTTTTTTTGTGTTCTATGCAATGCACCGAGCCTTTCTACTTAGTTCGGGGATTTGTCCTCTCACCACGGGAGCATGTGTGTGCATAACTATATATAATAATTAGATTTATTTATGGACGCATTATATCAATTTCAGAGATGCCAGTGGATGTACAGCCCCCTATTTGTCCCCCTATGTGTTGATCCTTTAAAACCTCTGAAGAAGGTGTGACCTTATCTGCTGGTGTTCACCGAAACGAGCGTCGGCCCAGGTTCAATGAACAAGACGCAATAACAATAATGCTTTAAATGTTATCACAACCAAGTGTAAAAAGGAATTATTTGAAAAACATACTTATGTAAAGGAATTGAATTTTGAAAAATACTGTGCTGCTATCTTTTTCCCATTTGTTACATTATCAGTACATTTTGTTTCCTATATTACGTCTGTTTCCTTTGTCTTGTTCATTGGTGGTTTGCTGGTGTGAGTGTAGAGCTCGGTTTGAATGAATGTATGGAGGTTTGGGGCATTTTCATTTGCGTATTAGTGGGGCGTTTTTGTCTGTTAGTGAGTTGATTGGTTGGGGCACCTTTCCCTTTATGAATTTTAGATTTGTTATCATGTTATGTACTGTGATGTGTATAGATGTATGTATTTTTTAAATGACGGCATGTATAATAAATTAACTATATATTTTTTTGATATTATAAAATCATGTCTGATGTGACTCCATCGATGATGAGGTAAGTGTCCTCTAAATACGGTGAGATATTCCGCCAATGGGGAAAAAAATTGTTTCAGGTAGTTTGTTTTGTCTCTTGGATACATATAGAGGTTTCCCCTGAATCTGGGGTAGGGGTATGGCCAAGACCAAAGTACAAATCAAACAAAGAAGGGGGTATCCTTAAATGAGAGAAGGTAAAAACCTTCTGTCTGTTAGAGAGTTCTCAGAGAAGTAAAAAGAAAAATTATTTCTTTTTTATGAAACCCCTCACTCACCAACCTAGTTGGTGACGTGCTTCATCATCGGGGTCCACCCGAGCAGCCGAATACCACCCGGGTATGCTTCGACGCCTGATTACAGCGGAGCAGATTTGTTATTATGTCAGTACGTGTAAGTGACGTGTGTGAGTGAAATAAAGTTAAAAGTAATCCTACAGTACTCCCTAATAAATTTAATATGGAGCAGCAGGGTCACGGTTAAAAAAGTGGTGAGGTGTAATACTAATGTAGGTTTGATTTGACCTAAAGTATTATCCAAATATTGATGGTCTACATGTTTCAACCTTTGAGTGTAGTCACAGGTTTTCGTCAGGACCTATCGACACACCGGGCGGTCTACACACACTAAGGTGCATCCAACCCTGGAGCGTCTGTGTGCCACCTACATATACTTGCGAAGGTGGTAAAAAGGGTTCAGGGAGTCCTCTGCGTACAGATGAACCTGAAAAAAGAACATACAGTTCTGGGCAATCAGAAAATGATCTATTTAAAATTAGAGTGAACAGTGTCCATTTCCGTGTGAACTCTCATTTTTGCGCATATAATCACCTCATTCTGAGTTATGCGCCCCAGGTAATTACCAGTGATTGTTGGAACCGAACATCCGTTCCATATTATGCGAAATTAGCATCAACCCACTAAATCATTGTGGAAGTCGTGGGTGTCTTACGGCTACACAACAATTGTGAGCATACTTGATGTGTGATTCTATAGAGCAGCCACATGCACGTGAAAAAGACCCTATTCGTGACATGCGTGCGTAAAGGAAATTATTTAAAAACAGAACACGGTGAAAATAAGGAAAAGACTCAAAACTCACTCGCGATTCTTACTCGAATCGTATCATGGGCTCATAAGGGAGGCAGACGGTGCTGCGTTACTGTTGGGCAAAAAACACAAAACACGGGCGGCAATGGTCAGAACACTTAACTCTAAGTGCCTCCAGGGTTGGATGCACCTTAGTTTGTGTAGACCGCCCGGTGTGTCGATAGGTCCTGACGAAAACCTGTGACTACACTCAAAGGTTGAAACATGTAGACCATCAATATTAGGATAATACTTTAGGTCAAATCAAACCACCATTAGTATTACACCTCACCACCTTTTAAACCGTGACCCTGCTACTCCATATTAAATTTATTAGGGAGTACAGTAGGATTACTTTTAACTTTATTTCACTCACTCACACACGTCACTTACACGTACTGACGTAATAACAAACCTGCTCCGCTATAATCAGGCGTCGAAGCACACCCGGGTGGTATTCGGCTGCTCGGGTGGACCCCGATGATGAAGCACATCACCAACTAGGTTGGTGAGTGAGGGGTTTCATAAAAAAGAAATAATTTTTCTTTTTACTTCTCTGAGAACTCTCTAACAGACAGAAGGTTTTTACCTTCTCTCATTTAAGGATACCCCCTTCTTTGTTTAATTTGTATACCTCAGGGGACTGGGAGTACCCCTTACAACTTAGTTGTGAAATCCCTTTCTCTCTCTTTTGTTATATTGCAAGACCAAAGTACAACACTCATGCCCCTTTCTTTTGCCCCAAATGCAAAATGACTGACATTTAGTTGGCTTTCTACTCTCCCCACAGGTGGCAGATTTGGGGCAGCCTCCCCAGTTTGGACAAATGAACTATCAGCCCTTGAGGTGGGCAGAAAGACAATATTGCCCCTTCAGAGGCAAGGGGATTGTTCAAGGACAGGGCAGGCCACCACCACCTTTAGTTTGTTTTGGTATCACTTTGTAATCCCTCATGTTTAGTGTGCTTTTTGCCCACCCAGGGGACAAATTGGGAGTGACTACCCCTATCTATCCCCCGGGAGGGTCAGAAAGTCTATTAGGCCTTGGGGTGGGGAGAGCACAGGCCCATTCCCAAGGGGGTCCTATCCCCCAAAACAATACTGCATAAATGCAGCAATATTGTCTAGTGATCTTTCTGCCCCCTAGTGGTAGCAAATTGGGGGTAATTTCCCCATCCATGCCTGAGGTCGTGCAAAAAGACTGCTGAGCCTTTTTCTGGGGTGTGGGGCATCCCGATGCCTATGATGGGTAGCCCCCACCTTTATGTTTTTTTCCCTGGTGTCTAGTGAACTTTCTGCACCCCAGAAGACAGACTGAGGGTAATCACCCCTATCTGCCACCTAGGGGGAAGAAAGAAAGCCTGTGGCCTTTTTGGGCTGTGGTGTGGCCATGTTCATGATGGGCAGCCTCCGCCCCTATGTTTATTGTTTTTAAGTTACCTTGGTTTCTAGTGGACTTTCTGTCCCAGCAGGGGAAGCTGATTCGGGATACTCACGCCATTTGCCCCTCTGGGTGGCTAGAAAGTATGTTCCATGTATATTAAAGGAGGGGCATGGCCATGCCCTCGTGAGCAGCCCCCACCCTAATATTTTTTATTAGAAAAAAAGCAATCCCTGGTGTCTAGTGGGCTTTCTGCCCTCCCCGGGGCAGATCAGCGGCACTAACCCCATCTACTCCTCTGGAGGAAGGCAGAAAGACAGTTGTATATATATTGGGGGTGGGGACATGGCCATGCACTGGTGGGCAGCCCCACCTCTGTATTTACAACAACAAAAATAAAATAATCCCTGGTATCTAGTGGCCTTTTTGCCCACTGGAGGAGCAGATCAGGAGTCCTTGCCCCTATCTGCCCCCAGAGGTAGCAGAAAGACTGAACGTTTGTTGGGGGATTTGGGGAGCACAAACTCTTGCCCAAGGGGCGCTCCCCCTGTCCCTAGTGTCTACAGGGTGGATCTCTGCTTGGGGATTGCTCTCCTGTGGTGATCCCGAAGCAGGGATCCGCTGCTCAGAGATACCATTGGAAAGGTGAAATTCTCCCATTTCCATCGATACCTCTCCCATGAGAATCAGTACTTGGGTGAGATATGCCCCAGAGCACTGATTCAGTGAAAGTAAAATTAGCCCATCATTTCCTTTTACTTTGAATATAATGACGCCAGTGCACCCTGCACCCTGATTGTCATTACAAACCAAAACAAAGCTCAGGTTGCTCTGCAAGCTCTTACCGAGCAGCTCAAGCCTTGGGGGGAAAAAAGAAAACCCTCTGGTACAAAGGGGCCTTTCTAACCCTCCTCGGTAACAACCAATGTCTGACAGACACACTGGGGTGGGAGTGAGACCGTCAGCCATTGGCCAACAGCCACAGCAAAGGGAGTTAATTTGCCCCAGAGCACACCTTTAATTCTCTTGTTTTATGATGTTGCATTAAGAAAATTGACAATGCAGCCAACCTTAGACCAATTTTATTCTGGGTGAGACTTTGGTCAACCATAGAATTGGCCATGTATAGAGATGGTCTATGGGTAATATTCAGCCTTGATTCTTCAATCAGTCTCTCTTGGCTTCAGCATATAAGATCTTGGCTAACTATTTTGGGGCATAATATCTGGTTGAATCCATTCTCCAATACTTCCATACACAGAGCTTCTCTAAAATGTCTGTATGGGTATATATAGAAGACCAAGATTATGCAAACGCAGCTACAAGAAGTTTGGCAGCTAAATACCCAAGGGCATATTTACAAGATAATAGCGTTGTGCTACAAGCTATCTTGCAGCGCCGAGCTGCATCATTAGGAAAGTGCAGGGATGCATCATATTTATAACAATACAATGCACCCCTGTGCTTTTCTCTGCTCTGACGCAAAATAGGCTGCCTAGTGCAAGGGTGCCTGTGTTGCAGGGATGCTCATTGATGTTGATCATTGATGGCGTTTTCCTCCTTCTGCACATAGATGAAAAACGAGGAGAAAAAAAGGTGTTTCTCCTCGTTGCACCACTTTCATGCCTCCCCTGGGGAGGTGTTAGAATCTGACACATTCCCAGGTTTACAAAACCTTGCAAATCTGGGACTGCATCAGAATCGATGGGTGTTGTGTGGGAGCACCCACAGCAACACCCATGGAATTCCCCTTTCACGCAGAGTGATGAGTGAAAGAGGCCCATAATTACATGGCTGTGAAAAGCCATGCAGGATGTTTGCATGCCCTTGCAAATATGGGCCAGCACACCACGCTACAGGAGAGTCAAGAAAAGAGACACTCCAGTGGCACAAGGGGCTTGTAGATATGTCCCTTTAGATTGTAAACCCTCACCATATTTTGGGATTTTACTTGATGAAATGCATCCAACCCTGTCTAAAACACTATTTATGAAATTCTGTTTGGGAGGTTTTAAGAGCTTTACAGCCAGCATGAATCCATCTCAGACTAATATCGCTGTGTGTATGATGTGGGATCGCCAGGAAGTGGAAAAAATCGAACATGTGGTAATTTTCTGCCTGACATATAAAGCAGGGAGGAAAAAGTGGATTCGCCTTTTGTGCATCTTTATGGATACCCGTCATACTGCACTTTCTACTGTGATCTGTTTAAGCACATTTGTATATTATGTTTGGCTACTTACAAAACGACATGGGTTGTCATTATAGGAAAGCTGCTTCTTTATTAACGTGCATTACTGTGTGTAAAATGATAGGAGATATATTGCTTTTTTCAGTTAAAATTAAGATAATTAATGTATTAATTGGATATGTTTCAAGCATATGTTTCAATCAAGTTGGTATGATACTTTCTGTTCTTGTTTATCCTGTATATGGGTGGCCTTTTGAAATATTAATGCGACATTTTCTATTTTCAATGATTAATGTGATATATTCGATTACATTGATGTGCATGTTTTATGGGGACAAACCCCGAAATAAACATGAATTGAAACTAAAAGAATTATTGTCATCACCAATGAAGACACAGCCACAGAACAGGGAATCTCAAAATGCCCAAATAAACAAAGTAAGAGTAATACTATGCTATGAAAGAACATTGAGCCTGGATTTAGTAGAGCGTATTGCACATGAGCAGTTCAAAGTATGTATGTGGTTTCGTGATGATCCTTGGAATGGTTATATTTGAACAAATGTGAGGTAGACTTTGCGCAACTTCACTTTGAGAATTAACCATCAAGAGGGTGATGCCCCAGTCTCTACTTCTTTAAGTTTCGTTTTCAAGAGCAATGAGAAGTGTTGGTGCACCCCATTTATTTTCTGGCCTTTTTTTATTATGTTAATCAAGAATAGCAGTGTATTATTCATTATTAGTATAATTAAAAAAATGCTGTCTCTCACTAGGTTCAAACAGTCCAAGAGGATTCCATCTGTTTGATGCCTTATGTATGTGCATGAAGGAACTTGGCCCAGATATCAGATAGGCTGTCAGAGCCTGATAAAGTCCTATCCCTGGCCTCAGAAGACTGCCTCATTTCAGGGACTGCCCATTTGTGAAATGTTTCAGTGTCACTGGTAAAGGTAGCCCAGGGGCTTTGGGCTTCAATCCAGTAGTCCTTGGAGCTACACATCAACCAGCCTGTCACCTCACCATATCCCATGTCATCACAAGGTGTGGTGGTGCCAGTGAGGTTCACTGAACCTTCCATACTATGTGATGAGTTGAGAGACAGTGAGCGCAAAAGCAAAAGGTTGACCGGCAGCAGAAAGCTGGAAGCTCGAGCTGGTGCAGAGCTACAGCATGGTGTATGCACCGTATCTGCTCCAGAGGGTCCATGAAACACTAACTGTGTGGAAGGGGTTGATGCGGGAGCTGAAGGTAAGCATGATCATGTTTTCAAATACGGGTGTGCATACAGAGGAGAGTGTGTTTGTGAGTAACAGTGGGCCTTATTTATAAAAAGTGTTGCAGTGCTGGGGAAAAACAGAGATGCAACACTTTTCGTAGAACCATCCTTGCGACACCATGGACGCGCCTTATTTGCACTACGGTGCTTCATGTCGCAAAGATTGCACAGATACGTCAGGGATCCTGACGTATCTGGTGGAGCAGTAATTACGCATTGCTGGAGTGTGTCGGTAAACTGATACAACTCCAGCAATGTGTCGTTACACATGGGGCGAGCCCCATGTAAAAGGCCCTGCGTCACTGATTGTGACAGAGTCAAGTCATAGGAGTGGTGCAGTGAAATCGCATGGATTTCACTGCATCACTTCTACTAGGCCTTTTTACGGGGGAACGCCCACCCTGCACACATTATACCTGATACAGGTATTGTGGTGCAGGGCTTTATAAAGTGGTGCATCTGCCTAGATATGTCACTTTGTAAATAGGGCGCAGTGTGGTGCATTGATTATGTCATCGCAGTGTCCAGTGCTTAATTTGAGCCGGTGCTTTCCGGTGCTCCATCATTCTGCCACATGGTGGCGCTGTCCTGCTAATTTCGGTATGAATACAACAACATCGGTTTATTTGTTCAATTTACATTAATACTGACTAATGCCTGCCTCCCAAGCCATTCTCCTGGCTTTGGGGGCCTGTAATCGTCTGACTTGTCACACTTGTAGGAGTGTGAAGGTTAGTAGCTGTGTATGTACTGTCATTGGCAGCGCTGGTATGGGTTATGTGAGGTGCAAGCTGCAGTGGCCTCCCGCCGAGAGCCCCGGCACTTATCCTTTTACAAATTAAGCGCTGGCAGTGTCACTGAAAAGTGATGCAACAGCGGTGCTAGGCCTTCATAAATATGGCCCACTGTGAGCATGTGGAGTTCATAGTGTGTGTGTGCATGTGTAAGGTCAGCTAAACCATAAATGATAATGCGTGTAAATAATAAAGCAAAGGTCCTGTAAAAGAATGATGAACATTTTCTTATTAAAATAGATTATTTCTTGTACACCTTCCTGTACATCAAATTATATTGTTGCATGGACAGCTGTTAATAGTAATAATTTTCAAATATGACCGTTTCCCCGCCTTCCATACACTGACAACACTGCCCTGAGTGGATCATGGTTTGACGGTTTGAAATGTGCACAGTATATAAGTTCGATAGTGTTGGATGTAGAGCAAAATTGTATACAAAAACATATGAAAGTGATGTTTTTACATAGCACCCGCCCTGAAGTAAATTTCTTCAAGCTGGTCTCTCGGATCTGATGCTCACTTAAAATGATGCATGATGTAGTCAACTAACTTGCCTAGGATCCTGCAATGTGGTCAGTGAGGGCGGCCGAATTTGAGCCTATGTTTTCTGGTTAATCATTGTGCAGTTCGACCAGTGAATGAATGCCTTCTTCCCATTCTCATTACGACCAAAGGGTCATTCTTTGTGTTCAATCGTTTCATGACCTAAATAATCTAATTGCAGATATATTTGGGATATGAAGGGATATATATTTTTAGCATATCATAGGGAATATTAAAATATGTTATGTGGTGCTGTATAACGCCAAATCAAAAGCAGCTTTTAAAGCTGACAAATGCGAATGCTACTGAAACAAATTAGTTTTTGGGGTATTCCTGTTATGCCACTTTACATTTTGTTATTATATTATGCTTTACTGGTTCTTGTGATGTGCGTCACCACTAAGAAGAACCGAATAACAACGAAGTTCATGAAAAATTGACTTTTTTCTTAGTGAATACAGAGCACTCCAACATCAAAATGGCATTTTCCTAGAACATGTCGAACCATTCATATACCCACCATTCGTTCTAGAAAAATGATTTTTTATTGTATGAAACATTAATCTAAATGAGATATCACTCCATTTAGAATTCTTTATTTAGTTTCTCATGGATCTGTAAATAAAGACACTGGGGCTTATTTATGAGCCCCTGTGTCACTTTTGCGTTGCCGTTACGTCACTTTTTGTGACGCAGCGTTGGAGTAAAATATGCGCCATGTTGAGCCATACTTACAAAGTGACGCATCTAGGCAGATGCATCACTTCGTAAACCCCTGCGCTCCATTATACCTGCGTCAGGCTTCTGACACAACTCCAGCAATGCACCACTTTTGCCGAGACAGATACGTCAGTAATACTGACGTATCTGTCATTCCTTGCGAAATGATGCGTCATACTGTAAATATGACGCATCATTGGTGTCGCAAGGAGGGCGCACTGAGAAGTGTCGCATTGCTGCTTTCACGCAGCGATGCGCCACTTCTCATAAATGAGGCACCCTGTTTTCCCAATTGTATGTTAAAAATGTTAAAATTTCTCTCACTATTTGTCTTTCTTTACCACTTTGAACAGGGACGTTGCGCTCTCATAATAGCCAACGCTGATTTTTTTATTCAGTCCCCAAACAGCCTACTTTGCTAAATAAATCAATATGTTTTGCCTCTCAGCTGTGTTTGTCTTCACGGGTTTATTGCCACATAGATGCTGTATTTCTATCCTCATTTGCTGCTTATTCCACACCATGTTCCTTTTCTACAGGCCAACAAATTGTGCTAATTCAGTGAATAAGAAGTAACCATATGTCTAACTTGGACTTTCTATGTTGTTTCTTACTCAGTTTGTGTAGCTGCCTTTTTTATGATATGCATTTTTATTTGAAGGTTTATGGAGAAACATGCTCCAACCGAAGTGTTGTTTTTTTTCGAAGTCTACCACCTCTGAAGGAAATAGAATTTGCTACTTTCAAAAATATCACACAGTTTCTCATTTTACAAAACAATCATAGCATGAGATGGAATTGGCATACAACCCACTTAAATCTATGCCAGCCTTGATGCATTTAAAACTAGGGCCAGGATTTTGATTACGCCGGATTGATCAGAGTAATTTTGGTAATTCCACGTTGCTCTTTGATGCAGAATTACTGATAATTACGCAATTACTCCTGCTCGCATAATTAGGAGTCATTTTGGGGGGAAATCCTTTCGCAAGAGCACATTTAGTGAGTGCAAGAGACCGTTCATGCTTGCTATATAGGTACTGCTGCACTTAGTGCTGTTTCTAAGCACAAAACACATACTCATGTCTGTTTTGGGTGTGAGGAGATAGTGCTAAACGCAGAATTATTCTTCCTGGGTAATTCCAGAGTAAAGTTGCTGAATCCTTAGGTAATTACACATGATTACGCCACACAGATTTATGCAAGTTCTGCCCATCCCTATTTATAACTAATGTTTTGCAAAGGGTGTAAGAAGATGATGCTGCCAGGTTAGCCCGGCCAGGTATGTGTGCAATTCCAACTCAAATTCACATTTAGGTTGATATTGACTATCAATCACGCAACAAGCAGCTGCGTGCAGCACTGTGTTGAGTGAATGAGGAAAAAGTATGAAGGGCCGAACCCAGGGCCCGACTGGCCGTAGCGGGCACCGGGTAATCCCCTGGTGCGCTGCACGGGTGGGGGACGGTTTTGGGCCCCTGGGGGCCATTTTTGTTACAGGGCCGTTTTTGCAGCATAGCTGCAAAACCGGCCCTGTAACAAAATCGGAAGAAAACCGGCCCTGGCAAAGAGCTCGGCGGCACCCTCAGGCCCCTGGGGGGGCTAGCCGAGCATTTTGCCAGGGTCGGTTTTGGTTCCCAGTCCGGCCCTGGCCGAACCTGCAGAAGTCGAGCACCTGCCTATGATGTAATTGCTAAAGCGCATTCAAAAAATGCCAAATTAGAGCAAAGCTCAGTGATGTGATACTGAACATTGGTTGAGGCATCAGTGTCGTGCAAGGATCTTCGACTCACGGTAAATTGGTGAATGCAAGTTCCTAATTGATGGCAACCTGAAAGGCTATGCAGCATTAAATATGCAAATTTGCTGAAATTGCAAATTGCGCATGTTAATATCATGCAATATTGTTCTTGCCCATTATTTTCACCTTGTTTCTTTTAGCTCCGTAATTCATACAAAGTCAGGTCACTCTTTCAGTTGATTGGGGAGATGATGAGGCCTAACGGCCAGAGCGGTCGATCTCGAAGCTGGAGAACTGGGTTCGAGCCTCGGCAGGGACGCTCAACATCCTGTGATTCTAGGCAAATCACTTAATTTCTCTGTGCCTAACAAAAATCAACTGGTGTTCATGTAAAGCACTCTGATACCTCTGGGTCGTGTTTGCGCTATATAAAATAAAAAATTGGCTTTGCGTCAAAATATAGGGACATTTGGGCTGGCTCTGCCCCACTAAGCCTCTTTTGCATACATGCACATAGGCTTGGTCCTGATCACTGAAAAGCACTGAATTACATCAACTTTCAGCCAAGGTGCTTTTGCACTGCAGTATGACATGCTTCCCATTGTGCAGCATAGCTTTCTGCTGCACAATCACTACGCTATTGAAAATTTGAGCCCAAGTCAATGCCATAGCACTGCATTATTTGTAATGACTATATTGCGACCTATCACTTAGGTGTGTGGTGCTTCTCCAAGGACAGGGTCATACCGGGCAGTGCAAGGCATGTGTTTGTGGAAAGGTCTTTAGGGACATTTTACTCCACAGGAATGGCCATATCAGAAATTGTCCTGCTGAATAGTCCACAGGGATTTGAAAGTTTTTAAGTAATCACAGTTGAGAGGGAAGAGGTTGGGATGCAAATGCTGTGATTGGTTCTGATATTAGAAATTAATATTTGGTATGCAGAGTTGACTGAGATTAATCAGGCCAATTTAGTTTAGTTTAGAGTACAGCTCTTTTTTCAAGATGTTTTCTGCTTCTGACACGAAAACCGAGCTGCAAATTTTAAATTCACGAAACCATAATTAGAGCTATGTGTAGTTCTCATTCCGAAATAAACGCGAGAAAGTTTGGACATTCATGAAGACAAGTGTTACACAATAATATGACGCTGTTCCCCGGCAACCAGTCATGATATTCAACAAAAAATACACTCTATTTCCTAAAATTCAAGCAGTAATTTTGGTGGACAGCCCATGTAAAAAACAAGCATTTGCAATGCAATAGGTCTTGCCTTTGGGACCTTATATGTATTTAGCTATGCAGCACATTATTCTGGGTGCTGAAACAGCTACTGTTCTTTAACATGGAGAGAAAGTAAGCACCAAACTGTGTGACATGCCAGGTATGGGAACATAAAGAGAGAAATATTGTCTTTCAGCTGGAAATGGTATAGTCCAAAGCTCTGTTTTCATTATAAAATCAGGGCCTTCGGTGGTCATATCACTGAAAATACAAGATTTGAAAAAAATATTATTGTCTACGGGTGCTCGTGGAAGACAATTTCTATGAACTGGACTCTAGAGAATGCTAAAGTGATTCTGGTATTTTACTGACCTCTGCTGGTCGTTTTCTATCCAGAAAGTTAAATAGAGGCATTTGCCAGGAAAAAAAAAAAAAGAAATTCCTACAGCAGAAAGCAATTCTGGTATTTTAATGACCTCTATTGGTCGTTTTCTATCAAGACAGTTAAATAGAGGCAGTTGAACAAGCAGAAAGCAATTCTAGTATTTTAGTTACCTCTACTGGTCGTTGTTTATCAAGACAGTTATATAGAGGCAGTTGCAGAGTTAAGTGGAAGCAGTCAAGTCCTAGGGCTGATCTCCAGAGCCCACAAAGTACATACACATATATGTATATACTAAGGTCTGGACTGCTTGACCTAAAAACCTCACATGCTGAACTTGAAACACAAGGTTTAAATAATAATCTGCAACGACAGCCATCCTTCTGGAGATCTGCCCTACAGTGTGATTCAAGCGATCAGCACAGGAATACTTGTTTTAGGTTTTTATTTAAAGGCAGTTTTGTTCTTCTGCGCAGAAATCGCAAAAAAAGGAATACCACAGAGTTTCATTGTTGTTGGGCTGGCTTCCCCAGATCTTCTCTTTTCCATCTTTCCCATTATGGTTATGTAATGAAAAAAATACATAAATAAATACTTAAATGAACACAAATAAATAAAATGCATACTTTAATATAAAAGAAGTACATATTTACATACACATTTACATCAAATTGAGATGTTATAGGCTTAGTCCAAAAGCTTTAATGAGCATTTTGTCACTTCTGATGTATGCTGTCAAGATGATGGTGGGCTTGTGAGCTCTCTTCAGGATCTCTGGTCTGACATCTACCTTGAGAACCACGATACCCTGTGGTATCACTCACCCACATCATGTGCTCATTGTCACATTTATTTATACAAAATAATGGGGTAACCCTGTGTCCCTCAGAACCTGGGTATATGTATTATACGGATACAATGGTTCTGTCGGGGAATTACAATTGCTTTGGGATGTTCACAATATAAATGCATTACATGTAACATGTATCCATGATTTAGGAAAAGCAATGACAACACCCAAGCAATACTTTTGAATCGATATTTTTAAGAAAGAATAATGAATAATTAGGGCTACAAAAATACAATTGACAGAAATGTGAAGAAGAAGTGACATGTAAAGGTGAATACAAACGATACACTTAATACACTTAATATAACAAACACGATTGGGTAGAAGTAATTTTTGGAAGATTGAATATCATGGATATTCCATTGATGACCGTGAAGACTCATCGTTACCAGGAAATACTAACACCACAGAAACGACACCTGAAACAACTAGACATGAACCATCTACGCAAAGTAACTCCAATGATCCCATAATTAACATCTCTAACCACATTTTGACACAAAGTGAATACAATATACTTTGTAAAGGTCTATCATTCATTCCAACCACCACTCCTAACAACTTTAATATCAAACTTGAACTCCAACAATTCTTCCGTAAAATACGCCTCAAATACCACTTCAGGAATAATGAAAATTGGACCAAACGCACATCAGCCACGGAATTTAGGCCAGCTTCAACATTCCTACCAGCTACATATCAGATGAGTGAAAAGATCCTGGCATATGAAAAAATCGTAATGGAAGAAATAATGGATCTCCTCAACAAAAAGAAATACATTAAATACAACATATCCAAAGATGAGAAAGAGGCATTACACTCGTTGAATAAAAATACTTCAATTGTGATCAAAGCAGCCGACAAGGGTGGTGCCGTAGTAATACAAAACACTGAAGCCTATATTACAGAAATCGAAAAACAATTGAGCTGCACTGAAAGCTACCAAAGAATAACAAAAAACCCCACCATGGAAATTAGTGCACTCATCAAAACACTCACCCAACGAGGTTTGACAGAAGGCTTTCTGTCCCAAGACGAGTATAATTTTCTAAACAAAAAGGACCCTAGAATACCGACCATATACACTCTGCCAAAAATTCACAAGGATTTACACAATCCACCTGGTCGACCCATTGTATCAGGTTGTGGATCAATCCTCGAGCCCCTCAATCAGTTTTTGGACAGTTTTCTCCAACCATTTGTAATGGAAACTCGCTCCTTCCTCCGAGATACCATGCATACAATACAAATAATGGAAAATCAACCCTATGATAAGGAAACTCAATTTCTAGCTACCCTTGATGTGTCTTCATTGTACAAATGTTGGCCCCCCTAGTCCACTGTGTATCACCGAGGCTATGCTTCTCTGTGCTGTGGATCGGGCTACCCTCCTGACAAGTCCTAACTTTACTACTCCTAAACTGAGAAAAATCCTAACTTTAAGACTTTCAGTATTCACAGAAGGCATTTAGGAGTACTAAAGTTAGGAGTCCTAACTTTATTACTCCTAAACGGAGAAAAATCCTAACTTTAAGACTTTCGGTATTCACAGAAGGCATTTAGGAGTCCTAAAGTTAGGACTCCTAACTTCTGTGAATACCGAAATGAGTAAGTGCCTTCTGTGATTACCAAAATGAGTAAGTGCCTTCTGTGAATACCAAAATGGTAGTAAGTTTAGGATTTTGTCGTAAGTTAGTTCTGTGAATCGGGCCCTTTACTTTTATGTTAAGAGGCTTAGGCTGACATTATGCAAGTTCAATTCCTAACAATCAAACACTCTGCAGTAAACTCAGAACCTTAAAGTAAAATCATCTGAACATAGAATCACTCAACCAATCTACAGACTTAAGACTATCCTACAATCTACCTCCCATCATGAACGCTTTTGATGCTAAACCATTCCAAACTGAGTGAGCTCCAAGCACTCTGAAATCAACACTCACTCTCCTCATTATTTCTTTTTCCCACCTGGCCAAAGTGAAAGTTGAACCAGCCTTGTATGGGTCCTTGAATGAAGTAAACAAATCCATCACACCCAGCAGTCTCACTGACTTTGTTCATTTCCCATATACCTTAACACATTGCATTACACATAGTCTCATATTGTTGTTAAAGTAAGGAAAGAAGATAGTTGTAGAATGAGTTTTTGTTCTCCTATACAAGTTGAAGCACAGACCTTCTGGTGTAAAAATCCCACTCTACAATCCAAAGATTTGGAACAAATCCAAACAAATAGATGTAGTCTACTTTAACTTCATGTCCCTAGGAGACAAACTCTCATTCACACGCCAGCTTTCTCACAGACTCAACACCCTATTAACATCCCAGACTGAGTTGTACCTAGAAACCATATCATAGGAAACACAAATGCTCCTTAACAGTGTCTTAAGCAAGACATCCCAACCAACAGACACACCATTTACCAAATCAATACTTGCAGCTATAGCAGATGTTTGCACATTGATTGTCCTGTATGTCAAACCCCTCTCAAACATTTCTGACAAATAATTCACCACTGACAATAATTCAGCCTATTTACCTTTCTAGACCTGGTGCTTAGGGCTCCTCAATGAACTTCAAACACTCTCTAGAAAGACATGGACACCCTCTACGCTACTAATATTAGGTAGCCCGACTTCATCAACTTGGGAATCTCCACTGGTGGCCCCATTACATGTTCCATTAAATATTGTTAGTAATTTTAGAAAATCTACAGGAAATTTCAAAATTACTGGATACCATGCTTGAGTTAACCACAGTGGAATCCCCAACACCACTCTCTATTCCCATCTGTGCACCATCAACATCACTCTCTCTATCATAGCAAAGAGTCAAAAGGGGTACAAATTCAGACCCCCCAACAGGGTCCGGATCCGTATGCCAACTGAAAAACCTCCTTACCTATGCAAACAGATCCACACCAAAATAATTATTTGTCATCTCCAGAGCTGGAAAGACTGCCCTGCCCAGTCTACAATCGATCGTGTCATTGAATTTCCTTGAAAATCAATCTCATCTTTTTCATGCAATCTGTTCTGTGTTAACTGAACAGTATTCCCAAAACACTTTATGTAAATCCGCATAAACGTTGACCCCTGTTAAAATCAATCTACATCTTGTACCCCTTGCCCAAGCTAATATCGTATTTTATTGTATCATAGATTTTTATAGCGCAGACTGTCACCCTACGGGTATCCTGGCCCTTCGACTTTTCAGGTGGCACCAGAAAACAGAAATCCAGATTTAGACATCCTATCTCAATAATTGCTAAGGATGGTAAATAGAGTGAGAACCCGCAGAGCCCCCATCTGACAATTTTTCACCACTGTAAAGAATCTGTGTCCCCCCCCCCCATAGGGGCTGAATTAGTATTTCCAGAACACACATTGGAAATTGCTCTTGACAGGGTACCAAGACATTATTTGCAGCTGCTGCTATAGTTAAATGTCCCAGCGATATTTCCGATAAAATACTGGTAACATCTTATAATGAAATAGGACAATAATTTGCCTGGGATATTGTCTCCACTTTCCTAAAAATTGGAACAATAATTGTAGTTTTGAAGAAATGGGGACCACCCCTTAAGAAAGATTTAACTAAGAGGTCCTATCATAATTCAATATCAAAGCTAAATACAACAGTAGGTACAAAATTGGAACCAGGGGCTTTCCCCATTTTCTGACTAGTTAAGGTTTTCCTCAGTGTATGTGTGGTATTACATTGTCATGAATTATGTTGCAAACAGGTTCAGATTTCATAGCAAATATTGATTTCTGAAGTATTTTCCTTTGAGTTGAGGCAAACTGAAGCTTCTTCCACTTTGTCAGTTTCTTATGTGCAGCTCTATACACAGCCAAATCCGCTTCTTCGGATTTAGCTTTGTACCTTTTCAATTTATTAAGTTGGAAAGACCTTTCCTTAGTCTCACACAATCAGCATCAAATCATCCAGAGTTTCTCTATTTGAAGCTTTAGCCAGTTAAGGCAATTCATCACCCATTCCTTTATTTATAATAGGAAACAGCTTAATAAAAGTGGTTCTGCTTATTTGCTTCCTAGCTCCTAATTTAAACCCTCAAAAAGTAAGGATGTGCTGTATAATGGCTGGATATTTACTCACCATACTCTATAATTCCACTTAATGTTTGGTCTATTGCACTCAACGCACATATTGCAAGAGGAACCAATTGCACCTTCAGATTGCAACATATATCATTAGGCAAATGTAATTAATTACTAACACATTGTGGTAACATTGACCCATCATACCACACATTGATCTTGTCATCTTGACCAGTTCCCAACATTAACTTAAATGTAATCCAATGTACTTGAATATTTACTTCCATGGAATGTAATGCTTGCTCGACTGTCAGAAGGGAGTCTGTCGGAACTTGGTCTAAATCGATGTCTAACTATAAGTTCTAGAAGTGGCTTCACCTTCACATTTGGTGATGCTTTATTCAGATAATCAGCACATCTAGAACATAAGAAGTCAATAATATCAATAAGATCGTTCAAGCAAAAGAAAAGTGTTTTCTAATGGAGTATTGAAATCCACTATGAAAAACATGCATCTCTACTCTTGCTGACTTTCCTCTTCTGGTAGCTTCCACAGAACATAATC
The DNA here is from genome assembly GCF_964204655.1 of Triturus cristatus. Lineage (NCBI taxonomy): Eukaryota > Metazoa > Chordata > Amphibia > Caudata > Salamandridae > Triturus > Triturus cristatus. The sequence continues at coordinate 843,894,704 of NC_140587.1, read as the reverse complement.
TGACTGGTGTAACAATTGAGACTATCTCCTAGCATTAGGTGGTCAGCTACATAGAATAGAAAACCTGAATTTAATGCACCATAGGCTGCTAGAGTCATTCACTTGAAGTTCATGTTTTACAAAGGTTGTGTATAATAAATAGCTGTCCATCTCCCGTTACTTGGCAATGCAGGAGCACGGTAAACCCATGTCTAAAGAAAGGGTTGACAGTCTATGTTTTTTGGACCACTGTTAGATCAAAATGAAAAAAAAACATATTCACATATTCCTGCACTAAACTCCCCATTTACTAGCAATACCATCATGGGGTTCATCATGCCTTATGTCTATATTTTCCATGAATATGAGTATGTACAAGTTATTTGGTATTATTGAAGCACAACTTTCCTCTGGAAAAAATAAACTCATACTTCTAAGGTCAACATAAAGGGGTCGATTCCGATTTTGGCTGGAAAAGATTTTTCCTGACACGGACCCGTCATATATTCCGACCGAACCGTACACACGCCTTCGAAATGGCTGAGTACGATGCGATGCTTGAAATTTACAACCGGCCGGAATGTTTTTTTTACGGCCGAGTCGGCAGGAAAGGAGCCTGACGCGATAGACTCATACGCGTAAGAATCGAGATAGCCAAGTGTCAATCCAACGCCACAGACACGTACGCGAACGACTCCATGTAGCCAAGCATTAACACGACATGACAGACTCGGATGTGAACGATGCCACATAGTCCAGCATTGACACAACCCAATAGACACGTATGCGAACGATTCGACACAGCCAAGCACTTACACGACGCGACAGATACATATGCGAACAACTCCATGTAGCCAAGCATTAACATGACACGACAGACTCGGACGCGAACGATGCTACATAGTCCACCATCAACACAACCCAATAGGCATGTACGCAAACGATTCTACACAGCCAAGCACATACAAGACGCGACATACACGTACGCGAACGACTCCATTAACACGACACGACAGACTCAGACGCGAACGATGCCACATAGTCCAGCATGAACACAACCCAAGAGACACGTACGCGAACAATTCGACACAGCCAAGCACATACACGATGCGACAGACATGTATGCAAACGACTCCATGTAGCCAAGCATTAACACGACACGACAGACTGGGATGTGAACGATGACACATAGTCCAGCATGAACACAGCCCAATAGACACATAAGCAAACGATTCTACACAGCCAAGCACATACACAACGCAAATGACTCCATGTAGCCAAGCATTAACAGGACACGGCAGACTTGGACGCGAACAATGCCACATAGTCCAGCATCAACACAACCCAATAGACACGTACGCGATGAGATACTGGATTTTTGAACCCCACTAACACCTTTTGGGCACTGTAGTGATGGGGGGTTTAGACCCCATTACCACATTGGTCCTGAGATGCTGGATTTTTGAACCCCACTAATACCTTTTGGGCACTGTAGTGATGGGGGGTTAAAACCCCATGGTCCTGAGATGCTGGATTTTTGAACCCCACTAACACCTTTTGGGCACACATGTGTTGGGAATCACAATGTATGTTCACTGTCAGGATCTGTTTTGTGAGCATTTTACACACACAGACGTTAAATCTTGCAAAAATGGTAGAGGGTACTGGTGGTGATGGACATTGCGCCCCCTATGAATATGGGGTACTGGTGGTGATAGGCATACAGCCCCCTGTGGTTAGGATATGCTAGTAGTGATAGGCATCCAGCCCCCTATGGGGTGGACTGTGCTGGGAGGGATAGGCATCCAACCCCCCATGGGGTGGAAAATGCTGGGAGTGATAGGCATCCACCCCCCTATGGTTAGGATATGCTAGTAGTGATAGGCATCCACCCCCTATGGTTAGGATATGCTAGTAGTGATAGGCATCCACCCCCCTATGGGGTGGACAACGCTGGGAGTGATAGGCATCTGCCCCCCTATGGTGGGGTTTCCTTTCATGTCATTTTGGTGTCTGGTAGGTGTCTGACTTACCTTCTGCGTTGTGCGTGTCGGTAACTTTAGGCATACAGTATAGGGAAGACATGCGCGATTGGATAAATGCTGCTCCGTCTCGTCTCCCTTGATCGGGTTCCAGCGTGAATCGGAGCTTTAATACGCCTCGTCAGAATGCTGTGATGTGCTGGAAGCGGCGCCATGTACGACGCGTAGTAAAGACGCCTCGTACTTGCGTGTCCAGAAACTGGTTTGGAAAAGCCTCTGGCCGACTCAATTTCCGTGTTTCCTGAGCTTGTTCGGTCGTGAAATAGAGCACGAATCGGAGCGGACGATTCGGTCGGAAATTTGCCTGTAATACGCATCGTACTTGCTCGTTTGTAGAAACAAGATCGGGATACGAGCCGGTCGTAAGGTAAGCCTACAAATATCATTGAGAAGGCGTTTTTAGCGACATCGGAATCGGGCCCTTAGTGTATCAGTTTATGAACTAGAATAACATCAGGGTTAGAAGATGACATGAAATGAGATAAGATCATTATAAGGTGACCCAAATAAGAGTCATTCATGGTTCTGAGTCTCTTGCAAGCACAATAAAAGAAATCCATACTATTTGATGACAAAAACTCAAATGTGATTGGGTGGAATGGTAAAACTTGTACACTAATCACAAGTCATTGATAATTACTTTGATGCACCTTTCCAAACATACATTTTAATTTTGCTCACTGTGCCAAGACAGACATAGGGCTGCTTAGGATCTTCACGGACGGGATATCCAACATTGCTGTGATGGAGTAACCCATCTGCCATGATCGTAATCAGGCCAATAAACTGATCATATGCAAATTGGCCCTAGTTCTGCTCCATTCATGAACTGCTAAGCCTTGTCCCTATTTTAAAAATAAATTGATGGTATTTATTACTATCAAGTCCAAGAGTAGCCGTGCCTTGTAAAATTCTTCCTAATAAAGAGAAGACATTGCAGAACAACTCTGTGAGCTACTAAAATATTGAAACCATTTTTTAAACTGATCCTCTGTAATTTAAATATATTCAATGACCCAAAACATTGCCATTGTATGCAATGGTACTGACTTTCATATCTGTATTTTAGATATGACCCTTCAATGTATCCTAGAGAGTCACAACATACATCTACAAATGCATGCTGAAAACACTTACTAAAGCCTTACGATCACAATAAAGATAAATAAGAATATATCTAAATATATCTAAAAAGCCACAAAAATAAGGCTTCCAATTGATCTGAACAATATTATGCTGACACACACATCTTGAAGCTTTTCTGGGAATTTTAATGTGCTTCCAGGAAAATGACATTGTTTCTTGAGCTGTTAACAAATTAACTCCTACATTAATAACAGGTGTCAAAATGTATGCACATTTATAAGATTGCAAGTGCTGTGGAGGAGATGTATAAAGAAATCACATAAGTGGTAAACTTATTTTATAATATTATAGTCTTAGATCATTGCTTTGATGTATTTTAAACATCAAATCAAAAATTGTTTCTTTTCTTGTGCAATTGTATCCAAAGGATAGGCTTTTTTTTTTAAACTTCTTATTGCCTGAGTTCACACATCACTGTACCTTATTGAGGTCTTTTTTCTGCATATTAAGATATGATAATTTTGAGATTTAAAGACAGCAAACCTAGATACAAACTATCGGAAGACTGGAGGTAAAAATAATAGAAGTATCCCGGAAAGGATGAGGAGAATATGCAAGGACAGAAGAATTACCAGCTACCACCAATGGAAAATCTGAAAATGAGCCAAGTATGCATGGGTGGATGTGTAGGAACACCCATGCTTCACCCATGGAATGCCTCCTTGGGGTAGAGTAACAAAAGGAGGCAATTTGCAGTGCTTTGCGTTACTCCAGATTCATCAAGCCATGCAGCACCATGCCAGGTGGCCTTGTGTAACTTGATAAATCTCACTTAGATTCTGCATCACTCTTGTGCCTGCTTGTGTGGTGCAATGGTGATGCAAAGCGTTGATAAATCTGCCCCTACATGCATAGCAACAGAGGCTTGCCATTTTGGATTCATCTTCCTGCTCTATCTGCTGAGCATAATGAGGTTCATAATCGCCTCTCTGCCAGGTTGGCTTTTCTGTGGCAATCTCTCTACACTTTGTGGGAAGATCTGTGTCCTTCTGTCAGCACTGGGTGAGAATCTTTTTTGCTGTATAGCAATACCAGTCAAATAACTATATAGTGGGTTCAATGATTAAGTTCAATGATCAAGTGGAAATCTGGCCCACTGGGACAGGCTACTGCCATCCTGGAATTCATAGGAGATGTTCTGTGTGGATCCTGTGTTGTAAAAAAAATCTCAGAGAGCTGTGGCTGGATCACATTGCTGAGGAGTACTGAGTGAGCAGATGATGGACCACTGTGGATTGGTTTATATACCAGTTTCTGGATAGAAACCATGCATAGTCCATTGCTCCTCAGTTAGAGCTTTGTCAAGAGATAAATAAGGCACAATCTCTGGTATCACAATGAGGAATATTTCCTGCTTCTTGTACTTGAATCTCTGCCTACAGGCAATAGTTTGAGAATGGTGTAAGATGGTCTCTTGAAGATACTGGAGTCTTTGTCTCCTGTGAGAAGCTTGCAACCTATTGTGGATGTGTTTTGAGTGCGGAAGCAATGGTAGCTGAAATGTCCTGTAGCAGGAGAATCGTGCAGCACATTGGAAGATATCCCTTATACTTGGTGATTTACAATGATTGTTGAAGTGCCTATTCTCTAGATAATCAAACCGTCTGCATCTAGCCTGATATGGGGAAGGTTTGCTATCAAAAATTCTGAAAATGTAACATACAGTTAGGAAAGAGTGCAACATCACCACAGAGAGACTATTAAAAAAGCAAGCTAGATGTCTTTTTCAGGGAACTACTGGCCTCTGTGAGGGTTGATTACTTATATTGGGTGTTTATGATGCGTATCTGTCATGTTGAGGGAATTTCCTATTAAAGGTAAATTTGCTGTCTTAAAATCTCCTATCTTTGATATTCATCAAAGTAGCACATTAGTTGGAGTATTTAAATCAAATAAAGGCATATTTCATTCCATCTCTTGAATGTTTCTTTATTATTTTTAAACTGTATGAACCCAAATAGGTTAAGTAAAAATTATCCCACACTTAACTATCTTCCTCCACTTTTGTGTTCTCGTCACTTGAGGTGGCTTTCAAATATTACCTTTTTCCTTTCATAAATATATCTTGAGTAGGACCTTTGAGTTCTCTATTCTTTTACACGTGAATGGCTTTATTACACATTGACCATACCAACTTCAATCAAAGACATAGCATGTTCTCATCACATACCGGTATAGCAATTCATACCAATGTTCCTAGTTTAGACTTATAGTTGAAGCAATTTGCAGACTATGAAACATTTAAACACCTGTTTTCTCTGCACCTGACATGAGAGAGCACTGGGATAGAAGGGCAGAAAAAAACAGGAGCAGAGTGGTGACCTATAACATAAATTCACTGCCTGAAAGTTAATTTATTAATGAGATGCCCACCTATTTCTCCCTCACTCCATGATCTTTAGTGAAAATGGATGCCCAATCAACCCTTCAGGAGTAGCAATAAAACATAAAATTAAAACAATAATTTAACCACTAGCACTCTAGTTCTTTGCAGCCCTTCTAATCAATCGTTTTGCTCCAACTCTGATTGCTCAATTTTTCTAGGTAATGTTTGTGGTTTAAATCTTTTATTGGTTTTAAAGACTTATAACAACATCCGCCACCTACATCCATAGGCCGGTGGGGCATTTTGCATTTTTATGGTTAACTCTGTGTTTCTTGATACGCAAACCTGTAAAAAACAGCACTAAGTACCGCCAACAATCCCATATTGTAAACTCGAAGGAGCCGTCCCCTCACCCTTCTGGCCTGACCCATACATCCACATATGAGCCCTAGTAATTCGTCGTGGATGAGCGGGGAGGTAAATGCAACAGAAGTCCAGAGGGGGAACGACCCCCTAGGTAAGGTTTATGAGCAATTACAGAGATTTCATATGCCTCTTTGAACCATGAACCTTTAGTGGTACCTAGGTTAAGTTATTGTTAGAACCGGCGGTCTCTAGTTGGCAGAGGTATACACTTCTGACAAATAGGGACCAACCAACTCTAGTCAGGGCAAGGGGATTACACACTCAGATAACCCCTGCTACCCCCTTGGTAGCTTGGCAGAGCAGACAGGCTTATCTCAGAGGCAGTGTGTTAAGCATTTATGACCACATACAGTAATAAAGTGAATACACTACCGATGGACACGACACAGAAGTTATTATAAAAATAGTATTTTTATATAAGGCTTAGCACAAGACCAAATAACGACAAAAATATACCACAGTCTTAATAAATACTCTTTGGAAGGAAAAATGATAGTTCAAGTAAGGTTTCTTCTTGGCAAATAGTTCTTTAGCAAAGTATTCTTCTGAGCACAGTTCTTTGGCAACAATGTAACCCCCACAGGAGTCACACGACGTTGAGTCTACAAGATTCCCAAGGTTCGGCGTCGACCGCGAGGAGCGCTACGTCGAGCCTGGAGTTGCAACAGACCCCACAAGTACAGTACCTTGAGAAACGAAGGAAACGATGATCCACGGCGTCGAGATGTCGGCGTCGAGGTCGGCGTCGATCGTGCCTCGGAGTCGGGTCAATCCGCAGCGGCGTCGAGGGATGTCGGGCCGGAGCAGCGCTCACGGCGTCGAGACGGGCGTCGAGTCGATGCGATCAGCAGCGGCGTCGGGACGGGGTCGCTTGGAGGCAGAGCCGATACTCACTCCTCACTGGCGTCGATACCGGCGTCGAGACGGGGTCACTTGGAGCCGGGGCCGATACCCACTGCTCACTGGCGTTGCTGCTGGCGTCGAGACTGCAGATTTTCCCTTGTGTACTGGAAACAACACTTTCCAGCAATTCAGCAATTCAGTAGATGGTGAAGTCCTTTGGCCCTGTGACTTCAACAGGAGACTGGCACTCTTCCAGTCCTTGGAGATTTTCTAGCAAGTGTTCAGAGAGTACACACCAAGTTCCTCTCTCCTTGTTCCTTGGCAAAAATAAAGAAGCAGCTTTCAGGTTCCTCCACAGCAAAACAGCACTCTGGCAGAAAGGGGAGGCAAGTCCTTAGATCAGCAGGCTTCTTGTCCTTGGTACAGGTTTCCTTGTCAGAAGTGATCTGAGTTCTTGGTTCAGGGGTCCTTCTCTTATACCCCTTTTTCCCTTTGTTCCCTTTGTCCAAGCAGGGCGATTCCCACCATCTCAGGTTTGTTGTGGGTGTTGCCAGGCAGAGGCACCTGGCCTATTCACTGGGCAGGGCAGAGTCCTCAGCCGCCCAGCAGGAGGCGGAGCCAGTATTGTCCCTGGTAGGAGCAGGGCTATCAGTCGCCCAGCAGGAGGCGGGGCCAGTATTGTGTCAGGCAGGGCAGGCTACTCTTCCCTCACTCTACGTGTAAACGCCCCATTCACCCCACACTGACTCACTCAGACCTCTGGAGCCACCCAGCCCCTGACACACACACCAAACCAGCAGAGACCGGTAGATAGTTGGACAAGAAAATAGCCACTTTCTAAAAGTGCTATTTTCAAACATAGAATTTAAAAACCATCCATCCTAAAGGGTGTGTTATTAAATTCTGAGTTCAGGGATACTAAACTCGACTTGCTACCATGCTCCCTGAGTCAGATAGATTATAATGGAGTTAATAATCAGTCTGCCCAGTCTGGCCTATTGGAGGCAGGTAGCCCTTCAATAGTGAAAAACGAAAATGGCTGTAATTCACTATTAGGTCATGCCACACACATCAGGGCATGACCTACCTTTTACCAACAATGCACCCTGCCCTAGGGCCTACCATAGAGGTGTCTGAAATGTGGCAAAGTGAAGGTTTAGAGACTGGTAAGTAGGTTTCCTTACCAAGTCGATATGGCAGTCGGGGACTGCACGCAGGCGCCGCGGTGGCAGGCCTGAGACACATTTTGCACGCTGCTTCTGTGGGTGGCACAACCCGTGCTGCAAGCCCACCAGCAGCAGTTAACTTACACGCCCTTGGCACGCGCAGTGCACTATACTAGGGTCTGAACAGTAAGTCAACCAAGCCAATCATGGTAACACCAATCAACGTAATAATTTAGCATAGGGAGCACTTGCACTGTGGCACTGATCAGCAGTGGCACAGTGCCCAAAGCAATAATCCAGCAAAAACATCGTAAACAGAGGAGGCAAACAGAAAAAATGGAGGAGAGACTCATGCCAATGATGCCAGGTCTAACACGTGTCCCCTCCAGCTGAAATGTGGGGAGAACTACCCTTCACCCAGGGAGTCCTCATCACTAAGGCGGAAAAATCTGGACAGACCATCAGCATTGGCGTGATCTGTACCAGGGCGGTGTTCCACCGTAAAGTCCATCCCCTGTAGGGAAATGGACCACCTCAACAGCTTTGGGTTCTCACCCCTCATCTGCATTAACCATCTGAGGGGCCTGTGGTCCGTCTGAACCCGGAAGTGAGACCCAAACAAGTAGGGTCTTAGCTTCTTCAGCGCCCAGACCACAGCAAATGCCTCACGCTCTATCGCACTCCACCTTTGTTCCCTGGGAAGTAACCTCCGGCTGATGAAGGCTACAGGTAAGTCTCGGCCCTCCTCATTCATCTGTGCTAGAACAGCCCCCACACCATGCTCTGAAGCGTCCGTCTGGACAATGAATTCTTTTGAAAAGTCGGGTGCCTGGAGGACCGGTGCTGTACACATTGCAGTTTTCAGGGTGTCAAAGGCTTTCTGACAGGCGTCAGTCCAGATCACAAGTCTCGGCTGCTTCCGGGAAGTCAGCGAGGTCAAGGGGTGCACGATGTTGCCATACCCCTTGACAAACCTCCTGTAGTAACCCGTGAGACCCAAGAAGGCTCTCACCTGAGTCTGGGTTTTGGGCGGTTCCCAAGCCAGGATGGTATCTATCTTGGGTTGCAGGGGGGCCACCTTGCCGCTCCCTACTTGGTGCCCCAAGTACACCACTGAACCCTGCCCAATCTGGCACTTACTAGCCTTGATTGTGAGGCCTGCTCTGCGCAGGGCCAACAACACTTCCTGGAGGTGGCGCAAGTGTTCCTCCCAGCTGGCGCTGAACACTGTTATATCGTCCAGGTAGGCGGCGCTGAAATCTTCCAGCCCGGCCAATACCTGGTTAACCAACCTCTGGAATGTGGCAGGGGCATTCTTCATCCCAAAGGGCATCACACGGAACTGGTAGTGCCCATCTGGTGTGGAGAATGCAGACCTCTCTTTTGCCCCATCAGTCAAGGCGATCTGCCAGTACCCAGACGTTAGATCAAACGTACTAAGGTACCGGGCAGCCCCCAACCGATCGATGAGCTCATCAGCTCTGGGGATGGGGTGCGCGTCAGTCTTGGTGACCGAATTGAGTCCTCGGTAATCCACACAGAACCGAAGTTCTGGTGAAGCACCAGGCGCTGCAGCCTTTGGGACCAAGACCACTGGGCTGGCCCAAGGACTGCTAGAGGACTCAACCACCCCTAAGGCAAACATCTTGGAGACCTCCTCCTTGATGTATGCTCTGACCTTGTCAGTCACCCTGTAGGCCTTGTGCCTCACAGGAGTGCTGTCCCCGGTGTCCACATCATGGACACACCACTGAGTGACACCAGGGATTAAGGAGAACAGATCAGGGAATTGTACCAACAGATGGCGACAATCTTGCTGCTGCTCAGGGGTCAGTGTGTCAGAGAGGACAACACCATCCACTGACCCATCTTTTTCTTTTGCACACAGGAGGTCAGGAAGAGGCTCACTCTCCTCCTCCATCCCAGCATCTGTGGCAAGGAGCATGCCCACTTCGGACCTTTCTAAGTGGGGCTTTAACCGGTTGACATGCAGGACCCTTAAGGGGTTCCTGGGAGATTTCAAGTCCACCAAGTAGGTGACATCGCTCTTCTTCTCCACAACCTCAAATGGTCCGGTCCACCTGTCCTTGAGCGCACAAGGTTCCACAGGGGCCATGACCCAAACTTTCTGACCAGGTTGAAGCTCAACCAGAGTGGCATTCTGATCGTACCACCGCTTCATCTCTTCCTGGCTGGCCTCCAGATTTGCCTGAGCAAGATCTCTGAAGCGCCGAGTCTGGTTCCTAAAGGCCAGCATGTAACTATATACATCCTGGGGAGGTTTCCTGGGAGATTGCTCCCAGCCTTCTTTAACCAGACTCAAAGGTCCTCTTACCGGGTGACCATACAAAAGCTCAAAGGGGCTGAACCCTAGAGACTTCTGTGGCACCTCACGGTAAGCAAACAGCAGGCATGGCAAGAGGACGTCCCATTTACGCCTCATTGGTTCTTCAAGACCCATGATCATGCCTTTTAGGGTCCGGTTGAATCTCTCAACCAGCCCATTACCTTGAGGGTGGTAAGGAGTGGTAAACTTGTAGGTTACCCCACACTCCTTCCACAGAGACTTCATATAATTCGAAATGAAGTTGGTGCCCCGGTCTGACACCACCTCTCTGGGGAACCCCATGCGGGAGAAAACACCCATCAGTGCCCGTCCCACCACGGGGGCCGTCACTGTTCGGAGAGGGATGGCTTCCGGGTACCGGGTGGCATGGTCCACCAAGACCAGGATAAACCTGTTGCCCATGGCTGTCTTGGGGTCCAGTGGCCCCACAAGGTCAATTCCCACTCGCTCAAAGGGGGTACTGACGACGGGAAAAGGTTGGAGGGGAGCCTTCTGCTTCCGCCCACTTTTCCCACTTGCCTGGCAAGTTTGACATGTCCTACAATGGATATCTGAATCCCTTCTCATCTGAGGCCAATAAAAATGGGTGACAAGCCTGTCATAGGTCTTGTCCTGCCCCAGATGTCCAGCTAACGGAACGTCATGAGCCAACCCCAGTAGGAAGGCTCTGAAGCGCTGGGGTACCACCAGCACACGGGCTGACCCAGGTTCAGCAGCCTTAGGCTCGCTATACAGGAGGTCGTTCTCCCAGTAGACCCAATGTGATCCTGACTGATCACCTGTCGTTTGGGCTGAGGCCTGCTGCCTCATACCCACAAGAGAAGGGCACACTTTCTGTTCAGCACAAAATTCCTCCCTGGAGGGACCACCATCCTGCTGCCAATGGGTCAGCTCGGGCAGGTCTCCCAGTTCGGCCACTTGTTCTCCTGTCGGTTCCAGGGCATCCCCCTCAGGGTCTGCTCCCTCCTGGACCGCGGGAACGATGGGGGACGGTTTCCCGCGCCCCCTGCCTCTTCTCTTCACGGTTGGGACCTGGGCCATACTTTCAGGCTCCGGGCCCCCATCAACACCCTTACTGACTGACATGGACCGGGTGGTCGCACACACCCACTCAGGCAGACCCAACATTTCCAGATGCGCTTTTCTCTCCACCTTAGCCCAAGGGGAGTCCTCCAAATCATTGCCCAAGAGACAATCAACAGGCATGGCGGGCCTCACAGCAACCTGAAGAGTACCTGAGACCCCCCCCCACTCAAAAGGAACTTGAGCTACCTCACACTTACTCTGTGAGTTGTCAGCAGCTACAACGGGGTAGAATGCATGAGGGACCACCTGCTCCCTGGACACCAAGTGACACTTGACAGCTGTCACACTCGCTCCGGTGTCTCTGAGAGCTTCCACCCTATGGCCATTAATGGTCACCCACTGCCTATATTTCTTAGTGTTACTAGGCAGAGGGGTTGGAGGGACCATTTCCACGTCTCCTAAAGAGACCAGGGACATTTCTGCGGGACCCCACCCACCGGGGGCACCCATCTCCTCCCCTCCCAGGGCTACACTTGCTACCTGACGAGGGGGTGCACGCGGCGGTGCATTCGAATCCTTCATGGGACACTGGGGATCATAATAACGGTGTCCCACCTGCTTACAGGCATAGCAGGTCATGGGGCCCCTGTGAACAGGTTTACCTGTCGGGGCCTCTGGCTTCTTTACAGGGGGAGGCTGGGAACCCTTCCCTTGGTTCCCTTGGGGACTACTTTGGGGCCCTTTCTGAAACTCCCTCTGTTTACCCCTGTCCCCCCCACTCTTCTGCTGGGGACCCTGCCCACCCTTGGCTGAGTCTCCCACTGGACCCTTGTGGACCCTGGTACTGACCCAGCGGTCCGCCTCCTCAGCAAGTTTTCTAGGGTTAGATAGCTTGCTGTCAACAAGGTGCTGGCGTAGCTCTGGAAAACAGTTATTAGACAAGTGCTCCCAAGCAAACAAATCATAAAGAGCATCATAACTATCAACCTTGCTACCCTTTATCCAACCATCCATGGTTCTGCAGAAAAAAGACACATATTCAACCCACGTAGTACCAGGCAACTTCTTACATTCTCTAAAGGTTTGTCTGTACTTTTCTGGGGTTAAGCCATATCTCAGCATTAAAGCATCTTTCATATGAGTATAAGACATCCTATCCTCAGCAGGAAGGCTCAACAAGGTATCTCTCCCCTCGTTTGTAAAGCGGCTCCACAACCCCGTTCCCCAATCCTTCTCAGGGACCCGGTGGGCCAACAATGCTAACTCATACGCTTTAAACCATTGGCTAATATCTTCATTCTTACTGTAATCTTTGATCACATCCTTAGGAAAATAAAACCTACTTTCTGCAGGCACGGATGGAGTGCTGCCACCAGAGGGATTCAACTCTAAACTCTTAGTTTTAAGCTCCATCTCCCTCACCATCTTCTCACGTTCAAACGCTAATTTCTCTCTCTCAAAATCTAATCTTTTGCTCTCCATTTCAGCTTCTCTCTTGCTTCTCGCATTCTCTAATTCCAACTGCCCTCCTAATTTAAGTTTCGCCATTTCTAACTTGTACCCCCTCTCCTTCTCCCTGTCTTCTAATTCTTCGGGGGAAAGGCTCCTAGAGGACGCACTACTGCCTGGAGATGACACTGGCCCACCTGTGGGCTCTTCCTCTTCCTCTTCTTCTTCCTCTTCCGGTACCACCACCGGATCAGAGGGATTTCTGGCCTCTAACCAGGCCTTCAGCGCTTTGAGGAAGCCCTCTTTCTTTGAGACACCTGTGGTAGGAACTTTAAACTGCTTGCAAAATCCTTTCAGATCTTTTAGCGTGTAGGAATCTATCTTCTCCTTATCGAATTCCCCCACAACATTCTCCACAGGTGTAGTAGCTCCGGCATTCTCCATGGTCAAAACTGGCAGTGTTTAAGAAAATAAGCTCCAGGAAAGCGGAGAACAAAAATAGAATATCCTACCAAACGGACTGTGGCTGCGTTATGGTCTGCTTTCACTATGTAGCGTACACTAATCACTGCACATGAGTCATAAATGCAAAGTTCAAATCCCACCGCTGCCACCAATGTTAGAACCGGCGGTCTCTAGTTGGCAGAGGTATACACTTCTGACAAATAGGGACCAACCAACTCTAGTCAGGGCAAGGGGATTACACACTCAGATAACCCCTGCTACCCCCTTGGTAGCTTGGCAGAGCAGACAGGCTTATCTCAGAGGCAGTGTGTTAAGCATTTATGACCACATACAGTAATAAAGTGAATACACTACCGATGGACACGACACAGAAGTTATTATAAAAATAGTATTTTTATATAAGGCTTAGCACAAGACCAAATAACGACAAAAATATACCACAGTCTTAATAAATACTCTTTGGAAGGAAAAATGATAGTTCAAGTAAGGTTTCTTCTTGGCAAATAGTTCTTTAGCAAAGTATTCTTCTGAGCACAGTTCTTTGGCAACAATGTAACCCCCACAGGAGTCACACGACGTTGAGTCTACAAGATTCCCAAGGTTCGGCGTCGACCGCGAGGAGCGCTACGTCGAGCCTGGAGTTGCAACAGACCCCACAAGTACAGTACCTTGAGAAACGAAGGAAACGATGATCCACGGCGTCGAGATGTCGGCGTCGAGGTCGGCGTCGATCGTGCCTCGGAGTCGGGTCAATCCGCAGCGGCGTCGAGGGATGTCGGGCCGGAGCAGCGCTCACGGCGTCGAGACGGGCGTCGAGTCGATGCGATCAGCAGCGGCGTCGGGACGGGGTCGCTTGGAGGCAGAGCCGATACTCACTCCTCACTGGCGTCGATACCGGCGTCGAGACGGGGTCACTTGGAGCCGGGGCCGATACCCACTGCTCACTGGCGTTGCTGCTGGCGTCGAGACTGCAGATTTTCCCTTGTGTACTGGAAACAACACTTTCCAGCAATTCAGCAATTCAGTAGATGGTGAAGTCCTTTGGCCCTGTGACTTCAACAGGAGACTGGCACTCTTCCAGTCCTTGGAGATTTTCTAGCAAGTGTTCAGAGAGTACACACCAAGTTCCTCTCTCCTTGTTCCTTGGCAAAAATAAAGAAGCAGCTTTCAGGTTCCTCCACAGCAAAACAGCACTCTGGCAGAAAGGGGAGGCAAGTCCTTAGATCAGCAGGCTTCTTGTCCTTGGTACAGGTTTCCTTGTCAGAAGTGATCTGAGTTCTTGGTTCAGGGGTCCTTCTCTTATACCCCTTTTTCCCTTTGTTCCCTTTGTCCAAGCAGGGCGATTCCCACCATCTCAGGTTTGTTGTGGGTGTTGCCAGGCAGAGGCACCTGGCCTATTCACTGGGCAGGGCAGAGTCCTCAGCCGCCCAGCAGGAGGCGGAGCCAGTATTGTCCCTGGTAGGAGCAGGGCTATCAGTCGCCCAGCAGGAGGCGGGGCCAGTATTGTGTCAGGCAGGGCAGGCTACTCTTCCCTCACTCTACGTGTAAACGCCCCATTCACCCCACACTGACTCACTCAGACCTCTGGAGCCACCCAGCCCCTGACACACACACCAAACCAGCAGAGACCGGTAGATAGTTGGACAAGAAAATAGCCACTTTCTAAAAGTGCTATTTTCAAACATAGAATTTAAAAACCATCCATCCTAAAGGGTGTGTTATTAAATTCTGAGTTCAGGGATACTAAACTCGACTTGCTACCATGCTCCCTGAGTCAGATAGATTATAATGGAGTTAATAATCAGTCTGCCCAGTCTGGCCTATTGGAGGCAGGTAGCCCTTCAATAGTGAAAAACGAAAATGGCTGTAATTCACTATTAGGTCATGCCACACACATCAGGGCATGACCTACCTTTTACCAACAATGCACCCTGCCCTAGGGCCTACCATAGAGGTGTCTGAAATGTGGCAAAGTGAAGGTTTAGAGACTGGTAAGTAGGTTTCCTTACCAAGTCGATATGGCAGTCGGGGACTGCACGCAGGCGCCGCGGTGGCAGGCCTGAGACACATTTTGCACGCTGCTTCTGTGGGTGGCACAACCCGTGCTGCAAGCCCACCAGCAGCAGTTAACTTACACGCCCTTGGCACGCGCAGTGCACTATACTAGGGTCTGAACAGTAAGTCAACCAAGCCAATCATGGTAACACCAATCAACGTAATAATTTAGCATAGGGAGCACTTGCACTGTGGCACTGATCAGCAGTGGCACAGTGCCCAAAGCAATAATCCAGCAAAAACATCGTAAACAGAGGAGGCAAACAGAAAAAATGGAGGAGAGACTCATGCCAATGATGCCAGGTCTAACAGTTATGAACATCAAATATCGAGGTATTGGTAACTCCACAAACAGTAAGAGCTTGATAACGAATGCCCAAGAGAGTTACTCTTTATGTTTTGCACCTAATAACATTTCGACACCCATGATTCTGATATTCTATGGTGTAACATATAGGACGTCGTCTCAGATTTTTCTCAAAATGTGGTATACCATGAGTTTTTAATGTCTACTGCATGTTAAGGTAATTACCCAACCTGTTTTTCCTGTTACATTCTGGCAAGTTTGATCTGCTGATATTTATCGAGGGGTTAAACCTTGTCACACCTGGCAGGTATTGGGTGCGATAACCATTGCACCACTTATAATCAGTTCCCTTAGTATCTCAGCTCTGTGGAAACTTGGGAACATTGTCACACAAATATTCTGAGATCTACAACTCTGAATACATTAGCAAAATCCTCTGACTCATTTACAGTTAGAAAGATGGAATGTATTGTTCAGGTTTGAAACCCTTTGTCACATTCTCATTCTGCGGTTCAGTCTAACACTCTGTTATCTATTGTGTTTACTTTTATTTATTTTACCATAGAGAGGAGGCAGTACCTACTACTTGCTTTTCATTCATATTTATATTTCCATTATGATTTCTATAACCCCTAGTACTATTTGGTATTCAAATGGACAGGTCAAGATTTCAGTGAGATCCTTTATGGCTGTGGTAAATGTGTGCATTGTGCATAATACAAATACAGGTTAAGAGTCAAGCTGAAGAGACTAAACACCATAATCTGACAGTTGCCAGTTCAAGATGTTAGCTTCTGCCTCATCAGACAATTGCAGACTAGAGTTCTCCAGAGCGAGGCTGACTCTCTAGGCTATTCCAGGTTATTTTCTTACCATCACAAGGGATTTGTGCTTAGCATTTCATCCATGAAAGGGGTTGTTGTAATCATTATTTGTATACCAGTGGTAACCAATGCAATGCCTTTATATTCAGAGAGATGAGTTTTGTGTTTGAGCTCGTGAAACAAACTATGATGCAAAGTTTTGTAATCTTTGTGTAATGGTGCTCCTCGGAACAAACCATTTGAGGACTAAATACAAGACAAAATACCAATCTCCCCTATTTTTGTCTCCAGAAACTGATTTTAGCTAATGACCCTATGTGATGGTTACAGGTTTTTGAAATTTGATTGCTGTGCACTTTTATCTGTAGTTGTGTCTTCATCTAGATGTGTCATCCTGAATACTCAGCTGTTTGTATTTCTAATTTAGTGGCTTGATCAACACATAGATACAGATGAATTGAGCCCCACAACATTCACCAACGAAGTTGAGCTTTCCTATAGTAGTCCGTAATGTGTAAGTCCTACTTGATAGATTTGTTGACTCTTGGTGACTTTAAAGGTATGATCCTGATTCACATGGGTAACTTCCACTTTTGAATAAGTTTACACTTTTGAGTAATATATTACTTTCAGTATTTATAAACTCAAAGTGTAAACTTACCGCAAAAATGTAAGTTACATGTCTTCACGCCCTGGGTGTAGCAATTGACTTTCTGTGGTGCGGGTGGGTGATGTCCCTCCCTAAAGCCTTCCATGACCCTCCTTGAACCCGTCTTCCTTCTCTCTAATTCCATCCCTTTTGTAGTAAGTGTGTCCCATCTTTAATCCTCTATCTGTGTCCCTCTCACATTTACTACTGAAATCTATACTTATGTGTGTGGAGACTCTGATTTGGAGTGGAGAACTCCACACCATGGGCTATGTGGAGGCATAATACAGTACTACAGGAGATGCTTCAAAGTGAAGTGCATGAATCAGGCCTGGAATGTTCACAGGATGTGTGAATCACTTTTCTACAGTCTAAAGTTTTATTATTGTTTTGGACAAAAAGCAAACTCTTCCTCAAAGATAAGTTTTCTGTTCTGGTTCGTTGCATATATCATATTGTGGTGGTGATATTGTGGTACTATCAGATTTGGAACGTTCCTTAAACCAACTTTCTGTATCAGAAGGATATCAATATTCACTCCTTGCCCTTCATTAAAATTACCAAGTGTATATGGTATATGAAACTGTGGATCACACATTAAGGGGTCTATTCAGATTGCGTGCGGATCGCCACCGCCACCGCCCTATCATTGCGGGCCCCCAGAAGGGTGAGGGGCTGCACTTTGTACCCCCAACATTGGCATGCACAAGGTGGCAGGCACCGCGCGGTGTCTGTCACGTTGTGCATGCCATTGCACAACATGCATATATGGGATTGTGGCGGGTGCTGCTTACAGCACCGCCCGCCACAATGCAATATATGCGGGATGCCACCGCCACTGTGGCGGTGGCATCCTAATTGCCGGTGCGGGACCGCTGCACCAATGGGGGCCAGTCCCAGCACTGCTAGGGTGGCGGGCAGACTGAAGTCCGCCCGTCATCCTAATGGACCCCTAAATGTTGCAACCTAAAGGTTGTGTGTTTTACCATTGTTTTTAATATGCTACCTTAAATCATAAACTCCATTTTTATGATCTCTCTAATGTAACTCGTGGAATGAGGTCATCTGCAGACCTCTATAAAATATGTCAATAATTTCATATTTCACATTCGTTTCAAGGTTTAAATTCAATCTGTGAAGGCTCCATTGGCACTAATGTGTGTGTCTTAACTGATTGCTTGGGTGGCACACAACAATTTTTATACGGAGAAAGTGGGTACTTTACAAGCACCCTCTCCAATTCACACTAAATCCTTCAGTTTTCTATCCACTCATTTAACATTATTCTCTGTAAAAACACACTTGTAGTACTGTAGTTTCTATCCATGCATGTACACTTTTTACCTTCCAAGAGGCTACACTCTGAGACCGCTGCCAATTAATCATGGGATTTTCTACCCCCAGTTGTTACAATGAATGCACCCTGACCTCTCCAAAAGTCACTGTCTTCATGTTCTTCCATCTGACAATACATCCTCTCCCTTTTTCCACATAATTCCCCTCTCCATCGATCACAGTTATGCAAATACTCTTCCAGTTGGCTCTTTATGTACAATATTCATAGTGGTACTAGACCAAATGAATGCATATTGTGCTTCCTTGGAGTCATTCTATCATGGTATCTTCAATCGTTTTCCTCTGCTCTGTATGAATCAACTTATGTGGCAAACATGCTTGTTTGTCAAAATGCCAATATTCTCACTGTCAATGCAGTGACGGTGTACTATGATTCTGCCTGTTCAATACAAAGCGTTTGGCTGGGAGCTGTGGTACTGTCATCTATTGCATAAAGAGAGCATTCCAGTGAAATAGCGGGAAACCAGTGGCCCGCTTCGACAGGGAAGCATGTCTACAGAGAATTCTAACTTTTGACAGCATACAATTCTGACAGCATCATTGAATTCTGGGGAGAGCCAAATACCTTCTTGGTGTCATCTCATCAAAGACGAATTTTGGCCTTGCCCAAGTTTGCTTATGTTCTGATGAACCTTGTGATGACTTCTCAGTGAGCTGCATAGCTTCTTCCCATTGCTACTATTGTAATACTTTTCTTGCATGCTTTATTGGTATTACATGATATCTTTATGACAATACGCATAACACTAGTAAAATAGCATATTGTTATTGTCTTATAGGAAGATCTTGTTGACAAAAGTACACACCAATTATTTCAAGGACTGCATTGATGGTAAAACGAATAAATGGCATGAAATGAGGCATAATGTTGGTGCTTAGCAGTGATATCATATGCATAGTTTAATCAAGCTGTGGCACCCAACTCTTTATGCTTTTTCATAATATCTGCAAATTCAAGGAAGAAGAATTAAAGTTACTTGTTCTCTGTTTTCATTTGTGTTGTTTCTTTCTATCTCGCAGGTGATTCAGACAATAAGCGCGGTGGACAAAGACGAACCGGTCGAAGGACATAGGTTTTACTTCAAGGACGTTGCAGAAGCTAGAAACAACTCCAATTTCACCATCAGAGACAATAAAGGTGGTAGATTTCTTGTATTGTACAAACGTGTTTTCTGGTTCAGACTTGTATAAATATAATTTTTCAAAAGCTTTAAAACGTTGCACTTAGACGTAAATGTTTCTTAAGAAAACTATACAGCTTAAATAACGATGAAAAAAGGATTCCATTTTTGAATCATACCTCAAGCAATTTTGGAAAAAAAAACACCTTTGAAGAACAACATGGCCAAACAGAGTAAATCATTCCTAACCTTTGGTGCGTAATATAAAGACTGTGTATAGAGTCGCAGGCCCCTCAATCGTATGTAAATGAGGATTGGGAAAAATATGGTATTTTATGCAATCATGAAAAATTGAACATACTCTACTTGTATTCATATTGACAGCTATGATCTGAATTTAAGCTTTATAGCTTCCTGGGAAGATTGCATTGAAGCAAATAAGGTGCATTTTACTTATGATTGAGCTGCCAGTAAGGCAAACCGTACAACTGAGAGCATAATGTGATCTCTAAATAAAATGCGTTGTGTACAAATGTTGAGTTCTAGTGAGATCTACATATTCTACAGTTATTTAATAATGCATGTCTAACCTGCCGGCCTTTAATACTGAAGGATGGATTACTTATAGGGTCATCTGTTTTATGGTATTTATTATTTTGATAGACTCTCCTCTGTTTCTCTATATTTAACTATTGCACGTCTTGTTTCCTTTAACTTTATAAATGTAAACTCTTACATAAATGCCTGATAACGTTTAATGCTATAAGCACCCATAAATGATGCACCGGTACACTCACATAAAAACATGAACACTGTAGTACACCCAAGTGCAGCTGGTTAAAATGTATTTTCTTTTGTCTTTTGAACCATTTCTATTGTTTACAGTGCACATACATATACTTCTATCACAGTACATTCATATGTTTACTATGGACCTAGTTGCTTTCTATGTGATAACTGTTTTGCATGTTGCAGACAAGAGAGTCTCGCTTCATTAACAAAAGCATAGAAACAAATATGAAAAATAGATAGCAACGTTGTCATAAACTAGTTTTCCAGGGGGTATTCCAACATGGGCCCGGGCAGGAGTCTCACTACATCATGTGGGATGGTCTATTGGGGCAGGTGGGTGTTCCATGTTTTGACACCCTTCCACCTGTCTGTGGCATGCCATCACTATTTTAGTGCAGCGCCAGAGCCTTAGCATTGCTCTTAGTGTCTTTCCATCTCATCCTCTAACCTCACCCTTAAAATACTGGTTGTTTACATGGGCTATATTTGACATGTTTTTCCAGTTCCAGAATTATCAGGCCCCAGACTGCTAGTAGGAGCCATGCCCCGTAGCTGGATAGGGTCTAGTCCAACCAGCAAGCACACTGCCTCTGCCCAGTTGCGAGTTTCTCTCAGGTAGACCCTCTGCAACTGACCCATTTTTACTTTCACAACAAAGCTAAAGATTGTTTAGTTATGAAGAGGGCCAGAGCTATGCTCATAGCTCAATTGTTTGAGTCTGACCACGATGCACAGTGTAGTGTATGCTAGGACCCTTGCGATTCTGGGCTGACGCTGTGCAGGACAAACGTAAAGTGATGGGAGGTGTTAACAGAAATATAATATTATCATTCAGAGTGTGATTGTATGCTGGAGAATAAAGATGTCTATGAATCAGCGTCCTGTGTGGCGTATTTTATTTACATGCTCCAGGGCTAGGAGAGATGCTAGAACTGGCGACAAGTAGGGGAGATGGGTTCACTGACAGAATAACGACACCTAAAATATCCCCATACCACAATATCATGTTTTAAATATTGATGTAAAAAATATCGACATCCTATATTTATAATGGTAAGTACCAAAATATCGAGAAAAAACATATCGATGTAAAAATATAGTTGTTCAAAACATCAATTTATATATTATCTACTGGCGGTCGCCAGTAGATAGTAATAGTTAGGACCGAGTTTCCATAGGAAATCTGAAAATTCTATTTTGAATAACTTTGACGCCGGTTGACGAATCCTCGCGAAATTTTCAAAACTAATGGGGCGCTCCGTTCAGCTCTTACCCTGAAAGTCTCGGGGTGATTCGTCAAGTGGGGGCCAAGAAAAAAGGGGGGTCCCAAAACGCGTTTTCCCCATGCATTTTTCCATAGGACCTTTAGTCGAAGGTACAGCCCGAACGGCTGAACAGAATTACTTGAAATTTGGCAGAGAGGTAGTCCTCAGGTCAGGGAAGTGCCTTTTGCAGGTCTGGTGTCAATCTGTTTAGTAGTTCCTGAGAAAATAGCATTTAAAAGCATATAAATATCTATAAGCGCGCACCGTGCGCGCACCGTGCGAGCACCCTAACGTGCGCGAGCGTAATTCTGATTGATGGTTACATGTTAGTCAACATTTAAATCGGTCGAAATCAAGAAGTGTCGGCCGCCATTTTGTTTGTTTTCAGTGCGAGAGTGAAAAAGGAAGGTGGCGAACGTGAAAAGGGGGTAGGGTAGAGAGTTCCTGACCCCCTAGCCTTTGTCAGAAGGTCCCTGAAGGATCCCGAAGGCAGACATTTTTTTTACATTTTTTTAAAAAAAAATCACGGTGAAAAACCCAAAAAAAAAAAAAAACATTTTTTTAATACGTAGTTTATTGTAAAATAAATATATAAAAAAAATAAATTAGCATTTAAAAAACCGTACAAATTCACTGAAAAAAACCATAGGTTTCACACACGTTATAGTTAGGAATTAGCATTTAAAAAACCTTGCAAATTCACTTAAAAAACCATAGGTTTAACACATGTTATAGTTAGGTGGATATTTCACTCGTAAAAAACCAATGAAATTCCCCTGTTATAGTTAGTTCAGATAACTATAACTCGCGCGACCGCCACTCTATCACAAGGATGATGTCATCAGTGATGTCATGAGTGATGCCACTGACCATGTCATGAGTGTTGTAATATGTGACGTCATGAGCAGTGGATTGCGGGCGCGCGAGTTATAGTTATCTGAACTAACTATAACGGGGGAATTTCATTGGTTTTTTACGAGTGAAATATCCACCTAACTATAACATGTGTGAAACCTATGGTTTTTTAAGTGAATATATATATATATATATATATATATATATATATATATATATATACATATCAAACAAAATATTTAAATATTAAATATGTCAAATAATAAAATTGATATAAAAAATAAAATATATTTAATATACAGTTTAACAAATATAACAAATAAACTATTAAAAAAGTTAAACACACATACATAATAAATAATCTATATATTTACTTTAAACCAATTAATAAACTATTTAAATGTATTTTATCATTTTAAAATTATATAAAACTTTACAAATATATATATATATATATATGTATATATACCAATAACATAAAATCTAATAAAAACATTTTATTATAAATTAAAACATAAACTATTCAAAAATCTTTAAACTTAAATTTCCCACACCAGTTAGTGCAACAGTAGGGAAAGTGTTGGATTGCGGAGGGGTAACAATTAATATTCTCACTACAGTCAGTTTAAAATTAAAAACAAACAAAATATTAACAAAAATATTTAAAAAACAAAACAAATAAAAAAATATATAAATGTGTTAAAAATTAAAATTCTAAGATATTTAATACTGAAATATGTAAAAAAAACATATTATCATTTTAAATACATATGACAAATACCTACAAATATTATATTAAATTAAAAATATTTTTTAACAAATAAAAAAATAATTACAAATTATTTAAAAACAAAAACATTGATTATTACATAAATGTACTTTTTTTTATTTCCTACCATATAAAACTACATAATTCACAAACAACATCCAAATTTTAAAAAATGTACTTCAATAAATAACATAAATTATTACCAATTAAAGAAATATTATTAATTAACAAACAAATTAAAACTCATAAAAATGTATTAACTTCCCACACTTTACCCCTATAATCCCCACAATGCACAGCTAAAATGTAACTGTAAAAAAATGTATTACAAAATTAAAACTTATTTTCAATTAAAAAAGTAATATTATTTAACAACTAATTATAAAGTAAGTAAAATTAATTTACTCCCCTCCCTTTACCCCTATAAAAGTAAAACCCTTACACAACAAAAAAAACAAAATAACCTAATTAAATATCAATTAATTAATTGATAATGATCAAATAATTATTAAATGATTAAACATAAATTACTTCCCAGCCTTTACCCCTTTAAACCCCACAACCCACACCTGAAATTAATTATGCACTTTCCATATGTTATATTCAATTAATTAACATTAATTAACAACAAATTAATAATTAATTACAAATAAATGACTCCCGACCCTTTACCCCTATAAAACCCAGAAAACGCACCTAAAATTAATTACACAATTTCCATTAAAAAAATTCAAAATATTAATTAATGTAAATTAATAACAAATTATTAATTAGTCCCAAAAAATTCCCACCCTTTACCCCATATATCCCGCAATGCGCATTAATTACCAATTAATTAATTAATATTAATTAACAACCAATAATACTTAATTACAAATACATTACTTCCTACAATTAACACTATAAAATATCCATTAAATAAATATTAATACATAAAAAATAATCATTAATTTATTATAATTAAATTACTTCCCACCCTATGCCCCTATAAACCCACAACCCGCTACGGAACTAAAAAAACGCAAAATGTAATTAAAATAAAATTGATAACTACAAAAGATTTAATATACACTCATACATTAAAAACATACATCACATACTTTTAAAATATATCCCATCTGCAGATATCCAATGTGGAGACCCCCGTTATAACGCTCAAAGAAATCAGCAATGCAATAAGCAAAGTAGCCCCATCTAAAGCTCCAGGGCTAGACAAGATTCCAGGGGATATCTTCCGTAGTGAACCTTCCATCTGGGGACCTTATTTGTGGTCATTGTACAATGCCATACTGCAGGGAATGGCGATCCCCTCAACCTGGGCTGGTGCAGAAATCCTGCCAATTTATAAAAAGGGCTCTCCACTTCTTCCCACAAACTATAGACCAATACGTCTATTAGATGTCAGTCAGAAAATCTTTGCTTGAAAGCAAGATCCTGAGCCCCTTTCAAACAGCTTTAGGGAAATCTGTCAACTGTAGATCAAATCTTTAGGCACCATCTGCTGTATTGGAAAACTGTGATCTTAGAGGGTGGTAGACTTTATCTAATTTTGTAGATTTAAAATCTGTGTTTGATTTGATTCCCAGAGACAAACTGTGAGTGGTCCTAAGCGAGTTGGGGGTCACAAGCTAGCTATGCATCCTCTTTAAGTGGTTACATGAAGGCAATTATGCCCAAATTAGATTCGGCAAGTATGGAGAATTAACTTCCCCTATACCTATAGATAGTGGTGCCCAACAAGGCTGCGTTCTTGCACCGACTCTTTTCAGTTTATTTATTAACGCACTTGTCTAGACACTCAACGCTGGGAATAACAATGATGCACCTAGGTTAGCAAACAGAAAAGTGCCAGCAATGATGTTCGCTGACGATACTCTTCTGCTTTCCAAGTCCCCAATGGGTGTATAGAGGATTCTTGACAGCTTCAATGCCTTTTGTAAATCCAGGAGGCTCAAAATTAACACCCTGAAGACCACATTTATGGTCTTCAAATCAGGCAGCTCAACTCGACGTAATCCTAGCCTACAAGGTATCCCGCTGGAGAAGATGTCGGTATTTGAGTACCTTGGGGTTACTTTACTGATAAATTGGGTTGGGAAGCCAAAATCGATAAAGCCAGCTGAAAGCTATCTCAGACCACAGGGGGCCTGACCAAGGTTTTTGGGAGTTCTAGTCATAAACCCATTGGTCCGCTAGTTGAAATTTACAAAGTGCAAGCAAGGGCTGCCTATTTGTATGGGGCTGAAATCTGGGGGCACAGCCCATCACAAAGTATTGTCAGTTATTTGGACTCCCCCCCAGTGCACCCCTCTCACTGCTCCGTTTTTACATTGGGGTATGGCCAATTGTGGATGAAATCGCCCTCAGACCCCTCATATTTTGGCATAGTCTATAGGCAACTCTGGAATTGGCTGATTACAGGGCAGAACTAAGGGAGGTACTGAGCCTATATTGTGCAGGAAAACTAACTTGGATAGCATATGTTAGGGACACACTTTTGGTCATGGGCAGACCAAGCCTGTGGTATAATGCAGAGGCAGTCTGCCCTACTACATCTAGGAACAAACTGGTCAGGAGTTTTAGGGAGAGCAAACTTGCTGAGCTACAGGGGACCTCATCAACAGGCTCATTGACCGTAGTGTTTGAGACCATTAAAGACCAGTATAGTTTGGAGCCTGTTTTGGAGGACATTCAACCTGCTCTAGCCAGAAAGCTATACTTGTAATTTAGGCACGGGGTTCTCCCGTTGCGTGCCTTTACAAACAAATGGGCTGGCACTATACCCTTAGGTTGCCCGGCATGCAGCAGTCCAGAGTCTGAATTACATGTATTTTTCATTTGTTCTGAATATAGGAAGAATAGGCACAGTTGGTTGCTTCAGCTATGCAGAATTTTATGCACACAGCACTGCATAGAAGCATTTAGATTGCTAAAATACAACACACAGTTGCCTATTGTATTTGTGGTGTCGCATTTTTTACTTTCTATGTGGTGTTTAGGCAAAACATTCTGAATGTTACTGTGTTGGTCATAGACATTAATATCACCATGTGTTATTGGATTTGTTCCAATTTTATCTATTTCCTACTTCCAAGATTTTTATGTGTTCTCTTAGGGGCCGATTCCGATCCGGGTTGGAAGGGCACCGAACGCGATCCGACTAGAAAAACTACAAGCCGTACGCGTGTTTTCCGGCCGACTTGTACAGCTGTACGAACTAGCAAGTACGATGCGAGCTACATGAGTCGTTTCTGGGTCCGAACCGCTCCGTACGTCTCGGTCGTAAGCTAACCGTGGCGTGCAATGGATGCGATTCACGACCGAGACAGTATGATGCAT
The DNA here is from genome assembly GCF_964204655.1 of Triturus cristatus. Classification (NCBI taxonomy): domain Eukaryota; kingdom Metazoa; phylum Chordata; class Amphibia; order Caudata; family Salamandridae; genus Triturus; species Triturus cristatus. The sequence continues at coordinate 843,868,157 of NC_140587.1, read as the reverse complement.
GCGTCCGACAGCCTGTGAGAGCCGGATTGTTCGGCTCGCAAATTGTCCAGGTGGTTGCCTTTGGGGGTCCGCGTTGGATCCCCTGTTACCTGTAGCCCTACGACTCAGACACAGGGGGAGACCCATGGGTCTCACCAACACAGGCATGTACGGTGTGGATGGCACTGATGCATACCCACTGTAGGGGGCGCCCTTGTCCGCGACGTACCCATTCAGTCAATGGGAGCCCATGTACGCATCGTACGACCGTCTCCCATTGACTTCTATGGGAGTCCGACCGAACCGAGTCCGACAGCATACTGCCGCATCGTACTCGCTCCGTCGGACTGCAGGACTCCGGCTCGGACGGAAAACACTCCGGATCCAGCTCGGTTGGAGTGCTTTCTGACCCGGATCTGAATCGGCCTCTTAGTGTTTCTATTACACCACATATCTGCTTTTATTATTATATTAAATTTGTATTCATTGCCTTTTATTGCATGGGGCGTGGGCTCCAAATGACGGTCTTTATGAATCTGAATGTGGGGTTTGACCCGGTCCTCAATAGGATTGTTTTAATGTTTTAATTATTTGTTATTGTAATGGTCTATTGGTCGAATAAAGTTTTCTTGATGATGATGATGAAAATATAAACTAAAATACTTAACGCTAATTAAAAAATCGATATTTTAAACAACTATATTTTTGCAAACGATATTAATGACTTCTATATTTTTGAAAATTATATCTCTTACCTTAAATTCGATATTCTTGACCATGATATTCTTGGTCGGTATTTCTATGTCACGATATTTCCAACTCGATATTTGTGTAGGTCGACATTTCTAACTCGATATTCTGTCTGCATATTGGGAGATGTGGTGCCCCAAAAACGACAAAGCTGCTCATGTACGCCATTTGTGCCCACCAGCAATGCAGAGCGATATGTAACCAGTGCCTGTGGATTCAAAGCCCTGCTCCTGCCAGTAAATGGCTGCAGAAGAAATCTAAGGCCCTGCAGAGGAGCATATTCAAAATACCTGCCCAAAAAACCCACAGGTGAAGGGGTCAACTGAAATTCTGCGCTATGCCCGAATACAGAGCAATTACTCAAACCAAGCATACCTATAATGACAGCAACAACCAGGTAGAAGAAACAGAGATTTTACTCACTTTCAAAGACAAGTGAAGCAGTCTAACACCTCAGACCCGGCGTGTTGACCCAAATTCATGCCCACATGTTGTGTTTACTGAAGTTGCAGAGGCTGCCGCATAAATCGAAAGCTGTCTGAACAGCATGTGCTCTCAATGGCAGCAGAGCACAAAATACAATGCAGCTGTGTTCCTGAGCTGCCACCACCATTCAACACTTCCAAGAAGCAGAACATAGGTGCCGTTTGGGCTACGTGAATTGAAGCATTCAATGATTTCATACATGAATTAGAAGCATTAGACCACAAGAAAATCCTCCAATATTATAAACCTTGCATGTGATGGAATAAAAGATGTGCTAAAGAAAGCCTCACAAACTGATGCAACATCATACCATGTGATATAAGAGGAGCTGGAAGACAAAATCAATCCCATGCCGAATGTCGACTATGAAAGATAAGTCTTCAGACAAGCCAGACAACAAGTTGGTGCAACGATGGATGAATTTGTTGAAAGACTTGACACACTTATTAAACACTGTAAGTTCTGTGACTTTAATGATGAAGAAGCCATGCTTCTCAGGGTCATTGATAGTTGCTTTTCCAATTCCTTTAGAAGACGCATGTTGAGAGATGCACTCAATTTAGAGAAAATGCTGATGGCTGCGAGAGCAGAAGAATGAACTGCTGACATGGAAACAGGAATGGCACTGAAAAGCAAGCACAAGTGGAAAATAGATGCATATAGGTCAACATCTTTGAAGAAAACAAAGCTGCGCATCCAATGTGGATTTTTGTTTTCCCATGAAGGCAAATGTCCGACCACAGGACAAATCTGCAAATGTTAAGGGAAAGAGATCCATTTCACAGTATGCTGAGCCAAAGAAAAATCAAGTGCATCATGACAGAGAGAAAAGATTGCCGCTGGAACGTTCCAGAAACAATCTAGCCATGCCCACAAGGTCCAAAAAGACATCAGCTATCACAAGTAGAGACAAGGCAAAGTTTATCACCATCACTTTCGTCATGCAAAGGCTCTTCAATGACGTAATTAAGTACCGATGAAGAAAATGGAAGTGTGCGGATGATGTCCGCCATAGGACAACATGCTCAAGTGGGATAAGCTGCCTATAAAGAAGATAGAAAATCAAGGAAAACACACCAAGCAAAGCAAAAAGCTTCATTTGAACACTGTCCCAAGATAAGCTTGAAAGTAAACAGATACCCAATAACCTTCATTATAGACAGTGGTGCGTTGATTAATATCATGATAATAGAAAATTCAACAGCCAGTCCCCGGTACCAAGACTCACCCATCAGACATGAAGGCCTATACTTGGCTGCGTCCAACCCGCGACAAAGTCAAGGGTCATTCACAGTGACCTTGCGACACAAAAATATGTCAGTGCAAGCCACCATTCATGTTCTACTTGGAACTGCATTGAGTGCATATTTGCTCAGCTTTACCACCGTTGCTGGTATGGGATTGATATCCCTCAACTACCACATCAGTGCACAGTCTAAAATCATAAACCAGTTCCCATTGTTGTTCCATGGCCTAGGACGATCAAAGAACATGAAAGTTCAGCTGCACATTAAGGTGTGGTTGATGGAAAAGTGACATTATGGTTCAGAGTGCAATTGTATGCTGGAGAATAAAGATGTCTATGAATCAGCTCTGTTTGTGGTGTATCTTTTTTACATGCTCCAGAGATGGGAAGACGCTACACACAGTAGGCACACTCCTGGCACACAGACAATTTTCCTATCAGCTTTTAGATCATCTTGACAGTGATTAGCTAGCCAGAAAACAGATTTAGTCAATCCTAAAAATATGGTAAAACCTATCATTTTTCTGGGTCCACCTGGGAAGTCATCAGCAATTGCATAATTCAAGCTTTTCAGCTTTCTTGAAGTCAAGTACATCTGATGAAATAAGGTAATTGAATGGTTTTGAAGCTTGCATTTAGCAAAACCCTGCAAGTGTAGTACCTCGCCATAAAACATTCACTGTTCAACAGCTCTGTCCCTTTATTGGTCCCTATTAGAGTGAAATCCACTTTGCTAAGTCCCTTTTTTGTCTATTGGCCTAACAGTCATGACTTACAGCATTTAGATTCTTTAAAAAAGTCCCCTTTTACGTTGTATGACTATTTAAAAATAAATACAGATAATTAACTTTATTTGTTTGTACTCATACATGGAAATCAAGAAAAACAATACACTGGGAGTCTTAATTGTTTATATCCTCCTAACAAGGTTATTTTAAATTGATGTCACCTCTCATCCCAATCCTTACAAACTTTGGACAGCTAGATAAAAGAGGAAAAGACAACAGTGCCTCTGGGCCTGTGAGTGATGATGAGAATACTAATGCTTGACAAATCTGCACCTGAAACTAGCTCACTGGAAGGCCCCACAGTCTCTCTATAATAAATGCTAAGGTTTCAGGTGGGGCCAAAAAGGACCTCAAACTACATGTTTCCAAGACCTATAGACAAAAAACAGCCCCAGTCGCATTCCAGAAATAACAGATTTAAGATGCCAGTGTTAGTGGATGCTAAAATGCTAAATCTGCTCGCCTGTTCTGACATGCTCATGATAAAAGGGACTGATAACTAGATCTGGAGCGGACAGACTAAAATCCCACTCACCCTGTGAATGGTATCTGTGTTTATCAGAATTATGGCAATTCCATTCCGTTTTAAATACCCATGCTCCCACAACACTATCTAAGTGAACTAAAGGTGCTATTTACGAGAAGAATACATTACCATATACACCTGGGTTGTCAGGAATGCTGACACCAAACACAAAACAATGTTATAGACACTGGAACATGTTTGTAGAATTTATTCACTGTACATACTTTTGATCCTCTGAGGTAATGTGAATATCTTGTGGTTTTATGTAGTATTGTGTGGATGTCAGACAGAAAATAGTTGTAGAGCATCCATTTATTGTATGCAGGACAAAAGCATAATTTCAATATCGTCTTTAATTGAGATGCATTTTATGCAAACACTGCTGATGACTGATGACTTTATTACCTTGTGCAGATTACTGGAGTATGAAGAATGCAAATATGATCACTATTGAAATCAGTTTACCCAAAGTAGGCCTGGATGTCTTTTTCAAAATTAGATTTCCAGTAAATCCATGTAATAGTGAAATGAAAATAACTTACATAAAGAATATCATGGTTTGTATCCAGACTTTTACTTGAGTGGGAATCAATTTAAAGTAAGATGGTTTAACATCTCTATCTTACACCAACGGGGTTGATCCCTGCTCATGGTGTATCCCTTTATTCATGGCGACAGACCTTAGCCGTCTGTGAAAAAATTATCAGGAGCTACACATAACATATATTAAAATCACAACACTAATTCTAAATTCAGTCAATAATGCCAGTTATGATAAGTTTTAAGGGTTTTATTTTCATTAAAAAACATTTAGTAATTTCTTTGTCTTTTTATTCTGTATTCAGTTAATTTAAGTATTAATCAGATTACAGAATTAATAATAAAAATATGGTTTGGACAAGTTACATAAAATGTTCAATACAGCACGTTTCATAGAGGCATGAATCCCTATAGAGTGCGGTTAAATGGGTGTTAGCAGGAACCCATATAGAGTTCAAGTTCGAGAGGCAAGAGTGAGGGAACATGAAGGTCAAATTCGATCAATAAGTATCAGCTGTACTTCCCGTAGAGAGAAGTTCACCAAAGCAAACATATTCATGTCAGCAAACAGGCAGGGTAAGGTGGCAAATCAGCATTCAGCCTTCAGCATAAAGCCATCAGCATTCAGCTTCATTGCTGAAAAATGGCATAGGTCTGCAAAAGCATGAGGGAAAAAAATGATCATTTCTACTCTAGGAACACGCACTAATATAAATAGTCAAACGAAAAGTTGCAGTTTGTGCATCATCCACTTCTCTTCTCATCCAATCGACTTTCGATTCTTTTTGAGAACTGATTCTTCCCCTCCTTTCCCATGTGCACATACAAGGGGTTAACTAAGACTTATCATGAAGTATGAAACATTTATTGAACTATGTCTATGTATGAAGATTTTCAATTCCTAGACCTCTTTTCCTATCGAAATGATCACATTCTAACCTTCTAGTGAAATGAATTGTATGTTCAAATAAACAATGGGCTTTGTGAAATAAAAACATCAACCATTATGAAATAAGGAAGGTTAGGTGAAAATATCAACATTTTCTATTCATCCATTGCATCTATTGTGTGACACAATGTGAATTCATTCTATTCAATGATAAAGTGTTTCTAGCAAAGCACTTAAAAATGTTATATTATTTAAATACATTCTTGAATACAATATGAAGGCTTCACTAAAGGCATGTCAGGGCAACGTCAATTCTAAGCATTTGGTGCATGTCTCTGCACGTTTAAATTTGCTGCTTGAAAACAGCAGGAAGCTTGCTTAAACATCCTGAGGCCTCATACTAATGGATATAGTTATATATGTATTTATGTATATATATATATCCACATGAAAGGCACTCCCCAATGAAGGCGCCACACACAGCGTGAAATTTTCCCTCTTTAATTGCAGGACTCTCAGGACATAAAACAATGTTGTTTCAGCATCAATATGCCGCTCTCGCCATACGTGTTTCAGGTCCTTTACCCTTGATCACTGGCTCAGCAAATGGAAGGCAGGCAGAAAACAATGACATCCCACTTGCAACGTTTATATCAATCTTGCCCACATGTCCACAGAGTGCATTCTGGTTAAGTGAGTTTGATGATATTAAGTCCCAAATGGGTACCGCCATACTGTCTCCTAATTCATTCATTCTTTTACCCCAATGGGTTGCTGATCACAAACATAGTCCATGGTCCATGTCCTGCTTCCTTTCGGTCCCACAATCGGACACGCTGTTCCTCCGCGTCTTGAATTCACTGGCGCTGAGGATCCGCATACTCAGCGGTGGGGCAGCCTTCGCGGCCGGAGTGGGCCACTACACATCCACATGAAAGGCACTCCCCAATGAAGGCGCCACACACAGCGTGAAATTTTCCATCTTTAATTGCAGGACTCTCAGGACATAAAACAATGTTGTTTCAGCATCAATATGCCACTCTCGCCATACGCGTTTCGGGTCCTTTACCCTTGATCACTGGCTCGGCAAATGGAAGGCAGGCGGAAAACAATGACATCGCACTTGCAACGTTTATATCAATCCCCCCCACATGGGCATATATTATTTTGCGTTTTAATAAAAGCTTTCTCTCACTTTCAAGACAAACATTAGACACCAGTGAATTAGGCTTTTCCAATTCTTTTTCTCCAAGGAATCCTAGGACTTAGTGAGACTCAAAAGGGACTGCAGGGTTGTGTTAGCCCTAGTTTTTTGGGTCACACTGATAGATCCCTGAAGCCTCAAAAGATAAACACAATCTTTTCTGAGAAAAGAAGCACTTGCAGGTGTCTGCCACTAAGTACCAACTGTATTAGCCTTGAGTTAAAGGGAGTATTACGAGTTAAGCAAACCTGTCAGAGAATATCTCATCCTGCACTCCCAAAAACGGAACACACACCCACGCACACACAAACACAATAATTGGTATTTTACTATTTGATTATTTATTATATGCAATTTTTCTACAAATCGCAAGTATAAGAAGCATTACTTCTGCAAATGAGTGCAAAGGTCAAATATGCCCCACGCATATTTCACACACATCCCTATTGTACTAGTTTAGCTATTTGGTTGCAAACAGCAATCTAGCACCATGGTTCGGTAAATCCTTAATAATACACTGATATGCAATACCTCCCCACGTTTCTTATGGTAGCTTCAAGTTTTAAGTAAAAAGTCCAAGATTCACCACTCCCTCCAGCAAACAGTCTGTTGTCTAACACCACCCCTGTACCAATATCATGTAAACATTTTCTAGGTCTGATGTTCAATGGAGTGAGGAGGGGTTGCCTCATGGGTTGCTCTTGTAACATTATAGCAAAACATTTTCAAAACGTGCATGCAAAAACTTAATTTAACTTTCCTTCATTCTTCCTGCAGGATTGAACACACAAAGGCATCTCCCTCTTAGCTTCTTTTTGCTGCCATTTTTACAAACAATTGGTGCACCAGAGAATGACAATTTTACTTCTTGGCCCTGATAACATTTGTTAACACAAATATGACAGTCAAAGCCCACTTTTAATAGTTGCAAAGCAAAAGCAAGACGTTAGCCTCTTTTTGTAAGCCTTTCAATTGCACTACGTTTGCACTATTTAAATGAACTGACTGTGTTATCGTAGACCACATTGCATGCAATCACGCCTGTTTGTGCAAGCAAAATAGAAAATACACAGAGAAGCCATTTAACACTTAGCTTGTTACAATATAAATCTGAAAACAACGTTCAATCTTGAAAGTAATGGTGATATGTTTTGTAAGACTATCAATATTAAGGCTAAAGGTGTATTGTACATAATTCTTCCAAAATAGTGTTAAGGAGCAATACATCGATCCACATTTAGGCATGTTATTTCCAAACAGGATAAACTGCGTAGAATAACATTCACATTAAGGGGTCCACCAAACGTTTGAAGAAAAAATATTGTGATACAAGAATCTAAAAAATATTGTCAACTCAAAAATATAAAGGGATTGAATATAGAAGGCAAGATTAGTGTTTAGGTATATAATATATTTTTTTGAATATCATTGTATTTAATATGTTTTTCTTTAATATAGTTGCATGAAATATCATTCAATAATTAACTAAATATATTATTTATGGTATTGGTAGCAGGTATTAGTATTATAATATTTTTTATGGTAGAGTATCATTATTAATTGAAATGTTTTCAATTTAATTAGTAATATTTCCATTTACAAGAGGGTTGTTTGGTTTGTAGGGGACTAGAGTTGGACAATATTTAAAATATATATTATTGTTTTTGACATTTTTTTGTAATTAAATTAGAGATAGATTGTATTGTATTGTATTGTAATTGCATTTATATAGCGCTTACTACCCCATACAAGGTGTCGAAGTACCCATAAAGGATTAGTGGTGCATTAGTATAGTGAAATATGAAAGTAATTTGAGTGGTGGATATGTTAGTCAGGTATTTGGGTTCAGAAGGATAGTCATGCAATAGATTACATAAATTAACTGTTAGTTGGTATTTTGATTATTTGTTTTTAGCTGACATTTGTTTGAAAAATTAATTTATTTCTACGATTTGGGAAATCATTTCTTCATTTATCATTTCCTTTGATTTTAAATATTTTATTTATTTATTAATTCCATATTAATAATGTTTAATTTTCAAAATAGACATTAGTTAATTTTATTTGTTAGTGTTTTTTGGTTTGTGGGTGTGTGTGTGTATTTATTTCAAATATTTTTATTTTGACCTATGTGTATTTATTTTGTAATATAAAATGTTTTTTTTTTCAATTTAATGTAATTCTATTAATCTTTATTCAATATATTTTTTTCATTTTAAATGTGTTTTAATATTTCTGTTCTGTATTATATACATATACATTTGTTTTAAAGTTTAAGAGTTGCAATAATATATATAATCCCTCCGGAGGCTGACACTTCCCTTACTGTTGCTCATGTTTGAGTGAGAATAGTATTTCTAACCCTTCCAAAGTAAAACACTTTCCCTGTTTTTCCTCAGGTTGGAGTGGGAAAGATAAATTTGACCACTTCAAAGTCCAGTAATTTCCCTGGTGTTGCTAAGAATGGAGGGGTAATAGTTGCTCCAACACAACCTAAGTCCAGTAGTTTACCTACTGATGTGTGTGCTGGAGTGAAAAAAGAAAATCTGGCTGCTCTAAAGTCCAACACTTTGCTACTGTTACTTTAGCTTGCATGAGAAAAGTAAATCTGACCACCCCCAATGGCCAACACTATCAATGGGTGTGCTTATCTTGGAGTGGAAATAGTAAATTAGACCCTTCCAAAGTTTTGTTTTGTTATTTTTTGTAAAGCGCATTGCTGCCCCAACAACCGGGCTTCCAGCACTGGACCCAGAAGACAAACGAGCTGCCATCTCCTGGCATCACAGAAAAGAAGGTGGGGGTAGATGGGGAAAAGACTTGTCTTAAGAGATGTCCTAAAAGGCAGGTGTTTCAGGATAATCCTGATGTAGAGAGGAGGTGCGTTCCAGAGAAAAGGTATCAGGGCACGGGAAGAGCGTCCGCCAGCTCTTAACCTTCGGACTCAGGGTATAATGGTCAGGTTAAGGTCGGCAGAGGCCGTGAGGGTAGGTAGGGAGATAGAATGTTGCAAAGGTAGGGGCCCCCTGGGAGTGCAGGGTCTTGTGGGCAATGCACAAGGTCTTAAAATAAATGGTTTTGTCTGCAGTGAGCCATTGCAGCCTGCGGTAAAGACCGGAGGTGAAGAAGAATTTGAGGAAGGAGAATAGCAGGCTATCTGCAGCGTTTTGGGGACAGCTGGAGTCTCATATAGAATGATACAGTTATCTTACCGGGACACGATTACTGCCTGAATGATGGTTTGATGGGTGCATGGATCAAAGAGGCTCAGGATGTGTTTAAGGCTTCTCATAATCCAAAAACAAGTGCCGGCTGCCGATTTGGGTTGATCCTCAAAGGCCAAAGTGTAATCCATCCAAACTCCTAAGATTTTGATAGAGGACTTAGGCTTTGGGGGAGAACCAATGGAGGTAGTCCACCAGTGGTTGCCCCAGACGTGAACATGTTTGCCTAGTAAAACTGTTTCATTCTTATTTGCATTCAGGTGTAGACAGTTGATGTTCGTCCACTTTGCTTCAGCAAGCTTGCCCTTTTGGAAGTTGGCCAGCCATATCTTGCGTAGGATTCCTGGAGAGTGAAAGAACGAGCTGGGTGTCATCAGTATATGACACCAACACAAGCCCATGGATTTAATGACATGTGCCAAAAGTTGAATGTAAATATTGAGTAATGTAGGACTCAATGAAGAGTCCTAGGGTACCCCATAGTATACAGTGTGAAGTTGGGAACTATGAGGAGGAGAGATGTTCTGGAGGGAATGCTCAGATAGAAAGGAGGAGAACCCATACAGTGCAGACCCACCTATGCCAATGCCCTGTAGCCGCTTGAGTAGAGTTTTGTGAGACACCATGTAAAAAGGGGCGCTCAAGTCAAGCAGGATCAGGACCGATGATCTACCTCGTTCAGGGACGCAGGAAGTTGCTTTGTGACCGTGAGGAAAGCCCAACGTTTTCCCAACGTTTGCTTATGTTGGAGTGGGAATAGTAAATCTACTCCCCCCGGCCCAATAAGTCCAACAGTTTAACCCATTGTTGCTCTGTTTGGAGTGGTATTGTAAATATAACACCTCAAAATTCCAATACTCTCACTGCTTTCACTTAACTTGGAGTGGGAATAGTAAATCTGTCCATTTGAAAGTGTAACAGTTACTCTACTGTTTTTCATATTGGAGTGAGAATAGTAAATCTAACCCCTCCAAAATCCAGTACTTTCCCTGCTGGTGCCTATGTTGAAGTGGAGAGTTGTGATAGTAATGTTGGCTTCTACAATGTTTAACACTTTCCCTTCTTTTTTTCTACATTGGAGTGGCAATAGTAAATCTAACCCTTCCAAAATGTAAGACATTCCATACTGCTATTTATTTTGTTTTATAACACATAGGGCCCGATTCTGATGCGGTTTGGAAGGCTTCCCGACCAAATGGGTTTGGGAATAGTTTCCAACCGAACAGGATCGGGAGAGTCCAACTGACCGAGTACGATGCATCTGGATACTTCCAGATACAATTTGGTTGGACTCCCATTGACTTAAACGGGAGCCTATGTTCCTAACCGCATTGTAATCGTGCCCTTGGCTGGAAAGACACATTCCCGATCCGATTTGGATAGAGCAAATGCAGTTATGAGGCCTTCCTAACTGCATCAGAATCAGGCCCTTAGTATTGGTTTCATAACACAACTGAAACAATAATTTGTGAAACTGAGCGAAGCAGGGCCCATGTTCAAGTGCAGGGCAACATACAAGGTATCAATCCATGTCACATATGTGAAATTCAGTAACCAGCCTGATGACAGATTGTTACAAATAACACCAGGACACATGGTCCCCTACACACCCAGTGTCTCCTTTAGTTCATGGGCCCCTTAAACAAGTCCAGGGGCCCCAGATTCACTCATATTTCCTTTGGAACACCCCATGCCTTAAACACCACTTTTTTCATTGCCACCCAATTGTCCATGCCTCGAGCTTATATGTGCAGTGATGGCGCTTTCACGTCTCGCCAGGTCTCTCTTGGCCACCAAATAGGCCATGGCCATAAGGGCTCAAATGGCTCATGGCTTCCCAGCATGTCCATATTCCCTAACAGTCTAACCTAGGGGTCCATAGCCAACGGCAAGCCCACCACCCACTCAATCTGACCATTTAACTCCCTCCAATACTCTTATGTTACTGGGAAATCCCATAATAGGTGATACAGGGAGCCTGGAAGCCGTGGTACCGCAGGCTACGGGGATGAGTAAATCCTTGGAAAATACTTAAACTGGGGAGGGCGGAAACACATGGATATAGCTAACATCCTAGAGGCCATTTTAGCCTCAACCCATTCTTTCATCGTCAAGGGTCTCCACATCCTCCTTCTACATCATCCTCAGGGTCCTTAGGGGGTCCGGCATGTTCACAACCAATGATTTGTATAACCGCAAAGTACTACCTCTGCCCAACTCATCCATTACCAACTTACATTCTAGTGGGTTCAATTCTAGGACGGTGCCTAGTCTCTCTGTATAGCACTCTAAAATATAACTTAGCTGAAATTATCAATACAACTGCGAGAAGTGCAGCTGAAACTCTGTCACCAGGTCCTGAAATGACCACATCTGCCCCTCCATCCATACATCTCATAGTGTAGAAATGCCAATAAGGTACCAAGAATGAAACCCACCAAGGCCTACTGTCTCTGACAACCATGTCCAGTTCCAGAGAGGAGTCATCCCTGTAGGAGTGCCACACAACTTCATGTGACAGAGGGCCATGTACCAGCAATGATTAGGAGCCTGTGTGACAGGTTGCCCTGGCATACAGCAACAGAAGTAAGCCATAGGTGTGCAACAAGACCAGCTCCAACCTGTGAGCGGGATCACCTCTGTCTGCACAGAACCAGTCATTGATGTTTATCAACTGTGTAGCCTAATTATAAAAACTAATATCCACGAACCCTAGCCCACCACTTCTCAAAGGACATTCTAGGTGATTTTCCCACCCCTAAGAAACATGTGATATGTGTCTGCAGACCAGTAAAGAAAGTAGGTTGAAGCGGGTGGGAATAATGATGTAGGACATATAGGAAACTGGGGAGGGACACCATCTTAAAGAGTGTGCCACAGTCTGCTATTGAGAGCGGCAGCTTAGACCATTCCTCCATGTTCCGCTAAGCCCTGTTCAGGTGCGGGCCACAATAATTTCCTAATAACTCATTGGGGTGAGGGCCACCTTTGTGCCTAAATGACACAAACTACCCTCTGCTACTGCTAAATGATGGTCGACATCCCCCTAGTCTATTGTTCCCTTTTAGACACCAATGTTGACTTCTGCCAGTTGACTCTGAGCCCTGATGCCTCCCCTTACTACTCCAGGATCTACTATATAGTGGGTATACCCATTGATTGAACTGGGGTCCAAACTGCATTTTCTGGAAGACCGCCAAGAGATAAGGCAACTGCACCGTATCAAAGGCTTATTCAGAATCGACCAAGAGAAGCAGCTCATCGGTGTGGGCTAGCGCCAAGTGTAGGGGTTGCAGACAATGCCTTGTGCGCCTGCCCGGCATAAAGCCGTTCTGGTCGAAATGCACAACCAATTAGAGCACCGTATTTAGGCGCATATCCAAGACTTTGGCTAAGAATTTCACCTCTAAGTTGATGGGCCGATAAGACCCACAGTCTTATCGGCCCATCAAAAAAAGTGGTTATTCAACATGAGGCACGATCCAATTGACATTTTGAATCATTTTTTGTACAGTCCAAAGAATCTAATTTCTGATGAAAAACAATGACCTCCGGACCTGCCAAACTTTCTCCAGATTGTCAGTAATGATGATTTTCGAATGTCTAACCCAAACTCTGAGGAGGGAAGTAGAAGATAATCAAGGTGGGAGGTGGTGTCATATGGATTGGAATAATATAGGAATTGTGGCTTGGTGCGGTGCTGCATCTGCCAAATATCCACCAACCCCTGAGCCTCAGCCCAAGACCCAAAGTGTATTGAGCGAGCAACATCCTGGGTGGAAGTCGTGTCCATCTCTGGGTCATTCACTGCATTGAAACCTCTCCCCAGCAATGTAAATCAAGGCAGAGTGGTCGTTTAGAGCTGGGCCACTGCCTCCAGGGTCATGCCCAATATCTGAAGGGGTATAAAGACACTCTCCAATGTTCACATTACACCCTCAAGAGTCCCATGTATAACCACAAACCGCCCCAGGGGATCTGTATACACTTCCTGCAGTTAGTCCCGAGGATGTGTGTTTCTTAAAGCATGAGAACAGCAGGGCGGTATCACTGCTGCCGCTTAATCTGGTCATCAAGGCCATTTACATTCTCAGTGACTATTTTATATTCTCCTAATGTACCTGCCATAGTTTCCACACCCATTGTAGCTGTCACTGCAAAATAAAAAAGCAAGTAAAAGAGACCTGAAATAGGCCCCACTTCTCAAATATGAAAAACAAAAGAACATTTCTAAAATTCAAACAACTCTTTCAGGGCCCCCGGAAGTGCCAGAAGCCAAAAACCCATCCTACCCACCACCCTACACTTTCCTCCTTGAAGCAGCTTTCGCCCTTGTGACCACACAGCTAAGACTCCCAAAACAAACTAAATAACACCAGGGGGTAAGCCTCCTACAGCCCCCAGTCAGGTATGACTGTATAACACACTGTCTTAGCCATGGCGGCGGCTCTGAGGGCCTAAGGTGTCTCGAATAGTCCTATTGCTGCCCAGCTCAGTCTAGTCGGGGGAGCTCTCCACAATGTTGATCTCGAGTGCTTCGGGCAATAAGGTGTCACCTCCTCCGACCTATGTCACTGTTTGTTTCTCCTAGTGCACCATGTCAATTGCCTCCAACAAATGTGGCCGGAGGACCAGACACTCCTCCACCCAGGCCCAAGTGCTCTCCGGGGTGTCAAAGAACAGTGAGCGGTTATTGAGGATCATCTTGAGGTTTTTCGGGAATTGCAACATGTACCTGATCTGCATATCCTGAAGCTTCTCCCTCATAGCCAGGAAAGTGCATCACTGCAGCTGGACGTTCAGAGTATAGTCCAGAAAGAGCATGACCTTGTCCCTCCACAGTCCAGTTTGTCCAGCGTCTGGCCTCCTGGAGCACAACATCCCTGTTCACAAAGTTAAGGAGCCGGGCAATAATGGGTCTTGGGTGGTTCCCGGGGTGTCCTGGTGGCAAGGACCTATTGCATGCTCCACCACAAAATAGATCAACAATGACTCCATTGGCTTTCATGAACTGATCCAGGCCATGATAAAGTCAGTGGGCCAGGGACCCTTAGCTCCCTCTGGGACCCCCACAATGAGGAAATTGTTCCATGGAGACCTGCCCTCAGCGTCATGAACTCTGGTCTCCAGGGACTCAATCAGCCCTGTAGGGCCGCAAGCAAGGCCTGAAAATCTTAGTAGTGTCTTCAACCTCGGACATTCTCCCCTCCCCCTTTGAGGCCATTTCCACCACGTTGCGGATATCTTGGCAGGGAAGGGACTAGTCGATAATCAGTTCTCCTATTTTGCACTCTAGTGATGCACAAGATTCAGTGATAGCTTGGAGATGGGATGCTGTGAAGTCCGGGGGGGGCCTTCCAGCAGAGTTCCATCTCCACCACGCTCATTTCGATCCACAGCAGGTCAGGTGAGCTTTTTGATCTTCCCTTGGGCAGGGGCTTCTGCCTTCTCCTTGCTCATCATGCCTCAACCGCACTCCAGGTGTAAATAGAAGCAGTCAGGGGGACACTAGGTCTCAGATCTCTTCTCGCAGGGCACAGGTGGAAGCACCTCAGCAACACAGCACTAGCAGCCACACTCCCACAGTAGCCAATTTGCTCAGCCGAATCAGTTGTCTTGGAGATCCTTACTCTGTTGCCTGGACCCCAAAGACCCGGGCCCTCCGGCACCACCAGGCTGCAGTCCCTGGCAATAAGGAACCCAGCAGCTGATGAAAAGCTGCTGCCTCCAGTTACTCTCCCTCTTGTGACAGGCCTCCAAGCCGATGCTGCCTGTTCAGAGTGGGGTCTTTGCTCCACAATCAATTCAAAGGTCTGACACTCTTTCTCTCGTCGACACCCCTCTGCCCAGTTCCTCTGGTATCATCCTGGGGCCACTGACCTCTCCCAGGGCCCTTGGTTCAAACTCCACAGGCCTCACCCCCGAGCTTCCTCTCAGCCACTCACTCATAGCCGGCACACTCGTCCAGCCATGTGATCCCTCCTCACCCAGCTCCCGGCCTCTGAAAATTGGCAACCTTCAGATTCTCCCTGGGAGACAAAAAACAAATCTGCCATCTTAACCCCCTGCGAGCGGCCCTCAGCCCACGTCAGTGCGGCCTGCACCATCGACTCACAGTCACCTCCGGGTGGGCCCTGTGGATCCACAATTAGTTTGGCACCACCGGGAGGGGAGATGGGAAACTGGACAAACTGACACAACCACTGCGGGTATGCCTACAGCGTTGTATGCAGTTCGATTATATAGGGGCTGGTAGCAGAGCTTGCAATTTATGCAGCTGCCATCTTGGGTACTAGCCACTCCCCCGCCCCACTGCTGTTTACTTTGGAGTTAGAATAGTAAATCTGTCTCCTTCAAAGTCTAACACTTCCCCTACCGTTATTCAGTTTGGACTGTTAGACTTAACATTTATTTTTAAATTATTTATAACAAATAATTAACTTATATATTTTTATTTTATCTGTTCGTTGTGCCATTATACTCAAAGTTCTGAAGCCCTCATTGGACACAATCTTCCGGTTTGAAACACTGGAGATAGTTTTGGTCCATAAAAGACCATAAAAGACTGTGTTCCTAGGTAAAACATAAAGCAGTACCAAACACTAACTTTTATATAACTGCAGTCACTTCAGTGTCAACCACAGAAGGTTCTTTGTTTCTGAACAACAGCAAGGAGGATGCATTTCTAGTATTTTCTGCTGTTTCACATTTCCAATAGGATAACATTGATACCGTTTTCCAAAGGCTTTCCCATATAGTAGTTTATGTTTAATTTATAGAATGTTTTCTCTACATCCACTTTTCTTCATCTCTAAATATATTTCTTTTTAAATAATTGTTAATTCAATTAACTTTGTTGGACCTTTTATGCTCATTCTTTCTTAGGCGGAGTGTTGCATGGCCAGCTGTTGCACACACATCACATACATTTATTTCAGAGAAAGACACTGCAGATGGAGCAAGATAACTAGAGGGAGATAATGACTCCTTCCTGAAACCAGTATACATTTGTGTGTTTGATTATTCGGATATGCCTGGCACTCAGGGGCATATTGACAAGCCCCTATCACCATGGGAATGTCACTTTATTTCCTATGGCGATAGGGGCTTCGCCTTATTAACGTGGCTTAACACCGCCTTGTGAATAAGGCACCCTTTCATGCTATGCTTAGGGTGAAAGGGTAGGACAATGGGTGTTACTGTGGGCGTTCCACAGCAACACCCATAGATTCTGATGCTGCTCCCTATATACAAGGGAGGCAGCGCCAGAATTAAGACCAAGGAGAACCTGGTCTTACCCTGGCACAACGAGGACAAATGTTTTAATTCTCCTCGTTTTTGATGTTTTCATGTGTGCTGCGTTGAGCAGCAAACATGAAAGTAGCAAAAGGCCAATGATTGTTTTGTACAGGAAGGTCCCCCTTCTTGCACATAAACAATAATTTTTTGAAAATGCTGTTTTGCAACTTCTATGTTTTCTGCATTAAGCAGCACACATAGAAGTTACAAAACCGCATATGGTGCAAGGGTGCCTGCATTGGCACAAGGCTAAGTGTAGCGCCAGCGCAGGGGGAAACAGTGCTGTATCATGTTCTTGTAAATATGGTGCACCCCTGCGTTTCTGAAGTGGCAGAGTGAAGTGTTAAGACAGGAAGGCTAACGCCACACAACGCCACTTCCTTTGCAAATTTGCCCCTCACTCTCAATTCACATCAAGGATGTGCCCTGTTTTCCCCATACTCTACACATTTAAATTGTTTAAATGAACAGGTTTACCTATCCTTGCCTACCGTACTGTAGATGGTCTAGTTTTAAATAGGGTGCCTTTTTAACATGTAAAAGTCTTTGTTTTCAATGTGGATAATCTTCTGCAATAGGAAAACGTGTAGACAATGTAGAATTTTCAACCATTGTCATCAAGTTGTTATGATCCTTTAATAACGGGGAATCTGCATCTCTTTACATTTCAGATAACACAGCTTCAGTATTAACCCACCGAGATGGCTTCAGTTACAATGAGCAGCACACATTTTTCTTACTTGTTGTGATAATGGACAATGGAAATCCTCCACTCAGCAGCACCAATACTCTAACCATCAGTGTCTGTGACTGTGACGTAGATGGTAATGAACAATCGTGTCATCGAGGGACTTCCTTCTTTTCTGTGGGTTTCAACAATGGAGTCTTAGTTGCTGTTTTGGGGTGCCTTTTCATGTTATTAGGTAAGAAAATCATATTGAAAGGCAACTTTAACTTTTGAAGTTTGTGCTGAAACTGAAATCTTATGGTTTGAAACTGTGCAGACATTGCAGAAAAACGTTTGACTTACATATTTTCAGAGAGGAACAATACATTTTCCGCCTTTGGAATGTGCGGTCCCTCATGGGTTATTGCTCAAATCCAATTTAGGTTAAGTTGGCAGGAAGTGACGGCAGTGCCTTATTTGCTTTAGTTAACTCAGTTTGGTTGTTAATTCTCTTCCATAAAACTGCATTTTCAAACCATTGCGAACTAAAGAAAATGTCTTTCTCAGACGTATTTCTTCAAAATGGCCAGTGATCCAATATGTTTTGTTAGTGCCTAACAAGGTTATTCTCCCAGTGAGGAACTCATTCTTTCCTCCGTCAGGAAGACTAAGCATTGGCTATTCCCAGCAGTCTGTGCCAAGATGTATCACTCATTTCCCTTTGCAGTCATACAGCCAATCAAGCCCGTTTGTGTACAGGACATGCCTACTCCACCAGGGGAAGTGCAGACAGTTACACCTCTTTTCGGGAACCTTACTCTGAATGAGATCCATATGTTGAAATGTTCTCGCCTCACTTTCTGGGGATGCAGTTCATATTCTGAACTCATGATTATGAATGAATTAATATCCCTAACTCTCCATCATAGCTATCTTCATTAAGTTCATTGATAACTCCCCCACCACGATATGGAGCATGGTAAATGTTCTCTTGAGAAAAGCATTTGAGATCCTTTTTAAAGCTTTCTGCAAAATGAAGTCAGTGCAGTTCGTTCTGGGCTACAAGGATTGTATTTCCTACAGTAGAATTTCACTTTAGTACCTCTTCTAAGTTTCAACTTAAAATACAGTGGCGGCCACCACTAACAAAGAGTGGTGAGCAGGTAGGGAGTGAGCGTGGGGGGAGGGAGCCCACTGGGGGGGCATGTTATTAAAAATATAATAAAGAACTTACCTGAAGCTGCTGTCTACCTCTTGCGTCGCATCGCTCTTGCTGTCCTCTTTCTGGTCCCAGCTGCCCCTGGGACAGACTCCCATCCATTCCCCGTGCTGCCGAGCAGTGCATGGATTGCCCTGAGAGGGCTGAAAATACGCTCTGCTCAGGTCATGGAGTCTGTGCGGTTTTTCCGGATACTGAATGCAGCCGGGATGAAGAAACCTAAGTGCGCATGTGTTTTTTGGTCGGCCTGAGACGGCTGGCCAAACACATATGCACACATAGGGATTGCACAAGCACTCCTCCTACCCCCTTCCATCGCTGAACAAGCTGGCTCAGAGCCGGCAAACGAAAAAAAAAAACAATGCTAGAACATGGTTTTATTTTTTAATTGCTGACTCTGTGCCATGCAGTGAGGCGACGTTCCTCCGCCATTGCAGAAGAGCCGCCGCTGTTAGAATATATGGAATATAGTACCCCTGCACTGCAGTAAAAACATATTGCAAGTCAATAAGGAGTTCAATGAGCATATAGAGGAGTGAGGCCAAAGGACGAGTTCTTTTATAAGGTTATAGAACTCCGAGAATGCCTACAATATCATTATAATGAATGGCAAGGAGTACTTTTTTTAGAATACATGGTCACCCCAGCACCTTTACTACAAATCCCTGAAACCCTTGGTGCATATCTCTGTCAAATGAAAGAGAGACCAAATTGGTAAACATGAAGGATAAAAATAGAATCTGTAGTGCAAAATCAAAAAAGCTATTAAATATTTGTTGCAAAAAAAGGTATTGGAAGCAGTTGAATACAAGTTAGTTATTTTTTTTTAAAAGAGCATGCACAATACATTGGCAACAATGCATGCCTCCTGGTATTAAAATAAAAACTGCATTGTTTTACAAATGTACCTGTTTAATGAACTAGGTGCATGTTAACTATCTGCTCTTGCATAATAGTATGCTACATTAAATATAGACTAATGCTTTGGGAGTGACCTGAAATTAACCCCTTATTTCCCTTCTATGGAAATACCATTATAGGGGATGCAAATAATACTGGAAGAGGGCAAATACTGAGGAGTGCACGATTTTATGGAACACAGTATCGATTTATTGAACACAGTATCGAATCCTATCTGCTATTACCCTGGTATTTCACCTGGAGCCTTCACCAGCTTAAAATCTCAGCATGACCCACTATTGCACGACACTCAGAATTGTCAGGCCTCTCGCCATGAGAGCATTAAGAGCTGCTTGGCCCACGCTGCATGAACATGTGTGTCACATGCCCTTTTTCTGGCTATGTGCAAGACGAAGAGAGTTTTTATATAGCGCATACTCGACCCGAAGATATCAGGTATCAGAGCGCTTTACGTGAGCACCAGTTTCGTTACAGATGGACACATTAATTTTTGTTAGGCACGGGGAGAGTAAGTGATTTGCCCAGAATCACAGGATGTTGAGCGTCCCTGCCGAGACTCAAACCCGGTTTCCCAGCTTCGAAGTCGACCGCTCCGGCTGTAAGGTTGCAATAACCGGAATTATAAATTGTACATTTTTGTAAAAAATATTCTCATGTCACATATTTACTAATTGATGATACCCCTTTGCCTACATCCTCTGAATAAGTGAAGGTGGTATGTGATGTTTCTTTATACTCACGATGCCACTTACACCACAAGAGTCAGCTTAAAAATAGAATTAGCATGCAAAAATACAAAAGCAATGTTTTTGAATGACTATAAAGGGTACAACATTGTGAGTGTTCACCACATTGTCACTGACATCATCTCTGGCACTCTCATGGGAATGCCCTTACTTATAGCCACTGATTTTCTTCAGTAATGAGTACCAGCAGGGCCAACATGACTCAACAGAACCTGAGTCTGTGATTCAGGGTAGATAATGTATTCTGCAAATGAAACCTAAATGATACTTAGTTGCTCAAAAGGTTAAACTGCTCTAACACCTTATTTATTTACCTGCTCGCTTGATAGCTGGATGCTTTGGTGGTATGCCCCCTTAACAGCCAGTTGATTGATATTGAGCCCCAAAGTTGAAATGCTGAGTCCTTACCTTTTTCTAGACCCCTCATTATTGGTAAAAACATCTCCAGTGACAAGTGTTTGAGTAAAGATTTCTGACTTCAGTTCTGTTAGGAGAGGATGTCTGAAACAGCCATAAAAGAAAAGATTTCTTCTGCCATCTCAAAATGTAGAACACAGGGCTGTGAAAAAGGACATAGGGCGAGTAGTCTTTAACTGTCACCTCTTTAAAACCAAATATAAAAATTGTTAGAGGAATTTGGCAAGACAGGATTTATATGATATGGGTATTTTTATGTATGCAGTGTTTATACAGTGAGTACATAGCTAGGAAGCGCTGCACATTACATGGGGATTTGGGATATAATCGATACCATGTACATTACACAAATACATTTCACTTTTGGAACAGAGAGATTGCCTGATTTGTCCAGAATCACAGGCTCAGAGGCCAGGATCAGAATTTGGGTCTGGATGTTCCAAAATCAGCAACTCGAACCACTAGGTCACATCCCCTCATATTCATTTGTTAAGTTGTTCTTCTGCAACTCGAACCGCTAAGCCACATCCCCTCATATTAATTTGCTAAATTATTCTTCTGAATAAAAATATCCCCTGCTGTAGCATGTCAAGTTACTTACAGGAAGAAAAGTCCCTTCATGTACACCTCCAGGAGAGATCATGGTCGGACTGGCCAGTAGGGCAACGGGCATGCCAGAAGGGCTTGTCTGATAGGCCAGTGTGTGGGCCGCTTTTAAGGCTGTTTGTTGGACAGTTTTATGGAATGGTGGGCCGTGTTTTACTAATGATTTCCATGATATTACTACAAACATTACCTGGAGCAAGAACAAACGCATACACTCTTCCATACTTTGCAGAACACTGCGTGTCATTACAAGTTCAAAACTGTCCCGATTTTTCAAATAAGGGCCAATATTGTAGCTAATTCACTGATGAAAGCCCCTTTCATTTTGGGGGCCATTTTCAATTTTCTGACCCAGTCCCACCTTGCTTACTTTAAGGGCTGTCTAAGTTCAAAAACAACATACAGATTTTTTTTTTTGATTTTTTTTTATATGTTTTTTTTGCAGATGACACCAAAAGCTTTTTCTTAAAGCACAGAAACGTATGAAAAATAATAGAAACGGATTTCATTATAAAACTTCCTAGTGTTAAGAGCCTTCAGTATACAAAAGAAGGGCGGGCTGACGTCCTGTGCACGTGATCTCAGTGGCCCTCAGTGCAGATTGCAGAGGCCTGTGGCTTCCTGAATCCTAGTGTGAAAATCGATCTTTATAGCAGATACAGCCACTCAGTCTGGTGCACAAATGATTACTTAATTGCTGCTCTTTTTCAGTCTAATTTGTAAAAGCTAAAAAAAAATCAATTGAGGCATGATGCACACTTTATTCAGTGCCTCTTTAACCCCAATCAATGGACAAACTTCCCTAACTCAATTAATGCAGGCAGTAGAGTGCTTGAAAAGCAGCAGTTTCCCTCCAGAAAGTGCATCTCTTTAATCACTTCGTGTGACTTCATGTTTATCAAGCACCGCTGTATCTTGTACATTTGTCATATTATGCCTAATGTGTCCTGTATGTCTAATCTCTAAACCCAGGATTGTTTCCAGACAATATGCTATTAAAAGATCATTAGCAGCCTAACTAAATGGAGCTAATTATGAAATACTTATTAAATAATGTATTATTGTCCATGAAAGCTAATTTAGTAGTCACAAACAATGTCAGGATATGTATGTTCTCTGTTATGTGCTCTGACAGCGCTACAAAGAGTGGTCGTAAAATAAAAAAACTTTTTTTTCACTGTGAAACAAATTAAAACAATAACTCACCGGCGCCCCTCTTCATATTCTCTTATTTTCTCAGTTGTTCCTGTTCTTTGGTCTGTTTTAGAGTCTCTGCGAGTGTCAATTGTAAATCTATTTCTACTGGATCCTGAATAGTTTCAAAAACATCAGTGATTGCGTTTTGTGTCCAGTGAGCAGTCATATCTAGTGATTTAACATGTAATTGTAAAACACATGTAATTATAAAAATCCTGGTTTATAAAAAAAAAAGAACTGTACAAAGCCCCCAAGTTCTTTTCGAATGAAATGCAGCTGGAGGAAACATTTTGTGGTGCTGAAGAGTGTCACACTAGGCAGGAGCTGGAAAGGTTCCTCTTTTTAGCTGTCCCTCATGCCCTGCTCTGAGCTCCCATCTCCCTCTCTTTCTCTCCTGCCTGCCCTTACACCTCAAATCTAAATCAATCCTGGTGCTTGGTTCTTGTTGGGATCAGTCTAAGAGACAGAGCTTAAATCCCTTTCTGAATTCCTGGAGGAAGGATGCTGTTCGGAGGTGCAGTGGAAGGTCTTTCTAGGACTTGGCGGCAAGGTAGGAGAAGGAGCGTCCTCTGCTATTGCTTCGGCGGATGCAGAGAGGGTGTGCGGCTGCAAGGTATGCAAAGCACAGTTGTCTGGTGGGTTGCTGAAAATTCAGGTGGTGGTTGATGTATGCTGGTCCTTGGTCATGCAGGGCTTTGGAGGTGTGTGTCAGCAGCTTGAATTGGCTCAAAGATCAAACAGCTTTATGGGCCCCGCCTATGGCACACCCTATGGATTCTGCCATTGGTGCTTCCTGCCTCCTTCAGGCAGATGTGGCCCCTAAGGGTCCCAGCACACTGTATCACATCTTATGGAACAAATTACCTGGTAGCTCTAAGAAGGCTGCAGGCTCTGAAGATCTCCATTGACCTGTTGCTGTAAGAAGTCTACACACATAGGGCCGGACTAGGATGGCGGAGAGACCGCCACCGACAGCCTGTCGGTGGCGGTCTCCCCACCATCCTAAGCAGCTTTACCGCCTGCCACATTTTGATGGCGGGGGAAGAGGGCGGTGGTCGGAGAGACCGACCGCCACGTATCCGATGGGCTCAAGGAGCCCGTTGGACTGTCGGAGGGCACTCTGATCCCTATTATGGTGGTGGTGCCTGTCAGGCACTGCCGTAGGGATTAGGATGGTCCTCCCCCGTCAGCCTTTCCATGGCTGTTCACCCGCCATGGAAATACTGGTGGGGATGGACACTGGGGGCCCTTAGTGGGCCCATTCCTTTGGGTGTTGGAGAGCACCAATGGTGCCTGTCATGTAGTACAGGGATATGTAAAACATCCCTTCTTTCCATTGCGGTGGGTGCTGCAGCCAGCTGCACCCGCTGCAATGGAAAACATGTACAATGCGACCGCCACTGTGGCGTTCACTTTGTATTATTGCCTGTGGGACACCTGACACTATGTTGGGTGGTCCCCATCCTAATCAGGCACATTGCCTTCTGGAAATCATGAGTGTGAGGTATGTCAGTAGTTTCCCTCACATTCATTGGGTTGAACTGGGAAGCTTCGATTGACTTCACAATGTCCAAATTTTTCACAACAATGTAGACATAATAAAATATTCTGCACTTCATTTAATTTCCATCGATAGTGAAGTGCTCTGGATTTTCTACTATGGATTTTTAGTTTACACATGTGTAGGTTACATTTTTGATTCCAGTAAACTTCTTATTTTTATTGATTTCTTTGGATGCAGAAACACTGACAAAATACTGAAAATACTGATAATGAAGTATGTCAGAAATCAATTAGTTCAACCCCATGTGCCTGCCGTTTTGGATGTCATTCACTACTACTCTCTATTATCTCGCTATAGTCGCAATACCTCCAAATCAAAACGTATACCTCTGAATAGTCACTATACAAATTTGCAGATGGATAGAAACCTGTCTAAAATGGCAAAATGGTCCCTCAACGTACAGAGGACTTGCCTTTGCCAACAATATTCACAGCACCATATCTATTAATGAAATTTAAGATCAAACAATTGTGTTCAACAAAAATGTTTTCCTGGTGTGGAGAATAGAGAAGCAACAACAATGATTCTTGTTCCCGTAATGAGTTATACTTTAGCTATTTTGCCTAGGAGACTTTGCTTATTCTTTTTCAAAAGCATGGACCATCAATTTAATGACATCATTTAGAAAAAGATGAGGATTATGGGGCAGATTTACAAGACCCTTGCAACACATTTGTGCTGCTGTTGGGTCACTTTTTGTGACACAGCAGTGGCGTAAACAATGCGCCACATTGTGGCTTATTTACAAAGTGATGCATCTAGGGAGATGCGTCACGTTGTAAAGCCCTGCGCCACACTATACCTGTGTCCGGTATAATGTTTGCAGGGTGTGCATTCCCACGCAAAAAAGCCTCGTAGAAGTGATGCAGTGAATTCTACAAGATTTCATTGGGCTACTTCTAGGGCGCCACTGTGTCAAAACCTTACACCTGTTTGGAGTGACGCTGGTTATTGAGTATAGGCCTCCCCCAAGCATTGCTAGAGTTGTGTCATGCTTGCGACACAACTTTAGCAATGTGCGACTTTTGCGTCAAAATTTCTGCCACATCTGTCAATCCTTGTGCCACGGTGCGCCGTATTGTAAATACGACACGTCCATGTGACGCAAGGGTTTCTTTGCCCGGTGCAAGGCAACTGACGCATTTCTGCTCTAACACAGAGAGGCATCAGTTTCTTGTAAATAAGCCTCTTAGACGAAATAGAGACAAAGGTGGAATTAGAGTGTTGATCTGTTGACTAACAAAGCTCCTTTTTTGGAATGAAGTCCCATTTCTAGACTTCCTGAATGCAATGACATCTAACACAGTATCTGCAATTAGAAAGAAAAACAGATTTATCACACTGAGACAATGCTTGCCCATTAACACTGCTAAAAGAGACCACGTCTGCACTTCAAAGGCAATCACTGCCTGTGCTTTCAAGGAAATAATGCAGAAATAGCAAATTGTCTTGATTTGAAATTGCATTTATATAGTGCTTACCCATGTGATGGGTAATCAGTGCCAATAAAATGCTAAAAAAGAAAAAAAAAGTTTTGTTGTTCAAATGCAGTGACCACACTTTTGCCAATAGCCTCTTTCATGGGGGTGGGGGGGGTATGGGAATTCATGGGGGCGCTTTAACTGAGCCCAAGATAACATTACACAAAATATTTTTTTTTTCCCTGCAGTGGGTTATTAAGTTAATTGCTCAAGATTACAAGATGTTTAGCTGAGGCTGGGATTCAAACCTTGTTCCCCAGTTCCAAAGTCAGCAGCTCTGGCTGTTAGGCCACATCTCATCAGTTAGTATTGGCGTCAGTGGCTGCTAGTGATCTCTGAAAGTGGTTGGATGTAATGCCACCCAGTAGCTCATCACATTTTTTTTATATTTGCCTCACTCATACTCATTTAGGCCCAGATAAATAAACATTTAAACCTGCACAGAATGTGTTTTTTTATTTACATTCCAGCTCAAAACTTGTTTCACATTGGGAATGTTGCCTAATAGCAGCGTAAAGCAGTGTAAAGCATTACTTTGCATTACTCTGTGTCAAGGTTTTTTTTTCCATTGGTGGTACATGGGCGAGCCCATGTAACTAGCCATGGTTTTTGATGCATAGCCTCATCTACTAACAATAGTAGACCGGGTCTTGCGCCAAAAAATAAACACCACTTAAAAACAGTGGTAAAAAAGGAGAAATGCTTTTACTTTGCCATACCTTTCTCACTTTGCATGTGTACTAAACTGTACAGTGCACGTAAAAAGTAGGACAAGCTTTAATGTTAGACAAAGCATAGTGTTTTCTGCTGGAGGGCCTTCTTTCAGTACAAAACCTATGCTAGACTCACGCAGACTTCTTTGCACTATGGGGTAAAGGTGTCTGTGTGGCACTTGTGAGCCTAATTGTGCACCAGCACTATGAAGAGAGCAGGATAGTACCATATCTTTGTAGATACTGTGCTTTGCAGCTCTCCCTTTCTGGCAATGCAGCAACTTTGGGTGCTGTGCTGTTTTGTGTGAAAATGTTGAAATTCTGGGCCTTAGTCTCTTTCACTTCATTTATTCTAACGTACATATTCTCACTTACTCCTTCTCACTCATACTTATTTCCACTCACTGTTACTCATATACAAATATACACATGCCTACTGGTTCTCATTTTCACTTACTAACACACTTACACACAATCACTAACTCTTGGGCCGGGTACAACTGTGCCTGCTGCACCCTTGATAGCTACACTTACAACTCACTTCCTCTCCTTCTCACAACTTCCAATCAATTGTTCATCCATTCTCATTCACTAGTTCTCGCACACTCACTCCCTCATTCTCACTTTCACTTATTCATACACACACACTCAAACTCAGATTCTCATTTTCATCCTCTTTGGAATGAGTCCTTATACAGAGAGAAGTAGGTCCTTGTGCATACAGAGACAATGGAGCTCTGTCACAGACCTCATCATCTTGTAGATCTGAACTCACTCTTCTGCAGATAGAACTGAGCTCCAGCTCAGATACAGCCAAGTCCCACCATACATAGTGCTGAACCCATCAGCAGCTAGACAAAGACTTGAACCCACAGGTAATTTCTTTCATTGAATTGGAGGCAAGTTCCTGCATACATAACACTATGGCCGTGGGCAAACAGAGTTGAGCTCTTCCAAGTATGCAGCTGAGCTCCATTGCAGACAGTGCTTAGCCCCTGTGCAGACATGGACCGAGGTGAGCCAGTTCACAGAGAGGGTTGAGCTCTTTCAAGATTCATTCCTATAATGTAAAACCTGAAGTTCTGTGGGGGCTGAGAAACCAGGACCAGCTAATATTCTGTGGGAGTATTACAAACCTCTTACCTGTGTTAATCTTGCACGTAGCCTGTTTCTGATAGCCATTGAGTAGGAGAAGGTGGGAGGGTGTAGGACAATGAGAGAGCATGGATTGAGAAAAGCAACTGAAGAGAGAGAGAGAGACACGGTAGACAGCATTACAAGAATATGGATGGAAAAGTTAGAAAGAGAGAAAGAAATTAGAGGAGAGTGTGACTGAGAAGGAAAATAACAAAGGCTACTTGTGAAACCGGAGTCGCCAGAGAGACGTTTGAACAACAGCACTACAATGATGCTAAGGCAAACTTTGTTAGGTCATATTAAGGGTATTTGGGAAGTGCACAACTCAAATTGGAGAGTATCCTGGTGCTGAGAAAGTAGGTGCTTTGTGGGCTGTGACTGTGCCATGTCCAAGTGAAGAGCCCAGTTTTCAGTTTCTTGCAGAGCTATAGTACTGAGAAGGTACCTCTAAAGTGTAGAGACAGTTCATTCCAGGCTTTGGGCACCAGGTATGAGAAAGCAAAAAGGCTGATTCTGTACATGCAGAGGATGTGTGTGAGCATGAGTCTGGCTGAGAATAGCTATCTGGTGGGTGTGTTGAAGTTGTTGCGGCTATCGAGGTAGGTGGGGTTGAGGTTGTACATGACTTTGTATGTGTGTGTTATCAGTGTTAAGACTGTGGGTTAGTGAATGGGGAGCCAGTGGAGGTCTTTGGGGTGTGGAGTGATGTGAATGAGGGGGAAAGTTTGAGTGTGCGTCTGGCCGCTGGATTTTGTATGGTCTGAAGTCTTCAAGCAGTTAGACCACAACTCCGACAGAGTGCTTTGCTTTAGTCCAGATTACTGGCGATGAGAGCCTGGGTGACTATTCTGCATGGGCTGACTGTTAACCATTTCAAAATTTAATTGAGCATTTTTAGGGTGTGGAACCAGGAGGTGTGTCTACGCTGACTAAAGTATACTTTACTGCACATTTCCTTTATTCTTTTTCTACCTTCATCAGAAGTTTGCCTTTCACCGTGTAACTGGGCAATGCTGGTGCTGGCTGTGGATTATGCCAATACCAATCTCCAAAGAAACATTTTAGTCACCAGCACACTTTCCTTTAAAGTCAATTAATCACTGGGTTCGAGTGAGGGTGTTGCAGTGATCCACTTAACAGCCATGTTTAGAATTGTAAAAGGTGATCTAAAACATTTCAAAATTGTGTTTCACATGGAACATCAAACTTAAACCCTTCACATACTGAAGGAGTTTGACATTTTATATTTTCACTTCCCTGGATGTGTCGAAGCAGGCAAACTACAGGGTGAATGGATGGAGGAGTAAAGCATAAAGCTTGTGAGGGCAGCTCAAGGGCACAATAGGAGGGTTTACCTGTAGGATCCTCTGTTAGTACATGTTTGCTAATCATTAATGTAAGACTTGCTGTCACCACAAACGAAGGGAAAAGCTCCAATCACGGTGCCCTCAACTCATGGTCTCATTAGTGGTCAAAAGCTTTGCATACCCCCTTATATTTATTTGCAGAGTTTTATATAGCGCTGGCTAGACCAAGAGGTATCAGAGTGCTTTACATGAGGATCAGCGAGTTACAAGTTAGAAACAAAATTACATCAGATACAGGAGCAAAGTATGACATAGGAGAAAAAACTGTGATTAAACAATAACATGAGTTATTAGTGCCTAGCATAGTCAAGACACACATCCATTGGGGCTTGGAATGGTAAAAAAGGGCTAGGGAATGCATATCAAGTCAGGTAGACCATCAAGGGGGAAAGTACTTCAGGGGGACAAAACATTCAAAGTGAAAGAACAAACAAAAGGGCTGGAGACAAACAATGCAAAAAACATCCTGTGTATCGGTGAAAGTATAGGAAGGGAGGGGTGTTGGAGACCTAAGAGGGGGGATCGACTAGAGGAAAAAGGCCAGTCAGAAGAACAAAGGAGCAAACCAGCAGGAATGAGGATCGGTCAAAACTGCCAAGGAGGACCCAGGTCACAGGAGCCGATAGCAATTATCTCAAAAGGATGGGAAATACAAAAATCCAATACAAAAACCATAAAGTAACTGACTGCACAGCTCCATGCAGGTGAGGAAGGGGGAGGCAGCCATAGAATCACAGAGGGAGGAGGCAGGGATGGAAGGAAACACAGCAGAGAGATGAGGAAAGCTAGCTTGCTGTACCTTCCATCTTCCTGTGAGAGAGCACCAAGCATCTGTTCAGGTGAAGGAACATGAACTACGCACTGGCTGAGTGTGCAGGTGTTGTGCACCAGCGAGAGCTACTGGAGCCCTTTCAGAGGAGTGCAGCAGGGTCAAGGGCATGCATATACTTTCCCACATGCTTGAGTCCACTCACAGGTACCCTGGCTCTCTCAATCTAATCCTGCAGAAGTGTCATATGCTAATCATAACAAAAACACATTAAATTTGTGCATGGATTCAGCTCCTACACTAATGTAGCTGCCAACACTACTTCCCCTGATGAATATCAGTTGCAGCGTGCACTCATTTAAATCTGTGCATCTTTGTCCACCCTTCTTTCATTTGGAGAGAAAGTAATAAGCTTGACTTAGGCGTAAGTGTGTATCTTTAAAAGAAAATTAACCTAGAGCTAACAAGATGGGAACTAACTGTATGGGGGTAATTTAAAATATTGCCTCACTCCTTTCAAAGTAATGCATAGCCAATTAAAGTTTAATGAGAGGTCATGATATATTTGCATAAAAATTCATGCATTTCATGATTTGGTACATGTGTAGCACAAAAAAGCAGTGGTATACATGAAGTACAAGGAACCATGAAATTTGGAAAATATTTTAAGGTTATATGTGAAATACAGATTTTGTCGTCATAATGGTAGTCTCAAACCACTGTGCAGAGGTTTTGCATTGTCCAGGTTACTAAGGACATGCAGCTTGGAGGACCAAGGTTATCAGAATTATGCAGCAAAAAATGCAAATTCTGTGCCACACTGTCTGCCTGTATTATTTTCAGCCGTATATGTGAGAAAAAAACAATTTTGGTGAAATCTGCATATGTTGGGAATTAAGGGGATAATTATGATCTTGTCCGAATCAGTTCCGGAGTGCTTTCCGGAAGACTCAGATCGGGGGAGTCCAACCGAGCGATTGGATGCATTTGAATGCTTCCGCATATGATTGGGTCGGACTCCCATTGACTTGTGTTCGGAACGAGAACACAGGCTCCCATTGAAGAAAGGGGTGGCTGGGGAAAATCGTGCACCCCACACTGTGCATGGTAGCAAATGGGGGTCCCTTGGGGCACGATTCAGAAGGCCCCGGGTGAAATGGGGCCTGCTACGGGCCCCAAAAGACAGAAGAAAGGCCCCAAAACAGAAAGGAGGCGGATTAGCAATAATTTATCATGACTCTTTAAGCGTGACCTTTAACAGCCCATCTAATTTGGAGTGTGAAGCGTTAGACTTTTGTTTTTATCTCTCGCACCACTATACCTTTAAAGTTGCGCTCGTGTATAGGCCTCCTGGTCCCAAAAAACGGTTTATAATACATGCCGGTAGCTGGGTGGAAAATGAGTTAAGTGCAAGTTCCTACACGATACTAGGGGATTTCAGTTTCCACCTAGAAGCTGAAAAGGATTCAGATACTCTAAAGCTATTAGACCTAATGAACACCATTGATATAAAGCAACTGGTCATCGGTGCCACACATAAGGCAGGCCATACACTTGATGGGATATTCTCAAATAATGAGCAGCTCTTTTTTACTGACACTCTCCCGGTGGTCTGGTCAGAACACAAGGCAGTGATATTCATGGAATCACCTCCAGACCAGGGTACCAAAAAATCCGGAATATGGGGTGAAGGCTGACGAACTACAGAACTTGTTAATGTCCACTTCCCCTATTCTTCCACTCGATCTAGATGAAGCCACACTGAACTACTCCAACTGGTTAGAAGTGAAAAGTAACGAGTTGGCCCCAAAAAAAATCCTCCGCCATACTAGGGATCGACTGACTTCACCCTGGTTCTCTCAAGAACGTAGAGAGAAAAACTGTTCTGTAAACATCTTGAAAGAATCTGGCAAAGGAAATATGATGAAACTGATAAAAAACAATATAAATACAGCATGACTCAATATAAACAACTACTCCATAAAACAAAACAAGAGTTGTTTGCAATTAAACTTAACTCTGCAAAAAACTCCACCAAAGAATTGATTAAAACTGTTACAGCTTTAGCTCCCCCATAAAAGCGTGTCAAGAACTCTCTGACAAGATAGCTAAATCCCTCTTTAATAAGGTCGAAGCTATGTTCTCCACCTTCTCAAACACTGCAAACTCAACATCCTCGGCTGAGATGGCAGACCCGAAGAGTATAAATAGCACAGTGGTTCAGTTTCACAACTTTACACCCGTCGCAATTTCTGAGGTTCAAAATCTTTTGGAGAAAGCCAGATCAGGTTCACCAATGGATCCATGCCCTCCATCAGTATTGAAACTAGCACCTGAACCAATCTCAGATATTTTAGCAACTATTATAAATGCTATGTTCGGAAAAGGCTATTTCCCCAAATCATGGAAATCAGCATCTGTCCTTCCCCTTTTGAAAAAAACGAACTTGGATCCCAATGATTCAAATAATTTTAGACCCATATCTAGGCTTCCCCTCCCTGCTAAAATTGCTGAAAAAATAATGAACACCCAACTCAGTCGATTTCTGGAAGAAGGCCAGGTGCTGGACCCTACCCAGTATGGCTTCAGGTGGGGACATAGTACTGAGTCTGCTCTCCTCAAGTCTACTGAAGAAATCAGGTCTATATTGGATCAAGGAGGAAAAGCGGCCATGATTATGCTGGAACTCTCCGCGGCCTTTGACACAGTTCATCATGTGTAACTGATGGACCGGCTGCAAGAGATTGAAGTAAACAGGACAGCCTGGAAACTTATCAAGTCATTCCTAGCCGAAAGAGTACAGACCATTACTCTGGGAGACTTTACTGCCAAATCCTTCTCCCAGCCTTGTGGAGTCCCCCAGGGGTCATCCATAAGCCCAACGCTTTTCAATATTTATGTGAAACAACTGGCCCCCTTGATTGAATCCTTTGGGTTCTACCTTACTTCATATGCTGACGACACCCAGATTGTTGTGTCTCTGCTCCCAGGGGGCTACAGAAGACAGCGTCTGGGTTCCAGGACTGCATGACCGCGGTGGGCAGTTGGATGGCCCAAAACTGCCTCAAATTAAACTCCAGCAAAACGGAGGTGGTTCTATTTGGAAATGATCCAAACTTCTGGACCCCAGCATGGTGGCCAGATTCACTTGGGCCCCTCCCAATTCCTAGTGGGAAGGTAAAAATTCTAGGAATTATAATTGACAACAAGCTTTCCTTTAAAGATCAAGTTAATGCCGTAGTCTCTGATACATCGTACACACTGAAGTCATGTAAAAAGAATTTGCCTTTATTACCTAAAGATAGCCAAAAAATAGTCATTACAGCCCTGGCCATGTTCAGATTGGACTATTGTAACAGCCTGTACTTAAACATCCAGGAGGGGCTTATGAAAAAACTCCAATTATTGCAGAATGCAGCCGCCAGACTGATCTCTGGCATTCCAAAATACACCTCAATCTCGGCTGAGATTAAAAGGCTACATTGGCTACCCGTAAAAAAACGAATCCTGTTTAAGGCCATGTGCGCGGTCCATAAGTCCCTTCATGGAAATGGATCCTCCCATTTGATAAAGGGCATTCGCTGGTATATACCCAGAAGAACGCTGCGGTCATCAGAGGCAAAACTAGTCTCAGTTCCCATTGCAAAAAAAGTTAACTGGGGGGGACGAAGTTTTTTAGTGGGAGCGGCCAAAGTTTGGAACACTCTCCCATTACATCTCAAAAGCACAACTAAACATCTGGATTTTGCTCCTACCCAACTCAGGCCAATGATGGACATCACATAATAGTGCTAGGACACCTTCGGGTAGCAGTCGCGCTCTATAAGTGCCAATAACATCAACATTAACATTCAGACAGCAGTTTTGTCTTGGACAGATCAAATCGGAATGGCTGTCCGAATCGGTCATGATGTTCGCTTGCTCGGAAACAGTGTCCATTGAGCTATACAAATCGGCTCCGAAGGGCTCGACCTGTCTGAATGCCTTTTGGAACAGTTTCGGACAGCCTGAATGGTTTCTTGGCATCGTAATCAGTAATTCGGATCTGGGCACGATTCAGTCAGAAACACGGGTTCTGAATCTGATTAAGCAAGTCCGAATCTGATTCGGGGCCTTCCAAACGGGCTCGTAATCGACCCCTAAGTCGCAAATTCAGTAAATTCATAATTATGCCATAAATTCTGCAGCCACAGATTCACATGAATCCACTCATCCTACCATTGCCTATTGCTTTATCAAGAATCTATTTATGACTGGGATGCAAAACCGCTTGCAATATAAAAAATACAGAATGGGTACTCTATCATTTCCATTTTAGGCTTCTGGTGACACTTACCAACCACATGGCCAAAGACATCACCAGAACCCGTTAAGTATCCTCTGTTTGTACCTTAAACCATTTGTGTAGATGCAAGTAGATTTAAACAAGAGACAACTCATTTAGGTGATACACATGTATAACACATAAATACCAAAATAATTTGCATTCAGTTGACTCACTAGACAGCATGAGGAATATGGCCTAATGGCTATGTTAAAATATCAACAGAACATGAGTGTTCACCAGGAGTGGTAAAATCACATGTTTGATGCGTTTTTTGAATGTTCTAATACATCAACTTACGATGGTGTAGTCTAGTTGCTAAGCTGTTGATCTGTGAACCGTGGTTTAAATCCAGCTTGGCATTGACTGAAAATTGTGCAGTTGTGAGAAAACACTTAATCACAATGTGCCTAAAATTAAAATGTGCGTGATACTACTGTAAGTGTGTGTCACAAAAAGATTTTAGCTACCACTCGACAAATACAACCTTGCAGCTGCACCATCCCGTACCATAATGTGCAATGCTCTGTTGCTCTCGCGCTAGGTACATTTTACATTGTGAACAGATACCTAGCTTATTATTCTCTGTGGAGACCCATTCCTTTTGAGCTGTTGGTGAGCCTCCCTCATTTTAGGACAGCCATAGAGAAGCTCCACAAAATTTTCTTTATCCCGGTTTATTGTTCACACTTCAAGACTTTTTCTCAATGTATGTGGGAGAACTTT
The DNA here is from genome assembly GCF_964204655.1 of Triturus cristatus. NCBI lineage: Eukaryota > Metazoa > Chordata > Amphibia > Caudata > Salamandridae > Triturus > Triturus cristatus. The sequence continues at coordinate 843,833,372 of NC_140587.1, read as the reverse complement.
ATTAGACATATTGGGAGAGTCCTACCACACACATCTTCTTGTTCCTTGGAAGCATTTTATCACTATGCAGTTCATGCAACTTTTTATCAGATGAGACACTTTTCCGGTAAGCCTTCAGTGCTTTCTTTTCTGTGCATCAGGCCAGGGGCATAGCTACCATTAGTGGAGCAGGTGCAGTGACCCAGAGCCCTGAGGGGCACATTGAACCCTGATAATTGCTGTATTTACTACCACACCAGCGTTCAAAGTGGCAATTTCCTGTGCTTTCCCAGGGCCCATGGCATCCTTGCTCAGCTACTTCCTCAGAAATGCACAGGGCTTGCTTGGTACCAACTGTCTTGCAGAAATCCAATGCTTGCAGGTTAGGTGTACACTCTCTGAGCTCCAGCAGTGTTTGGTGTCTGAGGGGAATGCATCGGAGAAGATAAAAGATCTGGTTTAATGTGCTAAAGAATGAAAGAACAAGCATGCAATATGCCTTTTCCATGCATTATCACAATAAACCCAGACCTATTGGCCTTTTCAAATGTGTCCGGCCTGCGGAGGGCAACATTGTTGCCCTACCGCCACTGTTTAGTACTAGTTTCTCCCCCATCAAGGCATTACATTATAAAACACCCTTGATGTATTCAAATGAAGATCCAAGCCCCCAACATATTTATGGCCACAATATTTTATCGCCTTCAATAATACAATGTTATGATAGTATTCTTATAGAAACAAAGCGGTTCACACGTGACCTTGAGCGACAAAGATCTGTGCATTCTCATTGTCCTCCTTTTTCCCATCTCCCACACTTCTCTTGTCTCACATGCTTTTATTTTCTCTCACCTTTCACGATCTATTCTTGTATTTCCTTTACATGTTATCTTTGTTTTCACTATACTTTACATGTTCTTTCAAACACTTCCTTAGGACTATTAGAATCTGTTCGCTGATCCTGTCATCCTATATCATAAAGCATGACTCATACTACCTATATAATAACATTGTATGTTTTAAATAATAAAACATTTAGTGCTATTTACTTAAAATTATTTTTATACTTCCCATTTTGCTGCAGCATTGTCTTCATTTCATCTGTTAGAATTGTAATCTGTACGTAAATCTGCAATAATCTACCGCGTTGATATAGCCATGAATCAACTGGTACCCCAGTTGTATTTTTTTATTTGTTTTGTAAACCTAGGAAAAAAAAAGAATTAATTTTTTTCAACAGTAGAGCTACCGAACCACTAATGGCATATTTACAAAGAAATGGTGAAGTGTAGTGCTGCAAGCAGCAGTTCTACGCTGCATCATTTAAAAAACTCAGGGATGCGCCATACAGACAAGAATACAGTGCATGTCTGTGTTTTCCCTTTCTCTCACACTAAATAAAGATGCCTGGCGCCAACACAGACATCTTTGCGCCATGGTGCAAGGGGGTCTGTGTTGCAGGGATGATTGTTTATGTGCAGAACGGGACACCTTCCTGCACATAAATAATCTTTAAAGGCGATTTTCTCCTTCTATGCGTGCTGCAGAATGCAGCACACATAGAAAGAGCAAAAACAAGCAGAAATAAAAGTATTTCTTCTCGTAGCCCCAATCTAACGCCTGCTATTCAGTGGCATTAGTTTTTGGCACTGTCTCAGAGTTACACATGCTTGTAAATTTGGAGCAGCGTCAAAAAGCAATGGGTGTTGTGGTGGAACACCCACAGCTACACCCATTGCACACCTCTTTCACGCAGATACATGCATGAAAGGGTACGATATTTACAAAGCGGCTTTAAGCCACGCAAAGTGGCTTACAGCTGCTTTGTAAATATGGAGTGGGGCATTAGCCACCGGAGCAGCAATTTTTATCTTGTTTATATTCCTCTGAGTGTTTGTGAATATTTTCACATTTGTGGCATCCTCTCTTCGGCACCCAGGAACACCATATGAACTGAACCTATGCATGACACTTTTTAAATGAAGCAGCATAATCTAGTCTTTGCCTTTGATTCTGTTGCAGTAACATGCACAATATTTCATTATTTCCTATTTGGAAGTGTTTCTGGCCAGTGCAGAAGAGCGAGTTTTTTTGTTTTTACATTGGTCTCTCGCTGCCTTATGTGTAAGACGTTCCAATAGTTCACCTTGTCTGCGTGAGTAATGATTGAGATTGACTGTGAGTGACAAGAGAAAACAAGCATTTGCAATGCAATAGGACTCGCATTTATGCAAGTTTAAGCTATTGGCATTATAAATGACTATGAATTTTATTTATGTTTCAAAAATCAAAACATAAATAATAGGCATTGTCATTTACAATGCCAATTGCTCAAACTCATGTAAATTCGAGACCTGTTGCATTGCAAAGCTTGTTTGCATTTGCTACACTGAACTGATTCGGACCGCGTTTCAAATTAATTAAATAAAGCAGCGCAGCAACTAAAGTGAAAGCGGACCGCTCTGGAAAAAGGAAAGACCATTAAAGAAAATAGTGCTTACCCACTAAATAACAGAGACCGTGTAACGAGCCAAGTAAAAGGTCCAGTCGGTATGGGCGGTAACAAATGCAGACAAGGCGGGACTAACAAGCCTACGTATGAATCAGAAGCCAGCATTGTCAAAGGCCAATGACACATGCCAATGACAAATATGGGCAGAGAGTGGGCAGGGCTTCCAGTGAATACCGTAATACAGCATGCCTCGCAGAGCGAGCAGTGCATGCGTGCTGCTGCTAGGCTCGACCTAAAAAGGTGAGGTGGACAGAAGAGTGAAGTGGATAAAAAAGGGTGAAGTGGAGTGAGTAAGCGTATGTACAGTAAAGATTGCAAGGTCAGGAGAGAGTGTAAGTATGATACGGCAGAAGGAGTGGAGGGTGAGGTGAGAGAAATATGAGGGCGAAATGGAGAAAGAAGGGCACAGCAGGGAAACGGGTGGATAAGGTGGAGAACAAGTAGGATGAGAAAAGAGGTGGTAAGAAGAGAGTGAGGTAAGTGGGACAGCAGGGTGAAGCAAAGAGAAAGAAGCAAGATGTTTGGTGAGGGATAGAAAGAAAGAATGTAAGGTGGAGAGTGCAGAAGAGATACAGCCCCTAGTTTTAAACCTCTAGAAATACACAGTTAAAACGAATGGACAGAATCCGACTGTAGGTGTGGTATGCCTCTGTCATCCATACAAGGCCACCAGGTATGCCCAGACCCAGCTCTTGGACATGTGGGAGACTCTGGACAAACCCACTTTTTCCCATGGCCCACCCATGCTTCTCCATGGACCTCCCAGATGTTAAGTCCTGGAACCGGGCCTGCTTTACTTTGAGCTGCACATCAGTGGGGTAAAAATAGCTTTTTCTGTTATGTACTGTTGGTTAGTTTCTTAAGTCAAACATTACTCGGCAATTCGGATGCATTAAAGCCTAAAATCCTCCAACACCAATCCAGGGTTAGAAGGTGTACAAACGAGCACTATCACAAATGATTTAACAGCCTGTTGGATTTCTGAATTTAGTTCCGAATATTGCAATCACTGTCAGGATAAAGCCTTAAAACTGCATCCAAAGATACTGCTGTGAACCAAGTCAGCGCCAGGAACTACCAGACCATTTTTTTTTTAAACCACTATTTAAATTCCGAGCGTCAATATCAGGCAACTGTTCAAGTCAACTCCTTCGACCAAACGACTTTGTGCTACACTTCTCAAACGTACCTATCTAACAAACAAACAGAAAAAAGCCAACTGAACACTCACCTTTGCCAAATGAAACTTTTTTTAAAACTCGGGGCTCTTGTTGGTTTGTCCGATCTGGAACTGGGGTGTCCCAGACTTGACAGTTATCTTTGGCCAACTGTACTGAGCAGCAATAAGGCCCTGAATGCCCGCCAGTTGTCAGGCTATGTGTAAAGAGTCGATAAAAAAAATAAAAGAAAACGAAGTTTAACCAGTGACCACACAGCAATATCTACCCAGCCAATTTACTTGGCAGTTTACTAACCACTCACTACACCGCAGCCAATTCCTTCTCATTCTGAAACAATCCACTAATGAAACACACGTGATCACAATCCCACCACCGTAATACCACAAGGCCACTCACTCAGGTAATTTCAAAACAAACGCCAACATAATCAACACCAATCCCCAACCAACCTGCTGTCAACTACATGGTAACATGCAATTTAAAAATCTGTCAAACACGTTTTCCAATAACCCACACATCATACCAGTCGTCCAATGAATAACACAACCAATACCGCACAACAAGCACAAACAACCATGCAACTAAATACTACATATTGAATTATTCATCTTGCAGCGCAATGTATACTACCTCACAAGGCCTATGCAGTTTTAAATTCCCTTTATTGGTGTTTGTCACTGAGTTTTATACAGCACCTCGTTTCACTAGTGTGCCACATCCTTTAAGGTAAAATACACTAAATGTAATCATCTTACATATGGGTTGCCAAATGCACAGCTGAACACCTTGCGCCAATATAATTTAAACAAGAGATACAGCACCGAGCTTCATTTCTCACACTGACAAACGCAAACGTGGGCACACATTTACTGATGGTGCTATCTACCACCACGTCATGATGGCTACTTTCAGCCAGTCCCATCATTTCAAACAATTCCATTAGGCACGCTGGGAATTACAAGCATACACGTATACCGAGAAAGGTATAACTAAATGTTCCCACAACCTCTGTGTAATTGGGGAAAATCTAGGACTACCTTAAAGTGCCCATTTTTAAAAGGGAGTAGGTGACAACTCCATGTACGCCACCATAAGAACAAGTATACAACATTTGTGTGCTAAACTGCCGTATTCGTTCAACTTGATACCACAGTGTGTGGAACATTACCATACTGTGAGTATGTTGCTTCATCAACGTCTAACAGCCACTGGAATATGCTAACTTTCAAGCGTGCATTCTGGAGCTCAGAACCAAAATCTTCCATGCCTGAATGGCCTGACTCCATCTCCTAAGCGAGAACTTACTCAAATTCTACCCAACTATAAGGTCTCAAGGGGCCCTCTGATATACCGGTGGTCTCGCATACCCTACCCAACATGAAAGTCTCTAGGATTAACTTGTGATTTTTCAGCCCAGGCACAACTAAAATCTTCCAGTCAGAGACTGCTCTTTTAGCGGGACTCCCCGATGTCAATACTCTATCAGTACTACCCTGAGCAACCGCCACACTTTTCTGAGCCTGCTGCCCCTTTCACAGAGGCGGATGGCAAACGATACCCTGATCCAGGCCCGCCAGCTCTGTATTCTTACCCCGGCGGCCATCTTGGTGAAGCGTAGAAAGGGAGAAGGGAATGAGTACAGGCCACAAAGAGAGCTAGACAGCAAGCTGTAAAGTGAGAGCAAGTGCCGTAAAGCCATGACATAGAAATACAAGCATTTACAATGCAGTAGGTCTCGCAATTGCGAGTTTTTGAGCTATTGGCATTGTAAATGGCTATGCCTTTTATAAAACATTAAAAGGCATTGTCTTTTACAATACCAAAAGCAACACCTGTTGCATTGCAGAGCGCGGTGTCCGTGAAGTGGGCGACGTGCTCATTAAAGTAAAAAGAAAAAAAAAGTAAGAGCGCGGTGTCCCTGAAGCGGGTGTCGCACTCATTACTAAAGTTAATAGAAAAATATTTGCTATGCTATAGGTCTCGCATTTAAATACAAGACCTATAGCATTGCAAACGAATGGCCGGACTGCTTCGTAAGTGAAAGCGGGCGTGGCCCTCTGAATGTAAGCAAAGCATGTCGAGGCTTCGTGTCTAAGCCTAAGGTAGGAAAAACTCAGTAAATAAATAGTACACCTACCGTGTAACAACCAAGTAAAGGGGCCAGTAGCCATGGGAGGTTACAAATGACAACATGGCCGTACTGAGGAGAGACTAACAAGCCTTTTTATGAATCAGAAGGCAGCATTTAGGAAGGGCAAAGACACAAGCCAACCAAAAATATGGGCGGGGGAGTGGGCGGGGCTTCTCTCCCTTACTGAACTACAACAGATCATCCCCCAGGGCAGCTGACTCAGGCTCGAACCAAAAAAGACGTGAGGCTGAATTTTAAAGCTGCAAGCTTGTTACAACAGGAACCTCTTTTCTCTTCAAAGGACACTTGCCCTGTAGTTTAACACATCGTCATTTTCACACTCTGCATTCCATCCGAACTGAGTAAACAAACATGCCTCCAATTGCAGAAGATCACGGAAATAAACTAGATTGACATTGTCAAGTGGACTTTTCCAGGTTTATAATATTGCTTTTAGTAGCAGATGAAGATGTCTGGAGTCACATAATGAGAAACAGACGTTGTCACCAGCCACAAGTAGGTCCTAAGATAACAATGTTAGTAATACATAAATGAATTCATAAATATAAACGGTTTTGGAGTCTTTTCCTAGGTAATCCCACATCCTAATACTTTTTCTAATTCCCAGCAAAATGAAACTGACCTGTGGAGACAACTTTCTTTTAGCATTTTGTCCTATTTAATTTATGCATTGAAGACTGTCTTGTGTCTTCTTGAGGACACCAGGTCTAAACTCATTGATGTTGGGTTTGGGATGGACTGCCCATCGATTCTCACTGTGGCAAAGTGAAGAGCAATCAAGGTAGACTTTATATATATTTTTGTTTTGAAGGAGGCCTATTAGGCCACTGCAGAATTGGTGGCCTCTCTTGTATAGTTATAGTTCCAATGCGGACTCCAGGTTTACACTGTGTAATAGGCCTTAATACTAGCATCAGTGAGATGTGAGGTTTTATCAGAGTCAGATATAATTTTGAGTCATTATTGAGAGAGACTTGGTGCAGCATAATTTTTATCAGTATTTTCTCATGCCATTTCTTTGCTTAATGTATTCAGCATTAAACAACAAAGTGATGGAAGAAAAGCGTAAATTAATGTCAGCCACTGGAGATCTGTTTGCCCGCTTTTAAGTCCAGTCCCTTTGGTCTACAATGGCATATTAGGCAAACAGCTATAGACTCTAATGCAACCCAGGTAACGACCAGTGTCTGAGATTAATTCAGTAGTTCTCAGTGTGACGCGCTAAATTTCAAGTCTATGCAGAAAAGTGTGTCCCATTACTCACTGTGCTATAGGAATCAACTGGTGAGGTGTAAATCGTCTGAAACTAGTCTGTGGTTTATTGTGATCTCATCTAAGGGGGACTTGGATTTCCTGTCCAGGCTGGACTGTTCCGATTGGAGCAGGATTTAGGCTGAGCTCTATCTAGATTAGCATAGTGGGCAACAAAAGATGGACTGGAATGTGGCTTTGATTAATTGGATTATTGCATACTCTACAGAGGCCTACAGAGTCTGTACAGAGGCCGGTCTAGAGTCCCAGTTTCCCTTCCTTCATTTTTCCAAATCCTTCCCTAGTTTCATTTTGATTTTTGATTTTTTGATGGGGTAATTCCCCAGGGGTCATCTTGCCTTCCATCAGTCTCCATACTTACCATACCATGCTTATCTATCACTTCATTATGAGTTATGTTTGGTTCTAATGATTTTTCCCCAAATACTTTTTCTTTTGCTTTCCCTGTGCTGCCACACTGTTTTTTGTTCTCGCTCACTCAACCACTCACCAATGTGTCTAAGCTGACATGAGAGACATAAATATCTGTTTCTTTCTCATTTTTTCTTCTTCACAGTTTCTTCTTCCTCCACTGCCCTCAGTAGACACAAAAGCAGACTAACATGTCTTGTTTTTTTCCTTTTATCTCTCCTCAATTTGAATGTATTTGCTTTGCTTAAAATAATTGAATGCTTTTGCAATTACTGTAGGTTCAACAATTGTTGGACCTTTCTATTTTATTTATTGGAAATTATTAAAATCCAAACTTGGAATTTAACACCAGGTCCATTTTGCCAAATAAATTTGTTCATGAAACAAAGATAATAAAATTAAATATTGTGTGACTTTTACTTTCGCTTACTTTACATTGTCAGGCTGTATTTTCAAACTTTGTATTCACCAAGGTGGCCTTACATCTAGCAAACACACCTCTACTTTAAGAATTCAAATGCACTGACCTGAAATTGTACCAAACGTTCCCTCCAAATTGTAGAATGTTGACTGATGAATCCTTTTAAGCATTGTGATACAAATCACATTTAAACAAAAATTGACCTTGTGAGCCTCCAATATACCAGTCTGACTGTGTAGGTTCCCAGTGTTATTTTATGCACAAACAAATCAGGCTGGATCCTCCATTTCATTAGGTTCATTAAGTTTCACATTGTCAAAGTACAAAGAAAGCATGGAAATAATAGAATGCCGTTTTCGGAGCATATAAATATTCCCTGTAGACTTTTTTTCAGTGTGCGTTTTTAAAAAGTTGCGAAAACAAGTGTAAAGGTCTGGAGGTCCCAAATAAATGAGTGATGAAAAAGATATTCAACTAAAAGTGCCCAATTACATTAAATCTAAACCTAGAATTCCACAACACCTTCAAATCTTATTTTCTCCCCTAAGTTAAAGAAAACAATCATATTAATTTTTGTATCATGAAACCAAAACGTTTGATCGCGCACAGCTTGCCAAGCGTTCTACTTACATTGTAGCGTATGCTTATACTGGACTTTACATGTATAGAAATTGATAATAAATATATTTTTCTTTGTCAACAATACCTTGTACTGAGTTCAATGCTGGCACAATTAATGTATGAGGGGACTATTTTACAGTTTTTCAAGGATTAGGAAATTAATTAGCTCCTCAATGCCAGTGACTTGTTTAGTCATAATTAAAAAAATGTAATTGCAGTATTTTCAATCTCTTTAATAACTGAACTATTAACATGTATTGGTCCTTATTTGCCACAACTTCTTTATACTCAAAGTACCCAACTGTGATCCAATCTCTTAAAAGATCTACATAAAAAGTGGCATATAAAATATCGGCCCCTATATGCAAAGGAATACTTTATGTGCAGAGTACAGTCCCCACCCCTGCACCAATGTTGGCTACGCCCTGGGGATGGGCCCCCCAAGGCCAAAATTGGCCTGGGAGGGGAGGCCCGCCACCATTTTTATTTGGTCAGGCCCCAAGGGATGGGGTTCCGGGGTCAATATTGGCCCAAGAGGGAGGCTGCATACCCCCTCCCCTTCAAGAATAAGGCCAGGCCTCAGGAGATGGGGTCTCTGGGTCCAAAATCAGCCCGGGGAGAGGGGCAGTGTACCCACTTTCCCCTTTTAGATATAAAGAGGGTGCCTCTGGGTGGGATCCGGAGCACCCATCATTTACTTGTCGGGTCCCAGGAGATTGAGTCAGAGAGGGGCTGAATGCCCCCTTTATAATAAGGCCAGCCTCTCAGGAGTGGGGTCCTTGGGGCCAAATACAGCCCAGGTAGGGGGCCACATTCCCCCTCCCCTATAAAAAGTGGCAGGCCATGGGGAATGAGTTCCCAGGGGGGAAAAACCAGACCGGGAGGGGGCTGCGTGCTCCCACCCATGTTTACTGGCTTTGGGGGGTTGGCAGTCAAATAGAAGAAGAGGGGCCCCTTAAAACCAAAGGAGTAGGGCACTGTACAGTGAAAGGGGAAAGGGATCCTTTGAACAAAACTGAATTACCTGAGCATATTTCAGTTTCTACATTTTAATCCAGCTAACACCATTATCATTCTATCTCACTCATTCATGCTAGAGAAGATTGAACCATATATAATCAATAAATAAACAAAGGAAAATAAATTCTCTAAATAAAAAATGCATGTAATTTAGTGACATGATCACAAGTAAAATAGAACAATGAGTTCCTGGACAATATACCTTACAATAATCATAAAAAAGAGAAATTCATTTATACAATCTAATTATAAAAAACAAAAACAGTACTAGATAAAAAAAGAAAGAGAGTATAACACAGACAAACAGAGTATGCCTTTAAAATGTACATATCCGTGATATAACAGTTCAAAGGGTGTGGAACTTGGTATTTTACGGTTGCTACTCGTTCACCACCGCCCTTGTTCACGAATTATGTAGTTAGTAATGCGTTGACGCGTTTCGATGGATGTAACGTTTTACCATCTTTTTCAAGACCAATCAATAGACTCTCTTAGATTGTTTAAAAAACTTGTAAAACGACCAATAAGAACCTGTATAATAAAACACAAACATTGGTCCATTATTCCTAGTCTATATAGAGTTATAACTGATATACGAATTTTAATGCTAACAATTATCATGTCCAGCAATTGGGGGGTTGGCCCTGTGGCTCCCGCCCACAGCCTCTAACAAATGTATTGTGGGTGCCCCAGGTCAAACAGTGCATTGGGCAACCTGCCCCCCTCCCCTTTCAGTTGAGTAGAGCTTACTAATGACCTCTAATGTGAATTTTATAAATCAATTAATGGAATCAAACATAAATGAATCAATAATTTGCGGGTGTATACCTTTTTGTAGAAATGTATACTTCAATAAATTAATTTAAAGGGTACAGAGCAAAATTCACATACACATAAGTGACGGAGATTAACACAAAAAATATAGAAGTATCTACTAGTCACTCACGTAGATCAACCATTTCAAAGATCTATTTACAAATAGAAATTTTCATCTGATTTTCAATAAAAATTTCCTATTTAACAATTCCTTTCAATAGAAAATGGGTTGAACTTGTCAATGTTTCGGTCTTGTTATGTATTACATCAAGTAGACCATCTTCAGGACAAAGCAATTCATATGTGGACTGAAGACTGTGAGAAGTTGGCCTGATATGTAGTGCTCACTATTCTAGAGATCACTGTGTATCATTCCAAATGACCCTTATTGATGATTGGTTGTAAGTCAACCTTGTAGACCAGCTATCCTAGTAGCGTGGACAAGAGCAGTCTTCAGGCTAAACTCTAGAGGGCGTGTTAAGCCAGCTGTTTACCATCACATATACCCCTTGAACACCAAGTGAAAGGACACCACACAAGTTGTTATGAAAATAAAGGATATTTATTTATAACAAGACTACCCTGGCTCTTTATGAGTCAGGGAGCTAAGCACAATACAAAACTCTTGGGAAAATACTTCTAGTTGCACAATTTACACAAATGCCCGAAGGGCACGAAACCATTTACACTGCAAGTGGAATGGGAGAGGTTAGAGAGTCTAACGTTACTGATTCCGGAGGAATCCGATCAGTTGGACTAAACGGAAAAGGAGCTGGACACTTGTAGAGTGAACCTGCGATGGAGCACCGAAATGCTCGAGTTACCTAGCCCAGAGGCTGCGGCTGCGTGGGGTTCAGCAAGATGTCGGGAGTCCTCATTGTAGTCTCGGGAGCCTGAAAGAAGAAGTTGCTGGCAGGCGACCAGTGTCGATGTTCAGCGAGATCCAAGCCTGGATCGGTGAGGAAGGAAACCTGAAAGCAGAGGGGACTCAGTTCTCAACCGCTAGCCAGCGATCGCATGGGCACCAGGAAGGTACCGGATGAAGTCACCTCGACCAGGTGAGTGGGCGACGTCGGACTCGGCTGTTCCTCGGACCAGGAGGCGCGGCGGCGACCAGGATGGAGGGCGAGCTGTCCCACGAAGGTGTCTGCTGTCGATGATGCTGGGCCCAGGAGTGGGGCAGCAGGTCTTAGCAGAGGCAAGCCCACGCGGGGGAGTCAAGATGGCGTCTGGAGTGGACCAGGAGGGTCCGAGGTACTCCTCTGTTGAAGGGGAGCAAGGACCCGTCTGGAGCAACCAGACCAGTGATGAAAAACTGTCGTGGTGCGTCGTGAAGAGGGCCACTAGCCGTCGGCGAGTGGCCGGACAACGCGGTGAGCAGCAAGGAGCAGAAGGGCCCCCACGCAGATCTCGTGGATGCTGGGGAGGCAGGCTTCGGTGCTGGAGCTACTCAGGGTTAGGGCTTCTCAAACCCTAGGTGCACTCACTCGAGGGTCCCTCGGTGGTTGTGCTAGATAAGCGTCGTGCAGGTTCTGAAGATGGCCGGTCCCGCAGGTCTCGTCACACCTACGAATCTCAGCTGGGCTGACGATGTAGGTAGAGGTCAGAGATGGCGGGGAATCCGGGTCTTGTCGAGCTGGGCAGTCTTGATCCGTAGGAGAGACGTACAGCAAACCGCAAGCGCTTAGGTGGTGCCTGCTGGTGCAGGGTGGCTACTCCTTAGCCACAAGGGAGAGTCTTCAGAAAAAGTCAAGAGTTCCTTTCGTGGAAAGTAGTTCAAGATTCAGAATTATCCAATTTGGGAAGGGGACTCGCTCCTACCTTTATACTAGGAAAAGGGGCTGGCCCGTGACTAGGTCCTACCTATGGGTGGGACCAGGAGGGGGGTGGTTACACCCCTATCCTTTGTCCGGCTTCGCCACAGCTCAGGGGCTGGGGTGCCCCCGAAACTGGTTTGAGCCGGGCTATGCACAGTGAGCACCGGGGTGCCACTTGCAATCACCTTCCTTTCAGCCCTGCCTACCTGGGATACACAAACCCTGTCTGGGATGGTGCTAACACCGCCCTCGACAGGAAACCCTTTGTCCAAGCTCCCCTCGCTGCAAGGTCTCCCAGCAGCAGGAGGTCAGACTTGTGTCTGGTGGCAGCATCCATTTTGTGATGCTGAGGCTTGAGTCAACTTTAACCGGGGTTCAAGGTTACTTCCATGTCGTGTCCCTCTAGAAGGGTGGAATGCTAACCCCGTCGCCAGAATTGGCGAGGGGTTCGTATTCCAATTCGTATGACACCTTACTCGACATGTGTGGGTGATGCGATGCCATAGTTAGCAAATAACCGCGAGGATTATAATGCATTTTAAGGTAGATGGCACGCGTCACCATGGAACAGCTATTAGGACTTGGTTCCGCAAGCCGTCGACGGGCTCAGCTCGCGCCAGAGCACCATCTCACATGATTCCCAGCACTCTGCCTTCAGGATTGATAAGGCCTGCCATAGGGGTGACTGATAGGAATCCATGCGTCCATTTTAGGGTTAGGTATAGGAATACTACACCTACAGCAACGGGTGATTACACCACCTTGCCCCAGCTGTCGTGCAGCCAGTTGTGTCAGATTTGGGTGGCCATCCAGGGGTGGCATAATACATGCTGCGGCCCCTGGTAGGCCCCGGGTACGCTGATTTCTGGATACCTGTGGTATGCTGATACAGGGACTGATAAGGCGGCCCAGTTCCAATTAGTGGATGCACCTAATGTACATGTGTGTTAATCTGGAGAGAGAACAGCTAGGCTGTGGGTCTGATTGGCAGGCCCACAGCCAGGGAAAGTCGTAAACCAATGAAGCAAAAGCAAAAAATCTGGGTGATCATAGGATTGCAGACCCTACTCTCCTACATGACCCCCCCGCAAACTTTGGGACAATAAGCTAACCTTAACCAGGTGAGTCTTCTTGCTCTAAGTGGAAATACCTGGAGAGCCCATCTGCATTGCCATGATCAGTGCCAGGTCTATGCTCCACTGTGAAGTCCATCCCCTGTAGGGAAATGGACCACCTAAGTAGTTTGGGGTTTTCACCCTTCATTTGATTTAGCCACAAGAGGGGCTTATGGTCGGTCTGAATCTTGAAGTGAGTGCCAAACAAGTATGGCCTCAACTTCTTCAGGGCCCAAACCACAGCAAAGTCCTCCCTCTCAATAGCTGACCAATTCTTCTCTCTGGGGGTCAGCCTCCTGGTAATAAAAGCTATGGGCTGGTCATGACCATCAAAATTCAGCTGAGATAGATTAGCTCCCACACCCAACTCCGAAGCGTCTGTTTGGACAATGAATGTTTTGGAGTAGTCTGGACTCTTTAGGATAGGTGCTGTGCACATGGCCTGCTTTAGGTCATCGAATGCCTTCTGACAGCTTGCTGTCCACTGAACTTTTTTTGGCATCTTTTTACTTGTCAGATCGTTTAGCGGGGTCACAATGGATCCATCATTTCTGACAAATTTCCGGTAATAACCAGTCAGGCCCAAGAAAGCTCGAACCTGAGTCTGGGTGGTTGGAGGAGCCCAGTCCTGGATGGCCTGTATCTTGCTCTCCAATGGCTGAACCTGGCCTCCACCTACAAGGTGGCCCAGGTATACAACCTGTGTCTGCCCTATCTGGCACTTAGTGGCCTTGATAGTGAGGCCTGCCTTTTGCAGAGCCTCTAACACTTTCCTCAGGTGGACCAGGTGATCCTCCCAGGTGGAGCTAAAGACAGCGATATCGTCCAGATACGCCGCACAGAAGTCGTCCAACCCAGTGAGAACTTGATTAACCAGCCTTTGGAAGGTGGCAGGTGCATTTTTCAAACCAAAGGGCATTACCACGAACTGATAATGCCCACCCGGGGTAGAAAATGCGGTTTTGGGCTTGGCCTCCTCAGCTAACCTGATTTGCCAATACCCAGCTGTCAGGTCAAATGTACTTAAGTAGTTGGCCGAAGCCTACCGGTCTATAAGTTCATCTGCTCTTGGTATTGGGTGGGCGTCAGTCTTAGTGACTGCATTTGCCTCTCTGTAGTCTACGCAAAACCTCATTTCTTTCTTACCGCCCTGGGTGTGAGGTTTTGGCACGAGAACTACTGGACTAGCCCAGGGGCTGTCCGAGGGCTCAATGACTCCCAGCTCCAACATCTTCTGCACCTCTGTCTTGATGCAGTCTCTGACATGATCAGGCTGTCGATAGATTTTACTCTTTACGGGCAGACTGTCCCCAGTGTCGACCTCATGGGTACACCAATTGGTCTGACTGGGTGTCAGAGAGAACATATGTCGGAAGGATTGAAGAACCTGTTTACAATCCTTTTGATGATGTCCAGAGAGGCTGCCACAAAAGACAACACCATCTACTGATCCATCGTCAGGGTTCTGAGAGAGCAGGTCCGGGAGAGGGTCACTCTCCTCCTTCTGTCCCTCATCTGTGGCCATGAGCAAGCCCATGCCCTCCCTGTCGACATATGCCTTGAGCCTGTTTACATGGAGCACCCTGTGGGGGCTCCGGGGAGTTCCCAGGTCTACCAAGTAGGTGACCTCTCCCTTTTGCTCAATGATCGTGTGGGGCCCAGACCATTTGTCTTTGAGTGCTGCTGGGGCCACTGGCTCCAGCACCCACACCTTCTGTCCAGGCTGATACACAGTCAGGACAGCCTTTTGGTCGTGCCAAGCTTTTTGTAATTCTTGGCTCGCCTCAAGGTTTTTAGATGCCTTTTCCATGTACTCAGCCATCCGCGAGCGGAGACCGAGCACATAGTCCACAATGTTTGATGCCGGCTTTTTGAGAGGTCTCTCCCATCCTTCCTTTACCAAACAAAGGGGTCCCCTTACAGGATGTCCGAACAGAAGCTCAAAAGGGCTGTAGCCAACCCCCTTCTGCGGGACCTCTCTGTAGGCGAACAAGAGGCAGGGTATCAGGACATCCCATCTCCGCCGAAGCTTTTCCGGTAGTCCATGAATCATCCCTTTCAGGGTCCTGTTGAATCTCTCAACAAGCCCATTGCATTGTGGGTGATAGGGTGTGGTGAACATATAGTTGACACCACACTCTTTCCACATGGCAGTCAGATATCCCGACATGAAGTTTGCACCTCTGTCAGAGACAACCTCCTTAGGGAAGCCCACTCTGGAGAACACTCCAACTAGGGCTCGTGCCACAACAGGTGCTGTAGTGGTCCTAAGGGGAATAGCTTCAGGATACCTGGTGGCGTGGTCCACCACCACCAGTATAAACTTGTGCCCTGATGCTGTCTGGGGTTCCATTGGTCCGACAATGTCGATCCCCACTCGTTCAAAGGGTACCCCCACCACCGGCAGTGGTATGAGGGGGGCCTTTGTTGTGCCACCTGACTTACCACTGGCTTGGCAAGTGACACAGGAGCGACAAAACTCCTTCGTATCTTCGGACATGTGGGGCCAGTGAAAGTGTGGAACAATTCTGTCCCAAGTCTTATTCTGGCCTAAGTGACCTGCAAGGGGAATCTCGTGGGCCAAGGTAAGAAGGAAACCTCTCAGAGACAAGGGGATGACCAGCCTCCTGGTCGCGCCAGGCTTGGGGTCTCTTGCCTCGGAGTACAGGAGTCCATCGTCCCAGTACACTTTGTGGGTACCTGTGGCGTTCCCTGCAGCCTCAGCAGCAGCTTGCTGTCTGAGGGGTTCAAGTGAGGGGCAGTCTAACTGTGCCTTCCCCAGGTCTTCCCTAGAGGGTCCCCCTGAGCCCAGAAACTCAACCTGACCAGGTTCAAGCTCTTTTGGCTCAGTTTCCCTCAGTTCTTTAAGGTCAGCCTCCTCAGAGACTTGATCCACGACCTGGGGCAAGGGGGAAGGCGAGGCCTTACCCTTACTGCTCCTTTTCTTGGATGGTGTCTGGTCCGTTCTTCCAGGATCCAGCACCTGTTCAGTGGGGCATCTTTTGGCCTGTGACCTGGTCACAGCAAGGACATGTGCTGGCAAGCCTAACATTTCCATGTGAGTCCTCTGCTCCACTTCTGACCATTGTGACGTTTCCAAATCATTGCCCAACAGACATTCTACGGGGAGGTCTGAACTAACCACAACTTTCTTTGGGCCACTTACCCCTCCCCAGGAGAAATCAACAACTGCCATACTGTGATTGGTAGTGACATTGCTGGCATTGGTCACTAGGTAATCGGTACCTAGCATGATCTGTCCAGGGTCCACAAAGTTAGGTGTCACCATGGTGTCCCTGTAGGCCTGAGCCACTTTTCCATTGATCAAAGGCGTCTGCCTGTATTTGCCCAAAGTATTGGGACTGGCATCAGGGGACATATCCATATCCCCTGTACAGACAAGGACGGCCTGAGTGAGCGTGCCAACTAAGTCGTCACACCCCTCAGTTCCCAAGGTTAACCCAACTAATGCCTTGGGAGGCGCACTACCACTGCTGACTGTACTAGGGGGTGCAGGTGCCTTAGGGGCTGCAGTGGCAGGAGTTTGCCCTCCTTTCTTGGTGCACTCACTAAACCAGTGAGTCTTACTTTTACAGTATTGGCACCACCTTTTTGACTGGCCTTCTTGAGTCTTCTTCTTCTGTGAAGCCTGACCCCCACCCTCTTTGGTTTGTTGGGGACCTGTCGAAGACTTCTGGTCATTTTCTTCGTTCTTGTTACTACCCTTTTGGTCTGCTTTCTTCTGACCACCCTGGTTCTGAGTCTGGTTCTGCTTGACCCTTGTTCTGATCCATCTGTCTGCCTTCTTTCCCAATTCTTGGGGAGAGGTCAGCTCCGAGTCGACAAGGTGCTGATGCAACAATTGGTTCTGACAGTTGTTTAAAATCTGTTCTCTCATGATAAGATTGTACAATCCTGTGTAATCAGTAACCTTGCTACCCAGCAACCAGCCTTCCAAAGCCTTAGTGGCACAATCGACAAAGTCAGTCCAATCCTGAGACTGAATTTTCTGGGTGTCTCTGAACAGCAACCTGTACTGCTCAGTGGTTAAGACGAACCCATCAATCAGTGTATTTTTCAGGACTTGGTAGTTGTTAGCATCCTCAGCTCTCGTAGTGAGGAGCTTGTCTCGTCCTTTACCTTCAAAGGAGAGCCACAGTATAGCTGCCCACTGACTTGGGGGGACGCACTGGACAGTGCAGGCCCTCTCCAAAGCAGTTATCCACTTGTGGATGTCGTCCCCTTGTTTAAAGGGGGGCACTATTTTACTCAGGTGTCTAGTGTCTATACCCCTGTCTTTCTCTCTAATGAGAATGCTGCCACCAGTGGGGTCTAACCCACTCAATTTCTGCTCTCGGGCCAAGGCAAGACTTTCTTTGGCGAGGGCAAGTTCTTCCCGCTCGATCCTCAGATTGACTTCCCTCATCTTCGCTTCGTGCTCCCTTCTCTGAGGGGACGTCATTCCTCTCTGAGAAGATGCCTGAGAGACATGTGTTCGAACAGATCTGTTAGAGCCTCTCGAGAGAGACCTAGCTCGTCCGTTCCCAAGGTTAAGCCTGCTTGAGCGTGGGCCCGGGGCTCCCCCAGTTCCATTCGCGTGCCTGCTTAAGTTGGTCCTCGTGAGCCTGCCGACTACTACTGGACCTTTGTCTGCCTCGTCTCCTGATAATTCCTCCTCTTCCTCCTCTGTATGGAGGCCGAGGTCTGGGTCACCAAGGGTTCCCTCTAAGGGGGGCATGCTCCCATCTGGGTTAGAGGGGCCTACGTTAAGAGCCCTTCTAGCATCATAAGTCTCTAAGAGACCTATCAGGAATGGGACGGTAGGGTTAGAACCCTGTTTTAACCTCCTGGAGGCACACAGTTGTCTCATCTCCGTGAAGCTAAGAGCTGCATATCGTGACATGACCTGTGGAGGGTCAATGACCACTAAGGGAGTCTCTGCAGACTCTCCGCGGACCGACATGCTTTCTAGTGAGGTGTAAGTGATGCACCTACCTACACTATGTGTTTCCCTACTGATCCCTTGCTAAGAGTTATAGTCAGGGTGTGCTAGTCCCTGTTTCACTATAACAGCTGGTTCAGTAGAACTCCGAGTATTCTAAGTTAAGTTATATGTACCTGGGTACTTATGTGATCTTTCAACTTGATATTCTTAGGATACGTGTGTGGTAAAACAACAGCAAGCTCAAATCCCAACCGCTGCTCACCAATGTGAGAAGTTGGCCTGATATGTAGTGCTCACTATTCTAGTGATCACTGTGTATCATTCCAAACGACCCTTATTGATGATTGGTTGTAAGTCAACCTTGTAGACCAGCTATCCTAGTAGCGTGGACAAGAGCAGTCTTCAGGCTAAACTCTAGAGGGCGTGTTAAGCCAGCTGTTTACCATCACATATACCCCTTGAACACCAAGTGAAAGGACACCACACAAGTTGTTATGAAAATAAAGGATATTTATTTATAACAAGACTACCCTGGCTCTTTATGAGTCAGGGAGCTAAGCACAATACAAAACTCTTGGGAAAATACTTCTAGTTGCACAATTTACACAAATGCCCGAAGGGCACGAAACCATTTACACTGCAAGTGGAATGGGAGAGGTTAGAGAGTCTAACATTACTGATTCCGGAGGAATCCGATCAGTTGGACTAAACGGAAAAGGAGCTGGACACTTGTAGAGTGAACCTGCGATGGAGCACCGAAATGCTCGAGTTACCTAGCCCAGAGGCTGCGGCTGCGTGGGGTTCAGCAAGATGTCGGGAGTCCTCGTTGTAGTCTCGGGAGCCTGAAAGAAGAAGTTGCTGGCAGGCGACCAGTGTCGATGTTCAGCGAGATCCAAGCCTGGATCGGTGAGGAAGGAAACCTGAAAGCAGAGGGGACTCAGTTCTCAACCGCTAGCCAGCGATCGCGTGGGCACCAGGAAGGTACCGGATGAAGTCACCTCGACCAGGTGAGTGGGCGACGTCGGACTCGGCTGTTCCTCGGACCAGGAGGCGCGGCGGCGACCAGGATGGAGGGCGAGCTGTCCCACGAAGGTGTCTGCTGTCGATGATGCTGGGCCCAGGAGTGGGGCAGCAGGTCTTAGCAGAGGCAAGCCCACGCGGGGGAGTCAAGATGGCGTCTGGAGTGGACCAGGAGGGTCCGAGGTACTCCTCTGTTGAAGGGGAGCAAGGACCAGTCTGGAGCAACCAGACCAGTGATGAAAAACTGTCGTGGTGCGTCGTGAAGAGGGCCACTAGCCGTCGGCGAGTGGCCGGACAACGCGGTGAGCAGCAAGGAGCAGAAGGGCCCCCACGCAGATCTCGTGGATGCTGGGGAGGCAGGCTTCGGTGCTGGAGCTACTCAGGGTTAGGGCTTCTCAAACCCTAGGTGCACTCACTCGAGGGTCCCTCGGTGGTTGTGCTAGATAAGCGTCGTGCAGGTTCTGAAGATGGCCGGTCCCGCAGGTCTCGTCACACCTACGAATCTCAGCTGGGCTGACGATGTAGGTAGAGGTCAGAGATGGCGGGGAATCCGGGTCTCGTCGAGCTGGGCAGTCTTGATCCGTAGGAGAGACGTACAGCAAACCGCAAGCGCTTAGGTGGTGCCTGCTGGTGCAGGGTGGCTACTCCTTAGCCACAAGGGAGAGTCTTCAGAAAAAGTCAAGAGTTCCTTTCGTGGAAAGTAGTTCAAGATTCAGAATTATCCAATTTGGGAAGGGGACTCGCTCCTACCTTTATACTAGGAAAAGGGGCTGGCCCGTGACTAGGTCCTACCTATGGGTGGGACCAGGAGGGGGGTGGTTACACCCCTATCCTTTGTCCGGCTTCGCCCCAGCTCAGGGGCTGGGGTGCCCCCGAAACTGGTTTGAGCCGGGCTATGCACAGTGAGCACCGGGGTGCCACTTGCAATCACCTTCCTTTCAGCCCTGCCTACCTGGGATACACAAACCCTGTCTGGGATGGTGCTAACACCGCCCTCGACAGGAAACCCTTTGTCCAAGCTCCCCTCGCTGGAAGGTCTCCCAGCAGCAGGAGGTCAGACTTGTGTCTGGTGGCAGCATCCATTTTGTGATGCTGAGGCTTGAGTCAACTTTAACCGGGGTTCAAGGTTACTTCCATGTCGTGTCCCTCTAGAAGGGTGGAATGCTAACCCCGTCGCCAGAATTGGCGAGGGTTCGTATTCCAATTCGTATGACACCTTACTCGACATGTGTGGGTGATGCAATGCCATAGTTAGCAAATAACCGCGAGGATTATAATGCATTTTAAGGTAGATGGCACGCGTCACCATGGAACAGCTATTAGGACTTGGTTCCGCAAGCCGTCGACGGGCTCAGCTCGCACCAGAGCACCATCTCACATGATTCCCAGCACTCTGCCTTCAGGATTGATAAGGCCTGCCATAGGAGTGACTGATAGGAATCCATGCGTCCATTTTAGGGTTAGGTATAGGAATACTACACCTACAGCAACGGGTGATTACACCACCTTGCCCCAGCTGTCGTGCACCCAGTTGTGTCAGATTTGGGTGGCCATCCAGGGGTGGCATAATACATGCTGCGGCACCTGGTAGGCCCCGGGTACGCCGATGCCCTGGATACCTGTGGTATGCTGATACAGGGACTGATAAGGCGGCCCAGTTCCAATTAGTGGATGCACCTAATGTACATGTGTGTTAATCTGGAGAGAGAACAGCTAGGCTGTGGGTCTGATTGGCAGGCCCACAGCCAGGGAAAGTCGTAAACCAATGAAGCAAAAGCAAAAACTCTGGGTGATCATAGGATTGCAGACCCTACTCTCCTACAAAGACCCTTCTGTAGAAGTCAAGATTTGATAAATGTAGGACATAGAAATATTTAGTCCAAGTAGCTAGTAAATTCATCTAAAAAATGTTAAGTTCTCAGCATTCATGGACATGTTTACATCAATTAAATAAAAATGAGCGTATAAACAATACCGCTTAAATAATTCATGCAAAAAGTGGCGTCTGAGTTCAGCGTCCCAACAAGTCAACAATGAAGTTGAAATTGCCATATGGGCATGACACCGTCTGAGTTTGGCGTTACAGCAGGCTTCAACAAGGTTGCCTTTTTGAATCCTGCCGGGACACTGAACTTAGATGGTGTCATGCACCTATGACAATTTGAAGTGGGTGGGACTGTTACATCACACTGACTGTTAGCACCAGGAGCTTGTTCCACACTGAAAAATCAGCATGAATGGCACTGCTTCTTTGTTGCAACTCGCGTAGATTTTCTACTCAAGCTGCAGCTTTCTCACCACGAATGATCGCGGCTGCCTGCATTGAGAAAATCTCACCGGTTGTCATCCTAGCACCCATGCTAGGGGATGCTAATTCTCGCTCGCCAACTTAATTTTGGCGAGCCGAGCATTGGAAAAAACTCTGCCACATTGCAGTTGGAAGAGTTTTGGCGGAACTCCGCGTTACAAGCGTAACAAGGAGTGGGTAAAACTCTGTGAACTCCGCCAGTGGAGAGCATTTTATGGTCTACCCCTAATCCGCCCCCAATCTGAAGTTAGCAATTATCAAGGGTAATAAGTCAACCTATTGTTGTCTATGGAAGAGAGAGCCTTACAGTAGTAAAAAATGAGGTTAGGAGTTTTTCACTGCCAGGGCATGCAAAACTTAGGTATAAATGTTCTACTTCTAAATACCTATCACCATGCCGGGCTTTTAAGGCCTAAACTTGGGAGATCTATAAGCATTAAAAAGGAAGATTTGGACCTGGAAAAAGTTTAATTTGCAATGTTGGAAAGCAGTTTAACACTACACTATGTGCTGCAGTACCAGGCATGAGATATGTTTTAAAAGGATACTTCAGTGGGTGACACAACGAGTGCTGCAGCGCACAAGCAGCATTTAATTTACATGCACTGGATACATGTAGCACCATCTACTAGGGACTTACAAGAAATATGCCAATAAGATATAGTCCAATTTTACCACGTTTTAAGAAGAGGGCACAAGCATGGGTAAAGTGTACAGAGCTCTAAATACCAGCAAAAAGCGAGTTAAGCAAGGTGAGGGAGTATGGCAATAACTCTGGGGGAATACCATGTGATGGATGTTCGGTCCAATAAACATATTTAGAGAAAAATACATTTAGACTAGGAGGGAAAACAATGCCTTGTCTCACTTGATTATATAAAGGGAAACAACGGTTCCTGTGGACTCATAAAAAATGATTCAAGCAATATAATTTGCACAATCGCAATAAAAAGAGGGTAGAATATTTTCAGAGGGCAAGGAACCACCAACACATTTGTACAATTATGTGTTGGTGGTTCCTTGCCCTCTGACATTATTCTACCCTCTTTTTATTGCGATTGTGCAAATTATATTGCTTGAATAATTTTTTATGAGTCCACAGGAACCGTTGTTTCCCTTTATATAACCATTACCCTGGTTCCGTTAGTGAGTAGGGTTCCCCTGTCCTTTATCTTTTGTCTCACTTGATGGCCTTCAAACATTGATATTACATAAATATAAATAAAAGTAATGTCAAATCAGACTTGTATTCTTGTCAAAGAGAATAAGAGTGACCGCTTGTTCCAAATTACATCATCCAGTAAAAAATAATAAGGGGTAAACACAAAATCTTGTAACTTGCAAACAAGGGCATTTCTTCTCACTGACCACAGAGCAGGGATTACTTTCGAAACCAAGCACCACATTAAACAAAACACTTGAAGTTGGGTCTAAATAAGTATGTAAATACACTATATTAATTCACTTAAACGTTTTACCAATTTTTATTAAAAAAACAGGATATTATTGAAAAATTAGAGATATAGTATATTTACATACTCATTACGTTAATGCTTCAAGTAATTTTGTTTATCCATGGAAATTGTTGCTGTTAGAGGGAGGAAGTATTCTTTCCAAATAATTTGTGCATTCACCAAATAGTCCATGTCTACTGCTGCTGCTCCTGAAAACAACGCACGTCATGCTGCGCAATGTAAGCATTCACTTCCAAGTGGGATAATATAGCCAATAGCGTAACTCTGACAGAGAAATATTCCTCTGGGGATATTCCTTTTTTTTATTTTATTTTAACATTTTGACAGAGGGTACAATATGTTCTAGAGTCATATACAAAAAGAGATACGGGAGATAAAAAGAGAAATAATCATAACAAGCACTATAGCATCATAAGCTATATTTTCAATGGAATTAAAATTAGGTCCTACAACACAAATAATAATTCAAAAATTGTCTATAGTTACACATAAATCATAATAACTGTCATTTTTACTTGAAGAATTGCCATATTCAACCAAATTGTTGCAATGCACGTATAGATCTTGTTTTGGCTAGTGCTCGTTCTCTTTCATAAATATCTTTCATAAATATCAGCCAATCAAAGAAAGTAGGAGGGTTCCGCGAGATCCACTCTCTCGCAATGCACAAATGAGCAGCTACTAAAACAATAGATAAAAAGCTCCTGATAGCAAGATTCTCACACACCTTTAACCCCAACATTATCTCTTTCGTAGTAAAAGATACGCTGAATCCTACACATTGACCAACATATTGTATGACCTTTTCCTAAAAGTCCCGTAACAGAGAGCAGATATAAAACATATGAAGAATATCAGCACCCCTTTGACTACACTTAGGACAGCATGTCTTATCAACCCCACCTCGAAGAGATCCCTGCGCTGGTAGTTGCCATTTAAAGATCTTCTCAGGAGTATAATATAGCATCCAGATAGTGCAAAATTGCTGCAACTTTATATTGACAGAATGTATGGAGTTAATTAAAGTCTCAAAAGCCAGCACAGTCTCAGAGACATCCGTAGCTATACCAAGTACCCGACTCCATTTATTCGCTATATAATCAGTATCCGTACTTCTCAAATAACAAAGATGTAAATACGTATTGCTTATTCTAGCTTTGTGTGCGGAATTTAGCAGGTACGTTATAAATTCATGAGAGTGTGGTATTTGCGACAGTTGCTGTTTCATAAAGTTGTCTCTAATTTGCAGATATTTAAAAAAGGCCTGATGTGGAAGACCAAAAGAAGATCGTAAAAATGCAAAAGAAGAGAAACCTATATGATCATATAGTTGGCCTAATCTCTCAATTCCAAATCCTCCCCAACTACCAGCAGCCGAATCATGAAATATAATCGGAAGAGATGGATTGTTCCATAATTTAAGTTGATCGTGTTTTATCAAATTTTCATGAGTAAGGGAAAAGTAATCGAGGATTTCACGCCATATACAAACCATGTCCCGAATGGTCTTAAACCGCACTCTCTTGTAATAGTTGGGGTCGTTAATCCTATACAAAAATGTATTGCGATCAGTGCCAAGTGCAAGGATGAGGCCGAAATAAGGCTGTTTATCCATTAAAAGACTTTGTAAGCACCCCGTAAATGCTGCCCAAAAGTAAAGTTTGAAGTCCGGAAGTTGCAGGCCTTCAAAATTATAAGGAAGTTTAAGAAAGCGTATCGCCCGGCGCGCCTGTTTGTAGCCCCAGATAAAGCTGATAATCACACCTTCAAGTTTAAAAAAAAAGTAGTTTGGGACACGTATAGGAATTGCCTGAAATAAGTATAAGACTTTTGGCAAGATCATCATTTTAATTCTGTTACTTCTACCCGTAATAGTAACAGGGGGGTTATTCCAGGTCTTTAGTTTTTTTTCCCCTGATTGAAGTAGTGTTTCATGATTCCATCGCCATATTTGTTCCACGGCTGCAGAGATCCGAACCCCTAAATATGTTACCACAGTGCAGCTCCCAATTATAGGTGTTGTCAACTCAATATTATGCAAGACTTGGGTTTTATTTGCATTTAATTTATATCCAGAAAAAGACCTGAAGCTTTTCGCTTCCTCCTTTATTATGCCCAATGCTGTTCTTGGATTAGGTGTAAAATCCGCAATATCGTCTGCGTACGCGACAGCATTCAGTTGATGCATTCCGTGTCTAAATGGGGTGATATAATTCTTTCGATTTAATGCATTAATAAATGGCTCAATATATAACGCAAACACCAAGGGAGAAAGTGGATACCCTTGTCTTGTTCCACTCCACTTAAAAATGGAGCAGAAATCAAGCTAGCATATAAAAGTTGAGCCTGTGGGTTAATATAGAGCGCACGGATCCATTTCAAGAACCGACTAGGCAGAGCATTACTAATCAGTATCCTCCATAAAGCATCCCATACCACCCGGTCGAATGCTTTTTCAGCATCCAACAGGATCATCCCCAATTTGCAGGATCTCCGTTTAGCTATATCAAAAGCAGTTATAGCTGTATTAACATGCGCAGTGGTATCCCTACCAGTGATGAATCCATGTTGATGTTCAGATACTAAGCTAGATATATAAGGTGCAAGGCGATTAGCCAGCAATTTAGAAAAGATTTTTGCATCTGCATTGATGAGTGGTATAGGTCGATAAGACCCACATTCATCCGCTGCCTTTCCTTTTTAAAGGAAAAAAACAATATTAGTTATGTTCCAAGATCTAGGTATTTCCATACGTAACGCAATCTGCTGCATGACCAAACAAAGTAGAGGGAGAATAATAGTTTTAAAGGTTTTATAAAATTCGATTGGTATTGCATCATCTCCAGCGGCTTTAGCAGATGGCAGCGCAACTATTGCACATAGAATTTCTTCTTCAGTTATGTCTTGTTCAAAGTATTCTGCAGCCTCCAAATTAAGAGAGCGAGGGTTCCCTAATTGTAGATATTCTTCCACCTGTGTAAGATCAGGGACATCAGACTGAGTATATAGCTCCATGTAAAATTAAGTAAATTGTTCCAAAATGGGACCAGTAGAAGTATGTAGCTGGCCATTTTTACCCCTAATTGAATCAATATGTGTCTTAGCTTTTTTGTCAGCAATCTGCTAAGCTAATAACCTCCCCACTTTCTCCCCATATTCATATTGATTCATGCAAATTTGATTATAAGCAGCTGCACTCTTTTCTTTTAAGTTGCCTAAAGACATCCATGTATTTATTAAAGCAGTGTATATTTCCTCGCTGTTTGAACCGTTAGACATAAGCTCCTCCGCATGCGCAAATTCTAATATTTTTAATGTTTCACATGCTTCCTTCAAGCTATTTTGTAAGATCTTATTTAAATGATATATATACTTCTGGGTAGTACCACATATGTAAGTGTTCATTGCTCCCATATAATACACGGAGAAGCAGTATCCATATTATACTGTAGAAATTCCTTGAGAGCCCCTTCAGTATGTAAAATATATTGAAACTCAGACAGCAAATATCTAGGAAATGAAAATTTCCGGCTGCTCTTATCCTGGGATGACAATTGGAAGCAGACCCATAGCGGATTGTGGTCAGATGTTATCCGCAGACAAACCTCCATTCGTGAAGTTGCCAAAATGTTGTTGCTCAGAAAAACTAAGTCTATTCTTGAATAATGCCTATGAGGTCCAGAATAATACGTGTAGCCTGGTATTGTTGGATGTAGTGTCCGCCATAAATCTTATAGCCCGTGAACCCGTGCCAATTCCCAGATTGGATTGCGAACCCTACTCATTCGCTGGAAAGCAGATCTATTTGTTGAATCTATGGCATAATTTAATGTGCAATTAAAATCCCCCAAGATAATTATTTCTCCCTGCCACCCAACCAGCTCCAGCATCATTCTATCAAAAATGGTAGGATCATCCGTATTTGGTCCATATAATGCGCAAAGAACCAATTTTTTGTTGTAAATTTCAAGCTGCACAATGACCCATCTGCCCCCTGGGTCAGAAGTTTTTTTAATTATCTTGCAAACCAAGCGTTTATCTTTAAGTATAGCTACCCCTCTAATAGCTGCCCCCTGTGAGGTACACTCCATCATCTCAAAGCCTAGCTCTTTGAACAAACCTCTGTCCTTATAAGCTAAGTGTGTCTCTACCAAAATTACTAGATGTGGTTTATGTATCTCTTCGCTAACCAGATGTCTCTTAGTAGAAGAATTTAACCCAGCCACGTTCCAGCTGATACATCTAACTATCCCCATAATAAAACATGTAATAATTCGGGAGTACACCTAATTTAGCTTGCCCAACGATTCTGTCCCCAGAGTGTTTTTAAAAACTTCCAAACTTCCCAAAAAGACACGTTACAAGACTATAAAAGATTTTTTTTTTAGACTCCAGTCCTTTTTTAAAAAGACAGGTTCATCTGGTCTCCAGTATTTAAAATTAAGAGAAAGCAGGAGTCTTGGCCTCCAGTTGCAATTAAAGCATATAAGTATTTGACAAGGCTGCGGATTCTCCGAGCTAAGGCATTTTATTGTTCAAAATAGGCCGATCTCCTGGCAAGAAGTAACGACACAGGCGGAAGGCCACCGGAAGCCTAACTTTTTTGAATATTTATGTATTGTCCATCTGCTAACAAATACCAGTGGTATTTTGGACACCCCCAATCAATATGTGGTAGCCCTTTATGGAGCCAATAATAAAGGGGTGGGCAACTGGTATAGGCTACTTCATAAGCAGGGACTGGCTTCTATAATTGAGACTCACCTGGTAAAAATAACTCGGGAGACCGGATGTAGGCTAGATGGGAAGGAATGGGAGTTAATGTGCCATCTAGAAAGTAAATCCCTGCGTGCCGCAAATTTTAAAAGGATGGCCCTCCTATCAAGATGGCTCTCCTATTTAACGCCGCAGCCTTACAAAAAAGATTACCAGGTGCAGAAAATAGGTGTTTTCGCTGCCAAATAGATGGGGAGGGTGGGTGGCACCATACTTTTTTTGCATGTTCAGGACTTAGGCTTTTCTGGGAGGCAGTTTTTTGGGATATTGGCCAAGCAATTGGTAAGGATAGAATGCTCGAGGCCGAAGCTGCCTTGTTTGGTATCAGTAAAGAAGATAAGATACTATCCGAACCCGAAAAAGCCTTTGTATTTATTTCATGCATGGTGGCTCGCTCCCTAATTCTGCAGAATTGGAAATCCAGCGAAGCACCTTCTCATCTAAAATGGTTTAATAAAAGAACCCGGAAATTTGAGAAAGCATATGCTAGGAGGGCAGGAGCCACTAAAAAATTTGAAGTTTTTTAATGAATTGGAAAAATTTAAAGAGAGATCATAGCATTAGGGTTGGTAAATTAATATAGCAGCATCTTTTCTAAAATGAATTAGCACTTTCTCTTATTGCACTTTAGCAGCACCAGCACTTTAATAGTTTTAACACTTTTTAGAATGTATTTGGTACCTTGGTCAGCGATAAGATGAACTGTAATAGTCACGCATTTTTATTTTTTTTAAATGTTGCATTTCTGCTGGTTTTAGGCAAGAAGATGGCACTAGCCCTTTATCGGCATTTGCACTTTAGATGTATTGGGAATTTCTCTCTGCTGCTGTGTTTTAGGGTAAACTTGCACTTTGTTTTGTGAATAAGTACATAATTAGCTGCTATACTTTTAGTTCTGTGTCATTTTAAATTAAGTATTGTGAGGCTGTCATTTTGAGATTTTTTGTAGAAACTGGCTTTAATCTCAATGAAAATGATCTGTTGTTATACTATGTATTTCATGAACCTATTGCTCTGCTCGATCAAAAAAAAAAAATTCTTTCCCTCCAAAAGACATTAAAAAGCCAAATAATTTGAAGTATAGTAATGATGAGCATACTCTCAATACCCTCTGTCTCCTTAGATTTTCAAATATTATCTTCGTACTCACTTTTAATTTAACCTGTATCCCCTGTTTTTACACCCTCAGCACCAATAGCCTTCTAGCTTCAACCCATTAGTAATTTAAAGTTTCCAATTCAACCCCCCCTGAATCAGACCTGATTCCCACCTAAACCCCCCCAGTAGTGTAGAAAAGGAATCACCCCCGCTACCCTGCTGTCGATCTAAGGCAGCAAACAAAAGAGAGGCAGAGCCCTCCGAGAGTCTCCCATCCTAATTCGTGATTATAAGGCAATTTCAGTATGCCATTAGAAAGATAAACAGAAAGTACACAATGAGGTAATTAGCACCAAACATATCATAGCTTATAAGAAATATACAAAGCATCGCAACATCAAGCTGCTTAAATCTGCTTGAGTCTTTCTATGCAAGCTTCTATTTAAAGCTCTGTTGCGCTTTGAGAAGCGCCGACTTAGTCTCCTGATCAGAGTGAAAAAACTGTGAGAGGCCATCCCTGATGACCCCGAGAGCTTTCCAAGGATCAATAAGCTGTTGCATCCTCCATCGCATACCCATTGCGCTTTTACATAAATCAGATCTTACAGTGATGGAGAACGATTCAACTGTCACAGGAGTGGTAGGTTTTGATAGCAATAGCTTGAAGCAGTAGAAAACTACCTAAAAAAATCAGAATAAGTCTATGACGAGATTTAGACTGCTTTGTTTGATTATAGAAGATTGGCAGCCTATGAACTCACTCAATTTGGGAATCCCAGTCAGCCAAATCTGGGAAAGCTTTCTCGAATAGTTGAACGATAAATGTTTGCGGATCCGAGCCTTCTTTTCCTTCAGGGACCCCAAATGTTTTCAAGTTATTCTGACGCTGCCAGTTCTCAAGATCTGCAGCCTTTTCTTGAAGCACATTTAACTGAGTATCATGCTCCCGTAGTAGGTTAGTAGAATGTGTCACTGCCTCCTCATTATCAGGCAGTCTTTGCTGTAATTTGGTCATCTCAGTTGTAAGTTCCGCAACTTTGCCAGTTACTGCGTCCAGTGTTCGCTTAATAGTAAAATTATCAGCACTAAGCTGGTTATAATGCTCCTGTGCATCCAAGCAAGATTGACCACCACACCTAGTTTTCTAAAATCTGGGTACTGTCACCTTTTTAAGTGAAGAAGACCTCAGTTGTCTCTTAGTGGTGTACCAATGAAAAGCAGTTCTCAACGGCAGCGGCCCCTGGAAAGGAGAGCCATGTGAAACAATGAAAAGGCTTTAAAAAAAGTCGCTAGTTTTCTGACTGGTAGCCAGTGCACCGAACGGATACCTTCCCTGACTGACACACATTTGGGTACATCCAAAACCAGCACACTTGCTGCATTCTGAATGAACTGGAGTCTATTCAGTGGGGACTTGTTGATGATTAAATACAGAGCTTTGCAATAGTCAGGGTGTGATGTGATAAGCGCGATACCTGCCACTCTCAGTGGAACTTGTATAAAGGGAAAAAACATTTTAAAGATTTCAATAATAAAGAAGCAAGAATTCATGGTCCACCTAACCCAGGCATTGAAAGAGAAGGTATTGTAAAAAATCACCCTAGCTTTTTCCTGAGCCTACAGAGTTCTGACCATACAGAAGTCTGTTCCCCAAAGATCAAAATCTCAGTTTTGTTGGCATTGAGTTTTAACCAGTTCTCTGACATCCAGATGTTTATTTCAGACGTACAGCATTTAAACCTTTCATCAACCAGCAGCATGCCATTTGCTATAAAAATGATGATTTGGGTGTCATTGTCATAGGACAACATCTGAAAACCAAAGGACCTTACCAGCTTGGCTAAGGGAGGGGAATATAAATTAAACAGGGTGGGACTAAGGGAAAAGCCCTACGAAACTCACAAGGAAGCTGAAAAGATTCTGTCCTAGTATTCCCACAGCTCATGGTATGGGTCCTATTGGTCAGTAAGGACTCCAATAGGGTCTGCACAGTATCTCAGAACCCTGCCTGGCGCAGTCTTTGCATCAAGTGGGAAGGAGACACTGTATCAAATGCTGCTGACAGATCCAACAACACCGGAATGGCTGAGCCTCCTTGATCCACCTGGCAGTGAATGGAATCAGCAGCAGCCAGCAAGGCCGATTCAGTGCTATGACAACCACGAAATCTTTCTGAGGGAGATCCGAAAAGTCCTGAGTGGTAATGAACTTGCCCAAATCCTGGTTGATGCATTTTTTTAAAATCTTAGCTGGCGCAGGTAACAGAGAAATAGGAAGAAGATTTTTTGAGATCTCAGGATACCCAATGAGTTTCCTTTAGAGGGTGATAACTATTGTCTGCTTCAATATTTGGGAAAATGTTCCTGTTATAAGTATCTGATTGTATACATGTTCAATCAACACAGCAGTCTAATTTGGTACCAACAGTAAAATTCTATGGGGCCTGGGCTATTAGTAGAGCACAATGTCACTTGCATGAGAAGAATTTTAACTTTTGTGTGAGATATTTAGGGAAGGTGGAAAACGTAGCAGTAGATACTTGGTTAATCAACTCCTCATCTTTTCCTATGAGATGTGGCCATCCTCATTCACATTAAAACTGGATTAGATCTCCAGGATCTTATCCCTAAAATATACAGCGACGCTGTTACAACAGTCTTGTGACTTTTACACAGCTTGGGGAACCTGGAAGTGCAGATTTTCAAGCACTTTCAAAAGTGTGTTGGGAGTATTGGTGGCAGATCCTATTTTAGTAGCAAAAGACGAAGGCTTAGAAACTATAATGGCATGTTTGTACCTGAGAATCAACTCTTTGTGCTTATATTTTTCTTCTGGCGAAAGGATTGCCTTCCATCTCCTTTCTTGTCAACTGCAATGACATAAGAGGTCTTTTAATTCCAAGGAGCAGACACTTTGGTTCTGGTATTATAAACACTAAGAACCCTGAGGTCTGAAATTGCAAAAAAGAGGAAAGAAGAAAAGTGAAAAGGTGATGTGTGAATGAGAAACAAAAGCCCAATTCACCTAGTGAAAGGGCAATCCCTTTAAGGACGTAATCCCTCACTCACCCTGGGTGACATGCTTCATCATATGGGATTCTCCTCCCAGAGAAAAATCGTAGTTTCTCTGGGGGCTACAACCCCCTCTATGAGAGGGAGGAGCTCAGGGATGTTTTGGTTTTGCACTAAAGGATAGACTAAATCCACATATGAAGAGCTAGGTGTGAGTGAGGGGTGCAGTGCTAATGAAATGATAGTGCAGTGAAGGTATGTTAAAACTAGTCACGGGACGGCAAGGAGGATTCTCTGGACAACACCGTACCGATGCTAGATTAAAAATGTGAACACCACTAGTTCAATGTAACCAATGGTGCAATGCAAAAGACAACGGTCGACATGTTTCAGCCAAAGCGCCTAAATAGGCTCGGCTTTCATCAGGACCTTAATAGCTACTGCAAGAAGGAAAGAATTGTGTGAGAACTACACAACAAAGGATACCGTGTGCACCCCAGGATTGCTTGTAGGGTGTACGTCACCTTTACAATTCATGCATCACCCGTGAACACTGGGTGGGAAATTAACCTCCACCTGGCAACCGCTCAGGAAGGAACACCGCTCTCTCCGTCGGGGAACCGGGCCGGAATGAGCCTGCATGAATTGTAAAGGTGACGTACACCCTACAAGCAATCCTGGGGTGCACACGGTATCCTTTGTTGTGTAGTTTCTTTACTTTTTGATGCATGAGTAGCGGAGTCCAACGTGCACACGCGATGCCAATTGTCATGCATACAGCAGCCCATAGAAATATTGGATGGGTTAAAAATGTCACATTCCCCCCACATTCCCCCCATCCCAGCTTTAGGGCGCCAGTTCATGAGATCAGAATTATGCTTACCGTCTAAGTTTGAACAGGCAGCATTCCTGTCCCCTGGTGCCATCCAGTTGCAGACGGACAAAGACAGCCTTGCCTTTGGCGTGCCAGCTGCACTCTCGCTGCGCACATCATCCCACTTTTTATCCCCCACTAAACACTAAACACAAGGTTAGTGCTAGAGCGCTAACCTGCTCTTCTCCGCGGCATGATCAAAATGGCCGTCGGGAAAGGAGAAAAAAAGGTACAGTGCGAATGTGGACTCCAACAGGCACCGCAAGATGAGTGCAAAAGGGAGAAAGAATAAGAGACTTACAAACCTGCAATCACCATAAATATAACAGCAACCTCAGTTTTTTTTATTTAAAAACCCCAACATATAGTCAGTCAAATCGCCCCTACATATATTTCTCATAAAAATTCTCACACATTTGTGCTGCTCAGTACAGTATACGTCCAATGTCTAAAATGTTATAAAGTCTGTTTAAGCATAGGATTCTGTACTTGAAGGGTACTTTTCCATTATAAAACCTGAGCTAGATAGCACACACATCTCTGCACTACGTTACAAACATGTGTGAGTGGAATTTAATGGAGGCATATTTTTGTCAGGGCTTCATGCAGGTAACTTAGCAAGATGCCCCCACCCCTAAACTCCATCTGTACATGACGATTCAGTACTTCTTTCAAAGACGTCCACCTTGTCTTAAATCCTTGCCTGCTGGCTGGTTCCAAAACCATTCTTGGATAGCCTATGTTGAGCACCCTTTTGACAACAGGTCTTTCCTTTTGAGCTTATAACTAAAATTGCAGAAGGAATGCCTGTGCAAACTGGGATAGCAACATAAGGCCATTTTCAACAGCTCACATTTAATTGGATCCGGAGTCTGCCTTTCACTTGTTCACTTGACAGAACTGAAAGACAATGAATGGGGATTCTTGACAGGATCCTAGGGCGATGTCTGTGTCTTGAACCTGGACAGGACACGCGAACCTCGTGTCGCAACTCCAGATCTGCGGCTCTTAACCAGAACCTTCCTAGATTTGTGCCCAATAAGTGGAGGACTTAAGGCATTGCAAAATCTGTTACAAAATGGACAACCAAAAGCCATTCTGAGTAGGTCACCTTGATCATGTTCAGTGATGACCTGCCAGACCCTTTTCTGCCATTATACAACAATAAGCACAAATCAAGGACAAAATAAAAAAACGCGATGGAAGTCTTACACATAAAGACAGGCAAGTTATTTTGCAACATTGCCACTGTGCTCAGGTTTCTGAAACGCTTCTGTCCAAGCTCCGATTTATGGTCAAGTTCATCTGAGACAATTTTGGAAGCTCACAGCATCAGATGTGGAGGAGGGTGGAGATCTTCTTGCAGTATGGCATACCTATGTCATCATGAGGAGGTGAGAAGTTCGTGTTGGGTAGCCCTATTTCGACCCAAGGAAGACTGACTTACAAAGCTAAACAACCAGGAAGTGACAGAACATAGACAGAAGAGTACCTGGATTCCATGAATTTCTGAGGAAATGACAACCAAGGTAGCAATCGCAAATCCTTTGAAAATGAGTCCTTAATGTAAACCCCCTCCAGGTGGCGAGTCGCCCCTCCCCGCTTCCCCATTCTGCTACCCTAAAACACCACTGACAACTTTCTTGGGTGCCTGAAAAGGTCGCAGTTTTATTAGCATGATAACAACTTATACATTTGTATCACATTGATCTTGGTTATGTACATGCTGCATTATTATTGTCCTTGACCCAGTTCTAGCAGTCGCCTAGGCGAGGAGGGGACCCTTTTTGCGTTCTGTGCTTCCGGGTCTAGGCTTCAGCTTGCTACCGATTTGGCGGGCCTCCGTTTGGACCTGTCCGGGCTGCAAGTGCCGTCCCGCTCGCCCTGTGCCCTTTCGTGGGCCCTCCCCTCGCCCAGAGGTCCCTGCCGGCTGGCATCCCAAGGGCCTTTTCTTGCGCATCTGCTCTATTTTCTTGCGATTGGGTCCTTTGCTTTTGTCTCCTTCTGAGCCCCTGCCGTGAGGCATCCCAAGGGTCATGAGAGAGCATTACCTCTAAACTTTGCTGGCGGCGTGCCGCCCTTTGGCTTGCTCACTGCCCCTGCCGTGCGGCATCCCCAGGGCCCTGTGAGAGCCTCACATCTATCTTCTACTGAGTTCTTCCCTTTTGTTTGGTAATTTAGTTAGTTTAGCTCCGCTACCCTCCACCGTGCAGCTGCGACGCCCGACTCTTAGGTGTGGGTGGGTGGGTTTCTCCTTTGTTCGTCCTCAGCTCGGGGAGGGGGGGATTTGTGGCTCCACTGGCCCCTGCGTCCCTCTTTATCCCCCCCCCCGGCCCCTATGCTCGCCCCCTGATTGGGGGGGTGCATGCCCGTGCCCCCCGGGCCAATCCTGGCCGCGTTGGCCTAGTCCCTATGCAAATTCCCGGAGGGGGTTGGGCGGGGGAGGGCCACCGCCCCCGGATGGCGTTTTGACCCAGGCCTCTAATGGGTCCGGCTTTGCCTACCCGGCCCGGGTTCTAACCCCCTCCACGTGGCGAGTCGCCCCTCCCCGCTTCCCCATTCTGCTACCCTAAAACACCACTGACAACTTTCTTGGGTGCCTGAAAAGGTCGCAGTTTTATTAGCATGATAACAACTTATACATTTGTATCACATTGATCTTGGTTATGTACATGCTGCATTATTATTGTCCTTGACCCAGTTCTAGCAGTCGCCTAGGCGAGGAGGGGACCCTTTTTGCGTTCTGTGCTTCCGGGTCTAGGCTTCAGCTTGCTACCGATTTGGCGGGCCTCCGTTTGGACCTGTCCGGGCTGCAAGTGCCGTCCCGCTCGCCCTGTGCCCTTTCGTGGGCCCTCCCCTCGCCCAGAGGTCCCTGCCGGCTGGCATCCCAAGGGCCTTTTCTTGCGCATCTGCTCTATTTTCTTGCGATTGGGTCCTTTGCTTTTGTCTCCTTCTGAGCCCCTGCCGTGAGGCATCCCAAGGGTCATGAGAGAGCATTAGCTCTAAACTTTGCTGGCGGCGTGCCGCCCTTTGGCTTGCTCACTGCCCCTGCCGTGCGGCATCCCCAGGGCCCTGTGAGAGCCTCACATCTATCTTCTACTGAGTTCTTCCCTTTTGTTTGGTAATTTAGTTAGTTTAGCTCCGCCACGCTCCCTATGGTTTCTCGATCAGAGGGAGCTCCCCCCAACCGCCCCCTGCCTCATCTTACTGTCATAGGAAACCCCTATGTGATGACCTGCCAGACCCTTTTCTGCCATTAGACAACAATAAGCACAAATCAAGGACAAAATAAAAAAACGCGATGGAAGTCTTACACATAAAGACAGGCAAGTTATTTTGCAACATTGCCACTGTGCTCAGGTTTCTGAAACGCTTCTGTCCAAGCTCCGATTTATGGTCAAGTTCATCTGAGACAATTTTGGAAGCTCACAGCATCAGATGTGGAGGAGGGTGGAGATCTTCTTGCAGTATGGCATACCTATGTCATCATGAGGAGGTGAGAAGTTCGTGTTGCGTAGCCCTATTTTGACCCAAGGAAGACTGACTTACAAAGCTAAACAACCAGGAAGTGACAGAACATAGACAGAAGAGTACCTGGATTCCATGAATTTCTGAGGAAATGACAACCAAGGTAGCAATCGCAAATCCTTTGAAAATGAGTCCTTAATGTAAATGTGTTGTACTTGTATAGCGCACTGTTACCCTAGGGTGTCCTGGCGCTGTACTCATACCGCTGTGGAACCCTTCCTGGCTTTTCCCTGTGAAATGTCCACTCCTGGGCACCCATAAGGTGAAGCCTGGCATCCCAGCGCTGTTGGGGGCCGTTGTGGAGATTAAGCAAGCTATTGCCCAGAGTTGCAGAGTGGGATCCATGATTAGAATAGGCACTGAGGCGAGAATTAACAGGTCCGAGGAAATTGAGCCCAAGACCCGCCGAGGCGGGAATTAAACCCTGGTCCCAGGCAAGACCTCTGCATCAGGGTCTGCCGCTCTAACCATTGAGCCACACCTCTCCACTTAATGAAGACCACTGCCACAATCATTGACAATACCAATAGTTCAGGCTTTTTATTTTTACTGCTTAAAGGACTTCATTAATTATTAAGTTCATATATTGTGTAGAAAGGTGAGTAAGTGACTGTAAAATGAGCAAACTTTTGGAAGCAAGAGTATGTATATGGACCACTGATCGAGAGGCAACAGCGTGGAGGAACAGCATCCTCCTGCCACCAATGAGACTGCAGCCACCACACCACCTTTCTTTGTCCATCCATCCAGTTACTCAACATGCTATTCACTCATCCACCTAGGGACTCACACACTAATTCATTCACCCATAAGCCTATGGATTCCTCACCCTTTCATGATTCACTCGCCCATTCGCCTGTGTACTCACTCATCCTTCCACGCACTTAATCACTCGCTCATTTATTCAACCATTCATGCCCCCAGTCATTCATCATCCATACACTTTGTAACTCAGCCACTCATCCATCATTTGACTCCAACATTCAGCCACTCACTGATCCACCGAAAGACACACCCAACCAATAGTAACACGGCTTA
Source organism: Triturus cristatus (assembly GCF_964204655.1). Classification (NCBI taxonomy): domain Eukaryota; kingdom Metazoa; phylum Chordata; class Amphibia; order Caudata; family Salamandridae; genus Triturus; species Triturus cristatus. The sequence goes on along the minus strand of NC_140587.1, from coordinate 843,795,982 downwards.
AAATAAGCATGTTGGCTTTGGAGAAACTTGTTTAAAATTAGCCTCACTATGCCCCCTACAAGCATGCACTAATAGCATTGATGTTTCTATGAATGATTTTGCATGTTTGCTGATCAATAAAGAATTGTTATAATTTATTTTACGCTTGATTTGCTTTTAGATATTGTTGTTGTTATGGTTGATTAAAACTTGTTTCATGGTCATATGATACATACACTCACTGTCGAATGGATTCTGGCTGACGTCAAATTATTGAAATTTCTGGTCTTATATCACTAAATATGCAAAAAGCACTCGTTATTTCGACTCTGGAAATGTGAATCTTTTTCGCACTCCATAAGTGCTGACACTTCCCTTGTCATACATTATCTCCGCTGTGTTTTCTCAACAGTTCTCGTCTTGCTGGTTCTGGCTGTGAGGCAGCGGCGGAAGCTGTCACAGTTTGCAGAAAAAGGAGAAGGTTTCAGGGAAAACATTGTCAGGTATGATGATGAAGGGGGCGGAGAGGAGGACACAGAGGCATTTGATATTGCCGAGCTGAGGACCCACCCTGTCATGCGAACACAAAGGAAAAGACGGCAAATAACCACAGAAATTCAAAGCCTGTACCGCATGTCCTTGAGGCTGGGCCCTGACAGTGATGTGTTTAGAGAATTTATAAAAGCAAAACTTCACGAAGCCAATACGGACCCTTGCGCGCCTCCATTCGATTGTCTGCACCTGTACGCCTACGAAGGGGCGGGCTCCTCGGTCGGATCCCTGAGCTCATTGGAGTCTTTCCCCTCTGAACTCAATCTGACCTGTGATGACATTGCCACGTGGGGGCCCCGCTTCAGAGAGCTCGCCGCCATGTTTCGACCCCAAGAAACTCAAGAGGCCCAAGCAAAAAATATGTAAGAGAGACAGACAATTGTTTAGAAGGTTTGCAACCTATGACCCTGGGAGTCTTGATCAAGCTTTATAAACACTGGAAATATCTAAACAAACACGATTTGGTTTTTTATAACCACCAAAGCTAGAATTCTTTGATTGTTATGTTTGTGTTTCATGCACAATGTCAGTGTCGTGCACGTGTATTTTAAAAAGTAGAACAAAGTGTGACATTATATACACGCTTTCTATCGTATTTATTTTTATTATAAATCTATAAATGCATATGCCATTTTAGCGTGTAATGTAAGAAGGAGAAACTGTATTTTTAGTGCCAATTTGCCAATAAACGTGAATCTCTCTTTTGAAGTATATAGTAAATGGGATATTCAGCCGTAAGTAAATGTAAGTGGCAATTTCTGGACTATGTAATTGAAGGGAAAAGGGCAGAGTGAAGTGAGGTAAGTTCTGCATCGCTGTTCATTTCAAGAGCTATATATACCCTCTTGTGCTGCATACTGCATAAAACTAAATACATGGCAAGACATTTGTCCTTTTCTTAAGGGTTTACCAGATGACTGGTTTCCCAGCACCCACGCCGCCCACTCCGCAGAGAGAATATAAAATTAACAGCACTGCCTTACTTTACTGTTAAGGTATTAAAGATCCTTAAAATGCTAAGCTGGTGGCCATTAAATGTTATGGTTAACATTAGATAATACGATTGTAAAACACTTTTATGTTAAGAGAGCTCCTCAGAAGATGATCCGGCGTTATCCAGTGAAAATCGAATTAGAATCCAATATTTGTTTTGTGCTCTTCTGGCTGGGACTTTAAAGTTATGCGTTTTAAGAAGTAAAATAAAATAACCTGTTGCTGCTGGTGTACAGGTGAAACTATGCCGAGTTCTCAAACAGAAGACTAAAGTTCTCAAGCATTTTTCATTCCACCATCTTAAGCAGAGGAGGCAATCCTCAAACAGAGCAAATTCAGCTTCACATACAAGCCAGGGCAAAGATTGTTTCACAGATTGCAGATAAAGGTAGGGCGATATAGGGGCTGCAATCTTCTCTGCGCCTGTCATTGGAGACCCGGCGATCACGTATTTACTTAGGGCTGTAATTTAGAAAGTGGCATAGGGTATACTCCTTCACAAATATGGTGGCTGCCTCTGCGCTCTGTTACAAATGCATTGTAGCCTATGGCACTTATAATACGGGATGCGGTATGGGCAATTCTCCGTCACTTTTGTGACAGAGTATGCCATCTGCCCATAATTTGGAACTCCACAGCACTGACACTACCTCTATGATTCCAGGCACTAGTATTTGTCCTTCCAAGATACCTTTGGATTGATCACAACTTGGAGAATTGTGGGAAAATGCTCTTTCATTCATTCTCAGTATTTATGCCTATGTGAGAAATGTATCTCAGAAATATACTGCCTCATTGCAAACTCTATCCGACTAACCTCTTGATGGTTCAGATTTTAAGTGGCCTTGCTGACCAAGGTTAGGGCTGAATTGGCCTACCAGGCGCCAGGCATTTCAGTGGCCTGGCAGGTTGAGGCCTAGCGTCACTGCTGGTGTTGGTTGGTTTTGTTGCAGGTAATTTGTCGGACACATTTCTACTTGCAGAGCCTCTAAATAAACAATGCTAAAACAAATAGTTTTAAAGTATGCTTTAAAACCATTTGTTTTTGTATTGATAATTTAGCAGTGCTGCAAATGTGAATGTTGCCCGCAAGTCCTCCGCAACAAATCCGGTCCCCACAACAGTGAAACTGAAACACCCGGTAGACCCTGATCAAGGAGCAGAAAAAAGTTATGACTCCTTAGTGTTTAGTAAATCAAACGGAGACTGTAAGAAATAGGGTTATTAGTTGAGAAAGGTAAGAGCCCCCCTAAGTAATAAACGCAATCCTTGTCAGGGTGAACATCAAAAGTGACAAAATAAATCTTAACCCTCTGATAGCTTGAGACACAACTTGTCAGGCTTAACTTAGAGGCAATGTGCAAAGTATTTTTGTAGCACTCAAACATTAATAGCGTGAAAACACAAGACAGGAATAATCCCAACCAATTTAGAAAAATAGAAAATATTTTATGAACTAAAATTACACTACAATAACAGAAATCCAATCAGTAGAACTGAAGTTATGTGTTTTTAATATTTTAAGGTGAAGATAGTGACAAATAGGCATGAAGCGCCAACTATTGGTATCTGTTCATGCCTAACTGGGGCAAAACCTTAGGCTGACCATGATGGCGTGCCAATCGGATATGGGATCAGGTGGAGCCAGCTGAGAGTAATACATTTTGTCCTTGGTGCGGGAGCTGTGACGCAAGGCTCTGCGTTGTTCTGTGTCTGGTTCATCAAACCATGTTGTGCAGTGCTGTGTTGCATGGCCCTGCGTCACAGTGAGGCGCATCAGCTGAAGCTGCTGACCCCCTCTCTCAGTAGATGCCAGCTGCCACTGCTTTCCAGTGACATTAACAACAAATGGATTTGTATTAAACAAAACAGACATGCGGAAAAAAGAAGCAGTTTGATTGTTACACCTTCTCTTCAAAAGAGTAAAATTAACTATTTAATGCCACATATATTCAGAATAAAAAGAAGCACAAAATTACAACATCACATCACAAGACATCACAACACAACAAGGGGACATGAGATGTGTGTCTACTAGGCCTTAGCAGTTGATAAGTTCTTCTCAATTCTGGTGTATTCATAATGTAATTTTGTGTATGAATTTACAACAAAACCTTTCCCACTAAAACATTTCCAGATAGAATACAAAATAAATATCTTGTATATTTCTAATAAACTAGTTTTAAAAGGGGTGCTAATGCGAAGCCTGTTTTCATGTATACTACAAGCATAATATTTTAAGTTTCTTTAATATAATTGAACAACGTCTGGGTTTGATCTTATTGCACAGTGGCAATCACCTTTAGAATCTGACAATAAGGGGCCGTTTCCGATCTGGGTCGGAAAGCTCTCCGACCGAGCCGGATCTGGAGTGTTTTCCGACCGAGCTGGAGTCCTGCAGTCCGATCGAGCGAGTACGATGGGGCCGTATGTTGCCGGACTCGGTTCTGTCGGACTCCCATAGAAGTCAATGGGAGCCGGTCGTACGACGCGTACATGGGCTCCCATTGACTGAATGGGTATGTCTCGCACAAGGGCGCCCTCTACAGTGGGTACGTGTCGATGCCATCCACACCGTGCATGCCTGTGTTCCCCTGTGTCCGAGTCGTAGGGCTGCGGGTGACAGGGGGTCCGACGCGGACCCCCAAAGGCAACTTCCCGGACGTTTTGCGAGCCGGACACTCCGGCTCGCACCTGCTGTCCGACGTGTGCATCGTACTGGCTCGGTCGTAAATCGCATCCATTGCACACTACGGTTAGCTTACGGCCGAGACGTACGGAGCGGTTCGGACCCGGAAACGTCGGTGAATTTCACGTAGCTCGCATCGTACTTGCTCGCTCGTACAGCCGTACGAGTTGGGCAGAAAGCACGCGTACGGCTCGTAGTTTTTCTGGCCGGATCGCGTTCGGTGCCCTTCCGACCCGGATCGGAATCGGCCCCTAAGTGTGCAAATATTTTTTCTTGCAAACGTCTTGCAATTCTAAAATTCTTCGGATAACGGCCCAAAAAATCAGAAAGCTTTTTTTCCCTCTGTTAAGTCTTCCACACGCTGATCCTCCCTTCCAAGTTGTTTATAGAAAAAACAAAAACACAGCATTCATCATATTCAAATTCGTAAGAAAAACATTTCTAAATTTCACTCACAAGAAAAAGCACACTACATTTCAGAACTGACCAAATATTGCCAGTTTGTCTGGAAAATGCTGGGAAAGCAGAAAGCTATGCAAACTACAGGTATGCTAATAATCAAAATCTGTACAAGATATCACTTACAAATTAAGCCTTTGCATGGCTGTATCTCAGGGTATAATTGTCGGTAAAATCATCTGACATGAATATTGTGTCCTAAATATCATTAACCAAACTATTGTCCCATTGGCTGTAGATTTTCCATTATTAACTTGAAAGAGTTTATATTTTTTAAGGCGTTATTTTGAAAAAGTAATTGTCAGAGAATATTGTGACAATAATATTCTGGTAATATTCTCTTTTCAGTTCAGTTCATTATCTTTATTTCGATTACCAAGATCATAAATGATGTTCACAACAGTACACACAGCATTTTGTTACGGGGGTATACACCCTTTTAACCACAGTGCTTGGCATATGTACAAAAGTTCAAAATTGGGGTTCACCAACTTCAAGACCATATAAAGATTAAAAAGTTAATTGTAAAAAAAAAATTATAAAACCATTATATTCTCATATATAAAACTTTTGTTTTGTTTTTAAGATTAAAAATGTCTATTTCATAAAAATGAACAGTTGATTGAATAGTATAAAAATTTACTTGCACCAATGAACCATAAAAAGAGATACATAATATTGTTCGTTATTAGCCATCTGTATCAGCTACACAGCATCATTTACGACAATAGCTAACTGTGGGCATCCATTACTACAACCGCGCTTATTCAAAGGCAAAGGTTTTCATTGATCATTGCTGGGCCAATGATTGCAGTAGCCTAACAAACTGTGTGTCAACGTTATTCTTTTGTTGGCTACTAGATTGAATGGCCACAGAGATCTTTAACATTTTGTCACGGATTGACCACATCCAAATTAGAAATCTGGCAGTTGCTATTACGCACAGTACATTTGTGTTTGTCAGCAATATTCCCAATGCAATAGTGCTAGACCTGCTGCCCATATTTCTACATAATGGTTTTAACCATTTTTCCCGGGGGGCCTTATAAGCAGGACAGACAAATAGAATGTGTGAATAGGTCTTTTCATATTCTACACACAAATGGCATCTGCTGTCATTACAATTATGCCATTTGTGGGTAAGAAATGTCAATGGTAATGTACCCACCCGAAATTGGAAATAGAGTCTTCTGTCTCTGGGCTTGGATATGACATCCCAGTATGATTCGTACTGTGGACGAGGCTTCTCTTTTTACAGCGCTAATTCTATTGAAAGATTATGACATGAGGATTTGTTAACACACACATCAACTACAAACATGGGTTTCACTTGAGAAATTGTTCACAGTCTTAAGGTTCAGTTTTATCTTAAAGGTGCAAATAATGCCTATTCCGGAGGAATTTTGAGCTGTTGCAACTGGTCTACAGTGTACATTATCCCAGGGATCTGACACACAATGGGAGCCAGCAACCAATGAGATATGGTGTACTTATAGTAAATGGCAAATAAGAATGGTTGCCAACCCTCTTTAGAATCTCATATGGCCATATTTATTAGATTAGGAGGAACGTCTTGCTTTCTTGGACTTGGTCCCTGCAAAGCACCCTTTAGGTATACCTAATTGTCAGTTATGAACTCTTCCAATGAAGAATGATTAATCACAAAATTCCTATGTAGCATGAACCTGGTGACCACAACACTGTTTTGGGGTGTTTATTGAGCACTTCTTCTAATTACAATGTGATTCAAAGGTCTGGAAGAGGAATAGGGGTATCCTTTATATGAGCAATCATACTGCCTACAACACCAAGACGATGTATTGTAAATTTATGACCTTGCAGCTAAGGCTACTTGAAAATTACTAGTGCTCACAAGTTCTTTGGTGATCAACAATCTAAGATATACACTGGTAAGGCTGAGGAGTTTGATGTATACTATAGCAAATATCTTACAAATTACTGATCAAAGCAGCAGCACATCAGCAAAACAAAAACACCAAAATCAAAGCTTTCTTAAAACATTAAGATGCTATAAAAAAAATACAACAAAAAGAGGAGCAAAGAGTAGTGTTTAAAAGCCAAAAGTAAAATTCAAGCATACCCAATGAAAGCCATTAGAGTCCGCTGTTAATCTGGAATTCAATGTGGCTCAATGTTGATCCACTTAGAAAAAGGGAAAGAAACAACAAATACCTAATTGTCTGTGTAGTATTTCCAGGGGTCTTAGTGCTTAACAAAAGCTGAACTATGGTGTATTTGTCTTTCTTCAGTACTCCAACTAAGCAAACCATGGAAGAGCTTGTTTTATGCATTAAATGAGTATCACCACTCAATCCATTAACCACGTTTTAGGTGGCAGCACCTTGCTCAGGACATCAACGATTAAGTCCCAGAGTATATTAGTCTCTTCTTGGCATCTGGAGCAATAACACTCAGCTGGAAGAGCTTGGTGGTCAACCCTCTTTTGAAAGAAACATCATTGAAACTAGAGGTTGTGGGAAGTTACCAGCCCATCACTTTTCTCCCTCATTATGGAAAGGTCTAGACATAGTACTGGCAAGACAACAGGCCTCTTTCTTTGATGAATATAACCTTCTAGCCTGACAGCAACCTGGTTTCTGAATCAGAGGGAGAATTGAGGCTAACATGATATTGTTCCTAGAAGAGCTAAGGTCCACAGTTGACAAGAGAGATGCAGTAGTTTTAATTGCTGTGTATCTCTCAATTGTATTCAAGTTGATGAATCATACAATGTTAGATGATCTACTGAACGATGAAAGTCTTGAGGGCATAGCCTAGAGTTTATTAATCTTCTTCTTCTTGGTAAGGGCAATCTCAAAATATGCAGTTGCCACATTTTACAAATGCCAGCTCAGAGATTTATTTAAGGATCCTTCAAGGATCACCATTAGTCTGCTCCTTTTCAATATGTATGTCTGTCCCCTCTCCAAGCTCATCTGATTTGGCTGCTCTTCATTTTGCTGTGCTGAAAGTGGATTATTGTTTTGGATGGTTCCAACCTCAAGGACTTACATGTCGGCGTGATTACCAAAAGTCATTAGATTAATCTAGTCTCAACGTTTGGTAGCTATGGCGCAGAGCGACCAGGCTTAACTTAGGGCATTGTGTAAAATAATTATGCAGCACCAAACAGTGATAAAGTCAAAACATCAAATAATAAAAAGATATTGATTTTAATACATGGCACCAAAATGGAAAAATCCAATAAGAGGAAGCAGAGCCATGTATTTTTAAAGTTTTAAGTGAGAACTGAAACAAAAATCAGCAAAGCTCATACAATAGTATAAGGATGTGGTGGCCCATGATCTATGTGGGCTTCTAAGCTTACAACAATGGAGTATGGGTCAGTCACTTGGATCAGGTTTGTTCTGGTCAAACGTTTGACCTTCTGACTTAGTATTTGTATGGAGCCCAAATGTCTCTCAATGGGGTAATCCTTAAGCTGTATCAGAGAACAGCGCATCAGAATGGAACATCTTTGCAGCAAGGTCCAGCTGACACTCAAGCTCAAAATTTTCAAAGTCCCAACTTTTAATGGTTTCTGGAATACATCCTCTGGGTCACTTCTGAGGCTGCCTAGATCTCAGGAACAGCAATTAGGGGCCAGGACCCTCTTCAGCAGAGGCCACTAGCAGGCTATAGTTTAGGTTCAGTTGGTACTGGTCAACTAGTCACTTTAGCAAAATGTCCTCTTGCAGCTTTTTGTCCCCTGTAGCTACACAGGAGCACAGTTAACTGACCCTTGCTGTCCATTTCTTTGTCCCAGGAGTAGGCCCAGTCCTCCAGGGCTCCTCTCTTGTTACAGAAAACAGGATCTAGTTCTCTCCTCATCATCTTCATTTTTAGGAGGGTTTCTTGGTTGTCACATTTATGGTTTGCACTTGCCAGTAACCAATGGATTAAGTTCCCAGGGATAGCCTTATCCACTTTTTCAGCATTTCTTGTTGTCCTACTCCAAACAATCCCACAGTGTGATTTACTCTAAAATTCAAGATGGGCAAATCCATTCTCCATTGTTCACCGCTCTTTTGTCTACACAAACATGTGGCCATGGACATGAGCAGTTCCCTCCTGCACGCCATTCCAAACTGGTTTTGGAACTAGTTTCCTCCTACTGTGTTTAGAGCCAATGCTGTTAGTGTGGGTCTGGGAAGCAAATGCTTTCCCTTCCTCGGATCTCCCCTTATTCTAAACTACGACTGGGCAGGCTTCTTGTCGGTCCTTTCAGGTTAATGAAATTCCTGTGCCACCCCAACTGCCCTTCCTATGTTAATAGGAATCACATGCCTCATGTCCAATTCATCCTGTAACCAGGCCTCATCCACTGTTTGGCTCTGGGTGTAGTTTCCCTACGTAATTAAGGTCAATCAGATGCTAGTAGGCTAATGCAAGTTAGCTTCTAGGAGCATCAGGTTGGACAGGACCTATCTTTACCAAAGGATTGGATTTGAATAATTATGAAAAATAGACTTTAAATGACTATTCAAACATTTCCTTTCAAAAGTTACAGATTAAAGTTTATAATCTGTATTTTGACATTTTATAGAATCTTGTTACAGCCTTGCCAGTGAAATAGCTTTTAGGGGTTAGTCACTGGAGGAACGACTTTAATTTAGCACATGTTCCACTTTTATGTGTCATGCACCCTACCATGTGGGCAACAAGTTATGCTTAGGGACATATTATTAATAGTTAAAAGAAGGGTTTCTGTTAGAAATGGGGGTCTCTAGTTGGCAGAGGTATGTACCTTTGTTCAAATAGGGACCCTTGCTTCTAGTCATGGTAAGGGGGATTCACACTTTAGGTAATGCCTGCTCACCCCCTGGGTAGATTGGCACGAGCAGACAGACTTATCCCAAAGTCAATGTGTAAAGGATTTGTACTCAAAACATACAGTAATACAGTGATAACACCACAAATGGACACCATACCAGTTAAAAAAAATAAAGTATCTTTTACTAAACTCAACAAGATCAAAATGACAATCATCCAACGTACATGTAATAAGAATATGACTTTAAAAAGGTTTCAATCAACTTGGCCCATAGAAAACAATGGATGCATGACTTCTCTCAAAGTACCTGTAGTTGTGACAAAATTTACAGGGTCAAACAACAGCAGAGATGGAAAGGGTAGAAAAACAAAGAGATGTATCAGTTCCTGAGCCCATGGGGAGGCGATGCGACAGTTCTGCTGCACGCAGGAGAAGTGATGCATCAAATTTTGTCTGTAGGGGGAAGTGATGCGTCGATTCCAAAATGGTTCTGGTCTGCGGGTGATGCGTCTGGAAAACTTGCAACACAGGTACGATAAGTGGAAATCCGGGATGCGTCGGCCATTGATGCAGCGGCATCAAGAAGTGCTGCATCGGTTTCTTCTGCCTCAATGTGTCAGTTCTTGCAGCGGCGATAGGCGCTGCTTCGGTTACAGCAGCGGCATGGCGATGCATGGAGATTCTTCTTGCACAGCTGTGCTGCATTAGAAAAATAGCCCAGAAAGAGTGATACCCAGAACTTGAATAGACACCTCCTGGCATGTTACAACTCTCAGCAGCAGACATCAGGGGAGCTAGGGTGTAGCCTTTGTGGCCCTGAGACTTCAGAACAGGAGGCCAACACACACAGGCCCTTAGAGATCTTCTTCAATCAGGTTCAAAGCAAAGTTCCAGTCTTTGTCCTCTCCTTGGCAGAAAAAGCTATTGCAGGCCAGCCCCACATAGCACACAGCAAAGGGGCAGTACTCCCCCTCACAGCTCTTCGGCTTGTCTCCTTGACAGATGTTCCTCTTGAGTCCAGAAGTAGTCTAATGTTCTGGGGTTTCAGGTATAAAACTTGTTAGACCTGGCATCATTGGAGTAGGTTTCCACTGTTTTATTTGCCTCATGTATTTTGCTGTGTGTTGGACTTCGTTTTTGCTGGTCTAGATGCTCTGGGCACTTTGCCACTGCTGTTCAGTGCCAAAGTGCAAGTGATTAGATTAGATTAAAATACTTATAAAGCGCATGGCTGCCTCGGCAAAGAGGCATCCCAGCTCTGGAGCAAGACTAGGCAGGTGACAGGATCAAGGGGTTAGACCTGAGAAAAGAGCCAGGCCTTCACAAGACGTCTGAAGGCCTGATGGTCGGGGTTACTGAGAATGTGTAGGGGAAGAGAATTCCACAGAGTGGGGGCGAGACGTCTGAAAGAGCGGCCACCCGATCTAATTTTACATATACGAGGGATACGTGCAAGACACTGGTTCGCCGAACGCAGTGCATGCGATGGGGTGTACAGAGTGCACAGATCGCCTAGAATGTCTGGGGCGATTCCTGTCAGTATCTTGTGCGTGATGCAAAGCGTCTTAAAGCAAACACGCTGTTTGATGGGTAGCCAGTGTAGACGACGGAGGAGATTAGAGGCATGGCTGAATTTAGGGAGGGCAAAGATGGCGCGTGCTGCTGCGTTCTGAACCCGCTGCAATCTATTAAGCACGGATTTATTAGAGCAGAGAAGAAGCACATTGCAGTAGTCCAGTTGGGCCAGGATAGAGGCTTGAATAATCAACTGGCGTGTTTGGGCCTCAAAAAGACCCAAAATTGGTCTGAGGATGCGCAGTAGTCCGAAACACTTCCCGGCCACTGATTTGGCATGCATTTCAAGATTAAGATCTTTATCAAGTATGAAGCCCAAATTTTTCACCACGGGTTTAGGGTCAGGGGGGTCACCAAGTGCCAGAGGCCACCATTAATTTGTCCAGATATGGGATTCTCTGCCAACCAGGAGAATATCCGGTTTGGTGGAGTTCAATTGCAGACAGTTAGCTGTCATCCATTCTGCGATAACAGAGATATCTTCTTTAAATTTTATTTTGTCTTGATTGGGATTATTGGACAAGGTGATCACCAGTTGGGTGTCATCGGCGTATGACACTAGGGAGATTCCTCATGCTTTTGCCATCCGTGCCAAAGGGCTCATATATATATTGAAGAGCGTAGGGCTCAATGAAGAGCCCTGGGGAACCCCACAGCGGAGAGGGTGGACATGGGAGGAGAAAGGGGGAGCGGTCACTTGGAACATCCGGTTGGCTTAGAAGGAGGAGAACCATGATAAAGCTTTATTTCCAATTCCTATCTCCTCCAAACGGAGGAGCAGGATTTCGTGGGAGACTGTGTCAAATGCCGCGCTTAGATCCAGCAGCACCAGTGCTGATGTACTGCCGACATCTAGCGTGGATTTGAGTTGTTCTACCACAGCCAATAGAGCCGACTCGGTACTGTACTGTGGTCGGAAACCGTTCTGTGATTTCTCGAGTATATGGTTGGTTTCTAAGAAGTGCGTTAGCGTAGAGTTCACGTGTGCTTCCAGGATTTTGGAAAGAAAAGGGAGCAGTGAAATCAGGCTATAGTTTTTCGGTTTAGAGATGTCAAGTGCTCCCTGTAAAGTGTTGTTATGGATTTGATATTCCATGATTGGCATATTTGATTTACTAGTCAGTCCCTAGTATAGTGCACTGTGTGTGCCCAGGTGCCTGTAAATCAAATGCTGCTAGTGGGCCACCCACATGAACAGCCTGTAAATGTAACTCAGACCTGCCACTGCAGTGTCTGTGTGAAGTTTGGTACTGCCATGTCGACCCCTAACCTTCCTTTATATGACATGTGAGTAACCCCTAAGATAGGCCCTAGGTAGACCCCTGGACAGGGCGCTCTGTATGTGAAAGGTAGGACATACCCTGATTTGTGTGTCATGTTCTGATAGTGAAATACTGCCAATTTCATTTTTCACTATTGCAAGGCTATCTGTCCCATAGGATAGAATGGGGAGTTTACTCATAACATTTTATAAGTATAACTGCCTATGGGAACAAGATGGGAAAAGAGAGTTTCGTATGCCTGAATTTAGAATGTATAGGTGCATCTTTTAGTGACGATGATTTTTACATTCTGTGTTTGAAAATACCACTTTTAGAAAGTAGGTATTTTCTTGCTTAGCCATCCTGTGTG